>NC_083234.1:65292620-65909738 GCF_032191835.1 Heteronotia binoei
AAGCAAGGCCTACCCGGAGGTGGCTGTTGGAGGTAGCAGCTTGCAGCGCTAGACGTAGCAGCTTGCAGCGCTAGACGTCCCATCCTTGCTTTTTGGTGCCACTGCACATCCATAGCATAGTGCTTCATAAAGGTATGAGGTGAGGCCCGGTGCATATGTCATTCAATGAAGCACCTTTAAGGAACAGAATTGAGGTGGCCAAGGACCTAGTAAATGACCACATAACGACCCAGGTAGAGGTTTCTTGGCTGGGAGGTAACACAGTTTAATAGTCTCAGTAAACCATTTCAAAAGTCTCTGAGCTGAAATCTTAGTACCCAGGTGGGTGCATAAGACACCAATAAGTGAGACTCCTTCCAATAAGACTTAGTCCATATGAGGAAGAAAAGAAGGTCCTCTTTATATTCAGTGAGTGAAGACATCTCACCTCATCAGATTTGGGGGATGGAAAGAAAGCATATAGAACAATCTCAGAACACAGGTGAAATTCCAAAACAATCTTTTGAAGAAAGGTCATGTCCAGTGCTAACGAGACCCCATCTTCATGGAAGTTAAGATAGGGTGAGTTGCAACGGAGAGCCGTCAATTCACCTACCCTCCTGGCAGAGGTAATAGCCATGAGAAATGCAATCTTCCAAGTTAGGTGGTAGAGAGGGCACATGGCCATAGGCTCAAAGGGGTACCCTGTTAACTTATCAAGCACCAAGGGAAGTTCCCACGGAGATGTAGGATGATGTCCAGGAGGATGTACACACACCAGACCCTTGAGGAAATGTTTCATGTCCAGATGAACGAAAACAGAGTAGCCATTGATAGGGGCATGATGGGGTGAAATGGCAGCCAGATATACTCTGACAGAGGAATAGTTGAGACCAGAGTCCACTAACAAAAGTAGGAAATTAAACACAACCTCTAAACTGGCTTGGTGAAGAAGCACAGACAGAGGAACTGTGTAAGCAGAAAACTTGGATCATTTGTAAGCATAAGAATTGTGGGTGGAGAGCTTGTGACTATTCAACATCACAAGTTGAATCCTGGTAGAGAAGTTCAGAAGATGATCTGCCAGGTAGTCAACTTGAGATGAGGCACATTTGTGATGGAGGATCTGACCTTACTGAGCAAGTAAGAGGTCCAGGCTTGGAGGAAAGTGGTGAAAGGACCAGCAGGCCAGCTGAAGCAGTACTGGAAACCAGTGTTGGTGAGGCCACCATGCTGCCACCAGGATGCAACAGGGGTGCTCTCTCAGTAGTTTGCTCAAGGACCTGGTGATGAGTTGTAGCAGACAGAACAAGTAGAGGAAGTGATCTAACCAGGGGAACAATAGGCTATCTCCCAGGGAAACAGGGTCTGCACCTCTCCTGGAGAAGAACATCTGACACTTTGTCGGGTGACCCCACCTTCAGAAGACTGGAGAGAGATAAACCCAACTTAGCTCCCACTCGTGTGGAGATGCTGCTCTACGACTCAGCAAATCTGCTTGCACATTCATTTTGCCTGGGAGATGAGTTGTCACTATGAACATTTGCTGAGCGATGCACTTCTTTCAAATGTCCAGAGCTAATACACACAGATTTCTGGACACCGTTCCTCCTGCCGATTGACATAACTGAGGGCTGTAGTGTTGCCTGTGAGAATGGAAATTATCTTGGATGAGAGGTTGGAAGGACTGGAGGGCATACTGGATCACTAGAAGCTCTAGGAAGTTTATGTGGTGTATCACATGGGCCATGGTCCCCCCCACCCCCGCACACACACAGTCCATTCATGTGCACACCACAACTCCAAAGGGAGCCATCCAGCGTGATGGTGACTGATGGACTGGGTGGATGAAACAGGGCACCCTGAAGGAGATTGGGTTCCACCTTCCACCAATCTAGCAATGTGAGGACCTCCTGGGGGAGGCTGAGGTGAAAAAGTGGTGAGTCTGTTGCTGGATGGAAGAGGTGAAGAAACCAGAGTTGTAATGTGCGCATGTGTAACTTCGCAAAGATCAACATGTTTGTGGTAGCTGCCATCAGTCCTAGGAGATGTTGGATTTGAAGCGCCAAACCTCTTGCTGGGATTTAAGTAGGTGAACAAGGTCCATGATGTCTTGTGCTCACTGCTGCGGAAGGAATGCTGCATGCAGCTGGGTGTCAAGAAATACCCTGCTAAACTGTACCCTGGTGGAGGGAGGTAAGTGCAACTTCTTTGTGTTGATCTGCAGGCCCAGATTCTGCAGAAGGGTGTCTATATTCCAAATCAGAAGCTGTTTGGACCCCACAACTAACAACCAGTCATTTATGTAAAAGAACAGAATCACCCCCCTAGAGGCAAAAGTAAGAAACTATCATGATCATGGTCTTGGTAAAGAACCTCAGGGCTGTAGAAAGTCCAAATGGGAGGGCTTTTGTACTGGAAGTGGTTTGGACCTATTGCAAAACAGAGATATTTCTAATGAAGGGGACAAATGGAAATATGGAAGTATGTATCTTGCAGGTCCAGCGTGCCCATCCTGTCTCCCTGCTTGATTAGTGGTAGAATGTTTTGCAATGTTGCCATTAGGAACTTCTGATACTCGATGAATTTGTCCATGATTGGCCAAAGGACACTGTCCTTCTTGGAGACAGCAAAGTAGCAGGAGTAGAACCCACATCCCCTGAATCTTGCTGGTACAGGTTCTAAGGCTTGTTTGTCTAGAACGTGTTGCACCTCTTCAAGCAGGATTGGTGATGGTGATGTCATGATGGTATGATGAGGTTCTGAATGAATTCTGTTGCATATCTCTCCTTGATGGTGGAGAGAACCCACTTGTCTGAGGTGATAAGCTTCCATGATAGTAAGTATGGGTGGAGGTGAGTGGGTCCAGAGGAGGGGGGAATGGGAGAGTGGAAGGGCCTGGATGATAGTCAGAGGCTCTGTTTAAGGGTACAAGAGCCCCTTAGAGGTTTGAGAGCCTGAATGGGAAAACTTTGCCTTGGTGTTGTAAGGTGATTTAAGGTATCGTTGATCCCAGGGTGATGGTGGCAGAGGAGGAGGTTGGAATAGATGACGGTCTACAGGATAGTCTACAAGCCAATCTCAAGGAGGAGGATTGATCGGTGCATCGAGGATTTCAACAGTGTTGAGTCCTCTTGGTCTGAGTTACCAGTGATGTGTGAGTGTGGGCATGAGCAGGAGGAAACTGTCTGCTGAGTGAGGTCAGTCTCCTATTCAGAACTGGAAAGTTGGATGGGCAGCAACTGAGTTGAGCCCAGTGCCAAGGGGCTATTGTGACAAGCCATTGAAGTCAAGAGTTGGAACAGAGGAAACACTGGTATGATTGCCGAGTCTGGCACCGGTCATTTCAGTGAAGGAGATGGAGTATGACCATGTTTACAATGCCTCTCTTCTTGTGCCTTTTAGACTTGTCTCCCTTTGACCCCTTATCCTCCCTGCTTTTCTTGGCAGGTATCGAGGCTTCTGAGATGGTAGCCAAGCCTCTAGGTTTGAGAGGGCGGTTGGCATTGAAACAGGGATTGGCTGTGTGATCCCAGGTCACCAATTGAGATAGCAGTCAACATTGATGGTGCCAGTGATGGCTGGGTCAAAACCACACCTGGCGTTGATGAAGTAAACTCCACTCAGGTTGGAGAGAGCACCGAGATAAGCAAAGCAGCAGAGAGACAAGCCTTTCTGTTTTTTCTTGTGTGCTTCAAAAAATGGGCACAGTGCACACATGAGGAGAGAGGGAGAGAGAGAGAGATGGAAAGGAGACGAAAAACTGGAGGTTGAGAAAGGAAGCTACTTCGGGCAAGGAGGAGAAAACTTTACCAACCAGACCAAAGAAGATCAACCAATCCGTGCAGCAGTTAGAAGAGAACTGGTGGGATTTCTGCACCAGTCTAGTGAGTATGTGTCGTGGGGCTTCTGTGAATGCTCACTGGGGTCTTGACGTGAAAATCCCAGGCTTGCTACGTGCCAATCAAAGTCGGCACAGGTGCCCCACTCCCATGGGTGTGAAGCACAGAGACCACAATGAAGATCAGTGTAGTCCAGTGGTTAGAGTGCATGATTAGGACAACCAGGCTTCAAATGTACAAAGCCTACTTGATGGTCTTGGGTGAGTCACACACTCTGCTGATCTGTACTGCATTTACTGGGAAGATGAAACAGAGGAAGGAAGAACCACACCATGTTGCTTTGACCTGCATCTGAACAGCAATTGCTGGGAGCTAACAGCAAAGGGAAGGAGGACCTTGATGGTCCACACAGGAGATTCCTGGAATGATCTAGCTGGCTATCGTGGCAGCACAACGCTAGACTCGATGGACCTTTGTTTTGATCCAGAAGAGCGGCTTTTATGATCTGTGTAGAATCTGATGCTGCCACCACTGGATACAAGATACATGGACTGGGGTAAAATAAGCACCTGCAAAACACACACATACACACACACCCCTTAGAAAACTGATATATTAAAACAAACAAACAAAACCCCTCTGCAAACCATTACTCAAGCAGAACCCCAGTTATCCAACGCAGGCCAAGGTCCTTACCATCTGCAATGAAATGTTCAGGAACGTGTAGAGTCACCTTGACCGTCAGTGGGCAGGACAACTGAGTGCCACACACCATGGCCAGGATGCAGGAGCTCACTGCAATTAATGTCAGTGCTGTCTTGTTCATGGGACTCTTGAGGGAACCTGGAGAGACCAAAGGAGGAGGGGAAGCAGAGAGAGAAGGTGAATACAGACATTGACCTCAGAACAACCATACTCCAGGGAGAGAAGGATTAGATTAATATGGAATAAAAGCAGGCAGTAACTGTAGGGCAGAAAAAAAGGAAAACTTTCAGACTAGAGCCTTTAAACAATTTCTTATCAGAACTTTACCACCAGCTAGTGTGAGGCTGTCACATCTATCCATTTGACTGTAACACATTTTCAGAAATTCCATATATAGACCAAAGTTAGAATCCGTAAGCTCACACTCTGAATAAAACTTTGTTGGGCCTAAAGGTGTCATTGGACTCTAACTTTCTTCTATTGCTTCAGACCAACATGGCTACCACCTGTGTGTAGATGTTGTCTCTCTCTGTGTGTAGATGTTATCCTAATCCTGCAGCATTAGAGCAGAAAATGACACTCTGTGTCACAGCAGAGCAAAAAAGTACCACCCAATCAACGGAGATTACATGAGAAGGGTGATTAATATGTGAAAAAGTGGGATTCTTGGCTCTGGCTGAAGATGGTCTTCCTCTTCTTCTGTCTTCTTCTGGGCACCAGTCTTTGTCTAGAGTTCCGTTAAACAAAGAAAGTAGCAGTTGGACGATTAACCACTCCTGGGGTGGGTAGGTTAATTCTGTTTCACAGAATTTATCTAATTCTTAACTGTGACAAATTAAGCTTCAAACAGTACCCTGTAACAACTCTTCCAGAGACCCAGTTTGGTGTAATGGTTAAGTATACAGACTCTAATCTGGGAGAACTGGGTTGGATTTCCCACACCTCCACATGCAGCTGCTGGTGTGACCTTGGGTCAGTCATAACTCTCTCAAGAGCAGTAATTGGGTAGCTTTCTCAGCCCCATCTACTTCACAGGGTGTCTTTTATGGGTGGCAGAGCAGTTTTTAAACTAAATCTTGGGGGAAAGCCGACAGGAGATGAAATGTCTCTGGTTCAGGAGGACTCATCTCAAAGAGATGAAGGGTTAGCTGTTACTTTTCTACTGGGTAATGGATCAGAGTTGTCCACTGAGATGGTGACACACAGTATGGAGTGTGTGCCAAAGTCTCGAGGAAGCAGGAGGAAGGTGGCAGGCCTAACTTGCCTGGAAAATTATAGATGTTTGTAAACAAATGCTAGAAATGTTTGAAGTAAAATTGGTGAGTTGGAATGTTTAGTGTTGGGGAAAAACATAGACATTGTGGGAATTTCAGAAACTTGCTGGAATGCAAATCAGTGGGACACGGTGATGCCTGGATATAAGTTATATCAGAAGTTTAAGTTTATTTCAATTTATATCCCGCCCTTCCCACCGAAGTGGCTCAGGGCGGCTCACAACATATAAAATCTACCATACAATTTTAAATTTAAAATACATCAATTACAACAGTTAAAACAGTAAAATAATAAAACATTTAAACAGCGATCTATCAAAATACTACACTGAACCTTCTATAGAATTTCTAATGCCAGTTATAGGCCAGCCGGAAGAGGGCTGTCTTACAGGCCCTGCAGGACTGGCCAAGGTCCCGCAGGCCCTCACCTCTTCCGGCAGCTGGTTCCACCAGCAAGGAGCCGTTACAGAAAAGGCCCTGTCCCTGGTGGATTTCAGACGGGCCTCCTTTGGCCCGGGGATAGCAAGCAGATTTTGAGAGCCCGATCTCAGTACTCTCTGGGGAACATATGGGGAGAGACGGTCCCTAAGGAAGGCAGGTCCTAGGCCATATAGGGCTTTAAAGGTAATAACCAGCACCTTGTATCAGACTCGGTATATTATCGGCAGCCAGTGCAGACTCCAGAGCCCCGGCCGAATGTGCTCCCATCTTGGGAGCCCTAATAACAGCTGGGCAGCGGCATTCTGCACTAAATGCAGCTTCCGGGTTCGGCACAAGGGTAGCCCCATGTAGAGAGCATTGCAGTAGTCCAACCTCGAGGTGACCGTTGCATGAATCACCATTGCTAGATTGTCATGTTCCAGGAAAGGAGCCAACTGCCTCGCCAGCCTAAGATGAAAGAATGCGGACTTAGCAGTGGCTGCTATTTGAGCCTCCATCGTTAAGGAAGGCCCCAATAGTACCCCCAAACTCTTGACCTTGTGTGCCGCTGTCAGTGGCGCACCGTCAAAAACTGGCAGGGGGATTTCCCCTCCCGGGCAACGAAGGCCCAAGCAGAGGACCTCTGTCTTCGCCGGGTTTAGTCTCAGCCCACTCAGCCTGAGCCACTTAGCCACCGCCTATAACGCCCGGTCCAAACTTTCTGGGGCACAGGAAGGCCGTCCGTCCATAAGCAGATAGAGCTAGGTGTCATCAGCGTACTGATGACAACCCAACGCATACCTTCGGGCAATCTGGGCAAGGGGGCGCATATAGATGTTAAATTAGGATTGGGAGGGAAGGGTTGAAGGTGGGGTGGCTCTCTATGTCAGAGAGGGTATACAGTCCAGTAAGACTGAGATCAAAGAATTAGATTCCCTTCTAGAAATGCTTTGGGTCAAAATAGAGGGCCCAAAAGGAAATTTAACTATGGGAGTTTGTTATCGCTCACCAATCAAAAGACAGAGGATTATTATAATATGATGGAAGAATTAAAGGTAGCGGCTAAATGTAAAAACTGTGTCGTAATAGGTGATTTTAACTACCCACAGACTGATTGGGTCAATATATGTTCAGGTCGAGAGAAAGAGATTGAGTTTCTAGATGCTCTCAATGACTGTGCTATGGAGCAGATGGTCACAGAACCTACCAGGGGCAAATTCTCTGAGATGAGGAGGCATGTGAAGAGGAAACTGAAAGGAAAGGTAAATACAGTCAAAACCCTTGGGGAAGCTTGAAGGCTATTTAAAACTACAATCCTAGAAGCTCAGATAAAATATATACCACAAGTTAGGAAAGGCACAAAAAGGTATAAGAAAAGGCTCCATTTATATTCACTCTCTGCTTCCTATTAATTAGTCAGTTTTTGATCCACAAGAGAACCTGTCCTTTTACTCCATGACTATCGAGCTTACTAAGGAGCCTTTAATAAGGAACTTTATCAAAAGCTTTCTGGAAGTCAAGGTAAACAACATTATTGGGTCCCTTTGTCCACAAGTTTGTTCACCCCCTCAAAAAACTGTAACAGGTTAGTGAGGCAAGATCTTCCCTTACAGAACCCATTCTGAGTGTTCCTCAATAACTTGCGTTCATCAATGTGCCTACTCATTCTGTCCTTGATAATGCTTTCTACCAACTTCCCTGGTATTGAAGTCAGACTGACTGGCCTGTAATTTCCCAGATCTCCTCTGGAACCCTTTTTAAAGATGGGGGTGACATTTGCTACCCTCCAGTCCTCAGAAACGGAGGCAGATTTCAATGAAAGATTACATATTTTTGTCAGAAGATCCACAAGTTCAACTTTGAGTTCTTTCAGAACTCTTGGATGTATGTCATCCGGACCTGGTGACTAAGTTTTTAATTCATCAATCAGTTGTAGGACCTCCTCTCTTGTCACCTCAATTTGACTCAAGTCTTTCAACACCCCTTTCAAAATTAGTGGTTCTGGAGCGGGCAAAAACTTCTCATCTTCCACAGTGAAGACTGAGGCAAAATATGCATTCAGCTTCTCAGCCATTTCCCTATCCTCCTTCAGTAATCTTTTTACCCCTTGGTCATCCAAGGGCCCCATTGCCTCCCTGGCTGGTTTCCTGCTTCTAATATATTTGAAGAAATTTTTATTGTTGGTCTTTATGTTTTTTGCAATATGCTCCTCATAGTTCCTTTTTGCCTGCCTGATCACAGTCTTGCATTTGATTTGCCACAGCCTGTGTTCTCTTTTATTAATCTCACTTGGACTAGCTTTCCACCACATAAAGGAGTCCTTCTTACCTTTTACAGCTTCCATTACTTTGTAAGAAACAGAGAGTGAGTATAAATGGGCAGTATTCACAGTGGAGGATGGTAAGCAGTGGGGTGCCACAGGGCTCAGTACTGGGTCCCATGCTCTTTAACTTGTTCATTAATGATCTGGAGTTGGAAGTAAACAGTGAAGTGGCCAAGTTTGCAGATGACACTAAATTGTTCAGGGTGGTGAGAACCAGAGAGGATTGTAAGGCATTCCAAAGGGATCTGTTGAGGCTGGGTGAGTGGGCGTCAACGTGGCAGATGAGGTTCAGTGTGGTCAAGTGCAAAGTAATGCACATTGGGGCCAAGAATCCCAGCTACAAATACAAGCTGATGGGGTGTGAACTGGCAGAGACTGCCCAAGAGAGAGATCTTGGGGTCGTGGTAGATAACTCACTGAAAATGTCAAGACAGTGTGCGAGTGCAATAAAAAAGGCCAATGCCATGCTGGGAATTATTAGGAAAGGAACTGAAAACAAATCAGCCAGTATCATAATGCCCCTGTATAAATCGATGGTGCGGTCTCATTTGGAATACTGTGTACAATTCTGGTCACCGCACCTCAAAAAGGATATTATAGCATTGGAAAAAGTGCAGAAAAGGACAACTAGAATGATTAAAGGTTTGGAACACTTTCTCTATGAAGAAAGGTTAAAATGCTTGGGGCTCTTTAGCTTGGAGAAACACCGACTGTGGGGTGACATGATAGGAGTTTAAAAGATTATGCATGGGATGGAGAAAGTAGAGAAAGAAGTACTTTTCTCCCTTTCTCACAACACAAGACCTCATGGGCATTCAATGAAATTGCTGAGCAGTCAGGTTAAAATGGATAAAAGGAAGTACTTCTTCACCCAAAGGGTGATTAACATGTGGGATTCACTGCTACAGGAGGTGGTGGCGGCTATAAGTATAGCCAGCTTTAAAAGGGGATTGGATAAAAATATGGAGCAGAAGTCCATCACTGGCTATTAGCCACAGTATATATGTGTGTGTGTGTATGTGTGTATATGTATGTATGCATACATGTGTGTGTGTGTATATATACACATACACACATATATTGGGCACTGTGTGACACAGAGTGTTGGACTGGATGGGCCATCGGCCTGATCCAACATGGCTTCTCTTATGTTCTTATGAGGGGGGTGGTGGAAAGGAGATTGTAAACTGCTCTCAGATTCCAAGTGAAGTGTGGAGTATAAATCCAATCTCTTCATTTGTGTGTGTAGGGAGGGATCTAATTTATTCAAACTAATTTTACTCAAAAATATATAAACCATTCCATTCAAAGACAGCTAAATTAAGTTTCAATGCCATGGGTCAGCAATTTTTAACAATCAAAATGCCAAAGTTTGCCAAAATTAAGAGAAAGAGATCAACAAAGAGCTGATATATGGAAGCCCATTAACATAAATATAATTTTCAACCTAGCATCACATAATTAATATACCAAAATATCAGCTGTTGTGAGGAAGCAGCACACAAAAGTCCTCAGAATAAGTGGTAAATGTGCACAGAAGTATCAAGTGTGTCTGTTTCAGTACATATGTAAGCAATGCCATGTTGCAGCCCATTTGGTAACCCCACCATTGGGCTTGCAAGGCAAATGAAAATCACAGGTGGTTTGTCATTGCCTTCCTCTGCAGGGTCTTCCATGGTAATCTCTTAAGAGTTTGGTGCAGAGACATAACATAGTTTGCATCTGGATGACTAGCAGCACTCCACTTGTCATTTTCCTTCCTATAAAACATCTCTAAGAAGTCCCATAAAAATATTTGCCTCCACATACCAGTTATTTTAACATCTCAATAACCCCTCCAAAATATTTTAATTTAAAGATTTGATTTTCTTTTTCAAAGAGCCACGTTTGAATCCAGTACCATAGGATGCAGACCAGCGTTCAAAGTCTTTTGTTCTCAACTTTTTTTAAATGTATCACTGAATCCTGCCATCTTGCCACTCTACTGAATCTTGGTTCCCCTACCTACAGAGGTTAAGAATGATGGATACCAGAGACAGGCCTTGCTATCCTAGACCTGTTGATACAGTTTTGCACCATGTTCCCTCCTAAGCCCACCTGAAATTTACGTTTGGTTAATTGCACTGTTATGAATAAATCCCTGCTATAATCCTGATCAGCCCAAATGGCCCAAACTAGCTTAAGCTCATTGGAGTTTGGAAGCCAAGCAAGGTCAGTGCTTAGATGGGAGACCACCAGGGAAGACTGTGGCTGCTATGTAAAAAAAGGTAAAGGTAGTCCCCTGTGCAAGCATCAGTCGCTTCAGACTCTGGGGTGACGTTGCTTTCACAACATTTTCATGGCAGACTTTTTAAAGGGTGGTTTGCCATTGCCTTCCCCAGTCATCTACACTTTCCCCCCAGCAAGCTGGGTACTCATTTTACCAACCTTGGAAGGATGGAAGGCTGAGTCAATATCAAGCCGGACTACCTGAACCTAGCTTCCACCAGGATTGAACCCCGCCATCATCTATTACAGAGGTGGCCAACGGTAGCTCTCCAGATGTTTTTTTGCCTACAACTCCTATCAGCCCCAGCCAGCATGGCCAATGGTTGGGACTGATGGGAGTTGTAGGTAAAAAAGGACAGGTTTCTTACCTGTAACTGGTGATCTTCGAGTGGTCATCTGTGCAATCACACATATGGGTATTCCGCAGGATTGGCCCCGACCTCGGAGAGTTCAAAGCAATCTTGATCGTAGATCTGGCGCGCCTCCCACTTGTCCTGGGAGGAGGCAGCTACTGCGCATGCCTGGACAAGGGGGAGGTGCTTAGCCACTCAGTTTCTTCCCGCCGCCGGATAGGTGGAAATAACTGTGCTAACTAGCTTCCAGCAGCGGGGAAGGCTGGGTGGGTCTGTGTGATTGCACAGATGACCACTCGAAGATCACCAGTTACAGGTAAGAAACCTGTCCATCTTCTTCGTGGTCTCTGTGCATTCACACATATGGGTGATTAGCGAGCCATTTCTTCGGAGGTGGGTGCTGGATCTGTAAGAATATGTAGGGTTAGAGCGTAACGTAATGATAGTGGTACTCACAGTGGTTAGTCGAAGATCGACCGTAGCACCGCTTGTCCGAAGGAGGCATCTCGCCGGGCACGAACGTCGAGAGCGTAGTGCGAGGCGAAGGTAGATGTGGAGGACCAGACGGCTGCGGCGCAGATGTCCTCTATAGGGATGCCTTTCATGAAGGCGGACGAGGTAGCCACGGCTCTGGTTGAGTGGGCTCGTATATGTTGAGGGATGGGTTGTTTTGCCAGCTGGTAGCAGAGTTCGATGGCAGCAACAATCCATTTGGAGAGTCTCTGAGTAGATATTCTGCTGCCCTTATTATGGGTAGCGTAGGTGACAAAAAGTCTAGGGTCTTTACGGATTTGGCGGGTTCTGTCTATGTAGAAGGCTAGGGCTCTCCGTGCATCCAAGTTGTGGAGCGCCCTTTGTCCCGCGTCCGCGGGGTGCTGGAAGAAGGCTGGTATAGTGGACTGTCTTCCTAGATGAAAAGGAGAGACGACCTTGGGTAGAAAGGTCGGGTCAGGTCGGAGGACCACCGTACTGTTATGAAATATCGTATACGGTGGGTCTGCTCTGAATGCGCAGATGTCACTGGCCCTCTTACCTGTGGTGAGGGCCGTAAGTAATGCCGTCTTCCATGACAGCAGGTGTAGTGGGATGGAAGCCATGGGCTCGAAGGGCGGTTTCATGAGTTGGCTCAGGACTAGAGACAGACTCCAGGTGGGTAGAACTTGTTTGATTGGTGGGTGTAGGCGAATGATGCCCTTGAGGAAAGCTCTGGTCGCATGGTGAGAGAATACCGTTGTGCCATCGATGCGGGGGTGGAAAGCAGAGATGGCTGCCAGGTGTACCTTCAGGGAAGAATACGACAGACCCGCTCTAGAGAGCGTTAAGGTGTAAGTTAGTACCTGAGGTATAGTGGCATAGTTGGGGTCGAAGTTGTGCTGTGAGGCATAGTGTGAGAAGCGTTTCCACTTAAGTAGATAGGATTTCCTAGTAGATGGTTTTCTGGAGTTCACTAGGACCTGACGGACCTCCGGGGGGAAGTCTAGAAACTGATTCTCCAGGCTGTTAATTTGAGCGATGCCGGGTTGTGGTGAAGGACCCTGCCGTCCTGTTGAGAGAGGAGATCCCGTGTTTGAGGGAGTTGGATGAAGGTATTGTTGGACAGGAGCAGCAAGGTCGTAAACCAGGGTTGGCGCGGCCACCATGGAGTTATGAGGATGCAGTTTGTGTGGTCTACCTGAATCTTCTGTAGAACTCTGGTGATAAGTGGAATGGGGGGGAAGAGGTAGTGGAGTGTTCCGTTCCAAGTTTGTAGGAAGGCATCCCCCCTGGAGAGGTGGGATGGAGGACCTCTCATGTAGAAGCGGGTGCATTGGGCATTTGACGGTGAAGCAAATACATCTATCTTCGGTTGTCCGAAGATGCTGAAGATCTGTCGGATGTATCGGCTGTTGATGGACCACTCGTGGTTGTTGGTGGAGTGGCGACTCAGGGCGTCTGCCTGGGTGTTCTCGACCCCTGGTAGGTGTACGGCCGTGAGGAAGATGCCCTGGCTTATGCTCCAATGCCACAGCGCCAGGGCTCTCTTGCAGAGTCTGACGGAGGCGGTGCCGCCCTGCCTGTTGATGTAGAAGACTGTGGCGATGTTGTCGGAGGTGATCTGGACGTGCTGGTTCCTTAGCGATGGGAGGAAGGACCGCAAGGCCTTGTGCACTGCGATGAGCTCCAGGCAATTTATGTGGAGAGAGCGTTCGTAGTCTGTCCACTGGCCCTGCACCGTGAGGTCTTCCAAGTGGGCTCCCCATCCCCACTTGGAGGCATCTGTGGTTACAATCACCGAGGGCGGTGTCTGCTTGAATGGCGTGCCCTTGTAGAGGTGACGTTCCTTGGTCCACCATTTGAGGGATGGCACAATGTGTAGTGGAAGGGTGAGTAGTGTGGATTGATGTTGTGTGTGAGGGCGAAAAGTCCTTACGAACCACATTTGGAGGGGACGCATGTGCAGCTTCGCAAACCGCAGAACTGCTGTGGTTGCTGCCATGAGGCCTAGCATTCTCTGGAAAGTGAGCGCTGTTTGGGAGCGCTGGGCGATGATAGTGTTGGCCAGTGACAGTATGGCGAGTGCCCTGTCCTGAGGTAGGAAAGCCGTTTGCGAGAGCGTGGAGATGTCTGCTCCTATGAATTGAATCCTCTGGGTAGGGACTAGTTTGGATTTTGAGAGGTTGACTAGGAGGCCTAAGGTGGCCAGGGTGGAGAGAGTGGTTGAGACGTCCAGTTGTAGTTGCTCCCTGGAATGGGCGACGATCAGCCAGTCGTCTATGTAAGGGAAGATTGATATCTGTTGCTGGCGTAATGTGGCTGCTACTACTGCCATGCACTTGGTGAAGACCCTTGGTGCTGTGGAGAGGCCGAAGGGAAGGGAGCAGAACTGGAAGTGCTGCTTCCCTATGGCGAACCTGAGGAATCTTCTGTGATGATGATTGATTGTAATGTGGAAGTAGGCATCCTGGAGGTCTATGGACGCCATCCATGCTCGTTCTGGGATGAGCGGGAGGATTGCCTGAAGCGTGACCATACGGAATTTCTTGTAGGTTATGTGTAGGTTGAGTTTGCGGAGGTCGAGAATGGGTCGGAGTCCTCCGTCCTTTTTTGGCACCAGGAAGTACCGGGAGTAGAAGCCGGTGCGATGGTATTGGGGTGGGACTGGTTCTATCGCGCCTTTGTCCAGCAGAGACGCGATTTCTGTCTGCAGGGGTGCGGACGGGGGTGTGGTGAGGAATCGGTGGTGCTTTGGAGTGGACGTAAACTCTATTAGATAGCCTCTTTGAATGATGGCGAGGACCCAGGCGTCCGATGTTATGGTCCTCCAGGCAGTGTAGAATGGTTGTAGTCGTGTTGATGGGTTTGGCTGATGGAGGGAGACTGGACGGCTCGAGGCAGGGAGGTCAGAGAGACGGTTTGGATGTGGTTGAAGGTTTCTTGGTTGTTTGGCGTCTGTTTTGAAAGGAAGGTTTGGACTGCTGTGGTTTGCGCTTCCATGATTCCTGTTGCCGTGGGGATCTGGTCCCTTTGTATTGGCTGGACCTCCAGTTCCTTTGCCGATTGGATTGGGTCAGAGGTTGGGAGACTCCCAGTCGTTTCGCCCTCTTCCTGCCATCGTCTACTGATGTGAGGATGTCATCTGTAGATGAGCTAAACAGGCCAAGGCCATCAAAGGGCAAATCTTCAACCTTGTATTTGATGTCTGGTTGGAGGGAGGAGGACCTGAGCCACGCGTGTCTGCGGAGTGCTATGGCTGAGGCCAAGGTTCTGGAGGAACACTGTGCAGCGTGACGGGCAGTGTTGATTTGCTGTTTGCTCACTCTGGCCATCTCTTGCAGGGTAGTGGTGGCTGACTTTTGGGATGCCTCGGGCAGGGATGGTACCAATGCGGCGAGGGAAGTGGTGAGGTTGTGGGTGTATGCGGAAAAGCATGCCATGTAGTTGAGGATTTTGGTTGTGGCTGTAGTGAGGGCGTAAATCTTTCTCCCAATCGTGTCGAGTTTTTTGCCCTCCCGTTCTGGTGGTACCGGGTGTCTAGTCTGCTTCGACTTCGAAGACGAATGTACAATGATCGAGTTCGGAGCCGGGTGGGTGAACAGGAACTTGGAATCAGGTGCGTGTATCTTGTACAGAGCTTCAACCCTCTTGGATGTTGGCGGTACTGATGCCGGTTTGTCCCATGCTTCTTTGAGTGTTTCTAGGAGGACGGGGAGCATGGGAAGAGAGGAGCTGGATGGAAGATCCGCATGCACTAGATCAAATACGACGTCCGAGACTCTGGGAGCGTCCGTATTGAGTTTCAAATTTAGCGAGCTTGCCATGTTTGCTACAAGGTCGAGGTAGGATCTCGGGCCCTCAGACGGTGATAGGTCTGCTGGCTTGGCTATGTCGGAGTCTGGGGATTGTAGGTCCGAACCCGAAGAATGGTCGGAGTCGGAGAGTTCCTCCTCGGATCCGTCGTCGGTTCC
The DNA here is from genome assembly GCF_032191835.1 of Heteronotia binoei. Classification (NCBI taxonomy): domain Eukaryota; kingdom Metazoa; phylum Chordata; class Lepidosauria; order Squamata; family Gekkonidae; genus Heteronotia; species Heteronotia binoei. The sequence goes on from NC_083234.1 coordinate 65,308,230, forward strand.
TTGGTGCAGGTCGGGCTGAGGTGTTGTCTTGGGAGCCGCGTGTGAGGATCCCAGTGGCGATGGGAGTTTCGGTTCGGCGCCGAGACTCGTAGGGTCGTCATGGTGGTGAAGCGGTTCGACCGATGCAGTTTGGAGTCTGTGTGTGCAATCTCGGTAGCGAGGAGACTCTTGGTAGCTGTGGTAATGGCGATCGTAGGAGGGTGATCGTCGGTGCTGTCTTCGGTTCCGTGGGGATGGAGACCTGGATCTCGATGGAGAGTAATAGTAGTGTCTCCCCCTGCGGTGGCTGCGGGAGCGTCGGCGGCTGCGGGACCTGGTGCGGCGGCGACTGCGGGACCTGGTGCGGCGGCGACTGCGGGACCTGGTGTGTCGGCGACTGCGGGACCTGGTGCGTCTGCGACTGCGAGATCGTGGTCTAGTCGGGAGAGCTCTCGGGGTCGAGGGTTCTCTGGTGAGCGCGTGGGCGTCTATTGGCTGTGAGAGATCTATGAATCTAGTGGGGTCGAGAGGCCGGGTCCTAACGGATGCGGTAGAGTGCGTATCCAGCAGCTGGTCTGGTGGGGAATTCGGAATGGACGGCGACTTAGATGAGATGCGGATGATTTCCAACGGAGTGATTGACGGTGTTGCCGTCGACTTCGACGTCGGAGTCTTCGGCATCGATCCGGAGGCAGTGGCGCTCGGGTTCGGAGCCTTCGGTTTGGTGGTCGGGTTCGAGGCCGAGTCGAGAGGGCGGGTTTTGTGCTTTTTCGAGCTAACGCTACCCGTCGGGTCCGAGTGGGCGGAATCGGAACGGCGGCGCTTTTTGGGGTTGTCCGACTTCTTGGAGTGCTTGCCGGTCTTAGGCTTACAGGGACTCTGTGCCACGGAAGCTGCCGACTGCGTCTCTCCCACGAGGTGTGGGGAAGATGGCGCGGGTTGTTGTTGTCCGCCATGCGGCATGGCCGGTCGGAGTGTGGTTTCCATGAGGTGGCTCTTGAGTCTCGCGGCGCGGTTCTTGCGGGCCTGTTTGCCAAATTGGCTGCAGTGCACGCAGGAGTCTGGACGGTGGGCCTCTCCAAGGCAGAACAAGCAAAGAGAGTGGCCGTCGGACGAGGGGATTTTGGATGAGCAGCTGGTACAGCGTTTAAAAATTATCTTGTCCCTTCCTTCCATCCGCCCGGGGAGGGGGGGGGGAGGGAGGGGAAAGTCCAGAAAGAATAGTAAGAGAAGGCTTTTTTTTTTTTTTTTTTTTATACGATACCAGGAGAAGTAGAAGATGAAGAATTGAAGCGAAGAGAAGGTAATTGTTGGAGATTGCAATGAAGAAGTTGGAGATCAACGAGGAAGGTGCGATCCGGTCGGCGGTAAGGAAGAAACTGAGTGGCTAAGCACCTCCCCCTTGTCCAGGCATGCGCAGTAGCTGCCTCCTCCCAGGACAAGTGGGAGGCGCGCCAGATCTACGATCAAGATTGCTTTGAACTCTCCGAGGTCGGGGCCAATCCTGCGGAATACCCATATGTGTGAATGCACAGAGACCACGAAGAAGATCATATGGAGAGCTACCGTTGGCCACCCCTGATCTATTATTTTTATTCTATCCCTTTAGTTTGATTGATGTTTGATGATTTTATAGTTTGCATGAATCTGATGCAGGAATCGGGATATGCATATTTTAAAACAGATAAATAGTCATCTCTAAGGAACCAACTGGCATTCACCAAAACTGGTGCATTTCCAAACAAAATAAACCACAACTGCATGATGCAAGAAAACCAGAATTCAGCATGATTAGCCACAGTGTAAAGCCAAATTTTGCATGAGAGTTGGAAAATCCTTTTCATATCTCAGGCCTGAATTCACAAAAGGACTCTCCACATATGTGAGATGAAATGTTTTTTTGACAGGCAGAAGAAAGGCTCTGCAGAAGCCAAACCTGATCCCAGAATAACCCGAGCACTAGAGAGGCATGAGGGTCACATGGAGCTCTTCCCACCTCCCTCTCTGGACCATCTGTCTAACATCATGCATGCCAAAATTCTGACACCTCAGAAATAATTCTGAAGTGGCAGCACCTTTGAGGTTACACAAAAACCAAGGTGCACAAAGATCCAACAGAATAACATCCTGAAGTTGGGCTTCTACCGGGTCCAAAAGCAAAACTTCAGCAGGCTTTTAATGAAGTCAATTTTATGTAGGAGGGAGAAGCTTCATGATATACTCGATACCCTGGCAAAGCAGAACAGAATCCCATACCCCTGCCACATAAAGTAAAGTCCATACAGTAAATCAAGGAAGAGCTCTTGGCTCTGATCCAGAATGCCAATGTCTTATCTTTGCAAAAGTAAAAGAAAACAAGAAAGTGGAAATAATGAGGAAACAAAAATACCATGCAAACACCAAGTCCTCCTTTACTTAAATAATTGGGTCGATTCTATAGTTACAGCACAGTTGGGGTCAGAGCAAAGAACAAGTCATACCGTTTTGAAAGTGAAGGTAAAATATGTGCACCAAAACCACAGAGATAACTGTTCCAGGAAAGTAAGGATTTCAAAATTGGAACAATCAAGTTAGCCGGCTGACCTTAAGCACTGAATAGAGTTTGCTGAAAAGCTGGACAGCTCCCCACGGTCTAGAAAGGGCAGACTAAATAGAACACATTCTTTTCATAGTGCAGAAAAAGCATGTGCGTGCAGCCAGCTAACCCCTCCACCCTCTCCCTCAAAAAACCATTGTTCTCCAAGATGTGTCATTCACCTTTAATATGGAACAGTTACCATACCTTTTACAGCTGACTTTCCAAATTTCAAACTTATCTTCCAAATTCCACATTACTCTACACACACACAGAGATATTGATTTTGCCCAGGTCATGGATTTCCGTACTAACTTGGTTTGGACATGCTAACAGCTAGATAGAGATCAGTCAACTGTGCTCAGTTTCCATTTCAAACTTGGTTCTCAGCCATGTATTTTGAACTAACTCAACTATTATTTATTTTATTTAATTTATAGCCTGTTCTTCCCAAAATCGGGTAACAGCAAACCATAAAATACAATTTTTAAAAAATCTCTAAACAACATACAATTTTAATAAATACAGTAAGATACAATATAAATACTACAATTCTATAATGTTCCAGATGATACAGTATGTCACAGAAGTGAGTACACCCCCTCACATTTTGTAAATATGTAAGTATATCTTTTCACGTGACAACACTGAAGAAATGACACTTGGCTACAATGTAAAGTAGTGAGTCTACATCTTATATAATTGTAAATGTGCTGTTCCCTCAAAATTACGCAACACACAGCCATTAATGTCTAAACTGCTAGCAACAAAAGTAAGTACACCAAGTGATAATGTCCAAATGGGGCCCAAGTAGCCGTTTTCCCTCCCTGGTGTCATGTGACTCCTTAGTGGTACAAGGTATCAGGTGTGAAGGGGGAGCAGGTTATCGCTCTCACTCCCTCATACTGGTCACTGGAAGTTCCACATGGCACCTCATGGCAATGAACTCTCTGAGGATCTGAAAAAATGAATTATTGCTCTACATAAAGATGGCCTAGGCTATAAGAAGATTGCCAAGACCCTGAAACTGAGCTGCAGCACGGTGGCCAAGACCATACAGCAGTTTAACAGGACAGGTTCCACTCAGAACAGGCCTCACCATGGTCGACCAAAGAAGTTGAGTGTCCATGCTCAGCATCATATCCAGAGGTTAGCTTTGGGAAATAGACATATGAGTGCTGCCGGCATTGCTACAGAGGTTGAAGGGCTGGGGGGGTCAGCCTGTCAGTGCTCAGACCATACGCTGCACCAAATTGGTCTGCAGGCTGTTGTCCCAGAAGAAAACCTCTTCTAAAGATGATGCACAAGAAAGCCCGCAAACGGTTTGCTGCAGACAAGCAGGGTAAGGACATGGATTTCTGGAATCATGTCCTGTGGTCCGATGAGACCAAGATAAACTTATTTGGTTCAAATGGTGTCAAGCGTGTGTGGCGGCAACCAGGTGAGGAGTACAAAGACAAGTGTGTCTTGCCTACAGTCAAGCATGGTGGTGGGAATGTCATGGTCTGGGGCTGCATGAGTGCTGCTGGCACTGGGGAGCTACAGTTCATTGAGGGAACCATGAATGCCAACATGTACTGTGACATACTGAAGCAGAGCATGATCCCCTCCCTTCAGAGACTGGGCTGCAGGGCAGTATTCCAACATGATAACAACCCCAAACACACCTCCAAAATGACCACTGCCTTGCTAAAGAAGCTGAGGGTAAAGGTGATGGACTGGCCAAGCATGTCTCCAGACCTAAACCCTATTGAGCATCTGTGGGGCATCCTGAAATGGAAGGTGGAGGTGTGCAAGGTCTCTAACATCCACCAGCTACATGATGTCGTCATGGAGGAGTGGAAGAGGACTCCAGTGGCAACCTGTGAAGTTCTGGTGAACTCTATGCCCAAGAGGGTTAAGGCAGTGCTGGAAAATAATGGTGGCCACACAAAATACTGACTCTTTGGGCCCCATTTGGACATTATCACTTAGGGGTGTACTCACTTTTGTTGCCAGCAGTTTAGACATTAATGGTTGTGTGTTGTGTAATGTTGAGGGGACAGCACATTTACACTGTTATATAAGCTGTAGACCCACTACTTTACATTATGGCCAAGTGTCATTTCTTCAGTGTTGTCACATGAAAAGATATACTTAAATATTTACAAAATGTGAGGGGATGTACTCGCTTCTGTGACATACTGTATATGGAGGGGCAATACTCAGATAACTGCAAAGGGGAAGGGGGAGGACACAACAAGAGGGGAGAAGGGGGCAAGGCCAAACCTGTTACCAGCTAGGGCCCCATACTGCCCTCAACCATAGGCCCTGCAAAACAACTCTTATTTTACAGGCCCTGCAGAATTGCACTAAATTCCTTAGGACCCTGATCTCTCCTGAAAGAGTGTTCCACCAGGCTGGGGCCAGGGTCAAAAAAGCCTTTTAAAGATTTGGGGAGTAGATATTTGCAATCCATCCAACCTGGTGTGGGGTTAACCCTTTTATGGTACCTTTTTACTTGTAGGATTTTGGCTTTGTCACCAAATGTTTCAAGGAATGTCTGAAGAAAAAGAGGCACACAAGGAAGAGGTACACTGCCTCTGGATATATAGGCTACATTTAACTATCATGACTAATAGTCGTTGGTGGACCTATATCCTGCATAATACTGTCTACCGCCATCCTTTTTAAAGGCATCTGAACTGGCAGCCATCAGTATATACTCTCATGGTATGTTCCATTAAGCTGTGTGAACAAAAACAACTACAAGCAAAAATATATTTGTCCATCAGGTTTACTGGGTGTTTCTGAGTTCTATTTGCCGGAACTACTACCCTGTTTCAAGGTGCTACTACGCAGCTAAGATAAGCCAATCTTCTCCATGCAATTTAAAGCAACCTCACTAATACTTTCAGCCACAACACCTCCTTGGCATATCACTAACCATTCACAGCACAAACACCAGGAGACAAATGACTTAACAGAATGCCTTTAAAACCCAAGGAAATGGATATTTTGGATATACAGCACTAAATAAATAGCCTGAAATTGCTTTAAAAATGGAAAGCTGCTACTAATTCATGATTTCCAACACAAACTTAAAGTTGGAAAGAGGCAGGCAAGTCACATGACATGATTGGTTTATGGGATGAGATGAGGAGAACCAGGGCTTTTGTTTACCTTATGTCCACTCTTCACATGCCTGGACTTACCAGAAATGGACAGGTGTTGCTAGACCAACACAAATAATTAATGGGACCAGCTTTATATCTTAACAGCGTATTTTGCAAGACTCTGAAGCAAGAATCCCTGTGCACTTTGCTTTGTTTTTAAAACAAAATGAAATACAGAGAGGTGGGAGGGGGAGCAGACAAGCAAGCATTCATATTAGGGTAGGAATTATATCAGAGCTTCTTAATCCAATTAGAGGCTACTTAATTAGACTGGAAGAAAAATCAGTTTCAGAAACAGAACCTGCTCTTTGTGAATGGCAATCCTGGGCCTGCAAGCAGCCATAGTTTGGGTCAGAGGCCAGTGCCCGCACCAGGCTTCTAAGTCATTTTGCACTCACACCAGTTTAGATGTGTTCAGGATTCATGAAGTGCAGATAGATTGCTGAAAAGCAAACAGAACAGCTCTAATATAAAGGAGCTAACTGCTCTAAGAGTGTTTGCATCTTATGCAAAAGGAAGGAAAACAAGAATTTGTAGGTGAAAAGGTTTAGCAAAGGGGAACAGAGATGAACTTTTAACTCTCTCTTTCTAGCTGATTTGCTCATCCTTCCAGAATCCCAGAATTGCCCATTCTTCCCAGAATCTATTTGATCAAACCCATAGTCCAGAGTGCTAGATTCAAGCAAATGCCCCTAAAAGGCTTGTCAAAGCATCCCTGAGCTGCCCTCCCCCATCAGCAACTAGAACTCTGAGGTATAATGCCTCTGAATAGAGAGGTTCTATTTAGTCAACATGTGTAATAATCACTGATATATCTGTCCTTCTCCATGGATTTGTCCAATTCCACTTTAAAGTTATCTAAACAAGTAGTCACCAGTGCAAACTCTTAGACTAAGTTCCATTAAGTTAATTATGTGCCATGTAAGTAAATTATTTTATTTGTCCTACAGGTCATCGATTTTACCAGTTGTACTGCATTCTAGTACTATGGAACAGGAAAACAAAGATCTTTCTATCCATTTTCTTCAGATGATGCGTATGTCCTCTATTATGCCCCTCCCAAGTATTCCCGCCCCACATACTAAAATGTGAAACCCATAAACAGATTTTCCTTGCAGGACAGCACCCTAGCCCCCTGATAATTTTGACTTCCTCTTTCCGTACCATTTTATCTCATTCTCGTATAAGTATGAACCCATAACATTGTGGTTCATTTGATTGCCCAATCCATTTTGTGGTTTGTCCAGTTTGTCTGGTCTCCAGTGAGCTCTGAAAGTATTTAAATGCCTTCAGAGCTCACATCCCTTACTGACCAGCTCTCCCTTCCCTTCCTTTCCCCCAGCAGGCCCTCCACAGATGTTGGCTGGAGGAAGCAAAGGGGAGCGAGAGCAGGTCAGTTTCACTCCCCTGGCCATGGAAACTCAGGTCCCATAGGGTACAATGGAGAGATCTCTCCCTTTCTCTCTTCCTTTCCCCAGCAAGCCATCTCTGGCAGGCCAACTAGAGAAGTGAAGGAAGATTGGAGGAAAGTCTACCTGTGAGCTCAGCTAGAGCTCTGCTGGACTGCACAGTTGAAGCCAGACAGCCCAGCAGAGCCTGCAAAACAGCTGATCCTTCGAGGAGAGGTCTCCCCATGGGCTCAGCTAGGGCTCTGAGAGAAGGCGGCTTGAACTGCCCTCCCTCCCAGGATCAACTTCCCCAAGTGCCCCACATCTGTGGGATACCTGGGGAAGCAGAAGCTGGGGGGAGGCAGTTGAAACTGCCTTCCCTTGACTTCCCCAGGAGTCCGGCAGCTGTGAGTTATCCGGGGAAGCCAAGACTTGGAGGAGGGCAGTTTAAACTGCCTCCCTTTAGCTTCTGCAAGCAGCCTGCAGTTGTGGGATGCCTAGGGAAGCTGAGCTATAGAGGGGGGCAGCTTAAACTGCCACTCCTTGGCTTCCCCAAACACTCCACAGTCACGGGACACCTAGGGAAGCCAATCCCAGGTAGTTGCCTGGGGAAGCCAAGGCTTTGAGGGAAGGAACTAACCCTTCCCAAATCTGCAGGCCCTCCAAGCGAGGTTTGGGAGGTTCATAAGAGGGCACTTTCTTCCACACTGGTTTGAAACAAACAATGAACTGGATCGATTCATGCACGAATTGCAGTACATAGTTTGTTTCATGTCCATCCCTATTACTCACTCACACTATATCTGAGATATATATGAGTTAAATCCCCTATGAACTGAAACTGAATATTGGAATGTTATTGAGCAAACCTAGGAAGATACCGCCATTTTTTTATGATGTTGTTTTTAATAATGTGCAATGCTTAATTGAGTGTTTTTTATTGTTTGTAATGATGTATTGCATTATATAGCTATGTTTGTAACCTGCCCTGAGCCTGCCTAGGCGGGATAGAAATCCCAGTAATAAATAAATAATATATATGATGTGACCAGAATGCTACACTGTGTTCCAAATACTGCTCCCTCTTCACTCTACTGTCATGGAGAAGTGACTAATAGAATTATTTCATCTCTGCAAATATTGCTTAGATTACAGGGTGATATGCACCATCACTATCACATGGATTTATGACCACCTTAAAACATCAAGCATCAAGCTTCCTATAACAATAGAGTAACAAATCAATGTCAACTGTTCCTAGGTTGGGAAATCAGCTGATACCCAAAAACCCATAAATAATTTAAATTACCCAATTTCACCAACTGTTAAATATAGCCACATGTGGGTGCTCAAATGCTTCGCAATCAGGCCCTTTCCTACCTTGAGAAGGCACTACAACCATCTGAGATTTCATGATAAAATTTCACCCTGAGATATTAATATGCAAATATAGAAATCAGCTGGAAGGCAGAGTGGAGTTCTAGATTGTTTTAGCGGAACATGACAAAAGACTGCACCATTCTCATTAGTGCGACAGAAACTCACTCACAAAAAACTCCTGAAAAATCACTTACAAAAAACAATCTGAAAAAATCACAGCATTCTTCAAGGAGTGGGTAGGGATAGGAAAATGGAGTAACCCCCCCCCCCAAAAAAAAAGCTCAAGCAGCACTGGCCAGGTCACAAGTGCAGATGCCCATCATATTGGCAAGGAGAGTGCCCACCAAGAACCAGGAAGACCGTGATTGTCAAGTCAATCCTCTGCTTGCTAATTTCCTCCTCTTTATGCTCAGGCAGGTACTTGTTAATATTACATTGCATTTCCAGTACAGTCTACATCTCAAGCATTTTTTTTAAAGCAAGGAGAACATGTTAAAGCTATTCAAAAACCAATTACAGGTTAAAACTTTCAGACAGAGGGGAGGGGGCTGCTGCCAGATTTTTACTGTTTTTAATAAGTTTGCATAGCCCCAGCTTTCAGCTATAAGGCTTCCACTGCCTTTCCAGAATCTGACCGCCCACCCCGCCAGCTAAGTGATAGACATTCAGTTCATCTCTCCTCTAAGAATGTCCATGAAGTATGTCCTGTTCTCAGTCAACATACTGAACATCTACTATATTCAGTCCTATTTCTCTGATTCCACAGAATCCACCCCCAAACAGGCTATCCAGTTTTAGAAGTCAGCGGTAAATGAGGGTGTGCCATAGCTACCCACATTTATCTTCTGTATCCCAACAGATTAGGATTAACTCAAAAAAGCATTATGCAAGAACTGGGCCTGCTATATTGTGAAATGAGCATGTTATGTCATGTTATGTTTCTCCAAGCAGTAAACACTAGCACACATGGCATTTTCAAATGGTCTCCCCAACCTCTAGGAAGGGTGGCCAGGTAGTACACATCCAGTATTTGATCAAATAATGCTTCAGCTTTTAACCTTCAGCATGCTTAAACAACCCCCCCCACCCCCCCCCCCCACACACACTGCATACCAAGGGCATCCCTGATACATGCTAATTCTCAAACAGTTTCTTCAAAGCCCACTTCCCTGCTAAGCTAATGCCTGGCTTGTCTTCTTCAAATATTCATATAAATTGCACCCCTCACAAAGCTCCTACACATGCCAAGGGCAAACTTTTCATAAGATTGGGAGCAGTCTCAGAAATCATGTTTTATTCTACCCAGTCCCCAGACTTCAACCAGACAGCAGATGCTCATTTGCCTTCCTTTAACAACCCTCCAGGAAAGACGATTCTACAGCTAAATATTTTCCCCTAGAACCTTCTTCCATTCCCAGGTGCCTGAGTATTTAAGAAGCATTTATAGATATTCAACCTTAAAGCATTATCTGGCTACAAATGAATTGTACTTCTCCGCCCCCCCATAAATGGGAGGATAGCTGTCCAACTTTATCATAAAGCATTCTGACATCTCAAAAAGAATTTATTTTTACAAAAAGACTAAAAGTGGCATTGTTGGTATCCTATAAAGGTCAGCGTGATTATACCATAATCTGTGTTCCGCATTCAGGCACCAATATGTTTCTTACATACAGAACGACACTTGTAGTTATTTACTATAACAATAACAAGAGGCAGAGTTCCTTCAAACCAAAATCAGTGCAGTCTTACAAGAAAGCCAGTGTTTAAAAGTATATATTGATAAAACAGGGTAACTCTCTAAACACTAGAAACATGGAAGCACAATGTGTTGGTTAATTTACAACAAATATATCAATAAATATGGAAATACAAATATTAATATAATACATATACAATGCCATCGAGAAATTGGTATTGATTACAGAAAACTGGCTAACTCTTCTTCAGAATTCAAGAGCTATGAAATCAATGACCATAATCCATTGGAAGAAACATCCTATATCACAATGCTATAATAACTACCTCTGATACAAAGCTGTATTTAGTAAATTAAGTCCAAGTCACCAATGCTGCCTTTGTGCCCATTCTTAATTTGCTTTTGAAAAAGAAGAGCTGCACACACTGCAAAAAAAAAAAAAACAAAGCAGAACAAAAAAGATATTTAGCTGGCAGAAACTTAGACTTGAGCAGAAAACAATAACATCTCATAATACAAAATATTTAATTGGGGTTTTTAGGCTGCAAACCCTAATTAAATATTCTGTAATATGAAGTTTTATTAATTTCTACTTGAGCCTAAATTTCTGCTAGCTAAATGTCTGTCTGTCGTTCTGTCTGTCAGGGACCCTGCTTGGAATTCTCACTATACAAACCAGTATGTCGGATCCAATGCCTTATTTATTGTGTATATGTACTTGGTTTGGGGGGGGGGGGGGGGAGGCGGGTAGGACCAATAGTAGGGAAGTACATTTATCAGAACTAGCTAAACCAGTGGTTCTTAATGGAGACAACTGTAATGGGAAGCAAGCTCCAAATCTTGGGAGACATTCAGAACTTTGGGAGGCACTTAGGATTCTAGGTTGCCCCTTCTCCTCATTCTCGATGGTTTCTGATAGCAAGAGCAAAGTAGTTTGATACTGCTCACCCCACCCTGTGAATAAAACTCCAACTCATAGATTTCTTTCCCAGACTTAAAAAAGTGCCCCACAGGGAATCTCCACCATCAAACAAGCAAACAAACAAGATGAAAGGGGGGGGGAGGATAAAAAATCTTCTGAAAGTCACTTCTGAAAGGTTTTTAAAACTGTTCATAACAGCTACCCAACCCCCTTTCTATATAACCTTAAAATAAGACCAATCTCTGATTCTTGGCTCATTGGCAAAAGGATGTTCAGAATATCTCCAGCCAATTGGACCAGCCAAGCTGGGGACCAATTAAAGTAATAGGGTAGGCAATTCAAAAGGCTTGGTTTCTCTCTGCCTTTAGCCATATTTTCAATTTGTGGGATTATCACCTGAAACATGACTCTCAGAGCCTAGGAATACCTTTTAAGTATTGGCCAGCTAGCCAGAATATCCAGGATATATACATTGGAAACAGCAGCACTAGCCATCTTTATTCCACAAAAAGGGCTGTGCAAGCTATGGAAAATGTTGGAAATCTGCACTTAAAACACAATGTGCATTATCAACCACAAACCCACTTTGTAGAGTTGGGAAGAATCACAAGGTTCAACCCTCTAAACATCAGCTTTTGGAATCTGAACTCAGAGCTTGCTGCTGATGGGGAGCAGGGACTGAAAATGCAGAGCAGAAATATCAAAACTCACAAGTCACTGGTGAAAAACTGACCTGGAGGCTCAACCTGTATGTTGAACTCTAGCCACATATTGCAGGTATTTGATCAAAAGCTGTTTATTACAGACCCTTGCTCTAGAAAGATTCTCACTCCCTCACAGTTTAAGAACCCCCTTTTAGCTTAGGGATTCTGTGTTAGTTATAAACAGGGATAGTTCCACAAGCACAGGGGTTCTTTTCTTTCTCTCCCATGGCCATCTTCCCTTTGCGTCCACCAACCCTAGGCTGATACTGTGCCAGGAAACCTGGAGCAGAAGAGCTGGGATACAGCCATCCCTCCCTCTTTACCTATCCAGGTCTCTGTGATATGTACTAGATCAGCCTACTCAGATTGCAGACAAGGGATCCTTTCTGGTAAATCAACCTGGCATTCAGCAGCTACATTTCTGGATTTGACGAGTGATCAAGCAAGGCTATTTGGGGTTGAGAGATGGACCAGAAGGAATGGGCACTGCATGATGATATCTTCTTTCCCTTACCCTGTCAGTTCTTCTCCCTCCACCATACCTCTCTTTGCCCACTGGTTCCTCAACAGTAGCACTTCTACCCTTTCCCCCAGACATACATATACCAAGGCATGTAATACAAGAGTCGCCACCAGTCGCCTTCTACCACTGGAAATAAAATCTGTCCATGTGATCACATCAGTAGATATCAGATAAAAATACGCTCATTGACCCTCTGAAGGCTGCACTCAGTCTTCTGGATGTCAATCACTGCTTCTGCTGACTGTAGCGTGCCTCAGTTTTCTCAGCTGTTGGTGTTGTTTGCAACATCCTGGCCTACCAGAGCCACAGGCTAAGAGCCAAAGACCAAACATCCTTGGGATATCTCCAGAGCATCCTTGGCTAGCTGGCCTGCTGTTAAGAATACCTATAAATGGGAAGGGAAGCTATTTATTACAACTGCCTTCTAGATGTTTCCACTTCTGTTTACAGTAATTTCTCTGGCTAGCTGGCCTGCTTTTAAAGAAACCACCTAACACTGTCCAGATACCATACTATAGTTGGTATCAGTGTTCCCACTCACTGCAGAGCACACTGTGCGGATGTTTGTGCTTTCAAGTGTGTGGGTGATACATGGGTTCACCTGGTCCATATGCAAACCTATATTTATTGACAAAATTTGTATGACACCTTTCTGCACTTATAAGGGCCACCAAGGCTGCTACGTATTTAAAATGTATACAATAAAACCACATTTTAAAACCATTAAAATCACACCCCCAAACCCTCCCCACACACCACTACATTAAAACAACTACAAAACAATCCAATCTTAAGCACATTTACACAGAACTAAGCTCCACCTACTTCAATGGAACTTACGAATAAGTAAGAGCACGTGTGATTTCAGCCATAGTATCTGATCTTGAAATGTAAGGAGGATGTTTTTGTCTCTATGGGCGGAACTTATTGCATGGGTGGTTTTGAAGCTATCGCTGCCATTCCTTCCTATTCTTGCACTGAGGCTGTTGTCTCAGATCTGAATCAGAATGTGACTCTTGTTTAAACAAAAGAACAATAAGAAATCAACCAGCCCTCTACCACAGAGGCATTTCTTCTGGAAGATATTTGCAATGCAAAAATCTCTTTCTTCGAGCATCTAAACAATTTTCCCAATGTGATGACTACTCATCTGATTTGGGAGCAAGAAGATGAAAGCAAAAGCTGACTTCATTGATTTTAATTGTCCATGATGGAAACAGAGAGAGACAGAGGCAGAGAGCCCTGAGCAGCAAAAATGGAAGGATAACTAATTGGATTTGTAAAAATTCTTTCCACTCTAAACCCCAAAGGTGGTTTGAGTAGTGCATCCAAATAAATGTTCTCAGAATATGTGATGAGGTTGACAAGGCGCCTCTAAAGTGAAGCTTTGTTTTGCTACAGCACGTCTTCCACAATAGATCTCTCTTGCTGGATACAAAATTCAGGGTTTGGATGAACCCAGGGATTTGCCTGCTTCTGCATCAGTGTTTAGTGCCAAAGAGGGACTGGGACATTATACTCTACTTTTCTCCCCGGTGGGGACCTGAAGTGGCTTACAACATCCCCTCCCTCCTCTATTTTATCCATAAGGCTAAGAATCTATGACTGAAATATGACTATATGTCACTCAGCTAACTTATATGGCAGAGTACGGATTTCAGCCTTAGTGTCTGGTATGGGTGGGTAACAATTTAGTGCTTGCACAGGGGACGACCTTTACCTCTTTTAGTCCAACACTCTACTACACCATGCTGGCTCTCCCTTCTCTGGACAAAAAGACAGTGTCCACCACCCTAGCGCAGCAGATGCTTTTAATGCCACACTGGTGAGTGGAGACCAGGAGAGATCTGGATATGTTTCACCATCGGGGGCGGGGGGGAGAGACCTCTGCAGGGCTTTCCATATTTCTGAGTAAAGTAGCCTTCTCCAGCTCTCTTTCAGCAGGCATAAATCTGAACCGAGTTAATAATATTTTGTATTTCTGCGGACAAATATGATACCTATTTATGCAGAAGTGCTGAAGTCACTTAGATCCAGAGTTAAGATACTGGGTGATTTGAGAACGGTTAGATTTGAATCCAGAAACACCTTAGAGGCCTTTAAGATTTATAGCGTATATGATTTTGAGAGTCAAAGCTCCCTTTATCAGTTTGCTCAATGAAGCTTTGACTCTCAAAAGCTTATACCCTGCGGTAAATCCCCCAAGAATGGCTGCAGCTGGATGCTGGGGTGGAGCAAGACAGTAATGGTAGGCTATTTAAGTGGCTGGGGGTGTCAACCAGGGGCCAGCTCTGAACAGAGCAGAACAGAGGAACGACAAGGATGGGATGTTGGGACTCCCAGGGAGAGATCCCCTCCCCACCTGTAAGGCCCAGTACCAGTCCCACTGATGCCAAGACTGCTTGAAGACCCAGCAACGCCACAAGAGGTTGGGACCTCTGAGGTGGAAGTTGCAGCGTGAGCTGAGCCATTTAGTATGCACTGCACAGGGTGAACAAGCATTAAAGAACTGAAAGCATCATTCCAGGCACGAGCATTTCTATGGTCCGTGACACCAAGAATCAGGCCTAGCTCCAAGGTGGAGTAAAGGTTCACCTTTCATCTAAGTTCGAACTTGCATAGGCTACAGATTCCTTTGGGACATGATGATACGGATTTCATATTTCGTTGTTTTCAAAACACCTGTCTGTTTCCTTGTGTTTTTATGTTTCCATTGGAAATTCTGCCAAGTGTGCAAAAAACAAATAATGCCATTAAAATGTTTTGTTCATCTCTTGAATCCATATGTTCCAACTGGCAGCTGAATGCAGAGACATCAACTATGGCAATTAATGCTTCACCATAGACTAATACAAAAACGTGTTCAGCCACTCGCAGGTCTTATTCCCACCGTATTTGCCTTGCATTTCCACTTCTCCTGTCCGTTGCACCCTGACACAAAACTGCCAAATATGGTGGACTACGTTCTTGGCCTTCTGAAGCTCAAGAGACAATAAATCTCCTAGTTTTTAATGTACCACAGAATTCTTTGTTGTTTTTGGCTCTGTACAAAAATCTCTTAAAACAGTAGGGAATGCTTTTCACACAAGATTACCACCGCACTGCACACATACAAGAGAGAGATCAATATTTGAAACGTTATACTTTCAACGGAAAAGCATATTTATTTTAATGCATCAGGCATTAAGACTCCTAAACTCTATAACCTGCTGAGACTCTGGGTATTAGAGATGGATTAGTGAAGGCTTCGAAGGATCTCTGGGCAGAACAGAACATTCTGACTGCGTAGTCGTGGGAGTTGGCAGGTCCCACCGCTTAAGTCAAAGAGTTTGCAGCTTCTGTTGACCCTGCTGTGAATTATCATTCATAGCAGAAGATTGGTTTGGGGATGGTGTGTATGTGAGAGTGGGCGAATGGATTCTATATGAGTCAGGCCAATTATCATCTCTGTTCTGCAGACAACAACAGTTAATAGCCACTTTCTCTACATCAAACTCTTCACACAGCCACCAGTTTAAAGAGGGGCTGTGGCTCAGTGGAAGAACCTTTGCATTTTATGCAGAAGGTCCCAGGTTCAATCCCCAGCATCTCCAGTTAAAAGGACAAGGTTGCAGGTGATGTGATGTGCCTGAGACCCTGGAGAGCTGCTGCCCTTCTTAGTAGACAATACTGGCCTTGATGGACCGATGGTCTGATTCAGTATAAGGCAGCTTCATGTGTGTTCAACTTGAAGTAGAAAGTACTGGCCAACCTAATGAAAACTCTGACAGTCTTGGCTTTCTCTCCTTTTAACTGTGCACGAGAGACTGCACTATACATGTTTTTTGTATGGACAAAACTAGAGCAAGGCCCAAGTTAGATACTTTGTTATTATATTTATATCCTAAGAGTCTTTTTTCAGGGCAGCTAACACATCTCCCCCGTGGTGCAGAATGGTAAAGCTGCAGTGCTGCAGTCCGAGCTCTCTGCTCAAGACCTGAGTTCGATCCCGGCGGAAGCTGGGTTCAGGTAACCGGCTCAAGGTTGATTAAGCCTTCCATCCTTCCAAGGTTAGTAAAATGAGTACCCAGCTTGCTGGGACGAAAGTGTAGATGACTGGGGAAGGCAATGGCAAACCACCCCATAAAAAGTCTGCCGTGAAAACGTCATGATGCAACGCCACCCCAGAGTCGGAAATGACTGGTGCTTGCACACCTTTACCTTTTAACACATCTCTAATTTAAACAAAGTAGACCAATGGAAGGGGCTACACTGTCCCTCCATCTTCTTTAGATCAGCTGATCACCAATGGAAGGCTGAGTGGGAAGCTGCGCTAGGCATATCAGAGGAAAGGGACTCATCTTTTCACTCTCCATATGTGAAGTATTATTTTTTCACTATCCTTTGATAGGAGAACGAACTTGAGATTGGGTGGAGAGAAAGAAGAAGAAGAAGAGAAGAAGAATTGCAGATTTATACCCTGCCCTTCTCTCTGAATCAGAGACTCAGATCAGCTTACAATCTCCTATATCTTCTTCCCCCACAACAGACACCCTGTGAGGTGGGTGGGGCTGAGAGGGCTCTCACAGCAGCTGCCCTTTCAAGGACAACCTCTGCCAGAGCTATGGCTGACCCAAGGCCATTCCAGCAGGTGCAAGTGGAGGAGTGGGGAATCAAACCTGGTTCTCCCAGATAAGAATCCACATACTTAACCACTACACCAAACTGGCTCTCCAGTCAGCTTGCTTACATATAACTGTTCTTCAAATGATCATCTGGGAATTTGCACTGATGGGCTTTGTGTCTTTGGAGTACTATGATTCAGAAATTTCAAGTGTTAGCTTTTGAGGGTGAAAACCTTCCCCTCGGGGACACAGCCTTGGACTGCACATGCTCTGAGATATTACATCTTCCCACTTAGCTCCTGAAGAACCAAAGTTACAGATAAGCAACCTGTTGTTATATCTTTATGATCTCTGTGCATCACATTGATGGAGGTAGACTAGCAAGCTGAGCTATCTGGAAGTAGGTGTAGACACGTTAGAAGAAAATAGGTTGAAGAACAGCTCACTCACTGAAGGATCCATCCATTCTAGCCCTAAGCCAGTCTCAGGCATCTTCAATTAAATGGTAGCTCACTTCGAAGTGGCTACTTGTCTATGGAAACACTATTAAAACTTGATGATCTATCAGCATGACTGCATACAAGGTAGCTTCATCTTTCTCATGTCTAACACAGACTAAATATATACAGCAAACCAAAGTAACAGCCAAGCTTGCAGACACTTTCCATTTCCTCCAAGGGCTCCGCTCTAGGCATGGTCAAACTTGCTTAACTTAAGGGCCACAGAATCAACGACAGATGTTTGAGAGCCACAAGACATGCACAAATATTAAACACATGTCTTTATTACAGAGGTATTATAGAGGTTTACAAGATTATGCATGGGATAGAGAAGGTAGAGAAAGAAGTACTTTTCTCCCTTTCTCACAATACAAGAACTCGTGGGCATTCAATGAAATTGCTGAGCAGTTGGGTTAGAATTGATAAAAGGAAGTACTTCTTCATCCAAAGGGTGATTAACATATGGAATTCACTGCCACAGGAGGTGGCGGCAGCTACAAGCATAGACAGCTTCAAGAGGGGAATGGATAAGTATATGGAGAAGAGGTCCATCAGTGGCTATTAGCCACAGCTTATTGCTGGAACTCTCTGTCTGAGGCAGTGATGCTCTGTATTCTTGTGCTTGAGGGGGGCACAGTGGAAGGGCTTCCAGCCCCACTGGTGGACCGCTTGATGGCACTTGGGTTTTTTGGCCACTGTGTGACACAGAGTGTTGGACTGGATGGGCCATTGGTCTGATCCAACATGGCTTCTCTTACGTTCTTATTAAAACTCTTAGTACTTTCTTTGTATGGAAAGATAAAAATACGTATGTATGCACTGTACAACATGACCATGCTAGAAGGAGAGGTTTTTTAAAAAAAGCAAAAAGCTAGGAATAGCAATCCCCGTAAGACCAGCATAGGCTCCTTCGATCAAGCACAGAATGGCGGTGATAGCGGATAAGGAAAAAAAATTGTTTGCACCAGTGGGAGAAGGAAACACACAATTACCATATAAATCACTGACCAACCTTGACACCAAGGTTAGTAAACACAGCTCCTACAAGAGCTATGAAACGAAGGGGGAACCCTGCACTGCCTTCTTTAATTCCATCCCTCCTTCCAGTGGCCCCCACTGGTGTTCCCTTTCCCTGTTCCAGGTCTCTGGGCAACCTTAGTGGTGAAGGAGAAGAGCTTGCAAGCCTGCCTATTTCCCCCTCCTTCCCCCACTTCACACACAGCAGGAACAGTCACTTACCTATAGGTCAGCACTCAGAGGTTGACTGAGGTCCCAATGGTAAGCACACTTACTTGAGAGTAAGCCAGCATTTAAGTTCCTCTTCAATCTCCAGGAGCCGCACAATATGTATGAAAGAGCTGCATGTGGCTCCCAAGCCAGTTTGGCCACCCCTGCACTGCTCTCCAGTAGCCTTATTTGCTGCCAAATAGCAGGAACTTCATATTTAAGCCTGGTATTTAAAAAAAAAAACCCAAACACACATTTCCCTTCCCCCTCCCCATACACATTCGTGTTTTACCGCTTGCAAAACAAGAGGCTTGTTACCATGCAGTGGGCGACAGTAGAACGATTAGTAAAATTTGTTACCCGCATGCTCTGAACAAAATTAAATTAAAAGTGTTGCTTCACTGTCAAGATAAGGACCATGCCAGGGAGATAATTTTTCACTCTCAAACACTCAATTACTGGGTAAGTCTGTATCAGATACGATCAAAAAAACCCAAAATAAATAAATAAATAAATAAAGTAAGGCCTCCCGGAACAGATGTAAATGCTGTTATCTCTATCACAGTCCAGGGGAAAGTTAACAGAGGCTGCTGCAGGAAGACAGGCTCTAATTGCTAAGGCAGGCAGGGGAGCGGGCTCAGCTAAGGGCAATTTTCATCATCTGGCTCAAGGAAGCTGTGACAGTAAAACATCTAGAGGGAACTTAGATCAGGAAGGAGGATTCATCTGCATTTTTTCCACCTATCTATGGCTTTTCTGGACCTAAAACTAGGCTTCCCAGTCTCCTAGTCCTTTCCCATTCCATACCACTGCTTGGAAAGGTAGTAGGGTTTAAAAACAAACAGCACTGTGACATCACTTCTGGCAAAATCTAAAGACAGCCTCTGTTGCATCCATTTTTTAAAAAAACCAAAAGTGATGTAATGATGCACACAATGCTATGGGCTCCTCCCATATGACAACCCTCAAACCTCCCAGCAGTTGCCAGACATGGTAACCCTACTAGAAACAAGCACACACAAAAATGCATAGTTTTCCTCCTGAATTTCCTATCCTATCTAAGGGACCGCCTTTCCCCATATATATCCCAGAGAGCACTGCATTCAGGAGGGCAATATTTGTTATCCATCCCTGGACCAAGGGAGGTCAGACTAAGCTCTACATGAGCCAGGGCCTTCTCAGTGGCAGCACCAATGTTATGGAATGCTCTCCCAGAGGCCACAAGAGCCCTTTAGGGCCTCTCCCAATTTTTTGGACAGGCCTACAACAACTAATGTGGGAGGAGGCTGCCACTGCTATGTCGCAGAACAATATCATCTGTAAAGACCGCTGACACAGTAATAAAGGGAACAGAGAACTGAGATATGGAGAAACAGCCTTTGTTATGAAATCTTGTTCTAGCACCTAATAATGTCGTTTTTTAAAATTGTAATCTGAATTGTTTTTATCATGACTGTTAGCTGCCCAGAGTCCACTTGTGGAGTGGGCGGCATATAAATCTAAAGTAAATAAATAAATATCAGCACAAATGCCTGATGAGAAGGTTTTATGTCTTCCTTTTGAGACATTTTCCAGTGTAATTTGGAGGTTCCACATAAGATGTTCCATGTCTATTAGTTTGTGCTGGGTTATAAATTATTTTGACTGTTCACTTTGAGTAAAACCCAGGCTCAAAAGCTTAACCACAAAGTTGCCAACCACCTGCTTGTGAATCCTTAACCCTAACAAGAGCAACTCAAATGCTGAGAAACTGTATGCATTACTGTATACAGTTATCATATTGGCTACACACATGCATGCAACATGTATGGAGATTAAGACGTCAGATTACTACAACTGCTTACAAGCAGCCACTAAACCTAGAGCACACTGCTCACTTTAGCCACTAAAACAAGAACATCCCAGGTCAAAGCAAAACATAACAAAAATAGAAAGTACACTTAAAGGTATAGTAACACAATTTACAGACCTGTTCTGTAAACCTCTCTACCCTGCCCTGTAACTTCTATTTTCTTTTCTTTTGTTTCTACTGGCGACTGGCTGAGAACACACCACCTTAGGAGAACTTGGTCTCTCTGTAGAATGTTGCTGCTAGTGCTGAATAGGTTACCCTATAAACACAAATGTCCCCTCAGGCTCTACTCGGAACTTTTTTTTCCAACTAGTGAAAAATACAGTCCTTTATTACAATCACAGGTTTTTAAAGTTTCCATGCTGTAAACCCTGTAATGGATTTTGTGCCGAGAACCGATTCATGTGCCTCTTTATTGTTATGTCATTCACCTGTACGAAAGTGGGTTACTGGGAAGGCCAGGCAGAAAAGAAGGACTAGCTTTTCAGAGGAATTATAGGCAGAAGGAGGTATTCCAACATGTGAAGCCTCAATCACAGTCTACAATAGTCCAGTTCAAGAAAGACTGTGACCTGTGCTGTTTCTAGATGCTTGGTTGTAAACATCAGCAATAAATGTAGCAATGGAAATATTCAACCCCTCAAGCCCTACAACTGGGGGAGGAGCAGAGCCCCAAAGATTACTAGTGGAATCCACATTCACACTTCTGGAAGTCAATGCATTCCATTGATCTCATCTGAAATTTTGTAAACTGGTTTGTGAGTTCTTTGTAGGGAAGAGCTCCTTTTATGTTCATCTTGATAACATACAAACAAAACCTTCCCATTTTCTAGGGATGGAGCAGGGAGTCTCCTCCTCAGGGGACAGAATCTACCTTTGCTTTCTTTCAAAGCAAGAGGTACACATTTATTATTTATTTAGAATTTCCATATGCCATTTGTTCAGAGCCCCACTGAAGGAAGATTACAATTAAAACCACAGTACAAAACACTAAAATACACCAGACATTGGACATAAGCAGCACAAAGGCTATCCATAAAACAAAGCAGGCCATCTAAAAGCCTCTAATTAAAAGCCTGGTTAAAAAGACATATGGTACCTAAAAGAAAGTAAAGTAGGTGCCAGGCAAGACTTTGGGAGGAGGGCATTCCAAAGGGAAGGTGCCACCACAGAAAATGCCCTGTCTCTAGCTGACATGCACCTCACTTCTGAAGGCGGGGGCACAGAAAGTAGGGCTTGAGAGGAGATTTCAACTTTGAGGGCCATTACCACCCACATCTTGCTGCCTTCCAGATCACCTCACTGCACTAGCCAGAAAACACACTGATGGGTTCCTGGGATCCCATAGTTCAGTTCAGTCTTAGGAACTCTAACTGGCAGAGTGCCACCAAGCCTCTACAGCCCTAACAGAGTTGTCAGTTAGTTCTGGTATAAAACTGATCTGAGCCTCACTCTAATTTCTAACACGGATAATTTTTTATCATAAAGACAGAGACATCCCAAACTGCCTCTGCAGGCAATGGTAGCTGAAGCTAGTTTTCAGCTGGATACTGAACATTCAGGTTTAGCGTGATTTTTTTTTCCCCCTGAGCAAATCTGGAAGTTTTCCCAGACCTTTTCCACCCTTGTTCAGTGAGTTAGCCCCCAAGTGGAAATAAAGAATGTAAAAAAGAAGAGGCTCCCTGGAGTATGGTGAGTAGAGATGAGGGAGAAGGGAAAGGCTTTTAACGTGATTTTTTTTTTTTAATCAAAACTGGGGTCAGTCGCCATTTTGCTAAAGTCTGACAGCTGCTGTTCTATTCAAAGTCCTTGCTCAGTGACAGAAGACTCTACTGTTAAAGCAGATCCCAGAAAAAGATCTGTCTCATCTTTTAGCAAAACTGTTTTTAAAAAGAACATTCCCCACCTGTGTCAGGCACCAAACTCTGCTGTTTCACCCTGACAGCCAGCAAGGGTTCCCCCCATCTATGCTTAATCTGTTATCCTTCATGTATGATCAACAGAGTGATGCAGCTGCCGCTATAACAGCAAGCAGGGGAGGCTTGCAGAGGTATTAGTGTGCACATGAACTCAGATTTATGCTTTATCACACCAAGTAATCTGAAGAAGGGGAGGATTCAGCAGGCAGGAAGAGACTTATCAATTCCAGGCTGCCTTTCACGCAGCCAGAGGCAAGGATCCCACACAGAGATATCAGTGCAGCACCCAAACCACTTGTACAAATAACTTCATAACCACCCCTATCCTGCCTCAGGATAAAGATTTATCTGAAGAGTTAATTTGTTATCTGTCCCATCCCAGGAGCATCAGGCAGGCAATGAGATACAGAACTCAAAGTATTAAAACGTCTATCTATAAGTCTTCCTAAAACACGGTATCTGAAAGGCTGCTTCTCCACCTATGTCCTGCCACAGTTCATGATTTGCTGGGGGTGCTCTTCTGGAGCTACCAACAATGTAGCTTGCCACATGGCCTCACTGTCCTGACTCAGCAACCAGGTAGTATCCTGACGATAGCATTTTCCATCAGTCCGAAGACGGGGCACAGCAAGCTGTGTTTGGACTTAGCAGCATCGTATGCACTGTTATCTGACTGCAAACAAAATTAAAGGCAACACAACTGAATTTTTTCTCACACACTCAAACATAAATACATACCTTCTGTTGGGTAAAGGATGATAAAAAAAATATTAAATGGGAACAACATGCAAATATTAAGGGGAAATCCCTTCTCTTCTCATGAAACTCCTGGCCACTTCTGTTAGGGAAGAATCTACCTAATTGCCCTGTGTGTTATCTTTGTGTCTGGTTGGTCCATTATCATGTGGATTTATAACATGTTACCAGATTTCTTTTACATCAATAAATAAAGAGGTATGTGGGTAGAATATTTTAGTTTCATGTTGTTCTTATATGATGGGTATATGCTTTGGAATGCGGCAAGCTAAAAGCCTAAAGAGCTTAATGTGTAGAGGATGCTGTCTGAAACGAAAGCACCCTTGCTGAAACTGTGGTTTGTGCAACAAACTCTACCAGATGTAAATAACAAATCCACACTTTGTCTGCTTCTTCCCTTATTTTTTCCGCCCAGTCTGTGGCCATGAAGCTGTAAGGGTATGTGTTACTCGACAGCTGAGGTCTGTTAATTAAAATACTACAGCAAATGTCAACCTAGAACACACTGTGGTAAGCAAACAAGCTACAAACCTAGTCTGAAACTGCAGTTTGTACTGTCCATATCTAGATATTACAACTTAATGGGATTTGATCAAACCAAGCCTTATAAATTGATATTTATTGTAAATGCAACCTATGAATCTACATTTCAAACAGGGAACACGGAAAACTAAATGATGGAGGAGGAGGAGGAGGAGGGAAAAACTGGATTTATACCCCACCCTTCACTAGCCAAATGAGTCTCAGAGCGGCTTACAAATCTCCTCTCCCTTCTCCTTCCCACAACAGACAACCTGTGAGGTAGGCATGGCTGAGAAAACTCTTAAGCAGAACAGCCTTGAGGGAATTTGTGACTGACTCAAGGTCACATCAGCAAGTATATGTAGAGGAGTCGGGAATCAAACCCAGTTCTCCTAGATAAGAGTCTGTGCACTTAACCACTACACCAAACTGGCTTTCAGCTTTGTTTTTCCAAAACCAATTCTTAATTCTTTTGAAGATGACATAAGGTTGCTTTGGAACTGGCTCTCCTTTTTTATAAGTTAAATCCTTATCTGAAACATCCTTATTTGAAACAGAATAAAGTGGTAGAATGGAGTGTACCACTTTCAACGGGAGGAAAATGCTTTTAAATGTTTCCATGAACTTAAAAATCCCTTATGCACAGAAAACCAGCACGGGAGGCAAAGAGCTAGGATTAAACCTTTCTTGATGTATGAGCTCAGGGATCCTCACCAAGCCACCCATGGGTATCATAGCGCCCATCAACATCTTTCCTGGTGCCCACTATTTTTTTTTTTAAATAAAGTGGGTGGGTCTTCTGATTGACCACTGGAGATCTAACTGGATTAAAAGTGACTAAAAGTGCAGATTAAAAGAGTATCCAGTTAAACAAAGTTTGATACTGCACTCAGCAGGGATTCCCCTGCACTCAGCACAGTATTAAAACAAAACAAAACAAAGGCATAGTAAGGCCTATTTTTATATACAACAGCCACCTTGTGTAACCAACAAAGCCAACATGCCTGCTTGCTCGTGTTTATGTGCTTCAACATGGAAAGTGATGATTTATCAACTTCGTCTTGATTTAGATGTTACACTGGAGGGGAAAAGAACTTCCCAGTGGGACTCCATGGATACTGGGTCGCTAAGAAACTGCATGTGAAGACTAAGGAGTGCTGTAAGTGTGGACAGTAGCACTGTTTAAGCTAGGCATGTGCAAAGTCCTTTAGCAAAAGTTTTTGTTGTTGTTTTTTGTGAGACCTGCATCACATTTTCAGTCAAGCCTTAGCAAGAATCATTGAAAGGTGGGACTAAATGGGATGCAAGACTAAATGCAGGCCAGAATGGAAAGGAGATGAGAGAGGAGAATCTGGGATCTCAGCCTATGAGGAAGCCTCGGCAGTCAGTGGTGCGCCTCTTACTACGATGCACCTTGTTTGCTTAGTCCTAACATTTCTGCGTATTTTCATGAAAAGCAAAAGGTAGGGGAACAAAATAGGAGTCGATTGCACCTTTAAGACCAACTTAGTTTTATTCAGAATGTAAGCTTTCGTGTGCGTGCACATGAAAGCTTACATTCTGAATAAAACTAAGTTGGTCTTAAAGGTGCAATCGACTCCTATTTTGTTCTACTACTTCAGACCAACCTGGCTGCCTCCTTGGATCTATCTACCAAAAGGGAGGGGGAAAGAGACAGAGAGAACCGTTACCCAAAATTTCTCATTCCACATTTCATTTGCTTTCCTCTCAAATCATAAGCGCCTGTTGCCTCTGGAGGCAGGAGAGGATCAAAGCAAAGCTCCTGCGTGTGTAACAGATTCCGAATATCTAATTTTCCCTTCTAAAGGGCCTTGTTTTAAACACCAAATACAGAAGCAGATCAAAGCCCAGATTCACATTCCTTTAACAGCCCTCAGAAGGCTCTAAGAGCTGGAGAGAGCAAGAGTGAGAGAAAACCCAAGACACAGCAGCCGATGCAAAGCTGAGGCAGATAATTGGGCTCCCCTAATTTGTCATTTTCAAAAACTGCTGCAAATCAAGGGAAGAATTGGGCATCCTGTAGACTCAAGCATCTGTTTTCTCCCATCCCTTAAAAAAAAGAAGAAATACCAATGGAGGAATCTGCTGCAAGTCGGGGAACAATACTGGAACTTCCTTATCTCAGCAAGGCAGAATGTGGAAGTTATCACTGGACAAGAGGAACCTAAATCCCCATGGTCTTTCTCTCTCGGCTTGGCTTCGCGAACGAAGATTTAAGAAGGGTGCAATAGTCCATGTTTGCTGCAGGCTCGCTGATGGCTGACAAGACCAATGTGGGACAGGCAGGTCCGGCCACAGCGGCTGCAGGGAAAAGTCTGATTTAGGGTTGGTCCTGTAGCAGTGCGATTCTTCCTCAATCTCCTTTTGTCCTCAAGACCAGCTATGCGTGTGTTCTCAAAGGAAGAGACAGCCTGGTGGATGGTGTGCCTCCATGCTTTGCGATCTGAGGCTAGGTCAGACCACTGGTGATGGTTGATGTGACAGGTGCTAAGGGATTTCTTCAAGGAGTCCTTGTACCTCTTCTTTGGTGCCCCTCTATTTCGATGGCCGGTGGAGAGTTCGCCATACAGGGCAATCTTGGGAAGGCGGTGGTTTTCCATCCTAGAAATATGCCCTGCCCAGCGCAGCTGCGTCTTCAACAGCAGTGCCTCGATGCTGGTAACCTCTGCCCGCTTGAGGACTTCAGTGTTGGTCACAAAGTCACTCCAGTGGATGTTGAGGATGGTGCGAAGGCAGCGCTGATGAAAGCGCTCAAGGAGTCGCAGGTGATGACGGTATAAAACCCACGATTCGGAGCCATAGATGAGGGTTGTCATCACAACCGCTTTGTAAACATTGATCTTAGTGCCTTTTTTCAGATGCTTGTTGCTCCACACTCTTTTGTGCAGTCGGCCAAATGCACGGTTTGCCTTTGCCAGCCTGTTGTCAATCTCCTTGTCGATCTTGGCATCTGAGGAGATGATGCACCCCAGGTAGCTGAACTGCTGGACTGTCTTCAGAACTGATTCACCCACAGTGATGCAGGGAGGGTGATAATCTTCCTGGGGTGCAGGCTGGTGGAGAACTTCTGTCTTCTTCAGACTAACTTCTAGGCCGAATAGCTTGGCAGCCTCTGCAAAGCAGGACGTCATATGCTGCAGAGCTGATACCGAGTGGGAGACGAGTGCAGCATCATCAGCAAACAGTAGCTCTCGGATGAGTTTTTCCATTGTCTTGGAGTGTGCCTTTAGTCGCCTCAGGTTGAACAGGCTGCCATCGGTGCGATAGCGGATGTAGACACCATCGTCCTCATCTAGATCTACTGCGGCTCTTTGAAGCATCATGCTAAAGAAGATCGTAAAGAGAGTTGGCGCGAGAACGCAGCCTTGCTTTACACCTGTGCCTATTGGGAAGGGCTCCGAAAGGTCGTTGCAGTGTCTGACTTGGCCTCGCTGGTCTTCATGTAGCTGGATGATCATGCTGAGGAACCTTGGGGGACATCCTAAACGTTCCAAGATTTGCCACAGGCCTTTCCTGCTAACGGTATCGAAAGCTTTGGTAAGGTCGACAAAAGTCACATACAGACCCTTGTTCTGTTCCCTGCATTTCTCTTGGAGCTGCCTGAGAACAAATACCATGTCGGTGGTGCTCCTGTTAGCTCTGAAGCCGCACTGGCTCTCTGGGAGGAGTTCTTCTGCAATGGTGGGCACCAGTCTGTTCAGGAGTATTCTGGCAAGGATTTTGCCTGCGATGGAGAGCAGGGTTATCCCCCGGTAGTTGGAGCAGTCTGACTTTTCCCCTTTGTTCTTGTATAGGGTGATGATGATTGCATCGCGAAAGTCCTGTGGTAATTTGCCTTGTTCCCAGCAGGTGACAAGTACTTTGTGAAGTGAGCTATGTAGTACTGTGCCCCCATGCTTCCAGATCTCTGGTGGAATTCCATCAACTCCTGCTACCTTGCCACTTTTCAGTTGCTTGATGGCTTTAACAGTCTCTTCTAGGGTGGGGATCTCATCCAACTCTGTTTTCACCGGTTGAAGTGGGGTGAGGTGGATTGCTGAATCTTGAACTACGCGGTTGGCACTGAAGAGAACCTGAAAATACTCCGACCACCGGTTCAGTATGGATGCCTTGTCTGTGAGGAGCACTTGGCCGTCTGCACTATGCAAGGGACTCTGAGCCTGATATGATGGACCATATACTGCCTTCAGGGCTTCGTAGAACCCTCTTAAATCACCAGTGTCTGCACACAGCTGGGTTCTCTCTGCAAGCTTGGTCCACCACTCGTTCTGAATGTCTCGAAGCTTGCGCTGGAGGTTGCTACATGCAGCGCGAAAGGTTGCTTTTTTCCCAGGACAGGAGGGCTGAGCAAGATGTGCTTGGTAGGCAGATCTCTTTTTTGCCAGTAATTCTTGGATCTCTTGATTGTTCTCATCAAACCAGTCCTTGTTCTTCCTTGTGGAGAACCCGAGGACTTCTTCAGAGATCTGCAGGACGGTAGTTTTTAGGTGTTCCCAGAGTGCTTCTGGAGAAGGGTCTGTGGGGCAACTGAGGTCCTCAATTCTTGACTGGAGTTTTGCCTGGAAGGCAGCTTTAACTTCGGCTGACTGGAGGCTGCCAACCTGAAACTTCCTCCGAGGGATACCTCCTCTCCTGGGTGTGGGTTTAAAGTGAAGACGGAGATTGCAGCGTACAAGACGATGATCCGTATGACATTCTGCGCTGGGCATTACTCGGGTGTGTAAGACATCTCGAAGGTCTCTCTGGCGCACCAGAATGTAGTCGATAAGGTGCCAATGCTTGGACCGTGGGTGCATCCAGGTTGTCTTCAGACTGTTCTTCTGCTGGAAGATAGTGTTGGTGATGGTGAGCTGGTGCTCCATGCAGAATTCTAGCAGGAGGCGCCCGTTGTCATTGCAGTTGCCAATGCCGTGTTTGCCAAGTACTCCTTTCCAGGCTTCCGAGTCTTTACCTACTCTGGCATTGAAGTCGCCAAGGATGATCACCTTGTCCTCTGTAGGGGTCTTCCGTACGAGGTTGCGTAGATCAGCATAGAACTTGTTCTTTTCTGCAGGATCTGCTTGAAGGGTTGGGGCATACACACTGAAGAGTGTTGCATGCTGCTTGTTTTGAAGTGGGAGGCGCATGGACATGATGCGATCTGAGTGACCTGTTGGAAGGTTTTCGAGTTTGGAGGCAATGGAGTTCCTGACCATGAAGCCAACGCCAGAAAGGCGGCTCTCAGCCTTTGACTTACCCGACCAGTAGAGGGTATAGCCAGCACCGTGTTCTTGAAGACTACCTTCCTCAGGGAAGCGGACCTCACTGAGAGCTGCTATGTCGATATTCAACCTGAGAAGTTCGTGGGCAACTAGAGCAGAGCGTCGTTCAGGGCGACCACTGCCTACTGTGTCAAGCATGGTTCTGATATTCCAACACGCAAGCTTTAGTCTTTGCACACTTTGTGAGGCAGGTGCATTTTTCGACCGCAAGTAATTAAGACCCCATGGTCTTAATTAGGCTATAATGGGATGGCGGTGCTGGTTTATGAGGCAATAATACAGCTCCCAAGAGACCCAACGATGCCTTGCCTCAGTGTGTTATCCTGACAATGGAAGCTACCAGATTATAGCAGAGCAAGGAAAAGTCTGCACAGCCCAGCAGAATAGGGGGAAAGAAAAACTACAAGCACCACCCAAGAGTGGATAGAAGTAGTCAGACACCGGGTTTTAAGTGAGAGAGAGAGAGAGAGAAAATCCCAACTCAAGAATAGGCTAATGAGGTCTGAACTTGCTGAGACTAAGAGGGGAAAAGATCTTTGGGTCATACTGCATAGCTCAATGAAAGTGTCAGCCCAGTGTGCTGCTGCAGTGGAAAAAGGCAAACTCTATGTCAGGATTTACTAGGAAAGGGATTGAGAATAAGACAGCCAATACTGTAATGCCCTTGTATAGGTGTGTGGTGCAGCCATATTTGGAATACTGTGTACAGTTCTGGTCACTGTATTCCCAAAAGGACATTGTGTGGAGCTGGAACAAGTACACAGAAGGGCAACCAAGATGACTAGCGTGTTGGAGCACCTACCCTATGAGGAAAGGCTGAAGAGTCTGTTTCAGTTTTGAAAAGTTTAGAAGAGACAGCTAAAGTGGGATGTGATAGAGGCTTAAAAATTGTGCATGGGTTGGAGAGAGTTGAGAAAGAGATTATTTTTCCCCCTCGCTCTCTCAAAATACTAGAACTCAAGGACAACCAATGAAGCTGATGGGCAGTAGGTTCAAGACAGAAGGCAAAAGAAGAAGGCGACGGCAAAAGATGAGATGGCTGGACAGCCTTACTGATGTAACAAACATGAATTTGAGCAGACTGCGGAAGATGGTGGAAGACAGGAAGGCCTGGCATGACTTTGCCCATGGGATCGCAAAGAGTCAGACTCAACTGCACAACTGAACAACAACAAGGTTCAAGACAGACAAAAGGAAACACTACTTTACTACATCCCAGCTATATCTGAAGAAGTAAGCAACGACTCATGAAAGCTCATACCTTGCCACAAATTTTGTTAGTCTTTAAGGCGCTACTGGACTCTTACTCTTTTCTACTGCAACAGACAGACTAACACAGTTACCCATCTTGATCTACTTTACACAGAGTGATTAAAATGTGGATGCTGCCAGGGGATGTAGTGATGGCCACAGGAACAAACAGCTTTCAAAACGGATTAGACAGGTTAATGGAGGATGTCTATCAGTGGCTACTTAGCCATAGTGACTGAAGGAAACCTCCACATTCAGAGACACTAATCCTCTGAATCCCAGAGCCAGGAGGCAACATCAGGGGAAAGGTACCATGTGAAACAGGATGCTGTACCAAACAGAAGAAGAGCTCTGCTGGATCAGACCATAGGTCCACTAAGTACAGCATCCTGTTTCACATGGTGGCGAACTACGCACTCTGGATGAAAGGTGCTGAAATACCAAAGGTCCTGATGTCCATTTCTGAATAGCTCCATTTCCCCCATATGAATCTGCCCAGCAGATGAGATCATTATCTGTGGCTTTTATCCATCTGCTGAAGTTAGGCAGACAATGTTCTGCAGAGACAACGTTCTCTGTAATGGTACCCCGATCATGAAATGCTACTGCAAAGTAGGTGCCACCTGGCACCTTCCTAGAATAGCTGCAGGAGCCCCAAAATGCATTGTGTTCCAGAGGAACCTGGCTATATTTATGAAAATTAAACATTAGTTATCTTCTGATAGGTTATATATCAATATAACCCCTAGTTATGCATTGATAGAAAGGCAGCATCTACAAATAGTGGTGCATGGGTGGGGAGGGTTTCTATGAGATATCAGTGTTTCACATAGTGTCTGTTCACATGGGCATGCTTGATCTTCTATTACTCATACCAGGGAGGCTGACTGAAAGAAAATTGGACAGGCTCTGCTTTAAATGCAGAAAAGCTGCTTTGTCAGGTGACACAGCATGTAAGAACCCACACATAATTAAAAACCTGCCACCGCATCCACTCCAGTCAGCACTGTCTGCCGCATCTTCAGACACTGTCCTCTGTCCTACTGCAGCTGGTATGGGAGAAAGAGCACAAGAAAGACTCCGTTCTGTTGTCCCTCACAGCTATCTTGCTGCAAACGGCCACTACAGGCAGCCCACTGCAAAATCAACAGCATGGGATACAGAAGGTAGAGAAAGAAGTACTTTTCTCCCTTTCTCACAATATGAGAACTCGTGGACATTCAATGAAATTGCTGAGCAGTCAGGACAGAACTGATAAAAGGAAGTACTTCTTCACCCAAAGGGTGATTAACACATGGAATTCAACACCACAGGAGGTGGTGACAGCTGCCAGCATAGACCGCTTCAAGAGGGGATTGGATAAAAATATGGAGCAGAGGTCCATTAGTGACTATTAACCACAGCATATTGATGGAACTCTCTGTCTGGGGCAGTGATGCTCTGCATTCTTGATGCTTGGGGGGGGGGGGGAGAAGTGGGAGGGCTTCTAGTGTCCTGGCCCCACTAGTGGACCTCCTGATGGCACCTGGTTTTTGGCCACTATGTGACACAGAGTGTTGGAATGGATGGGCCACTGGCCTGATCCAACATGGCTTCTCTTATGTTTTTATGTTCTTAACAGAAGATCATCATTGCTAACAATCAGCTGCCTCCAAGGATTGAGTGATTCCATAACAGGAATCATGAGTCCCATCCAATTATGGATCGCAGCTGCAGTTACTATTTTTAAACTTTACCTTCACTTCTAAGTTGATCTTCTTCCTAACAGAAAATTCTTTCTGGAAAGTCATGAAAGGTAAAGAGAGCCAGAGGAGATAGAGAGAACAGCTGATGGCCCTTCCACTAAGGGGCCATTTTGGGGGAATGGTGATTTACACAACGACTATCAATGGGACAAACAGAAAAACTGGCTCAAAGGTCTCCTGGATCTGAAGAGGATGGAGGAATAATATGTGCCAAAATAAGAACTGGAATTCTAATGTTCCTCAGAGTCGGTATTTTATCATAATTAAAACAATGCTTTAAAAATTTATTTTTAATCCTCTGTTTTAATGCTACTTTTTTTCTTAAATTAATGCATGGATCAGATGCCCCCAGCCTTTTTGAGCCTGTGGGCACCTTTGGAATTCTGACAGGATAGGCGCAACCACAAAATGGCTGAGAAGAGGGATATTTAAAACAAAAATACACTGGGAAAGAGGAGTGAAAAAATAAAACAAACACTGTAGCAGCTGCCACTGAAACAACATCATTGTAATCTGCTTAGCCACTCAGATCTCCAGTGACGTCATAAGATCTGCTGAGCAAGTGCCCCAACCTGGTCTCACCTATTTTCTAAAAACAGTTGGTTGGCACCAGGAAAGGTGCTGCCAAGCTCCATGGCATCCACAGGCACCACAATGGGGACTCCCAGCATAGACAGCTGGTAAAGGTAATGGTAGACCCGTGTGCAAGCACCAGTCGTTTCCAACTCTGGAGTGACATCGCATCACGATGTTGTCACGGCAGACTTTTTACAGGGTGGTTTGCCATTGCCTTTCCCAACCATCTACACTTTCCCCCCAGCAAGCTGGGTACTCATTTTACCGACCTCAGAAGGATGGAAGGTTGAGTCAACCTTGAGCCGGCTACCTGGCCCCAGCTTCTGCTGGGATCAAACTCAGGTTGTGAGCAGAGAACTAGGACTGCAGTACTGCAGCTTTACCACTCTGCACCACGGGGATCTTCGACAGCTGGCTTTCCCCCAAAAGGTGGGATGGAATATTTTTAAAACGAAAATTTATTTTTAAAAATGTATTTGTAATCTTCTATTTTAATGCTGCTTTAAAAAAAAAAAATGATGCATGCCTCAGGGTCCCCAACCTTTCTGAGCCTGTGGGCACCTTTGATATTCTGACACAGGATAGGCACAACCACAAAATGGCTGAGAAGAGGGATATTTTTTTAAAAAATACACTGGGAAAAAGGAGTGAGAAATGAGGCAGCACGGCTGTTAAGCCTGTACAGGCAGCACTTGGCCGATGCTGTGCGAATTGCACTGGTTACCAATTGAGTACCGGATCTGCTTCAAGGTTCTCGTATTGACATTTAAAGCCTTATGTGGCCTGGGACTGACATACCTGCGGGACCGCCTCTCCCCGTATGAGCCCTGTTGTGATCTGCCAATCAACATCTTCTGGCCATCCCTGGCCCAAAGGACGTCTGTCTCGCCTCAACCAGGGACAGGGCTTTTTTGGCCCTGGTCCTGACCTGGTGGAATCAGCTTCCCATGGAGATTTGGGCACTACCGTACTTGTTACCATTCTGTAGGGCCTGTAAGATGGAGCTGTTCTGCCAGCCCTTTGATTGAGGCTAGCGGGCGTCCTCTTCTCTTATTGCCCAAACCATCTACTGCCTTCCTCCGCAATCACTTACCATCTGAACTATTATATTCGAGCCGATAACTATGTTTAATCTGCAAAATGTACCCATCCCATCTGTATTACATTTTTACTGAGTTATGTGATGTTGTTTAATTGTAGAATACTAATTTTATTGTTGTATTTTAACTGTTATTATGCCTATGATCTGCCCTAAGCCCACATGGGGGAGGGCGGAATATAAATCTGCTAAATAAATAAATAAAACAAAATCAAAGTAATCCTCAGAAAATCACTGTAACGAGGCATCACATTATTAAGTTCATTTTCCATACAGGATATCAAAATTTAAACCAGCAGACAAAACTTTTAAATCGGTGCTTAATAATTTTCCACTTAGAGACATGATAACTGCTTCTAAAAAAGAAATTAGAAAAGAAGAGCTAAGGAAAGATATAGAAGATCTAAGAAATGAGATTGTGGTAACATCAAAGAAAGTGCAAGAGGTGGAAGAGAGAGTGAAAGTACATTATTCCACCTTGCTAAAAATGCAAGAAAAGGTGGCAACTCATGACTGCAAATTGATGGAGATTCAGATACGTCTGAGAGGAGTACCTGAGGATGAAGAGACTGATTTGAAAGGATATATAACAACAATCATTGCAGAATTTTGGGAGGAAGATCCTGAAGGAACTAGAGGCATGTATGACTATATGTATAGAGTGAATTCACTATATGCCAAGAAAAATAATCTACCAAGAGATGTGGTTATAAGATAAATGACAAAAAAAAATGGTGGGAAACATCTTGAATAAAAATTTTGAAAAGACATTGATAATGGGAGGCAGTAGAGTAAGAATTGAAAGAATTGCCAAGACAAGTGATAAATGACAGAAAAGCATACAAAAAATTGACAGAAAAACTACGTAACAATGAAATGAGGTGTAGATGGATAATACCTGGTCTGAGCTTTGAGCTGCAATGAAAAAGGATTACAATTACAAGCACATAGGAACTGCGTAGGTTTTATGAAGAACATAAAGAATTTGCACCATGATGGATTACAAACTATTATCTTGGAATGTAAATGGACTAAATTCACCACAAAAAAGAAAGGCAACGTTTCATTGGATTAAAAAGCAAAATTGTAATATAGTTTGTTTACAAGAAGTGCATATCAAACAAAAGGATTACAAATTTTTATGGAATAAACAACTGGGACTAGAATTTTATTCATTGGCTGAACAGAAGAAAAGGGGAGTGATTTTCTATATTAAACAAGAATTGGAGCCAAAATTAGTGTTTAAAGATGAAGATGGAAGATTTGTAGCGGTAGAAATAATATTAAATGCAAAAAACCCCATTGTTATTGGGACTGTATGCACCAAATCGTGCAAAGGATGCTTTTTAAAAAATTATACAACAATTTGATGAACTAACTTATGACCAAGTTTTGATAATGGGAGACTTTAATGGAACAATTAAAAACACACTGAATAGGTCTGGGGGTAAAAAAAATAATAAGGAAGGAAAATTGCCAAAGTATTTTTTAAATTGGTCAAACAAGAAAATTTGGAGGATATATGGAGGAAATTTAATCCTGAAGTGCGGGACTATACCTTTTTTCAGCAAGACATAAAACTTTTCCAGAATTGACATGTTGTGGGGCACTAAAGACTTAGGCCTTATAACAAAGAAAATAGAGATTTTACCTAAAATTGGGGCTGACCATAACCCAATAATGTGGATTACAAAATTCTCTAAGAAGTTGAGAAGATGGAGATTGAATGAAGATTTACTACAGAATAAAGAAATAGTGACATCTCTAGAAAATGAAACTAAAGCTTTCTTCCAAATAAACGATAAAGAGGATATAGAATTTCAGACAGTCTGGGATGCTTATAAAGCAGTAATGAGAGGAATATTGATTACATTGAATAACAAAGATAAGAGGGCAAAAGAAAAACAGATGTTGGACATTCAAAACGAAATAAAGAAAAAAGAAGGGGAACTGAGAAAAAGGCCAGGGAAAAAGAAAATTATAAGGGAGGTTACAATATTACAAACGCAAATGAGACATGTGTTAAATAAAGAACTGGAATGGAATCTGAAAAGACTGCAGCAGAAATCTTTCGAGGGAGCAAACAAACCCGGAAAATATTTGGCCTGGCAACTGAAGAAAAAGAGAGAAAGTAAAATTATTAATAAAATTGTGGTGGATGGAAGAGAGGTGGTAGATCAAGAAGGAATAAAAAGAGAATTATTTAAGTATTATGCCAAGTTATTTAAAGGTGTTAAAATAAGGAAAGAAAGGATGGATGAGTACTTACAAAACATAAAAATAGCACCCTTAGCAGAAAATATGCGAAAAGTTTTGAACGATCCAATTGAAAAAATAGAAATTGAAGCAGCAATTAATGCAATGGAAAATGGAAAAGCACCTGGGCCAGATGGATATGCAGATAATTTTTTTTTAAACCCTCAAAGAGGAGTTAATCCCGAAACTTCAGAAATTGATGAATATGATAAGAACAAAGGGGAAAATACCAAATATGTGGAAGGAAGCTGTTATTTCGTTGATTCCAAAGGAAGATAGAGATGTTACAAACGTAAAAAAATTATAGACCAATTTCATTATTAAATAATGACTATAACATATATACAAGAATCTTGGCAGAATGGTTTAAATAATATTTGATAAATTTTATAAAGGAAGATCAAGCGGGGTTTCTTCCCAAAAGGCAAATAAGAGACAATATCAGAACTGTTGTAAATACTGTAGAATATTATGAAAGATATCCAGAAAAGGAAGTAGCATTATTCTTTGTAGACGCAGAGAAAGCATTTGACAATTTAAATTGGGATTTTATGTTTGCAGTAATGGAGAAAATGCAGCTGGCAGAAAGCTTTATAAGAGTGATAAAAGCAATATATACTGAACAACGTGCAAGGCTATGTATAAATGCTGATCTTACAGAAGACATGATAATTAGTAAAGGTACAAGACAAGGTTGTCCACTTTCCCCACTGTTGTTTATAATGACTCTTGAAATATTACTGATGCAAATTCAAGAAGATAAAGAAATAGAAGGATTAAAAGTAAGAGGATTTACTTACAAACACAGAGCATTTGCAGATGATATAATGTTTATAAATGAAAACCCCATAAAAGTCACACCTTTGTTAGCCAAAATACAAGAATATGCGGAGTTGGCGGGACTTTGTATTAATAAAGAAAAATCAAAACTTCTATGTAAAAATATGCAAATAAACAAGCAACAAGAATTGCAGAGGCTAACGGGCTGTGAAGTTACCTCCAAAGTAAAATATTTGGGTGTGGAGATAACAATGAAGAATATTGATTTGTTCAAAAATAATTATGAGAAGCTATGGCGTAAAATGGATGAAGATATGTTAAAGTGGAATAAACTTAATTTGTCACTGTTGGGTAGAATAGTGGCAATTAAAATGAATATTCTACCAAGAATAATGTATTTGTTTCAAACTATTCCGATTGTGAAAGACAGTAAACAATTTAATAGATGGCAAAGAAAAATTTCAGCGTTTGTGTGGGCGGGGAAGAAACCAAGAATTAAAATGAAAATTTTAACAGATGCAAAAGAGAGAGGCGGATTTCAATTACCAGACTTAAAATTATATTATGAAGCAGTTTGCTTAGTATGGATAAAAGAATGGAT
The DNA here is from genome assembly GCF_032191835.1 of Heteronotia binoei. NCBI lineage: Eukaryota > Metazoa > Chordata > Lepidosauria > Squamata > Gekkonidae > Heteronotia > Heteronotia binoei. The sequence continues at coordinate 65,345,525 of NC_083234.1, forward strand.
AATGTTGTTAAACAAAAAACTCTTAGCATTGGAAGGTCATGGAAATAAATTTGGCTGGCACGCTTATATGTATTTTGGGGAGAAAAAGATAGACGGCTTTTTCTCTCACCATTAGATAAGAAACAGCTTGCTAAATACATGGATGAAATATAAGAAATATGGAGATGAGAGAAAACCGTTATGGATAGTGCCAGCCAAAGTGATAAAAATAACAGCTGAGATGGGTGAAGAAAAGTGGTTGTCATATAATCAACTATTAAAAATACAAAGTGGCAAAATAGAATTGAAAACTGCTGAAGAGCTAAATAATAAATATGATTGGTTTCAAATGCAACAAATAAAGAGCTTGGTGGAGAATGACATTAAAACTGAAAGAATAAGAAAAGAGCAAACAGAAATGGAAAAAGTTCTGCTTGGAGACAACGAAAAATTAATTTCAAAATTATATAAATTACTTTTAAAATGGTCTATGGAAGATGAGGTAGTGAAATCTTAAATGATTAAGTGGGCAATTAATGTAAATAAAGAAATACAGATGTAAACTTGGGAATATTTGTGGAAGAACTCTATGAAGCTTTCGACGTGTCATAGTATTAAAGAGAGCTGTTTTAAAATGATGTATAGTTGGTATATGACTCCTAAGAAATTGGCAAAGATGAATAATAAGATGCCAGACAGATGTTGGAAATGTAAAAAACATGAAGGTTCTTTCTACCATATGTGGTGGACTTGTGAAAGAGCAAAAAAGTATTGGCAGATGATTCAACAAGAAATTTCTAGGATCTTGGGATATGAATTTAAGAAAGTTGCAGAGACTTTTCTGTTGGGATTACAAATGGAAAAATTTCCAAAAGAAGATAGAACTATAATTTGTTACTTGCTTTCAGCTGCTAGAACATTATATGTGCAGTTGTGGAAGCAAGAAAAAATACCAGAGAAATGGGATTGGATTGTAAAAGTTATGTCATGGAGTGAAATAGACAAATTAATAAGAATTTTAAGAGACTATGATTTAGAAGTTTTTAAGATGGAGTGGAAAAAGTTCAGAAAATATGTATTAAAAGAGTGGAAAATAAAAGGACATTGGACAATTTTTGATAATGATTAAGTCTTAGAAAAAAGAAGAATATTAATTTTTGTTTTTATTAGTTAAGGGTACCTTTAAATATTAGTACTTTAAGTAAATAACACCGGCGGGGGTCAAGTAACAGGGGGAGGGGTGGGTAGAAAGTAATATATGGGATAGATAAAAGAAGTTATTAATGATGCAAGAAATATAATTATTTACCATATGTTACCAAATAAAATTGTTTTAACCTCAAAATAATTTTCCACTTAGAAAAGAGCAATGAAATTGTTCAAACAACACAGATCTCCACAAGGCTCTGCTTTTAAAGGCTTATACAATGCAAACAATGCATGGCATCACTTGGTTTCTGTAAGGGTGGGGTTAGAAAGGGAGTAACGTCTTATGTTTTCCAATTTTACCAACCTCCACAAAATTAAACAACCAAAAGCAACTCCCATTCAAAGGAGCTTAAAGGCCAATCATGAACCTCATAAGTAACCACCTTATGGCACAAACTAAAAACCAGATTACATGAAATGCTCGGCAATCCCCATGAATAAACTGGCTTTAGATAGGGTCCATGGCATGGAGAAGAAAGGCTAGGTCTTTCCATCACACACATTCCCACCTGGAAGCAACTCCATGAATCTATAAGCTCCATTGTGGCAAGCACATTAGCCCCAATCAGGTTCCATGTTTTAAGTCCTGTTTCCCTCCCCTACCCCCTGTCCTGTGAAGTTATCACCACCTGAAATGCGGGTAATTTAGATAATGGAAATTACATAGGAAGACACACCCCTGCTGCTGTTTTTCTGATCCAATCAGAACAGAAGAGCCTTGCTGGATCATGCCAGTACTCCATCTAGTTCAGCATCTGGCTTTGTACACTGACCAACCTGTTGTCCTAAAGGACTAAGAAAAAGAATATATGGGCAAAGGTCTTCCCCTGATATTGCCTCCTACCATTAAGTAGAGATTTACTGTCTCTGAACATGCAAGTCCCCTTTAAAATAGCCATGGATGGACCCATCCTGCAGGAATTGATCAAAGCAATCTATGCTCATCCCTACATCTACTGGCAGTGAATGCCACAATTTAATTACTCACGAAGTAAAGAAGTATTTCCTTTTGTCCATTCTGAATCTACCATCCATCAACTGCATTGGGTGGCCCCAAATTCTAGTTTTATGGGAGAGGAATAAAAAGTGCATAATTTTATAAACATGTATCATGCCTCTCCCCCAACTTTTCCAAAACATCCCATTGCTCTTCCTCAAAGGAAAGGTGCTTTGACATCTTGGTTGCCCTCTTCTGAATTCTCTTCCAGCTCCTCAATACCATTTTTGAGACCCAAACCGTATGCAGTATTCCAAATGAGGGCACACTTTAGATCAAAGCAGAGACTTTACACAATATTGATATCTTTTTTTCAGTCCCTTTCCTAATAATCCCCAGCACCTGGCTGCTTTGAAAGCAAAAAAAAAAATAAATCCTGAAAGATATGCTGATCACAGACTTTCTGAATCTAGGTAAGCCCTCCACAAGCAAGGTATTACAGAAGATACAAAGCTCTACAGGAATTAAATGATTGTGATGATGACAATGCAAAATATTGAGCCGCAAATGGATCCATAACTTATTATCCAGAATGCTTGCAAAATGGAAGTCTGCATTGCTCAACTCCTCCCAATTGAGTACAGCAGGGAAGGGAGTTGCAGCCTAGGATCAGCCCAGGGGTACTACATCAATACCTAGTTTCTTTAAATGAAACTAAGTCCTTGGGACCAGATGAACTCTATCCAAGGGTACTAAAAGAATTTGGGGACATAATTTCTGAGCCTCTGGGCATTATTTTTGAGCATTCCTGGAGAACAAATAAGGCACTGGAAGATTGCAGGTGGACAAATGTTGTTCCCATCTTCAAGATGGGGAGAAAGGAGGATCTGGGTAACTACTGATCCATCAGCTTGATATTTATACCTGGAAAAGTTTTAGAACAAATAATCAGTCAGTCTTGGAACATTTAGAAAGGGCAGCTGTGATCACTAAGAGCCAGCATGGGTTTCTCAAGAATAAATTATGTCACACTAACACAACTCTTTTTTTAAAAAAAAGTTACTATCTTACTGGATCAGGGGAATGCTGTAGACATAGTTTGTTTTTATTTCAGTAAGGCTTTTTATAAGATACCACATTCTATTCTTGTTGACAAGTTGATAAAATGTGGTTTGGATCCTGTTAGGTGGATCTGTAACTGATTGACAGAATGCACCTGAAGAGTGCTTGTGAATGGTTCCTCATGCTGTTAGAGAGGAGTGACAAGTGGAGTGCCTCAAGGATCTGTCATGGGGCCTGTTTGGTTCAGCATCTTTATAAATGATTTGGATGAAGGAACAGAGGGAATGCTTATTGAATTTACAGATTATACTGAATTCTGAATAAAACTTTGTTGGTCTTAAAGGTGAACTTGACTACTTACCGTTTTTAGGTAAAATAATAGAGAGGGCAGTGGCGTCGCAGTTGCAGAGCTTTCTGGATGAAGCTTCCATCCTAGACCCTTGCCAGTCCGGCTTTCGCCCGGGTTATGGGACGGAGACAGTACTGGTCGCCCTGGTAGATGATCTCCAACGGCATCTGGATCGGGGCGGTGTGGCGGTGCTGATGTTGTTAGATCTGTCGGCCGCGTTCGACACGGTCGACCATCGGCTACTGACCCGCCGCCTCGCCGATATAGGGGTGAGGGGGTCTGCCTTACAATGGCTCTCCTCCTTCCTCGAGGATCGGGGACAAAGGGTGGCAATTGGTGGTGAGCGGTCCCGGAGGCGCACACTGGATTGTGGAGTGCCTCAGGGGGCAGTTCTCTCACCAATGTTATTCAATATCTATATGCGCCCTCTTGCCCAGATTGCCAGGAGATATGGACTTGGGTGCCATCAATATGCAGATGACACCCAACTCTATCTGCTGATGGACGGCCGGCCTGACTGCGTCCCTGAGAATTTAGACCGGGCCCTGCAGGATATGGCAATATGGTTGAGGGAGAGTGAGCTGAAACTGAATCCAGCGAAGACAGAAGTCCTTTGTCTGGGTCGGGGCGCCCGGGAAGGGGAAATACCTCTTCCGGTCTTCGACGGGGCGCCGCTGAAAGCGGCGCACCGGGTTAGGAGTCTGGGAGTCTTACTGGAGCCTTCATTATCAATGGAGGCCCAGATTGTAGCCACTGCCAAGTCAGCCTTTTTCCACTTGAGGCGGGCAAGGCAGTTGGCTCCCTTCCTAGAGCGCCAAGATCTGGCAACGGTACTTCACGCAACGGTCACCTCGAGACTGGATTACTGTAATGCCCTCTACATGGGGCTGCCTCTGTACCGAACCCGGAAGCTGCAGCTGGTGCAGAACGCAGCGGCCAGACTGTTACTGGGGCTCCCTAAATGGGAGCATATACAGCCTGGGCTGCGCGAGCTGCACTGGCTGCCAGTTACATACCGGGTTCGTTACAAAGTGCTGGTTATCACCTTTAAAGCCCTATATGGTCGAGGACCTGTCTACCTTAGGGACCGTCTTTCCCCATACGAACCCCAGAGAGCACTGAGGTCAGCTGGAAAAAACTTGCTGACCACCCCCGGACCAAGAGAGGTGAAGCTGCAATGCACCCGTAATCGGGCCTTCTCCTCTGTAGCCCCGAACCTATGGAACCAACTTCCAGAGGAAATGCGGGCCCTGCGGAACCTTGAACAATTCCGCAGGGCCTGCAAAACTTTCCTCTTTCGACTGGCTTTCGCTGATGAAGGAAGTGATTGCTGATGAAGGAAGTGACTGCTAAGGATTACCGCCATCATATAAAGAACAAACAGCACTAGCACTTTTATTACTAATTAATTAATCAATTTTAAACTTATTAGAATTTTAACGTTAAATGTAACTTTGTTGTTTTGTTGTTTTTGTATAATTGAATGATGTTGTCAGCCGCCCTGAGCCTGCTTCGGCGGGGAGGGCGGGATATAAATAAAATTACCTACCTACCTACCTACTATTGTGCTCTGGTTTTATCTTACCTAGAGTACTGTGCTCAGTTCTGGTTACCACAATTTTAGAAGGATATAGACAAGCTGGAATATGTCCAGAGGAGGACAATAAAGATGTGAAGGGTCAGGAAACCAAGTTCTATGAGGAAAGGCTGAAGGAGTTGGGTATGTTTAGCCTGGAGAGGAGTTGCCTTAGAGGTGATATGATCACCATCTTCAAGTACTTGAAGGGCTGTCATAGAAAGAATGGTGCAGAATTGTTTTCTGTGGCCGCAGAAGGTAGGACCAGAACCAATGGGTTGAAATTAAATCAAAAGAGTCTCCGGCTCAACATTAGGAAGAACTTCCTGACCGTTAGAGCGATTCCTCAGTGGAACAGGCTTCCTCAGGAAGTGGTGGGCTCTCCTTCCTTGGAGGTTTTTAAACAGAGGCTAGATAACTATCGGACAGCAATACTGATTCTGTGAATTAGGAAGATCATAAGAAGGAAAGCAGGAAGGGTTGCATCAATGCTTAGTTCTTGTGGCTGTTCCTTACACACCAGGGAAATACCGATTGCCACGTTAGAGTCGGTCAGCAATTTTTTTCCAGGCCAGTTTGGCAAAGAATCCTGGAAGTTTTTGCTGTCATCTGTGCATGGAGAAGGAGTCACTGGGGATGTATGTGTGTGAGGGAGGTATCTGAGAAGTTCCTGCATTGTGCAGGGGGTTGGACTAGATGACCCTGGAAATGCCTTCCAACTCTGTGCTTCTACAATCCTATGATACAATTAGGAAAAGCTGAAACCGTTTGTCAGGATTCAAGCTGCCATCTTCTGCCTCAGACTTGCTTCTCACACTCCCAACAATCTAGAACGACCACTGGTACTTACCGTGAGGGGTCATTCTCCTTTGAGTACAGGAGGACATCTTGGGTGTTTCCCACCATCGTGTCAGGGAGGCAGGACTAGAAGTTTTTTCTTCTTCCTCTTCCTGTGACCCGGAACACCCATCTCCTCAGTTCGGGTAACTCCGAGAAGCAGTAGAAAACTAGTAACCTTACTCAGGAAAACAAGACAAAACAGTAACACCAACAAGGAATAAATGTGATAAGAATAAACAGAAAGAACTCTATGAGCAGCTTAGAAAAAAAGGCAGAACATGAAAGACAGAGGCAAGCCAGAGTGATGAAAGTGGTGGGCAAGATGTCCTCCTGTACTCAGAGGAGAATGACCCCTCACGGTAAGTACCAATGGTCGTTCTCCCTCTGAGTCGGAGGACATCTTGGGTATTCCTAGAGCAGTAGATCATTGACTGGGTGGGACATCGCTCTCTTCTGTCAACATGTGCTGTAGAACTCTTCTGCCAAATGCTGCTTCTGCTGAACTATAAGCGTCCAGTTTGTAGTGGCGCACAAAGGTCAAAATCGAAGACCAAGTTGCCGCTCTGCAAATTTCTTCTATTGAAGTTTGTCTGTCAAGGGCAGCATTGGCTGCTGCACCCCTGACAGAATGTGCTGTGATACCTTTCGGCACGTCTAGCTTCATGGCTCAATATGCTTCTGATATACACAGTCTAATTGCGTAGCTGACAGCTGACCGACATCTTCAGCCCTATTCTTGGAGGGGAAATGTTTATAAACATGGCATCGGTCTTCCTAATTGACTGGGTTCTAATCAGGTGCGCCTTGAGACAACATCATACATCTAAAGTATGCCAGGTCTTTTTCCCTTGGATGTCTCAGATTTGGACAAAAAGAGGGTAGGTAAAAAGTTCCTGTGATTTGTGGAATCTAGATGTTACCTTCGGCAGTAAGGTTGGGTCTGTGCGTAGAATCACCTTGTCTTTTTGAAAAATGCATAAGTCCCTTTTAACTGAAAGAGCATTGATTTCTGAGACTCATCTTGGTGATGTAATTGCTATTAAGAAAACAGTTTTCAACCTTAACCATTTCAGTGAAATGTCCTGTATTGGTTCAAAAGGTGGTTTAGTAAGAGCTACGAGAACAGTGTGTAATCTCCACGTGGGAAATCTATGGACTGTGGTGGACTCTTTAGTGTAGTTCCCCCCAGGAATCTGTGGATGCACGGATGACTGGCCACATCAGCTCCATCCATAAAGTGGAAAACTGAATATAACGCCGCTACCTGTCTCCATAGCATTGCAGGCTTCAGACCTGACTTCAACCCGTCTTGCAAGAATTCAAGAGTGGATTGAACAGACGGCTTTAACAGGTCTTTAGACTTTCTGGGACACCACCTGTGGAACGCCTTCCATGTAGCATTGTAAATTCTGGTTGTGGAATTTTTTCAGGATGCCAGTAATGTGTTGGTCACGTCTGACAGAATAGCCAAGATTCAGGAAAGTGGACCGTTCTATTTCCACACGGTCAATTGCAGCCATTCTGGATGAGGATGCCAGATGGGACCCTGCATCAGCATGTCACGCGTCACCTCCAGACGAAGAGGTGTACCTGTTGCTCAACTCTGAATGGTGAAAAACCATGGACAACGCGGCCACCAAGGAGCTACCATTAAGATTTGTGCATCCTGGATACGACCGGGATCGGAGGGAACGCGTATTAGCAGCTCCTGAGGCCAGATGATTGATAACACATCCACCACTAAGGCTTTCGGATGGAAGAACCTTGTGCAGAACTTGGGAAGCTGAAAATTGGTATGAGAGGTGAATAGGTCCATAATTGGCTGACCAAAGTGATTGACTATTTGCTGGAACAGGGAAATCTTCAGTTTCCATTCCCCTGGCCGAATTATCGACCGGCTGAGCCAGTCCGCTTGTACACTGTTCACACCCTTGATATACTCCACCTGAAAGGATAGCAGGTAATGCTCCACCCAGTTGAACAGTATCTTCGCCTCCTTGGATAAAGCGGAGGAACGCAAGCCCCCTTGATGATTCAGGTAGGTCTTGGCAGCTATGTTGTCTGTTCAAATGAGAACGTGCTGTTTCTTCACCTGGTCTCTGAAATAGCAAAGAGCTAGTCGAATGGCTCTGAGTTCTAGGCTATTGATTGGAAGTTGTGCTTCCATCTAGGACCATCGACCCTGGGTTGGCATATTGTTGAGAGAGGCTCCCCACCCCAACAGGCTGGCATCTGTGAACAGTTGGGTTTCCCTTGGTAGATAATAGCTCTTCCCTTTGACGAGATTGCTCTTCTTTGTCCACCATTTCAAACTTAGTTTGACTGACAGGGGAACCTTGATCGACAGATTCTGTTTCAGTGCAATCTTTGCTTGGTAGGGATGCAGCAAAGTCTGGAGAGGTCTAGTGTAGAGTTGAATTGCATCTATATTCAAAATGATTCATTGAATTGCATCTATATTCAAAATGAGCAGACCCATCGACTTGGCAAGTGTCAATAACAGAGTGACTCTCTCTTGCATGACTATCTCAGCAAGTTGCTTTGTCTTCTGGATCTTTTCGTTGGTGAGGAAAAGAGAATTCTTCCTGGTATCTATTATCATTCCCAGGTGTACCAAGCGCTGAGACGGAACCAATGAGCTTTTGTCCATATTGTTGATGAAGCCATGTCTCTGAAGGCAGAGGATCACTGTCTGGACATCTGAAAGGGACCTCTCCCTGGATGGAGATCTGATTAGCAGGTCCCTGGATGGACATGAACTCCCTGTTGCCTGAGGTGAGCAACCAGATTCACCACCACCTTCGTAAATATTCTCAGGGCTGTCGCCAAGCCGAAAGGAAGGGCTCTGAACTGGTAATGGTCATGTTCTACACAGAAGCGAACGTCGATGGGCAGCCAGAATTGGAATATGAAGGTATGTTTCTGTAAGGTCCAGAGACGTGAGGAACTCCCGTGGCTGGAGTGCTTCTGTTATAGTCTTGAGAGTCTCCATACGGAAGTGACGAAGTTGAATGAACCTGTTCACAAACTTGAGGTCGAGTATCGCTCTCCAGTTCTCCGTTCTTTTTGGGGACTGTGAAAAATATTGAATATACTCCCCGATCCCTCTGGGACGCTAGAACAGGCTCTATGGCTTGAATGTTGAGAAGATGGGTTACTGCTTTGTTCATTATCAATCTTTTTGCAGTATTCCGCCGAACAGGAGAAATCACGAAACGTTCTGGTGGGGTCTTTTTGAACTCTATGGCATAACCTTGCGATACAATCTCTAATGTCCAAGATTCTGCCTTGGAATCCAAGCACACATCCTGGAAATGGAATAGTCGACCCCCTACCAGAATTGTTTGCCAGTCATGCTTTGTTTGGCTTGGACTCTCGTTCCAGTTTGTCTGACCGGTCATTGCGCTGTCTGAAGAATCTAGACAGTGAAGCCCTTCCTGAAAGACTGTCGAGGTTGATTCCAGGAAGACTTCCTGCTGTCCTGTCTGGATCTGGCCAGAGTATGGGAGGAAAGAAAAGAGTGCGATGGAAAATTTCTCCTATCAGAGCTACGAATGCTTTTGGGCATGGCTTTCTTTTTGTTCTTTCTCTCGACTAGGATCTTTTCTAGAGAGTCACCGAAGAGTTTCTCTCCTTGGAAGAGATAGGACACAACAATATATTTAGAATCACTGTCTGCTTGCCAGGCCCTAAGCCAAATGCCTCTTTTAGCCACTGCCCCAGAAGAGATCTCTCTGGCACAAAAAGTAAGTGCATCCAATGTCGCATCAGCCGAAAACTCTGCAGCCTTGAGTAATCTAGTAGTGCCATCTAGAAGCTTTTTATCATTCTCTAGTAAGAGGTGAGTCAGTCTCCTAGCCCAGACTATGGCTGCCCTGGAAACAATGGAGGAAGCTGCACAGGCTTTGGTCACCATGGCAGCAGCTTCATGCGACCTCTTGAGTGCCAAATCAGATTTTCTGTCCCAGTTATCTCTGAGAGAACCATGACCATCTTCAGACACCAGCCCTGAAGATTGTATCGCTGTTAGTGGAGCATCCACTACAGGAACCTGTAACATTTCATTTGCAGGTAAGTCATATAATTTTTTTACAAAACTATGGAACTGACGGTTGGAATTAAGTTGGACCCACTCGGCCTTAAGCTGCCTTTCAAAAACTGGGGAAATGGGAAGATTTTTGCTGAAGCATGTGACCCTGGGAAGAATTCTCTATCCCCTGTGGTCTTGTTCCTGGGGTTGGTGCCAGAAGTGGAAGCCTCTTCCTCTGAAGAGGGATCCTGAAGGGCCAAAGCTGCCATAACTCTAGTCAATAGATACTGGTAGTCCTCAGACTTAAAGACGCGAACTGACTGCTCAGGAACACTAACATCCTCTACCTCATCAGGAAGGAAGTCCTCTCTATCCTTGGTTTGGGACTCAGAATAAGAGTGGATATCCTCTACATCATCCACTGGATCTCTATAATCTGGGGTTTGTTTCCTGGCAGCCTTAGTTGGCCAGCTCCCCCCCCCCCCCCCCCGAATTGATGCTGATGTGGATGGCGGGGAGATTGGGGAGGGAGACCTGGATCCCATCGAACTTGCCCCTATGGTGCCCATGCGGCAGGCATTAAAAATTTCAACCCTTATTGTTTGCTGGAGCATGTGCATAAACTCTCTGGGAAAGGGCCCCAGGAGATTGGGTACATTACCGGATCGTGGCCCCTGCAACTGGTCAGAAGGAGAAGTTTGTCCCGACAGGGGTAGCTCTATCCCTCTATCTCCTGACTGGAGATTGGGACCTGCGCAGCGTCACGATCACAACGCCGATCATGGGCATTTCATGCCAGAACAACACTGCTAAGATGGCCACCGCTTCTAACCAGGCGCTGGGGTGAGGAGATTTCTCTGCCACAAGCACTGAGCGTGAGTGCTTTTGACTGCGCTGCTGCGCGTCACTGGAGCTAAAACCGTTGCCTGGAGCCGAGACAAGCTGAGAGGACATGTTGGCGCCAGATTCCTCCCCAGCAGGTCTTAACAGTGAGCCGGTGTTTCCCGCGCCTTCTAAAAATTCGTCCCTGAAGGACTCCATTTGTATCGCTCTGCCTAAGCACCTATGCGCCTGTATCAGTAAGGCCTTTATAGGCCGTTCTCTCATCGCTCGTGAAATAAAGGAGGGAAGGTAAAAGGCTGGAGAATATAACAGAAAAAACAAGCTGAGAAGGACAGAGTTTAGGAAAATATTGAGTAAAATTAGAAGAGGAAGGTAATAACAAGGAAAAAGAAACAAGAGTAGAGAAATAGTATTAAGGTGCTAAGCCAGAAAGCTGCTCTCCCTCTCGAGGCAGGAAAGGAACTGAGGAGATGGGTGTTCCGAGTCACAGGAAGAGGAAGAAGAAAAAACGTCTAGTCCTGCCTCCCTGACATGATGGTGGGAAACACCCAAGATGTCCTCCGACTCAGAGGGAGAACAACGCTTCTCCTTAGCCCATTAAAAATTTATGCAATGGAGATTTTTCTTTTCCACTCCATTTTCTTTTCTCCTCTTTGAAATGAACGATTGCACAATCCAGGCACGAAATGTATTTCATGGAAATAATGATAATCAGTGAGCTGATTCTAGGTGCAAACGCAGTTTGGGCCCCAAATGAACATATTCCATGCATTTGTATGAATGCCTAATCATTGAAATAAATGTCACTGCAGTTTCTCAAGACGGCTCAGGAAACTCTCTGCTTCAAAAACTGGAAAGGAGAAGGAAGAAGCTGCATCACACACACAAAAGCATTTATTCCCCCACAGTCAAATAGCTTCTGAAGTTATTTTTTTCCCCAGCTTTTTCTTTTCAAAATCACCTAGTAACACTCCATAAGCCAAAATAAAACATAAAGGCCCTTTCCTAAAGCCAAACACACTAGCACGTTAGGGCTTGGGAAAGGAGGAAGAAGTACAGGGAAAACTTCATAATGGTTGAAAGCATTTCTTCCACCTGACAATTTAAGGAATTTTCTACGAAGTCCCTCCATACTCCCATTGTGCTGCAATGTACATAATATTCAGGAAAGAGACAAAAGAAATCCAGGATGAGCTAAACAGGTAAGACCCAGCACTCAGAAACCCCAGTGGAATAAGGTGATTTACAGTGTCATCCTAAACATAGACTTAGAACATCCTAGACATCCTAATATGGGCTTGGAAGGATGTAACTATGCACAGGATGGCATGGTTAGTGGAGTCAGGTCTTATGCAATCATTTCCCATCCTTACCTTTGCTACGTCGACGGCTCCTGTACTGATCGGTGTAGAAGGTCAACTGAGTTTCATCATCTGCTTCTGAACCAGAGTTGCCTTTGGCACGGCCAAATCCAATCCCACCTACAGAAAAGCAAACAGGGTATTAGCACCACGGTTGCATTGCAGACATTAGTTAGTAAAGCAGTCATCCAGAAACATCAGACTTTCATGAGTTTTGCCTATCTTCTGTCATCCTAAGATTCCCCCTTCCAATGATTTTAAAGCTGAAAGTAGAAAGTAAGTTAAAACAGAATTATGAAAGTCTTTATGAACAGTGCTGGCACACAACTCAATCTGTGAGGAAGGTTAAAAGGAAAGAGGCCTCCAGGGGCTGACTGTGGCCATTAAAGTATTTAACTGCTGTCAAAAAAGCCTTTGTTGCGCTGCACAGAAATACAGTCTCCATGCTTTGGCAAGGGAACTACAAATAAGAGCGTGGGCCACCCCATGGCCCATAAGAGTCTCCAATCTCTTGAAGCAAAGAAGCTGAAACACTATGGAACTGGCAACAGGTTGAAGCACTGAAGTAGTTTTCAATGATGTTGAGCAGTGGCCCCTTCATGGAATTTTTGCTCTGAAAAACAAACAAACATTCAGCCCTTCAGGTATTAAGTCTCACTACTGGGGAAGCTGGCATAGTGTAGGGAGGGATGTGTGAAGAAGAGTAAAACTTACAAGATCAATTTAAGATCACAGAATATATGGGGAAGTATGACTGAAATTGTGTTTTAATGAAAAGTCAAGTACATCGGTTCAAATTCAGAGTTTACTGATCAGTCACGATGACAAAACTAAATTTGGATTAAGTAGTACACTAATGATATTTTGAAAATACATGCCAAACTAATGGATCTGCAAAGACACAATATGGTGGCTGAATCTGGTATAGTTATGGCTTAAGAAATAGACTCTCAACAAGGGTCTTCAGCATCACAGCTTCTGGAAATGCAATGCTAAACCATTCCTGATCATCTCCTATCTCAAAAACTCTATGATGAGACAATCCCCCCAACTACAGGTGCTGATGAGGAAGAAATTGAAAGCTTTTCTGCAAGTGTCCAGGGAGAAACTGATCACACACCTAAACAAGATGTGCTGATAATCATAGGTGACTGGAACAGAAAAGTAGGAAACAAAGCAGAATCAAATACTGCAGGGAGATTTGGGCTACAAAAACAAAATGAAGCAGGAGAGTGACTCATAAAATTTTGCGAAGACAATTTGTTTATTGCAAACATGTGTTTCAGGCAACCCAGCAGATGACTGTTTACATGAACATCACCAAATAGCCAATATAGAACTCAAAGAGATTGCCCAATTGGAAGCAGAAGATGGAGAAACTCTAGTCTCTCTGCTAAAACAAGACCAAGAGCTGATTGTTCATGAATTGTTAATATTGAACATTAGAATAAAGCTGAAGAACAGTCATAGTGCTAAAATAGAATCTAAGCAACATTCCTAAATATGATTGAAATTACAGATTTGCATAACTAAGTATAAGTGAATGTGAACCAGAAGTGGAAACTTAAAATGACTACTGCTAAAGGTGCCAAAGCAGGATTACAGCTGAACATCAAGAAGATAGAAAGTAATGACTACTGGGAAATTACACAACTTTAAGGCTGCGAATGAAGAAATGGATGACTATGGAAACTTGTTGGATGACCGTGGGCCAGTCACTGTCTGTCAGCCCAACCTAGGTTGGCATTATGATGATAAAATGGAGGAGGAGGAGGATACTGGATTTATATTCCGCCCTCCACTCTGAATCTCAGAGTCTCACAGCTGCTCACAATCTCCTTTACCTTCCTCCCCCACAACACCCTGTGAGGTGGGTGGGGCTGAGAGGACTCTCACAGCAGCTGCCCTTTCAAGGACAACCTCTGCCAGAGCTATGGCTGACCCAAGGCCATTCCAGCAGGTGCAAGTGGAGGAGTGGGGAATCAAACCCGGTTCTCCCAGATAAGAGTCCACACACTTAACAACTACACCAAACTGGAAAGAATAACTGCTTTGGTTCCTCATTGGGGACAAAACTGGGGTATAAATATCCTTTATTATAATAAAAGTGTAGCAATATTGGCAAAACAGAGTTCTCGCATTGCTTGAAAAAACAGGTTTCCTACCTGTAACTGATGATCTTCGAGTGGTCATCTGTGCAGTCACACCAATGGGAGAGGCGCCGGCGCCGATCACAATCGGTAACTTCAAAGCCGCGGATTTCCGCGCCCCCGTCCCGGTGCGCATGCGCCCCCCCCCCTACTGCGCATGCCCAACGGGACAGGAGCGGACATCCCGCCAGTTCCTTCTGACCGCTGCAGGAGCCCTGGAGACGGACCCGCAGCAGTGGGGAAGGTGGGCGGGTAGTGTGACTGCACAGATGACCACTCGAAGATCATCAGTTACAGGTAGGAAACCTGTTTATCTTCTTCGTGGTCTCTGTGCATCACACCAATGGGAGAATAGCAAGCTCATCGCATACCTGGAGGGGGGTTGCATGGTCCGTCAACAGGCGAGCGACTGCAGGACTGCACTGCCCACCGACGAACTCTGTCTCCGCTGAAGGTCCAACGCATAGTGCTTTATGAACGTATGCGGGGAGGACCAGGTAGCTGCTTTGCAAATGTCTCGCAAGGGCACCCCCTTCATAAACGCAGCTGAGGTGGCCATTGCCCTCGTGGAGTGAGCTCTGATAGGCCCTGGCAGAGGTCGCTTCCTTAGCAAGTAGCACAATTTAATTGTCTCTGTCAACCACTTGGAGAGCCTCTGTGAGGATATCCTCCTCCCTATAGAGGCCTTGGCATATGAGACAAAGAGTCTAGAGTCCTTGCGCACAGATTTAACCCTGTGCAGATAAAAAGAGATTGCCCGTTTCACATCAAGGGCATGAAGACGTCTTTCCAAATCCGAGGCCGGGTTCGGGAAATAGACTGGAAGATAGATTTCTCTGTTCAGATGGAAGGCAGACACTACCTTCGGCAGGAAGGTCACATCTGGTCGTAAGCGTACCCCCTCTGGACTGATCTGCAAATAGGGGTGGTCACAGCGCAAAGCCGTCAATTCTCCAACCCTGCGCGCTGACGTGATGGCCACCAGGAATGCCACTTTCCAAGAAAGCAGCTGCATGGAGCACGTAGCCATAGGCTCGAAGGGCTTTCCCACAAGAGCCTCCAAAACCCCCGGTAGGTCCCAGAGAGGCATAGGAGCCCTAACGGAAGGGTACAGCCGCACCAAACCTTTTAAGAAACTCTTAGTGGTGGGGTGAGAAAACACCGACCGGCCTTCGACCTGCTCATGATTGGCTGAGATGGCCGCGAGGTAGACCCTGACGGAGGAGACAGTAAGACCCTTGTCCAGCAGGGAGAGTAGGAAGTCAAGGACGCTAGGAAGGCCCGCCTTCTTCGCGTCTCTGCCCCTTTCTGAGGCAAACTTAGAAAACTGCGCCCATTTGTAGGCATAGGACCTCCTTGTGGACTCCCTTCTGCAATTAAGAATGACGTGCTGTACCCTATCTGACAGCTCGCTCATCCGAGCTTCCACGCCGTCAGTTTCAGATGCGGGACGTCGTGGTGAACTATCCTGCCCTGTTGGGAGGAGAGTAGATCCGGCACCCCTGGAAAATGATGGAATCTGCCCTCGGAGAGCTGAAGCACGGGAGCGAACCAGTGCTGTCTGGGCCACCAGGGGGTGATCAGAATTCCCCGCGGGCGCTCCGTGTATAGTTTCTGCACCACCCGCGTGATGAGCGGAATCGGGGGAAACAGGTACAGGTGAAGACGGTCCCAGCGAAGCAGCAGGCCGTCCCCCAACGACAAGGGATCTCTCCCACCCCGGCAGCAAAAGTTCTCGCATTTTCTGTTGTCGCGGGTAGCAAAGACATCTATCTCCGGGGTCCCCCACTCTTGGAAGACCGGCTGGAGGAAGGTCCAGTTCAGTTCCCACTCGTGTAGGGATGCACCTCCCCTGCTGAGGAAGTCTGCGCACACATTCTGCTCGCCCGGAAGATGAGCTGCAATGAGGTAGGTGTTCATCTGCATGCAGATCTGCCACACCTGCAACGCCAGGAAACACAGCTTGCGAGACACCGTGCCGCCCTGCCTGTTGACATAGGCTAGTGCTGTGGTGTTGTCTGTGAGAATCGCCACTGTCCGATTCGCCAGCAGAGGCCTGAAGGAAAGGATGGCGTGGTGAATCGCCAGAAGCTCCAAGAAGTTGATGTGGTAGTGCCCGTGGTCCCTGGGCCATCTGTTGCCCACGCAAAGACCGTTGACATGCGCACCCCACCCCCATAGGGATGCATCTGTGGTCAGAGTCACAGTAGGCTGTGGCCTGTGGAACGGTGCCCCCTGCAGCAGGTTGTGCTTGCAAGACCACCACGTCAATGACGCCAGAACCTCGGGGGGGATGGAGAACCTGCGTCGCGGTGAGTCCACCCCGCAGCGGAAGCGCTGCAGGAACCACAACTGGAGGTTTCTCATGCGAAGTTTGGCAAATGTCAGAACCGCAGTCGTTGCCGCCATTAGTCCTAGGAGACGCAGAATCTGGAGGGCCGTAACAGTCCGGCTGGACTGGAAGGTGCAGACCAAGTTCACAATGTCCTGTGCCCTCTTTTCTGGGAGGAATGCCCTGCACTGTTGAGTGTCCAGAATCGCTCCAATGAATTGGATCCTTTGTGATGGACGAAGGAAGGACTTCTTTACATTCACCCGCAGCCCCAACTGTTGGAGGAGGTCGAGGGTGGCGGAAAGATGCTGTAGAAGGCTGCTTTCGGAGCCCGCCACCAGCAGCCAGTCGTCGATGTACGGATATATTGCTATGCCCTGCAACCTGAGGTGGGCTGCCACCACTATCATAGTCTTTGTGAACACCCTTGGAGCTGTTGACAAGCCGAAAGGGAGCGCATGGTACTGAAAGTGTGAAGTCCCAATGGCGAACCTTAGAAATTTTCTGTGGGCCGGGTGGATGCTTATGTGGAAATATGCATCCTGGAGGTCTAACGTGGCCATCCAATCCCCCGGGTTCAGCAGCGGGAGTATGCTGGACAGGGACGTCATACGAAACCTTTGGTGCGGTATGAATTCGTTGAGACCCCGAAGGTCCATTATGGGTCGCAAGCCCCCATCCCGCTTGGGGACAGTGAAATAGCGGGAGTAGAACCCCAGCCGAACCTCGTCCAGAGGGACTGGTTCTATGGCCTCTTTCTCGAGCAAAGTCCTGACCTCCTCTTGGAGGGTAGAAGAAGGGGTAGTGTAGACGAATGTCGGGAACTGTGGTTCCTGTTGAAATTCGATTAG
The DNA here is from genome assembly GCF_032191835.1 of Heteronotia binoei. Lineage (NCBI taxonomy): Eukaryota > Metazoa > Chordata > Lepidosauria > Squamata > Gekkonidae > Heteronotia > Heteronotia binoei. Next base: position 65,363,044 of record NC_083234.1, read on the forward strand.
GTAGCCCAGCCGGACTATCGATAGTACCCAATGGTCTGATGTTATGGAAGACCATGCTCGGAAGAAAGGCCACAGGCGGGTAGGGTCTGAAGAAAAGGCGGGGGTGCGACAAGGGGAGGGGGGGCAGTCAAAGGCCCTGTTTGGGCGGTCTATTCCCCTTCTGTCTGGAGGACTGAGAGGAGGTAGGGGAATATTTGGCCTTTGCGCCATATTGAGACTTGGTAAAGGGGGCCGTGGTCTTGGGCCTCCATTGTTGATCCCCGGATTGTTTCAGGAAGGGTTTCTTGCTCCACGGTTTTGACCATGGACGTTTGGATTGCTGCCTGGAGGATGACGGAACCCCTAGATTTCTAGATGTACGGATGCTTTTATCCATGTCTTGGAGCACCGCATCAGTGGTGGCGCTAAATAGCCCTTTTCCGTCGAAGGGTAGGTCCTCGACGTACGCCTGGGTGTCAGTCTGTAAAGCTGTGGATCTCAGCCACGAGTGTCTCCGAAGAGTCACCGCCGACGTGAGGGTTTTGGCACCTATGTCCCCCACATGCTTTGCCGAGTTCAACTGCTGTTTGGCTAGCGCCATCCCTTCACTCTGGATCTTTCTTAGGGCATTCCTAGAGTGTTCCGGAAGCCCGGGAAGCAGAGAGGATACACGGTCCCACAGGGCGTATTGGTAACGCCCCATGCAGGCGGCGTAATTGGCCACCTTTAGGCCCAGTGCTCCTGCGGTGTAAAATCTTCGCCCCATACCATCTAGTTTCTTGCCTTCCTTGTCAGGAGGGGTAGCGTGGGTCTTTCTGGCCTTGGAGGAAGAAGCCACCACTACCGAATTTGGCCTAGGGTGGTTAAAAAGGAAGTCCACTGAGGACTCTTGGATGCGGTACATGTGATCAAGCCTGCGCGATGTAATAGGGGTGGAGGCAGGCTTGTCCCATGAAGCTTTCGCGGTGTGTAACATCACCGTGGTCAATGGAAGCGCTACAGCTGTAGATGTATCCATTTGAACGATGTCGAATACACTATCGGTAACGACAGGTGCGGGTTGAACCGTTGATAACGCTATGGACTGAGCCATCCTCTTTACAAGGTCTCCGTAGGACTTTAAGTCTTCCGAAGGGGAGATCGGCTGGTCTTCCCCAACCTTATTGGGGGGGGAAAGCTCCTCTGAGGACAGCTGTTCCTCCTGTATCGAACCCTCCGAGGATCTCGGTGATTCCGGGGACTCCGACTGGTCCGATTGGGTGGATCGGTCTCGAATCGGTACCGGGGTCACGGCTTCATCAGAGGGGGAAGACTTCTTCCTTCTGGCTGGTTCGTCGACCGGAGGCTTCGATACCGACGCCGATGGCTTGCGTTTGGGAGGGCGATACGATGTCCTCGATCGGTATGAGGATTCCGAGCGCTGATCCCATTCGGAGTGCCGAGGGGGAAACCAAGGGAAGACAGATGGCATCGGGCAAGACCCGTAGAGGTATTGCCACTGCCTTTGGTCCCATGACAGCCGTGGTGGTGTTCTCTGTCGTGGGGAGGTGTCTCGGTGTCCCCGAGGAGACCGGCCATCCGGGGATCTCTCTTTCGAAGGGCGACGGTCCTGTCGGTACCGAGGACTCCGAGATCGGTCCCTTTGGGGCTTGGGTTGGTCCGGCTGCGGCACCCGCCTCAGTGTCAATGGGGAGACTCTCTGTGCGCTGCGGGATCGCTCTCGACGAGCCCTCTCTGATTGATCCCGAGGGACTTCCTTCTCTTCCTGGGTGAGGTCCGAAAGACTGTCGTCTCTCACCAAGCGCTGCGCCGAATCCAGATCTCGGTCGGAGGAGATCGCAATCTGCGTCGACATCGACTCGAGTGGTAGGTTCGGTTGCTGGCGGATAGGAGAGGCTAGCAATTTTAAGGGTGGCAGGATCGGGGCCGAAAGGTCAGGCGGTGACGTGGGTGAAGGAGTCACAGGGACCTTCTTATGATTCTGCTTATCAGATTTCTTCTTCGATCCCGCAGAGGCTCCCGTATCCTCCTTGGGCCTCTTCGCCGGCGTAGAGGTCTCCGATAACGATGCCGAGCCCGCTCTTTTCAGGGGGCGATCGGTATCGAGTAGGGTTTTGTCGGTATCGGCCACCGACATCGAGGATTTTGGCGCGCTTTCCGATGACGCCATGCTCCTCGGAGACAGCGCCCTTTCAATCAGGGCCGCAGCAAGACGAGCCGCTCGGTTTTTGCGGGTCTGCCGAGAAAATCTCGCACAATGGGTGCAGGAGTCCGGTTTGTGTGTTTCACCCAGACACAACAAACAAAGAGTGTGGCCGTCCGGAGGGGCGATTTTGCTGCCACACCATCTGCACCGCTTGAAGAAGCCCCAACCCTTTTCCATACGCGAAAGCGTGGGGGTGAGGGGGGGGAGGAAGGGAAGGGAAGGGAAGGAAAGGGGTACTAGAGTCAGGAAAAACAACAAAATCACACTCCACCCCACTCACGAAACGAAGAAGGCGATAACGCTGGAAAAGTCCGCACTGGAAAAAAACCAGCAAGGCTGAAGTATGTAATCCACCGACCGTAGGAAAGATCGACTGATCTCAACGGCGGTCAGAAGAGAACTGGCGGGATGTCCGCTCCTGTCCCGTTGGGCATGCGCAGTAGGGGGGGGTGCCTGCGCATGCGCACCGGGACGGGGGCGCGGAAATCCGCGGCTTTGAAGTTACCGATCGTGATCGGCGCCGGCGCCTCTCCCATTGGTGTGATGCACAGAGACCACGAAGAAGATCCTGTGCTCCAAAAACCATTGGCCCATCACCTGTCACTCCACACCTGTGCACATATACCGGCTCACTTCTCTGTCCCCTACCCACTTCAGCTGGAACACTAAGAAAGAACTACCAAAACCCTCAGAGGCACTCTTACCACAGACAGACACACATCTCCTACCCATTGCTGTCTGCTCTCCCACAGAATGACTCATAAACGGCTCACACTATCTTGCACCCACAGTGCCTCTACCAGCCCCTAAATAGCCCACCCAGGTGGCCTTCAGAGGCTTCACGCTGGACCCTGCCCCTCTGCCGCCAACTCCAACATGCCCTTAGGGCCTACACCACCAACAGTGTTCTGATTCCCATACTACCAGCTGCTGCTGGCCCTGTTTCCAACCTCCTGTGGCCCTGATCTGCCTCCTCCACAGCGGTGAGATGGCCAGGGCCTGGCAGCTTTAACTCAACCTCTAGCACACCCTCAGGGCACTGAGCCAATGGCTTCCCTTACCACCGAAAAGGCTGCAGCTGCTGCCACTCTCCCACACCCTCTCAAGGCTGCCAAAAGGGCCTAGGAGCTGCTGCAGCTGCTCTTCCATGGCCTCTGAAGGCCACCAAGATGGCCAGGAGCCACCGCCACTGCTCTTTCCAGCCCTCAGAAAAAGCCCAGCAAACACTGCCAATGCTGACCATCTCCCATAGCCTCCTGAAGCCTCCCCAAGGTTCACAGACTCTCCTGAGGCCTCTGCAGGGTCTTGGAAGCCACAACCACCCCTGCAGTTCTCCTGTCCCTGCCAAGGGTGCTGTGGAGGACTCACGAGGCCAAATGATAACATCTGCACCAGTAGCTAACAGGCCCTTGCAGAAGCCTAGGCAGGATGCAGCTAGGACCCAGCCGTCGTGGCTCCAGAATAGGTGATGATGTGTTTACAGAGGAGTGGGAAGGGCTGGGTTGCACAAAACTGACAGAGTGAGAGAAACTGCGAGGTGATGGGTATGGGTGGGAGGGAGAGATGGAAACCAGCAGGGGGTGGGGTCATGGATGCCAAGGCATGCATGTGAAGATGGCAAAATGGAGTGGATGCCAAGGGCAGGGAGGTGGAAAGACAAGGGTAGGGGGAGCAGTCTGATTGCCAAGCCTTGCAGGGGGTGGGGGAATTACTGCCAACTATTGAGAGGGTAGAAAGACAGCAAGGGGAGAATGAATGCCAAGGCTTGGGGAGGGAACAAGCACTGGGGAAGTTAATGTCAGGGCTTATGGGGGTAGGGAGACAGTAGGGTGGGGAGGGGGGGGGACAAATGTCAAGCCTGGGAGGAGAGTGGGAAGGTGCTGAGGGTGGGGTGGGAGGAAAGTCAAGTTTGGAGGGGGGGAATTCATGCCAACAGATGGGTGGGAACATGTCAAGGTGGGGCAAGTTGAATGTCAACAGTACGGAGGCAGGGGGAGAGACAACAAGAGAAACAACTAAAAGCCAAGGCTGGGAAGAGGGGGACACAGCTACAGTGGGTGTGCTGATGACAAGGCTTGGGGGGTGGGGGTGGAAAACAGCCCTATATCTTTCCCTTCCCTCCACAGCATCACACCATTGCACTCGATCCCATCAACTTTTTAACATTTTTGGTCACAACAGGCCTTCCTCCTAGTCTACAATAAATCAGTATCACTTATGTTGGCAGAAGGAGTGGGATATGGATTTCAATAGCTTAGGGTTTTTCTCATCTTTCTCACTATTCTTACTCTGGGGACAATTTCAGAAGTGATGACTATTACTACTGCCACACAGATCAAACCCCACCTCTTGCAATTTTAATATGTATTATAATTTTTTTTAAAAAAAAAAATACAAGTTTCATATATACGAAGTGTAAAAACAACGATAAACATTACAATCAGAAAGTTTCATGTCTTCAGACAGCGTCACTCCTAAATAGGTACGCACAATGTTTCATAAGTTTCCACCGCAACATCTTGGGTTCATCTTCAATCAGTGGCATTCACCAAAAAAACTGTGTTACCCATAATGTTCTGTCTTCTGCCTTTACACTTCACTAATCAGGGCTGCTGTATTCGAAGTGGCTTGAAAGGGGCAAGTGACTGTTCATCAAATCACATAGTCATAGTAGACAATGTGGAAACGTCACTGCTAAATAACTTGAAATTTTGCTACACCTAAACTTTCCAACACAGTGGCAAGGAACTGTGGCTCATTGGTTCAGCACTGACTTTGCATACAGCCCTTGATACCTCCAGTTAAGGGCTCTAAGAAAGCAAACATGAAGGAAATGCCTCTCTCTCTCTCTCTTGAGATTCTGGACAGCAACTGCCAGCCGTAACAGTAGTTAGCACCAAGCTATGCAGACCAATGCTCTGGCTTACGTTGCACCATACATTGAGCTTGTTACATAAAAGAGAGCATCAGAATGGCCGAAAGAATATAGATTTTAAAACCTTTGACCACAGAGTCTCTCTGTCCTTGGAAAAAAAGAGCTTCTAGAGAAGGGAATAGGGGGGGAGAGATGTTCACAAAGGAAAAACGCTATAGCATTCTAATCAATGAATAACAAATCCTTTGCCTGGGTGGTTAACCTAAGCCTTCTGGCTAAAACCCAGCAATGCCTGTTCTGTGATTTGCTGCCATTCCTCCATCTCATAGTAATTCATAGGCAGGCAGCAAATGTCTAGAAATTTTTTGCATCAGCATGGTTGCAGAATGGAAAATATTAGCATTAAAATGTTGTCCTGAGATTGTCACAAAAATGCAATTTTAGGACCTTTTTAGCTAATTTTAGCTAATGCTAATGTTTTAGGACCTTTTTAGCTAATTTTAGCTAATGCTTTAAGAACCAATGTTGTTGTTTTAACCTGCCGTCTGATGCTTTACTTCTACCTCATTTCAAGTTTCAGCCCCTGAGGGTGAAAAGCAGCCCTGTATTGTCCTCTTCACTAGTCATTTCTGCATTCAAACCGGTTTCTGCAAAATGATTGCCTCCATGCTTCATACTAGGATTCTGGTTCTGAATACATATGACACTCCTTACAGCGAATCAGACTGCTGATCCATCTGCAGTCTAACAGCAGTTCTCCTGGGTCTCAGCCTTATTGGAGACATCAAGGGCAGAGCCAGGGACCTTCTGCATGTAAAGTGTGTGTTGCTCTTCATAAGCACTGAACCACAAAGGCCTCACCCATATGGCTTTGCATTTCAAGGAAGGGTGTGATGGCAGGAGAGGCATAGGTAAGCAAGGACCAGTCATTCTGCAAAATATGTAAAACCAAATTGTTCAAGAGGGCATTTTTTTTTACAAAAGAAATAAGGCTATCATGTAACAGAACAAGCCAGAAAGTCATTTTTATGAAGGTAATCAAGACTGTAGTCTGTGCTTCTATCTATGGTTTATATTATCTGCTTATTGTTAATAGAGATGCCAACCTCCAGGTGGGATCTGGGGATCCCCTGGAATTATAGCTCATCTCTAGACTACAGAGATCAGTTCCCCTGGAGAAAATGGCTGTTAAGAACATAAGAACATAAGAGAAGCCTCTGCTCCATATTTTTATCTAACCCCCTCTTGAAGCTGGCTATGCTTGTAGCCTCCACCACCTCCCGTGGCAGTGAATTCCACATGTTAATCACCCTTTGGGTGAAGAAGTACCTCCTTTTATCTGTTCTAACCCAGCTGCTCAGCAATTTCATTGAATGCCCACGAGTTCTTGTATTGTGAGAAAGGGAGAAAAGTACTTCTGTGTTGGAGGGTGGGTATTACATTGTATCCCACAGAGGTCCCTGTCTTCCCAGGGCCCCATTCTCAAATCTCCAGGAGTTTCCCGACCTGAATCTAGCAGCCCTATTATTGCATGTTCTATCCTGTGCTTAGTACATTATGCTTTACTTTTGTAATTCCGCATTTTGTTCTGTTGGACAGAACATGTCTAGTCTTTTTTTTTTTTCACTGTTTGCTTATCAGATGTCTCATAAGACTCAAATATGTTGCTGCACACTGTGTAATTTGCCTTGAGTCTCCATGAGAAAGGCAGACTATAAGTAAATAAAATAAATATGCATAACTTCAGAGGAGTATAGAACTTCCAGTCAGGACAAAAGTGCAGACAGATATACAGGGGTGATGCAGACATTCCTCCTCCTCAGAGAGTTTTATCAATAGTTACACAGTCTGCAAAAAATATTTCCATTGGCCTGGGTGCTCAAAACTTGGGAAGCCCGGATTTTTATCAGCCAAGATCCTGTACCAGATGCCAGTTTCTGCCTGTCATTGTGGACACATAGGAGACCAACAGACAGAAAATGAATTTCACACCTGAGTAGCTTCAGGCCCATTTTCCTCTGTTCTATTGCAAGTGATAGTTTACTGAAGTTATTGCAATGACAGGAGGTAATCTGGCTTTCAGCACTGCTCTGAAGTTCACTTGAGAATCTTGCTGTCACCTTCATGATTTGCAAGACCCAATCCAGCTAACTATCAGCTGTGGAGTATCACAAAGGTAAAGGGAGCTGTCAAGTCACAACCAACCTACAGAGACCTCATCATGGGTTTTTAAGGCAAGAGACAAGCAAATTTGCTTTGACATTGCCCTCTCCTGTGTAGCTACTCCAGCTTCCCATCCAAGTACCAACTATGGCCAACCTTCCTTGGTTTCCGGACTCTGACAATAACAGGTTAAACTGGGCTATCTATGCTGCTGATCAGCTCTCTAGTAGGACAAAAACACTGTCAGTACATTGGCAGCACCGACTTTAAAAAATCCTTAAGTCTACTGGGAGGGAATGAGGATCAATTAGGTTCTCTGCAATTGCTCAGACCATCACCTGCTGTTTAAAATTTTACTGCCAAGCATGTGACTTAGGACATTAAGGAATGATAATTAATTAGTGTCATTCAAGTATTTCCAGCCCAGTCCTAAAAGACAGTATTTTAGTACATTCATAAAATCTTTGGAAGCTTTATGCCACAATCCACATTCCTCAATTGGTCTGCCAGAGGAAGACCAATTACTTTCCTGCCTCTTGTGTTTGGGAACATCTCTGAAGTGAATGGAACATGTCAGCAAAACTACAGAATAAAATGCAAGTAGATATACAGAATAAAATGCAAGTCTCTTCCACCCCTACAATTTCAAGGTAAAATATGTGATTTCATCCATGTAAGAAACAGGATCTTGAAGTGCCACAGACTCAGGTGCACCACTGCTCATTTTTTTTCAGGACAGCTCTGGCACTTTGCCAGGCTACGCAACACTTGGAAAAGGGGCTGAGCTCTGTGGGTTTGGCAGAGTCTGTGTATTTATGTTGCGTCCATATTCAACCCGTGGCTGGTCCCCTGCAATATATGTAGCACAGGCAGGTCTGATGTCAAAGAGTAGAGGGAAGCCCCTACCAGAATCCTCATGAAATGCTTCTACTTCCAGGGAAGTTTTCCAAAAGTGAGCGCTTCATACATAGACACTGCACCCACCCTTTCTTTTTCCCAAGACAGCCAAAGTCAAAAGGTCATAATCAAAATAGATTCTGGGTGCTTCTTAAAACTAAATGGGGAAGTCAGCCAGAGCTTAATGAATGTCAGGCAGAAGATACTATTCTTCTGAACAGGAAAGAGAAGAATGGCAGGATCTTGGTACAGATACCAGGCTCAGATAATCAAGAAGCTGATATAGTCCCAAAGCATAGCATCTCTCTGCATCTGCCAAAGAGGGCTATGAGGAATCAACACATTCACCAAACCAGGTCATCATACTCAAACCGTGAAGTTCCTTGGTTCAATTTATTAATTTTATTTATTTATTGTCAGTTATACCCCGCCTATCTGTCCAATGGGGCCCCGAAGTGACTTACATCATTCTTCGCTCTGCCATTTTATCATTACTCCAAACACCCTGTGAATTTGGTTAGGCTGAGAGGGAGTGAGACTGGCCTAAGGTCACCAAGCAAGGTTGCCAACCAAGGCAGATTGGGGATATGAACCGAAGTCTCCCAGTCTGACACTTTAACCCCTACACAACACTAGCTCTCAGTCCTCACAGTCCCTAATCCAACTACATTCACATACTCCAGCAAACTCAGGGGGTGAGGGGGTGTCCTAGGTTCTTGCATTCTGAATACAAAATTAGTTACACATAATGAAGACACCCCAAAAGAACTTAAGCAGGAAGTAAGTACATTTTTTTTTCTGGAAAGAACTCTACTTTTCATGAAGCAGTGAAAGAACAGAAAAACAGCCCTGTTTTATCAGACCAGTAGTCCATCTATACTAGCATCCTATTTCATACAATGGCCTACCAGTAAACAGACCCTCACTTGATGCTGCTTCCCAGCACTGGCACTCACAGGTTCACTGCCTCTGTATATGGAAGTTCCCTTTGCTCAGCACGGCTAGTAGCCACTGAGGGACCTCTCCTCCAAGAATGTAACATCCTTTTAAAGCTATCTACATTTGCAGCCATCACTATGTTCACTGACAGCGGATTCTACAATTTAATGGATCATTAAGTAAAGCAATATTACTTTTTGTCTGTCCTGCCCATCGACTTTATTGGGTACCCCCAAGATCTAGTATTTTCGGAGAGAGAATGGATGGGAATGGCAAAGTCTCTGGCCCTGTGAGAATCCAGAGTTTAACACAAAGTGAAGGCTGCACCAGAATACTTGAGAATAAGAAAGGAAGATGCTCCAATCCCGGTATGCTGTGTTCATGCCCACATTGTCACAAGTCCTTGATGCTTCCCCATTGATAAATAAGAGATAAAAGCATTAAGAGATACAATCAATAATTAATGCATCCACAGCACTTTAAACTGTGTCTTTTTTGTTTTTATGTGATTTTTTTTTTTAGTTCTCCCCTATGATAACACAGCCCTCCTTGCAATTCATTCCAGAAATGTAGCAAGATAGAGATATCTGTAAACAGCAATTCCACAAAATGTACAGTGGACTTTTAGAGTCTCCTGCAACAATAAACTAGTTAGGAAAAGCACAATAAACTAGATATCTCAATAAACTAGGCACATCTCTAAGGCACAATTTCCCCCCTCCACACACACCCATTCTCCCACAACTTTATGTATGTCTCTATTTTCTAGAAAATGCCCTTGCCACAGAATAAAACCTTTAGCTCTGTAATTTTTGCCGAGGGAAACAAAGAATCTTCACCCAATAGCCTCAAAATGCTGTATATCTGCTAATGTATATTTTAAGAAGTTTAAGTAGGCAGTTACAAGCAAGACAACACACTGGCCAAGAGAGCATTTAATGGACTGACAAACCACATTCACACACACACATGTTCACAACAGAGAAGGAAGTGAGAATGCTTCTCAGATGTGTCCAGCCTGCAGCACCACTACTTGCCGTTCCTTTCCCCTCCATTTTCATTTGGCCGTTGGTTGTGTTTCCATGATGGATGGTGCTGACAGGTCGAATTACACAGGCTGCACATCTTTGGAGAGTCAGCAACAGAGATACTGTGTTTTCTGATTACCTAGAACCTGAACAGGATTTTAAAACATGGGTCAGGGAACTGAGTTTGCACAGGCAGGGTAGGAAATTCTTGTCCTGACTCACTGCAAAAAGGCAATGTTTATTAATGAACCAAAGGGAGTCCTGTGGCACCTTAAACATTAATTACGGCATACACTTTTATGTCCACTTAATCAGATATAGGAAGTGTTCCCAGACACACATATATATCACTAATGGGGAGACGATCAACAGTGGGGTCAAAAGGTCATACAATACAAGAGATACAATCACATTAAGATGATTGATTACTTTCAATATAATTGAAGGAATTAAGGATTTGCCTTGCTTCCTTCCTTCCTTCCAGCCAAAATTTGCAGCCACTGCAAAGCATGGCTTTGTTCATTGACCTGCCTTGGGGAATGTGGATTTGAACTAATTAGCCTTCCTTTTTGTCTGGGATACTCACTTGTTCAGTGACTCAGAGGTGTTTGTCAAATGGAAATGAACTTCTAAGAATGGACAAACACCCTCCATTTATCTTAATGGCTCACCTGTTTCTTTGAAGCACTAACAAAGACTTCCTCTTAGATTTCTAATCTCGTGTAGGAAATTAAGTTTGGGGCACTGCTTGCTTGCTTGACATAAGCATATTAATTGAATTTAGGCTCCTGAGGAGATTCGTTTTACTAGCCCCCTAAACATGGGAATTGAGTTAGCAATGGCTTAGGAAACTACATAATTTGCAAGGTCACCAAATTATCCCCAAATACAGGCTGTGTACAACAACTCTGTATGTGGATATTTGCAGGAAGACAGGTCAAGGCTCAGTGGAAGTTTGGTACTTGCCAAGTAAGGACTAAACCAGAAGACAGACCAGATCTTTAGAGGATTTTGTTAGTTAATTTGTTGCACAAAAGTGGGGGGGGGGCAAACTCCTCCTTACACTGTTTTCCTTACCTCAAACGGCCCCCTGGAGATTAGTTACTGGGGAAACACATGCCTCATGATTGCCTGTTTTCCTCTAAATGTGTGACTCTCCAGGAGGCCCTTTGAAGGCCAAGGCACCAGTGAGAAAATACAATTGTTGTTGTATCTTCATATTTCGCCATATGCATCTGTTCATTTGTATCTTGTTATTAAAATCAAGATTTTTTCCCTCCTTTCTGAAGAAAACCTTGTTCATTCTTTCAGATGTACTTTAAGGTGGGTTGTTTGGTAGGTAGGCAGACAGGCAGGTATGTAGAGCTGTGAGGTAGGTAGTCTGGGATAAGAGGGAGCATTTGACCAAAGGTCATCCAGAGACCTTCATGACCCAAAGCAGGAATTCAAGCCCAGGTCTAAGTCCAACGTTCTAACCAATACGCCACACTGGCTCCCTCTCCATTCCTTTAGATACAGGAGAATGCTCTCTCTCTGCTGGCACACGATAGCATCTGCTAGAGATGCATCTCAGTCAAGGAGATCTCCTTTCTAATCTTATTTGCTGTTTTAGAAAATGAAAAGGAAAGGTCCCCTGTGCAAGCACCAGTCGTTTCCGACTTTAGGGTGACGTTGCTTTCACAACGTTTTCATGGCAGACTTTTTACGGGGTGGTTTGCCATTGCCTTCCCCAGTCTTTTACACTTTCCCCCCAGCAAGCTGGGTACTCGTTTTACCGACCTCGGAAGGATGGAAGGCTGAGTCAACCTTGGGCTGGCTACTTGAATCCAGCTTCTGCCGGAATTGAACTCAGGTCGTGAGTAGAGAGTTCAGACCATAGTACTGCAGTACTGCTGCTTTTCCACTCTGCGCCACGGAGCCGCATTGCATCTGCTAGAGATGCATCTCAATCAAGGAGATCTCCTCTCTAATCTCATTTGCTGTTTTACAAGCCTGTTAATCCACTCAATGCACTAAATTGAGCCACTGGCCCCAGAGGGTGCAATTCCATTTTGTAGACAAGAAAGAAGACAGCTGGGGGGGGGGGGAGGGGTGGTCCTTATCACCACCACCCTTCCAACTTAGTAGAGGCACCAGCGTTCCAGAATGCACACATAGTTGAAGTGAACAAACCATTTTTAACCTTCAAAAGGTCAATGACATACGGAAACCAGCATCAATTCATGATTATGTGCCATTTAGAATAACCAAAGCAACTCAATACATGTATTTTTATGAGATGTATTCATTTTAGGAAAGCTCACTTTCCACTGTTTAAGGAATCTGGCAGGGGAAGGAAAACCCACATCATCGACCACTTACAGACAAGGACAGCTGTAAATAAAGACTTCAGTCTGAAGGATCACATCCTAATGCCTCAAAGACAGGAGGAGACCTATAATAAGAATATAACTGTACTGCTACATAAATACAATTCTGCAATGAACCTATGAACATAGCACATTCTGGGTATGAAGCGTATCAATCCTAAATTGGTTTAGGGGCTCACTTGCAGAATCCAAGTCATTGTAGTGTGCCTCTGAAATGCTATGTCTTTTCCCTTGATTACTTGTAAAATGTAACTCAGCCGTATCCTAACTATTGTTATACATATGTCCAGACCTCCGATAAGAATAAACTAATCCTGTTTCCCATTGAGTAATCGTCTTACATTTTATAATTAATATTTGGTCAGCTAATATATGCCAGGCATCCCCCTTGTTCATTCAATAAACAGCCCATTTATTTCAAAGGTTCAGTTTATTCACAGGCTTCAGGCGGGTATAGTTTGCTCAGACTATGTCTGAGTTAGAACTGAAGTAACAGTAGCATACAGACAGTAATATATCTTCGCATAAACAACTATGCGCAGGCAACCCCCCCCCCTCCTTTTTCTCCTTTCTTCTCACAGCTCCCACGACTCTTTGGGAGGGTTCCCAAGGCAGCGATCTTGATATTGTTTGTTTAAATTAAGCTCTAGGCATTAGCCATAACAACAGGTGTGTTTGGGACGGGAGCTTGGGAAATGGAAGGAGAGGGAGATAGGATACATTTCTTAGGACAGAAAATACATTCACAGCATCAGGATTATTTTCAGCATTAACTCTATAATGGCAAGGCACTTGACATCACTGATGACATCACTGCTGACAGACCAAATCTGACATCATTTTAATTCCAGGCTAATGAATCTCCCAGGTCTGTGGTTAGGATTATGGGAAGGAAGAAGTGGTTTAGTTTAGTTCCTGTGTTAGTTTAGCTGTTTTCTGCACAGTTTTACCAACATTAACCTGAGGTGGGGTGGAACTATGCATTTATCATGTGAAAACTCTCTAATCAGAATGAGTTGACATTTAGGACAGAATCTGTTCACACAGAATCCTGAGAGAGCACTAAATGTAGTTACACAGCCAACCCTAACTAAAATCACATAGCGAGTACACCTTGGAACTCTACATAAACATTAGCCCATTCAGTTGAGCGAGCTTCCAGGATTTTTCCCCCCACCAGACAAGTTCAAGCTCAGGGAGTACACAAAGGTTTAAAAGCATCTCTGACTTTTGCCCTGTGGACTAACAACAACAACAGCAACCTTTATTGGCATAATAGCATAGATGTACACCATCAGCAAGGGAGAAAACAGATATATAACACCAACATTTGAAACATTCCTCTCCTCTTAGAAACACGGCACAGATATTTTGACACAGTCTCAAAAATCTCAGGGTTATGAGAGGACAACAGGAAGAGTCTTACCACCATCAGATTGTCCCTCATGATTTTGAAGAAGAGGATCTAAGTAAATGGCACGGATATCACAGTAAAATGTACAATGCAGGAGAACATGTTCAGTACTTTCTATATCCCTTGAACCATAACCACAAAACTTGTTGGAATATGGAATTTTCTTAAACCTACCATACAGCACAGCAGAAGGAAGGACATTACAGCGAGCTAACATGAAGGCTCAACAAAGATTAGGGCAAGTCAAGCAAGAAAGGCTCAACAAAGGTTAGGGCAAGTCAAGCAAGAAAGATAGGTTGCCAAGGTTCCACTCCACGCATTGGCCTGGTATTGCAGTACCTCCCTATGGACTAGCTCATGTACAGTTCCTTAGAAATGCCCCAAAATAAAATAAAACACCACCACTCCTGAGCTATGACTAAAGTCCCCAGGACTTGGATGAAAAAGAAGAAGTCTTGGATTTATATCCCGCCCTTCACTCACAGCTTACAATCTCCTTCCCTTCCTCTCCTCACAACAGCCATCCTGTGAGGAAGGTAGGGCTGACAGAGCTCTGAGAGAACTGTTCTTGAGAGAACAGCTCTGAGAGAGCTGTGACTGATCCAAGGTCACACCACCAGCTGCATGTGGAGGAGTGGGAACTCAAACCTGGTTCTCCAGATTTAAGCCTGCTGTTCTTAACCATTACAGCAAACCGGCTCTCAGGGTTTGTGTGTGTGCAATTTGATTAGGATTTTAGCAAGTAGGGTTCCATCAGTGAATCTGTGAATTTCAACAGGAAAATAGAACTCAAATAAATTCAGCTCTGATCTACTGGAAAACTGCCCCCCCTCCCCCCTCTCCCTCTCTCTCTCTCTCACACACACACACAGAGAAATGGCTGCTGGAAGCCATTTCTTATGTGTGCAACTGGTACATCAACTGTGCATGAGCACAAATTACATTAGTTTAAAACACAGCTCCCCCCCCCCCCGAAACTCAAGACCGTCCTATGGGAATCATGACAGTGAATGGGAATAATTACAGTGAAAGGCAGCCCACACCCGTGGGGATGGAGGGACTCTGTGCTCTGAACAACAGAAGCAATCCAATGGTTTCCAAAAATCGGACGTTTTAAGGGTTAAATAATTCTGAAGGGGTCGAAGGAAGGAAGAAAGAAAGAAAGAAAGAAAGAAAGAAAGAAAGAAAGAAAGAAAGAAAGAAAGAAAGAAAGAAAGAAAGAAAGAAAGAAAGAAAGAAAGAAATAGGTGGTGAGGGAGAGAGGAGGAAAGAAAGCAACTTGAATTTTAAATGCATTCTCCAAGCTACTGGCTGGCTTGGCTTGAAGAAGTGGTTTAAAAAGACAAATGCCTTCTCTGATGGGGGCTTCAAGAGCCACATTATGTGTGTGGAAGAGCCACATCTGGCTCCCAAGTCACAGTTTGGCCACTCCTGCACTAGAGAGATGGGTATAAGGCAGCTTCATGTTTTCATGTGGCCAAGACCTGGTTGCGTTTCATATTTCAAAACTGTTGTGGCACGGTCCAAGCCGAAGAGAAGAGAGCATGGTTGTGTGGGGATGGGGGAGGAGAGATCAGGACCTTGAATCAAGAACGTTTTTTTTGAAGGGATGTGGGTTTATTACAGGAAATGTTGGATCCTACTAATCTGGCAGAAACAACAGCTGGGATTGCCTCTGGTTTAGGAGTGGAAAGGGAGGAACTGCAGGCTTCCTTGCTTTCAAATGCAATGCTTCCGATAGCAGTATCTGAGCAGAGTTCTTTCAAGCTACAGGGACCATAAGGCAAATTGTTGATAAGCTATTTTTGAACTGTTGCACTGCTGTTCTGGTTTTCTAGAGCATCCCTGACAAATGTTTGTCCAGCCACTGCTTAAAGACTGCCAGTGAGGGGGTCGATCGCACTGTTGAACAAGTCTTACTATTAAGAAGTTTTTCCTATGCCAGTCCTCTCCTCTGCTGCCAGCAGAAACAGCTCCCTGCCCTCCTCTAAGTGGCAGCCCTTTTAATACTTCAAAAGAGCAATCATGTCTCCCCTCTCAACCTCCTCTTCTTCAGACTGAATATCCCCAAGTCCCTTAACCTTTCCTCATTGGGCTTGCTCTCCATGGTTACTCAGAAGTAATCTACAGTGAGCACTGTAGCACCTACTCTCTACACATGCACAGGATTGCAGTTTTAGTTTAAAGAAAGAAAAAGATATTGGATTTATATCCCACGCTTCACTCTGAATCTCAGGGTCTCAGAGCAGCTCACAATCTTCTTTATCTTCCTCCCCCACAACAGACATCCTGTGAGGTAGGTGGGGCTGAGAGAAGTTCTCCCAGAAGCTGACCTTTCAAGGACAGCTCTGTGATAGCTATGGCTGACCCAAGGCTATTCCAGCAGCTGAAAGTGGAGGAGTGGGAAATCAAACCCGGTTCTCCCAGATAAGAGTCCACACACTTAATCTCTACACCAAACTGGCTCTCCTTTCTCACATCAGACTTTCTAGTTAATACAATTCAGACTATCCCTGAAGTTTCCAAGGATAACCGTGCTGGTCCATAGTAGAACAACTAGATTGGAGCCCAGGAGCACCTTAGAGACCAACAAGATTTGGGGGAGGGGGCACAAGCTTTCCAGCATTAGAGCACCCTCGATTAGATAAAAGGAGCTTTGACTCTCAAAAATCTTGTTCTTTAAGGTGCTGCTGGACGCAGATTTAGCCATATAAATCAGTGAACTCCTTACATCAACTTAATTTATTAACTAACATCATGTATCCCCTGCCTTCCTACCCCAAAAGGACAATGAAGTGGTTTGACACACTCTCCCTTCCTCTTTTATCCTCACAAGGAACCTATGAGGCGGGTTAACTCAGAGTATATTACTGGTCCAAGGTTTCCCAGCAAGCTGCCAGGGCAGAGTGGGCATATGAATCAGGACCACCCAGATCTGATTTGGACACCCTAACCACCAGCCCCAAGAGTTCACCACTAAGGAAGGCTGAGCGCAGAAGAACTGATGCTTTTGAGATGTGGTGCTGGAGAAGAATCTTGAGAGTCCCTTGGACTGCAAAAAGATCAAATCAGTCAGTCCTAAGGGAAATCAACCCACTGGAAGGTCAGATGCTGAAGCTGAAGCTCAAGTACTTTGAGAAGGGAGCACTCCCTGGAGAAGATCCTGATGCTAGGAAAGACAGAAGGCAAAAGAAAAAGGGGATGGCAAAAGATGAGATGGCTGGACAGTGTTACTGATGTAACAAACACGAATTTGAGCAGACTTCCAAGGATGGTGGAAGACAGGAAGGCCTGGCATGACTTAATCCATGGGGTCGCAAAGAGTCGGACTTGACTGTGCGACTGAACAACAACAAACCACCAGCTCCTACTAAACACACTATATTTTAATGTATTCTTTTTCCCTAATGGTAAACTAGAATGATGTTTATAATATATGTTACATGTTCAAAAGTAAATTAGGTGGACAGAAACACCTCTGGGAAAGGCATGTTCTCAGTTTAACCCAGACTTGCAAGCAACAGAGCAATGAACAGCCTCCATTTATTGCCTTATGACACTCTCACCATCATTCTCCCATTCTGACAAGTTACTATTTTGTTGGTTTCCTAAGCAAATGCTATCCAGACCAAATGTTCTTTCAGTTTGTTAATTTCAATATGAGTTGGGTTTTTTTCTAAACTAAAACCTCAGTATTCACGTAAAATTGCTGTGTTGGCACTTTGCGATAAATAAGTGGGGAAGAGGCAGAGAAAAGCAAACTTGGTGACAACGTCAGCAGTAGCCACATCAGGCAAGTCAGGCAAAGAGCGGCTCAGTTGCTGACTGTGCGTGCAGGCTGGGAGGGCTGCAAGCAGAGGGGGAAATGGGGGGTGGACATGGAGCTGGCCCAGGGCCCCTCGAGGCATGGGGGCCCATAGGCCAGTGCCTACTTGACCTGTTAATCTGGCCCTGCCCAAAGTCATTAAGGTATGTGTGGGACCTTAAGGAAATATGCTTGTAATTACCCAGGATAAAGTACAGATTTTGTCTAGTTCTTAACATCTGGATCATTACATCTTAAGCAGAAGCTCCTTTGAACTATGCTATCTGGGACCGTATTTCAAGGACTGCAGTATAACCTTTGTGGGCTTTTGCACAGGGATGATGACAGTCCAGTACTGGGGGAGGGAGGAGAGATACAATTCTGAGGGACAGCTGAAAACAAGCAAGGCTGATAAGGCTTATCAGTGTGTTCTGTGTCAACTTTACAGAGCTGGAAAAGCTCACTTGGGAAAAGGCCAGATTCCTCCCGCGCCAAGAGTTCACCAAGAAACCTCATCAATACGAAAACCAATTCCCCAGCTGAATCAAGGAGACTTTCTCTCCCTCAGGAGAATGCTACAGCTTGGCAACAGCAAACCTGAGCACTCTGCGCAGTCTAAATAGGATTAAAATAGAACACATCTTTTCACATAAAGCAGAGCCCATTTGGCCCTTATTGCATGTTAACATGGACACTTTTTCATTGTTATCTGGAATGTAAATGACCTTAAAATAACAAAGTATAAAAATAGTATAATAGAAATAAAACAATTTGGAACACTAACAATAAAACCCAAGACACAAAAAAGGTTTGCCAGGAAAATATCCAAAGTGGGGAGGCATGTCCCTGCATCCCTGCAGAAGGTTAGAGAAGGAAAAGTTCTTTGCTTGTATGACTGTAAAATAATGAATTTCTGTAGGGGAGGAGGCACAGTTCAAGTGGCATAGCAAAGACCTTGCATGTGGAAGGGCCCCAGTTCAATCCCTGGCTTCTCCAGTTATGGGCAGTAGGACTAGGTAAGATTTGTGTCTGCTGAGACCCTAGAAAGTCAGTCAGTCCAAGATAGCTGGTTAGACAGGCTACTAGTCTGACTCAGTTTAAGACAGGTTCATGTGCTCACTTTACATGCATCATGGCCATAATCACCAGTAGTCCAGAGCTCATTTTGGCAAAACACACAAAAAAGTATTACACTAAATGAGAGGCAGGTGGATGCATACAGAAAAGGAGGGAATGCAAAGAGCAGCAGTGTAAAGCTATGGAATGCAAGACCAAGCAGTAGGGCTGTCACTTTTCTAAGCACAGCAACACAACGCAGCTTTTAACAGGTAACTGAGAAGCACAGAAAGGGACAGGGACAGACAGAAAGATTAAGGCTCCCTCCCACTTCCAACTTTAAAATGAGAAAGGTCAGAAAACAACACAAAAGGTCACCAGCTAGCCATTAGGACCATGAAAGAAAGGCACCCATTTGCCTAGACCTACCTCAGCCTCTCTGCTTTTCCCTTCTCTATTCCCTGCCCCCTACCTGCCTCCAAAGTAGGATCTTTCCCTGAATTACAGCACAGCAGAGGCCTCAGAAACGCATTAAGCACAGCCCCGATCGGCAGTAAATTATTCCCTGAGGCAGAAAGATCTATTAATCACTTATTTATTTTAAAAGGGAAAGGAGCTCATTTAACCTTTTTATTTACCTTTGGCAGTCAAGATAAACACCGTATTTCAGCACTGGCTCTTATCCGCCTAACAGCTTAATACTTCTGGGGCTAGAATCCACCAGCTGCTTGTAAGCCATTTCCCTTTGCTATTCTCTCCCCCCACCCTGCCCCACCCTAGCCAATTCCTTCATAAATACTTTTCAGTTGTTCAGCACACTGTTGGTAGAATATAAAACACTATTCCCTGAACCTACAAGACAACTGCAAGGGCTGCGGTAGTTCTGGAATCCTAAGGCTTTTAAAAAAATAAGTTTCCAGTTCTCAACAGTATACAAGTTTATTTTAAATGTGCGCATGCTAAAGACACACAAGCAAATTCGTACAATGGTCATCTGGTTTGTGACATGTACGGTATATGTGTGTGTATATAAATGTATGTAAAAGGTAAAGTTTGAGTCCAGTAGCACCTTTACGGCCAACAGAGCTTAATTCTGGATATAAATTTATAAAAGGATAAAGGTAGTCCCCTGTGCAAGGACTGAGTCAATACTGACCCATGAGGTGACATCACATTATAATGTTTTCTTGGCAGACTTTTTACAGGGTGGTTTGCCATTGCCTTCCCCAGTCATCTACACTTTCCCCCCAGCAAGCTAGGTACTCATTTTACCGACCTCGGAAGGATGGAAGGCTGAGTCAACCCTGACCCGGCTACCTTAACCCAGCTTCCACAGAGGTTGAACTCAGGTTGTGAGCAGAGCTTGGACTGCAGTACAGCAGTTTACCACTCTGTGCCACAGGGCTCCTATAAATGTACAACAATAATACAAAAGTATGCAATTAAACATGCAACTAAGCTTAAATCCAGCTATTCATGAATGTATGTCCACCGCTGCTTCCAGAGTTAAAAGAAAAGCTCACAGTCAATCTATCTAATGGTCTGGATTATTAAAATGCATATGGCTCCCCCAAAGGGAAAAAAACATAATCCTCCATAAAGTGATCATTTCCGGCACACTGGGGGACACTCTAGATATTGTGGAAAGCAGGTACAAGGCACATACCATGCAGCCTTGAGACCACAGCTTATTTGAGATGCTTGATTTAGTATTTGGGTTCCACACCTTCAGAAAACAATAGGCAAGGGCCTCATGGCACATATTGGTAAATTGCAGTACTGCAGTCCAAGCTCTGCTCATGATCCGAGTACCCAGGTTGCTGGGGGTAAAGTGTAGATGACTAGGGAAGGCAATGGCAAACCACCCCATAACAAAAAGTCTTCCAAGAAAACACTTTGATGTGACATCACCCCATGGGTCAGTAATGACTCAGTGCTTGCACAGGAAGCTACCTTAATCTACTTGACTATATAAAGTTTCCTGTGTATAAAGAATTTGTTTTCTTTGATGGAACAATACACCCACAGGGTTGTATCTGAGACCAGACACAAGTTTATACCACTTACAAAGAACTAGGAATGCCAGTATGCCAGGCACTTCCAAGCATACTGAATTAAGATATTGGACACACACACACACACCTATCAGAATCATTTCTTGCAAGCAAGCAAGCCAGATGTCACAAGCAATATATGGATGTTGCCACAGCAGCAGACAGAAACATCACAAACAAGAGCAGAGCATACCAAATTATCAGGCGCTTTGCCATACATCGCAATAATTACTGAAAATGTGAACATACTTGGCTATTGGACAGATTGTAAATATCCCTCAGGAACAAGCTGTCATAGAATAATTGCCAGGAAACCTAAGAGTCTATATGATCAACAGTCACGAACACAGCCTGAATCATGAGAAAAATCAGATGGAAATTAGCCTGGTTGCCAAAACTTTGGCAATGTTTTGCAACTTGAATTTGTCAGTAGCTAGTAAAGCTTTCGAATCAGTAAATACTATAGGAGAGCATTCAAATTTACCAGGGCTCTTTGTTATGAGAACAAACTATGGAAGTTCTTTGGGTTCCCTCCCACAGCTTTGATACTGAAGATTTCCTGGTTAATCACAGTTTGTTGCTGTACTGGACCACAAATTATGGTTTGTTCCTTACTTGCAAACCAGGATTAAACCATAGTTTGTTGGATACCTGGCTTCTGGCAAACATACACATATGCATATACACATACATACACAGTTTAGAGATGGGGATAACAAGTTTTTTTTTCCTGTGAACCAAGAAGTCTTACGTGTCAGAGATGTACCAGGGGAGGGATCTTGCAAGCTCAGGTTTTCAAAGACTTTATCCTTGTATAGTCTGAGCTATGGTTTTGTCTTCAAGCAAGAATGCATTTTATTTAATTTTATTTATTTATTTACATTACACAGTTTTTCTCACTGGGATTCTAGGCAGATCACAAGTACAAAAGAACTATTCAGTCAATCAATAAGCCAATTATATAACATTTGATTGATAACAATTTTTGAAGTGAACAGCAAAGATTCCTAGTAGAACAAAGTTGTTTAGTCAGTGAGCAAGTGCAGTACAAAATATGATAACACTTGAAACTATCAGCAAAGATTTCTAGTAGAACAGGGGAAGATGTCTAGTAAAAAAAAATCATAACAGGGATCACCTTCCAAGCTGATACACTGCATCACATCTCACAACTCTAACCTTAGACAAGAATGCCCTCCTGAACAAATTTTGTTTCTCAGAAATGTGGGGACCTTCCAAATAGCCTCAGGTACACCATTCCATATTGTGGGAGCTGCCATAGAGAATGCATGTGAACACACAACTGGCAATTTTCTTTGCTTGCAGGGTGGGACCTTCAGAAAGTTTTGCTCTGATGAACAAATCTGTGCTAGCAGAACATAGCAGGAGACACAATCCTGCAGATACATGAGTCCAATGCCATTAAGGACTTCGTAGGTGATGGTTAGAACCTTGAATTAAGGCTGGTACCTGATTGGTAAGCAATGGACTGTCAACCAAGTGTGAGTGATTAGCAAATTCCATTTAGTGCCCAATAGAAGCTGGATTTCAGCATTCTGTATCAGCTGGAGTTTCTGGGCTATCTTTAACAGCAGACCCATGTACATTACCATAGTCTAGCCTTGAGGAAACCATAGCATGGATTCATATTTCCCAGCCAGCTCAATCAAAGTAAAGGGCCTCTTTCAAGCTAAGCAGAATTGGAAGAGCAACAAGAAAGTTGGATGCAGACTCACCCCAAGACTCTTAACCAAAAAATAACCAGTACTTCCTCCTAATGGCTTCACATAGAGACTGATTAGAATGGAGACAAGACTGAACCTTGTGGAACTACCCAAGACAGGTCCCTCACTGTGGAAAACTTGTCACCTACATCAGCCTTCTGAGTGCTGCCCCTAAGGACAACTGAAACCAATCCAAAGGACATTGTTTCATCCCTACTTCAACCTCCACAAGTCTCAACCGGATGGCATGGTCCACTGTGCCAAAGAATGCCAATAAGCCTAGTAAATGCCGCAGAAAGGCATAGCCTTTTTTATACATTTTGATATAAGCAGGGCTTTTTTTTTTAGAAAAAGCTCAACATGAACTCATTTGCACATTAGGCCACACCCCCTCATATCACTGTTGTTTCACACGTGGGTTTTTGTAGAAAAAGCCCAGCAGAAACTCATTTGCATATTAGGTCACACCCCCTGACACCAAGCCAGCCAGAACTGTGTTCCTGTGTATCCCTGCTAAAAAAAAAAAAAAGCACCCTGGATATAAGTCATCTGATAGGGCCCCCAGCACCAGCTCTGTTCCATAGCTGGGCCTTAAAACAGACTGAAGAAGAGAAGAAATTGGATTTATGTCCCGCCCTTTACTTGGAGCATTAGAGTGACTTACAAAGGGTGGTCAAGGGCAGAAGATGTATTCAAGAAGGCCTGGAGTTGCCCTGCAACCACTTTCTGATCACATGCAACTGCCCTACACTCCATCAGCAGCATTCCGTGTGCTTTTATTTTTGCTGCTGCTTATCTCCACCATCATGCTTGTTTTTTTTCTGGTTTACACTGAATCAGACCTGTGGTCCTTCAAGGTTAGTATTGTCTACTTCAAGCGTCCCAAATATGGTACCCACTAACATATTTCCTGTATTTTCTTCAGAATGTGGGTGGGGAGAGATGGGGCTTTTGCCTAGAAGACCTTCTGACTGGTCACTAGAGATCTGATTGGATGGCAGATTTTTTTTTTAATGCTGCTTTGAAAGCAGCTGCAACCATGACTAAAGACAAACTATATTTATGCAAGAAAGCATTTTAAAACAATATGTTCATTTTAAAAGGTATCTTGTGGAACGGAACTTCTGCCTGAAATGCTGAATTGTTACTATTAGAGTTATGCATAACTTCATTCCCTGACAGTTTGCAGTTGGCTCCATCTCCTGCAGAAGCCATTTTGTGGTGGGCTCAATCTCTTACAGCAGCCATTTTGTGGTTACACCCACCACCTGATGTCAGCATTTCAAAGGTGTCCATAGGCTCAAAAAACTTGGGGACCCCTAGTTCATTCAGACTGGCAGCAGCTCGTCAGGGCCTTTTCGATCATTTTATCAATAAAAGGTAAATCAATGACCATATCATTTTTCTCTAGCAACTTTTAAAAAGTAATGGATGGATGACCCCCCCCCCCCACCCAAACCCAGTTTTAGGGCATAAGGAAAGGTTTACCAGGTCCGTGGTTGATATAGTGATCTTAACAGGCTTTAAATATCCAGGATAGGCAAGTATCTAACTCACAAGCGGTGGCCTTCACAGATCCCAGGATCCTGGCTGCATCCACTGCAGCAACTGGTTTGAGTGATCCATAAAGGGACCAGATGTTGGGGGAGGGGGACTTTTTGCGTGATAACTGATGGGCAGTTTGGGGCAGATGGGAGGTGTTCCAAATCAGGACGGCTCAAAAAGAGCCATCCTGAAGCTTCCACACGTTCCCCAGCGAAGCACCTGCATCCCATCTGCCAGGCAGCCAGGTGCTCCCAGACACAGAGGCGCCACAGAAGCCGGATCACTCTTTCTTCCCCCAACACATTAAGTGCTCAAGTGCTCCCTACAGGTTTTAAGGGGGGGGGGGGGAGGTGGAAGCGGCTTGAGGCGGCTTGGCTCTTTCACACAGTCAAGTTGCCTCGCATCCAGGCCCCTGCCATTTCCAGACAGCAAGGAGGTAACCGGAGGTTGGTTCAAAGATTTGCTACCGCTGAAAGCGGTAGCTTTTTGAACAGCTCTGCAGATCCTGGAGGACAGAGTGAGTACAGGACAGGGATGGGCAGCAGATGTTGCTGTCTGGAGGGATTTTTTGGGGTCAATTTCAGAGGCGTCTCTGAGTCGGCCCGAAGTGCTGCTCTGCAATCATCCTTAATGTCCCAAGTGCATTATGGTCAGTATCTAAGCCAGAGTGTATTTGAAAGATTTCCTCAGCAAAGAACAGTGCCAAGATACCACAGCAAATTATCAGTTCCTGACAGTTTACAGACTCAGATTTTTGTGTTGAAAACTGGTGAGTTATTTTAAACTTCTGAGTTGGGGGTAAACTGGACATCTCAACAGTAGTAGCAAAGCTGCATTTCTTTGCAGCTGTCACTGCCACCTTATAGGTCTCCCAGTGAGTGCTACAGCATAGCCACCCACCATGGCATTCAAGACATATTCTCATCCTCTTCAAGACAACTAGTTAGAGCTACAGGTTTAAAACAGACAGAATAAAACCAATGATAACAGGCAGACTTTCTATGCAAAGGAATCTGCTAGAGTCAAGGTTGTTTCACAGAATGGAAAAAACTAACAAAACCAAGTAGTATAAGCCCCTCCTTAACAACTCTTGTCATTTTGCGCCAGCATCCCCTCCCCCGCAGATAGTGCAACAGTCAGCAATTTAGCTATTTGTGGGCATCTATCACAAACATATAGTAGCAGCATTCTCAGACCCTTGTGCCTCTTATCATTCTCTCGCCTACATTTATTACAGATTTTATACTCTGTAAAAGTGCTTGGGAGCTTGCACCAAAAAACACCCAACAAAATCAAGTCAAGCAGCTTGTAAAATAGCAGATATTTCCCTTTTTCGTTCTTGCTGGTCTTTTGATTTGATATAAAAGAAAAAAAAAGATCTTCTCTAGTGGGCAAAATAAACTTCCCACAGCTGTGTGAAACCATTCAACATCAAACGTAGCAAACAACAATAGTGAAGTTTATTTGTAGAATATCGTTGGAGCTCTTTCCGCAATCCAACTACTCTGAGCTCTTCACAGCTTCTCTCTAAACAAAAGGCAGCGATTCCCCTTGTCCCCCATGGATTTCTGCAAGAAGAACAATCCAACTGCAAGATTCTGAGAGGTTGGGCATTAATTAAGTTGAACTGCAAAAAAATAATTACATGAGCGTGCACACATCCTTCAAAGGCAGGTTGTCAGTACCCAATAACAAAGTTGGATGCAAACTCCATCAGCATAACTGTCATGCGGCTGTTACGAAGAAATAAACGCATCCCAAACGGACAATTTCATTTAGGAAGAGAGAGAAAAAATTGGATTGTGAAGGATTAATGAGCCAAAGGATTTGTGTTTTCAATTGGATGTAAAATGCAAACATACTAACTTGTGATATCATCGTTTAACCTTAATGTTCAATAGAGTTCCAATTGCTATCATGCCAGAGGGGCAATTAACCATGAGCCGTGAAAAAGAGAACATTCCAAGAGGGAGAGGGGCTTGGGAACAAATGGAGGAGAAAGGCTCAAATATAGCAGCAGTCAAGAATATATGGACAGACATGATGGGGGGGGGGGAGAGAACCACTGATCTGAAAGGCCCACCTTGACCCCTGATGCCCCAAATGAAGCTGATATTCTATGGCAAACAGGTTTCCCAAGGTAAGGGGGTATTTCTATAAAGGTAATAGGGCTATACTATAACCACTTGGTTCCAAAGTTACAGAAGGAAAAGGACTGTGAACTAAACTACTGTTTATAGGACACATTACCTGTTTGTTGTATTTATTATCCTGCGTCACTGAGCCATTGTCTACCAATGCAACGCTATTTTTTCTACATTCTGAATCATATTCTATGCAGGCTTCAAATTTCTGTAATCCTGGTACTAGCACACTGCTTATTAGATGTCTTATCTTACTGACTGCATAAGCTTACTCTATGAAAGGAGGACATAAAATAACAATAAACAAACAAATAAACAATAAAATGAATAAATGAATATTTAATACAGGCCAAGAGATGAAAATTCATTGAATGGGCTTGCATCACTATTCAGATATGTTCTCCTCACACATCAGTTTTCCAGCCTGCAGGTGAAGGGCCCAGATGAGCATGATTTGCAAACTGCTTCTTATGCCTCCTCGCCTTCAATTGAGCCACAGAAAAATAACCACAGACTGTTTTCAGGCAGGAGAAGAAAGGTCACCATACAAACACTTTACATGTTGTTGTTGCTGTTTTTAAACTTTAAATTAATGTGCCTACCTTTCACAAGAATCCCGAAACAACAGTCACTTGCTCCTCTTCCCATCCCTCTGCTCATTCTCATTCAAATAGTTTCATAGCAGTAGCACAGTCATGTTTTAAGGTAAATAAAACATCAGTCTGGGGGCACCTTAAAGCCATTTATTCCAGCTCTAACTCTCATGAGACAGAGCTCACTCCCTCAAGGTACCAAGGGAAGCAAAATGCTCAAGAGAAATCGGTGACTGCTAGTCAAAGGGCGGTGGGGAGAGGGCTGATCACAGGTCCAGCTGTGGATAACCAAGGCAACTAGATCCAAGGACACACTGTGCCAGACATTAATGCTGCTGCTACTGGTTGGTGCATGTGGGGCAGCTCTCTTCAGAGGGATATCAGCCACTATGCGACTTTTGCGGCGTCTGGAGTCACCTGAGGCTGGTATCTGGTGCTTCTTGCACTTCTGTTGTTGGGTGGCACCAACTCTGAGCTTTGTTCGTGCTCAGAATGTAGGAGGCAGAGGGTGGGGTGTGCATGGCAAGGGATACTGGGTGTGGGGGCTCACCTGCGAGAGATTTTCAATGTACCTCCATCTCAGTTGACGTTCTTAGCAGAACACAGAGGTTCCTCTCTAGCCCTTGCATCTAAAACAGCTTGCAGCAGGAGAGAGAGGGCTCTGGGATGTGATGATGCACCTGCATCTGTCTTTGAAACAAACTTTAACCTTCCCCAGACAGTGAGGTTATCATCTGAAGAGGTGTGTGGGGGGGGGGGATTGGGCTGAAGCTTTAACTGTGAGACCCAGCCCCAGGCTTTGCCTTGTCTCCTTGTCTATATTTGTGCCAGGGATTGCTTAAATGAATTCAATCCTGCCAATTTCTGACATTTGTGTGTTTCATATGTGATCTGAAGACACGGCTAATGAATTGCAGATTTCAGATTTTGGGGTGTTTGAAACTCAGACCATGCAGAGAAGAAGTACAGCAAAGAAATCCAGTTTCTGCTGGGAAATGTGAATTTCAAAGTGCAGGAACCCAAAATCAAAATAGAGAAGATGGGGAAGAAAAGAAAGTCAGTGCTGTACATATATTGTTCCTCATGACTATGTCAGATGGGGAGGGGCTGCCAATATTATGTGGCAAAGGCAAAACAAACCTGGCTCCTACATCCAGAGGAAATTTGTCAGGGCCTGGACTAGATGGAGCAGCAGTCTGATTCAACGAGGTTCATTTTACATCACATCTGAAAACTGCTAACCACTTACTTCATCAGCCACCCTTCTGTGCAAATACAAGTCGATGCTGACCAGCAGTAGCGATGCAGCCTGGTGACAGTCAGTCACATGTGGGTGCACAGATCTGCATCCTTTTCAAAGGCCTTAAACCTGAAGAAAGGAGACGGGGAGGGGAGAGCTGGGGCAAAACAATGCCTGGGCCTGTCAGAGCTTTTCCTGACCCTCCCCCTTCCCTATCTCACTGCCACTGCAAACACTGGCTTGAATAAGCCGAGACAGCAAAACGAACTAAATCATTTAAAGCAGTTAAAGAGAAGGAACATTTTCTCCTCACTAAGTGAATAATTTATAGCCCGAGCTATCATAATAATAATAATAGTAATAAAAGAAGTGTTCTTCAGGCCTGTAGTACAGGAAAATGTACACAGAATAAAAAAATATATATATATAAAAAAGATCACATTTCAGGCTCATAAATAAATGAAAAATGAAAACTAACAGTAAACAGAGAAGGAATTGAGAGGATTCTCTTCCCTCCGGCTTCCAATCACCAGCATAGAAAATGCAAGTCCAGCCACACTATACCAAGTTCAAGCCGGCACACGCTTGGAATATTTCAGAGCAAAGGCTCCTTCAGGACCACAACTGGGTGGGCAAGCAAACGACTATGAGAGCAGCTATGGGAGGAGACAGTGGGAGTCCTGTCACCTGCTGTCATCCCCCCACCTTCTCAAATCACTTAAGATGCCCCCACTCCTTCCACAAACACTAGTGGGCCAGGAACGTCTCCTATCTCATTGCCCCCCAAAAGTAAACCTGTCTCCTTTATAGCCTCCAGCCCTTTCAGTAAGCTGCAAGCATGTCAATGCAGAATATATACATATATATATATATATATATATATATTTCATTCTGCATCGATATGTATATAGGCCTGGACCTTAGTAAAATATAAGAATGCACAAACAGAATTTTACTAGGAGCATCCAAAAGACCTCTTAACATGCAAACAGTGCAGTTAACATCCTTAGAAAGGAATGTAAATGGAACATAGAAATGGGATGTGGGAAAGTGCTATATAAGATGGCCTTCTGTTTACCACCTGAAACCCCCCCCCAACACCTAACAGGAGAAGTGATGGGAAGATGCTGCAAAATCATGGAATATCTGCTTGACTGGGCAGCTTCTGAGTTCATGACAGCACTGATTAGTAGGGGTGCAAAATGAAATCAGGCAACAGTCTTTGGATGAACCAGGGATTTCTACAAAGGAAGAGAAGATCCCTTTTCATGTATTGCATAGGAACTGGCTGTTGTGCAACACAGCGAGGTCTATGCAGTAGTGAGCTCTATGCAGGCAATGCATCCAGGGGAGGGGCAAAAAGGTTTTTCTGTCACTGAAATGATACTCATGTTCATTGATGTAACGTGCAACTACATTTGCCAAAATAGCACAGAAACTCATTTTCAACATACTGGATGGTGCAGGAAACAGTTTCTGTGATGGAAATAACCATATTTGAAAACCTGTGAGAACAAATACTTATGATTACTGTAAACACTGTGCCCTGGAAGTTTCCTGACTGATTCTGGCTACCAGACAGCGACGGCTCCTGAAACAGAGGAGCTGAAGTAGGCCTTGAAAAGCCCAACCATATTGAAAGCATTCAGCAGCCAGGCCAGTCAAAGCAGGAAGCCCCATGCAGTAGTGAGTTTGCCCACATATTGGCATTGTACACCACATGAATACAGGGTAATAATAAATGCATTGCCATTGCCCATTCTTGAGCCTTAACTCAGTGGTCAAACAGGAGAATGGGGTAAAAGGAATCAACAAGGAACTAGGCTACCTCAAAGTAGCAGGCTACTATAATAATATATGTAAAGCACTAAACTACTATAATAATGTATGTAAAGCACTTTGAACACTAAAAAGCACTATACAAATCCTACGTATTTGTTATTGGTTCTTTTACAGCAACTAAGGTGAAAAAATATCATATTAATGGTCCCTACCAGCTCCTACACTACAGTACCTGAGGAAGGATAGGGAGGAGGGGAAAGCCCACATTCCAAAGTGACAAACTACCTCGAGGTCGGTTCCTCCGTTTCCGTCGTCCAACAGATGAGCTGCGTAGTGCTGGCTGGAGCTGACCTATCTCGATAGGTGTGTTGGTTCGGAAACTCTCCTTGAACTTCTGCATTAAGGACTCTACTGTTTCTTGAGTCACCTCTGCAGCTATAAAGGAGAGACAATGGAAGAGCAGAAGGTTAGAAGGACACAGGGGAACAGAATTTTCTGTATCCTTTATCAAAGGCACTCACCCCCTTCCCAGAATATAGCCCTGAGTTACCTAGCCTGGCAGCAGCACAGCACTAAAGACTATGAGCAGAGTAACTGCAGAGTTGCCTCACTTGGACCACCATAGGTCATCCTGCTGTGTCTCTTTGTGCAGTGGGTGGGGGATGCAAACAGAAAAGAAAAGTGCCCAGCTGCTTCTACAACTGTACTGAACTTCATAGAAAGCCAAGAACTCAAACAAGCATACAAATTCTACGAAAGCTCTCCATACAATTTTTTTTGATTTTATTTATTTATTTACTTTCGATTTATATCCCGCCCATTCCAAACGGTCTCAGGGCGACAATCCATGGTCGTCTTTTCTTCAAAAGTCCAGGAATTCACTACTTGATGACCCATGATATATTTTCACACACATGTACACCCTTAAGTTCTCTATTGTGTTATCTGGGTGAAATCCCCATGTCAGTAGGTCTATGCACTGTTACCTACAAATCCTACATTATATTTATTCCATGATAGCTAGGGATGGGCACAAACCACATTTTTGCGGTTCGGTTTGCGTTTGAACCATGAACTGAATCACAAACCCATACAAGTGGGGAGGCTGCTTCGCAAACCAACCTGGTTTGTATCAGTTTGTAAGTCATTTAAATGGTTCCCAGCTATTTAACTCAAACAGCTGTTTTTCGTAAACAGCTGCAACAAACTGCATCAAAATTCCTGAGAGATCATGGTGGTTCTTCGGTCTGTGAACATTCCTTCACGAACTGGTCAAAATTTGTGACGAACTTTAGTTCGTCAGCCAGTTTGTGCCCATCTGCAATGATAGCAAATGTGTATGACCCACAGTGTCACAGCTCATGACACACAGGCAAAAACAAGTTTTCATCAGCTAAACTTTCCCCATGGGTATAAATGCTGAAACAGGAATGTAATTAGGAATTACAGAATCCCTAAAATAATAGGTTCCCAAGTTATGTCAGTACCACAACCATTCCTCCAAAAGAACCAGCAGCCTCCCATGCCTCTTTGTACAATACTCAACATACACAATGGACAGCTGCTAAGCCCCAATCCTCTGTGTCCGTTTTTAGAAACATCTAGCTTTCTAGTCCTAAAATCTCCTACATGAATTTCATCTGCCATACCTGATTGGTCCACATTGGTATTCTGCATTGTGAAAAATGTTACCTAGGGAAGTGGATTAGCTAAATGCATTCAAGGTATTGCTCTGGTTAAGAGGCCAAGATAGACCTGAGGTAGATTAAAAAAAACCCCAATGCATTAGCCCTGTTGGCCTGCCTTGGCCTACAGCTTCATGAGGTATGAATTGCACTTGGAAATATTTGGACACCTGGAGAGTTTGGTGACTGGAAAGGCTGCAGCCCGCAGTTTTTAATTCTCATACCAGCATGAAGCAGAGTCTGGTTTTAAGAGAGAGCACAGGGGTGGCTGCGTGGAATGGCAAATGTGTAAACTGAAGTTAGGCTTCCTGCTGGAACGCCACGATGGAGAAACCACTCCTTGTTACAGAAAGAGATGGAGCTCTGTTCAAGGTCTGATCTTTGTTGTTGTTGCTTTCCCTCTGCTGGTGGGCAGGAAGAAGAAGAAGAAGATATTGGATTTATATCCCGCCCTCCACTCCGAAGAGTCTCAGAGTGGCTCACAATCTCCTTTACCTTCCTCCCCCACAACAGACACCCTGTGAGGTGGGTGGGGCTGGAGAGGGCTCTCACGGCAGCTGCCCTTTCAAGGACAACCTCTGCCAGAGCTATGGCTGACCCAAGGCCGTGCTAGCAGGTGCAAGTGGAGGAGTGGGGACTCAAACCCAGTTCTCCCAGAAAAGAGTCCGCACACTTAACCACTACACCAAACTGTAGTTTCCATGACACACCAGTATTGTGGAAGGACAACTATCTTTACTGTGCAAGGAAAGGTGGGAAAGTCAGCCCAAAGTCTTGAGAAGAGGAGAACAGAAAACACTGCGAGGAAAGCATTAGAATGAAAAAGAGTAGACCCTCATTCTACAGGTTTGTCTTTACAGGCCTTTGATGCATTGGAGGGGGCAAGGCATATAAATTTCACACTCTGGTCATGGGCAGCAGGAGCCATAAGATGTCTCTAATAGCATCAGGTTACTGGACATGCTACTGATTTGCTTTGCCTTTGAAGGTTCTCTTGGCTCCTGAGATAATGCATCTAAAATTTCCCAAAGAGAAGTTTTGAAAGAGCACCAATATTCATCCAAGGCTTATCAGCACTGGCAGACTCAGCTCTGGGAGGAAGATGGTGTGCAGAAGGCAGGAGCTGATGGGTCTGAGTGGGAAGACTGATTGTCATGCAGTCGCCTCTCTTACACATTTTTTTTTTATTTCCCATGAAATCCTGCTCAGTTTGACAAAGGAGGCACAGAGGAAGGGCCTACTACGGGCCAGGAGTTTTAGCCCAAAGTGGGGATGAAATGCTCATTGACAAGGGACTTTCTAACCCCACAGACGCAGCTCATAAACAGAAGGCAAAGATCATACAGATTGATAGGAAAGCTGTAGCTCAGCAGTAGGGAAAACTCTATACAAGACAAGAGAGAGATGCTGCCTGTCATATTGAATACTGGGCCAGAAGTACCAGTGGCCTTTATGCTGAATTTCAGAGGGTAGCCATGTCGGTCTGCAGTAGAACAGCTGCATTTGAGTCCAGTAGCACCTTAAAGACCAACGCGATTTCCAGGGTATAAGCTCTGAAGAGTAAAAGCTACTGGACTCTTTATGTCATGATTCTCTTAACACCTTGCTAGCTATGCCTTGAAAACTCCTTAACATATCCATGTGCTTTGTAACTTTAAAGCCCACAAAAACTTTAATCTCTTTTGGAATTAATGTTAATCTGTCAAAGGAACTAACTTTTGAGTTAAGCATGTTGAAAAGGGAAGTGGGCAATAACTAACGATACAAACCTCAAGTGGGTTTCTACAGGGAAGACTTGCTGCGCAATAGTCATTTTTTCTTCCTTTCTGGCTGACACACTTCCATAAAACATGTCAGGCTTTGCATTTTAAGAAGTCTTCCACATAAATCTATTCTTCCGGGGGCGGAGTGGGGGGGAGATGGACTTACTGCACAACTGGGATAGTGAAGAAAAAAAGTCCACCAAAGTTCTGAAACGCCAACTTTGACCAAAAGAGAATGGACTTAAGCTATGCAAATTGCAACCACTTACTCATTTCTGTTCTCTGCAAACCCTGCCCTCTGAGATCTAGCAATTCAACCCAGATGCTTGTATAGTATCAACTGATGGGAGAGGTTAAACAATAAGTGTGGTGTGGTGGTCAGAGTGCTGGACTAAGATCTGACACTATTTTTGCGAAACTGAAATTCCCCACATTGATGTTTTTAAAACTGTGCATTATGTGAAATTTTCTGCAGTAGATTCTTCCTCACCAGGTGCAAATCCAAGTTTTCTCCTTCTTATCCCACATTTTCAGAACTCACTAAAACTGGGGAGTCTGAAAACAAGGGAGAAAACTTCAGGTTTGCACCTTGCAAGGAAAAATATACTGTGGAAAATTTCACATAATGCACAGCTTTAAAAATGTCCATGAAGGGAATTTCATTACTGTGGAAATGGTCCAAGAGACCCAGGACTCTGTCATGAAGCTTGCTAGGTGATTTTGGGCCAGTCATTCTTTCAGCCCAACCTGTTTAACCAGGTAGTGGTTGTAAGGATAAAACAAAGGAAGGGAGATATTGCTATAAGCGGCTTTAGTTCCCTATGGGGGAGAAAACCAGGGTATAAATATTAAAATAAATAAATATAGGAATAAAATAATGATGACTCTTCTGAAACCCAACTCCATCTTTGAAAAGCAAGGGAGGGGGGCTTTTCTGAAACAAGAGAGCACATTGATCAGTCCTAGATGTCACCATAGTAAGGGTAGACAGAACTAATTTCTCCAAGATGGACAGACAGAAAAACAACTGATCAACAGATATACTTAGATATTTGCCACAAAGAGAAGACACTCAAGAAAGGGGTCATGGTCCCATGGCAAAGCATCTGCCTTGCATGTAGAGGTCCCATGTTCAAACCTGGAAATCTTCAGTTAAAGGGTTCAGGTAGTAGGTGATGTGAAACTCCTCCACCTTAGCCACTGCTACTCAGAGCTGAGAATATCAGCTTTGACAGACCCAATGGACTAACTCAGTATAAGGCAGCTCCTTGTGTGTTCATAGGTGCCCTTATCTGCTTGTCAGAACAAAGTGCAAGTGCACCTCCAGACTCCAAAACTATTCAGATAGTGTATGGCTGGATATCTAGGGTTACGTTAATCAGAGGATCCTTAAAATTAGAGGGAAAAATTACTGAGAAGCATAGAGGCACCTGAATATCTGAGGACCTGTGCCAGATCTACAAGCAGCTGCCCTTGGAGGATGTAACATTCTGCAAGCATCCCAGTAACTGTTCAGGAAAGCCCACCATCCTCAACCTATTCTGGATCTTTCTGAATGGAGAGTACATGGAGGGTTCTGCTCTACATGTGTTTTGCTCGCCAACATACCTACCAGGCTGCTTTGGCAGGACCGTACAAAGCTGCGAATTGTAAGCAGTGCTGAAGAATCAGAGGCCATCTTCCCCCTTAAGCATGCCTGAGACGTTTATGCTTCCCTTGTTGAAGAAAAGGACAGGTAGATTTCTAAGGCATGCTGTAATATTGTTAAGATGCACATAAGGCAGCAAAGCAATAATAAAAATAACCAAACTTGATTGTGTATCGTAGCAACCTGCTAGATACTGATAGCTTTGGGAAGTGATTTTGGTCTCCAGTCGGTTCTTAGATAAGCCAATTGGATTGGATTATAAACAAGGCAGGATAATGTTCACTCAGGGGACCCTCTTCCGTCTCTTTCACCAGCTCCCAGGCTGAGCCGGCATTCGATTTAAAACGAGCCCATTTCCACAAAAGAGAAGCCGGGGTGGGGGGGGGAGAAACTCTGCACAAATAACATCATAACCTGCATTAAGAACTCCAAAATTCATTCTTTTCAAACCCAGTGATACAATATCAGCTTAATTCTCAAACCTTCTATAATGTTCAAGGCAGAAACATGTGCGGCACTAAACATGAGACACACTCAATGCATGCACACATAATTGCATGATTGGAGCAAGGAGGGTGGGGAGGCAAGAGCAGAACGATTCTTCAACAATGATACAAAGAAGAAGAACAAATGTACTTTTTCTCCTTCACATATTCATGAGATGTCTCCCTTCCCCGAATGCTTCTCCCCACCATCCTTGTTGTTCCAGGCACCGTGCCAAGTGCTGTCCTTATCAGGCACCAGGCAGGAGAAAACTCTGATACCATCACAAGTTTGCAGCAGTTTAACAAACTGGAAGCGGGAAGGGGGGGGTCTCCTTTGCTTTTAATAAGCTTGGAACTCATGAGGCAAATGCAAGGCACAGAGCTGTTGGCAAGAGACTTGTCTTCAACATAGGAGGAGTTGGGATGCCACGTGTGCATGCCCAGACTAAGGAAGACGGGCAATGTCTGCTCCTCCCCAAACAATATAAAGAGCAACTCAGTAGGGATTGGGGAGAAAGGTGGAATATGAGTGAAGTAAGTAAGGGGCACCATACTTTTGTTAAACAACTACACAGAAGAATTTCACTTGGAGGTACAGCCCAGACACATGATCTCCCCCCCACCACCACCACCACACACACACTTTTGTCATCCACCAGCAAACTGCAGCTGACTTAGGCAACCCTGAAGGGTTTTCAAAGCAAGAGATGGATTGAGTTGGTTTGCCATTGACTGCTGCCATATCATGTTCCTGGTATTCAGTTTCAGTTTATTATTGTTACGGCCCATGACCAGCATAGATCAAAACAAACTAATTTATATAAAATACAAAAAGTGCACAGCCAGTGAGAGTATTGTATATTCCTTGGTGGCCTGCCATCTAGGTACTAACCAAGGCTAACCCTGTCTAGCTTCTAAGATCTTAAAATATTTGAAATGCTGACGGCCACCAAGACATTAGATCCAATGGATGCTAAGATCAGTGAACGCAATCTTAAATTCATATTGAAATTCGCACCAAATTATTTTCAACTGCTTAATGCTTTTAATGTAAATGTTTTTTATTGTAAGTTATGTGTTGTGAGCCGCCCTGAGCCTGCTGCGGTGGGCAGGGCGGGATATAAATCCAATACAAATATAAATAAATAAATGAGACTGGGCTAACCTGGGTCAGAGTGATCTCTCCCTGCTGAGAGATAAAGATGGAGAAGAGACAAGAGGGTATGAATTGTTGAAGGTTTCTTGCCTGCTCCTCACATCTTACCTGCAGATAAAGCTAGTGAAAGTTTCAGAGAAGCATCTTGCTAGGAAGCAAGAAGAACCTCATTACGAAGTCTTCCTCCAGACCTTTTTTTTTTAATTATTTATTTAGGATTATGACTCAGTTAAATAAATTTAAGTTGACTAGTGGTACAATCTTACTTAACTGGCTAAGTTTGCATATGCTTGCAAACACTCTAAAAGGAAGAATAAACTCTATTAATGATGTACACAAGATTTCATACCGGATTCTAACTCAGAAGAGGTGTTCTTTTTTGTTTTGGTCTTCATGTGGTATTTGGTTTGGGTATAATTTCAATTCTTTTGTGTGTTTCTTAGTTTTACTCATCTAATAAAATCAAACTTTCTACTTTTTTAAAAAAGGTGTTCCCTCATGCGTGCTAGAGAAGGGGGAAAGCCTCTCAGGGCAGCAGCTGCCACCCACATATTGGTAATTACTTACATTTAAAATAATTAAACTTCAGGTGTTAAATTTGCTCATCGTATTTAAAAAGAATGTGCTATCACATTTCCCTGCTGTTGTGAATGGTCACAGTTCTTACCTGATTTACTTGTATCCTACTTCCCACTTCCCCTAAGCTGTAAAAATTCCAAGGGCTAGCTGGATCAGCTCCTTTGGGATGACACCACGCTAGAGATTGATGGCTTCTCTGTAATATTTGCTATATTTGCAAATATACAAGCACCTCACAGATGGAAGAACGGAAACACTCACAAAAGGCAGCAGATCCATCATTCTATCACCCACACGGGATTCACCTTCAGCCAATTCACAGCTGCCCCCCCCCCCTTCCAAATGCAAACTGCTGTTTCTTGGCTCACAGCAGACACCTGGGGCTCCCTTCTGCTGGGAAGGGTCACCTTCCCCAATCTTCGACAGGTAATTGAACAGAGCCATTATGGCAGTATCTTCTAATGATCAGTCACTATTGGGGAAACATCCATAGACATTAAAGATTATAAATATTATTTTGTTACTGTGTCCCCTGGGGCTTTTTAGGCTAAACAATGCACAGCAGTTGGACAGCAAACCCACAAAAATGCAGATGATCTTGGCATGGAAATAACACAAAGGGCACATCTCATGATCACCTTTCTATTCCACTGTTCACATTTCTCCTTACCTAATATATGAGTGTTGCTGTAGCCTACAAGGATTCCCCCTAGCATGGTGCCCCACCCAGGACACTACAGTTTTTGAGGCTGCGTACCTGAAGTATAAAGAGCCCCGAGGTGCAGAGTGATAAAGCTGCAGTACTGCAGCCCTAACCTCTGCTCATGAGCTGAGTTCAATCCCGGCGGAAGCTGGGTTCAGGTAGCCGGCTCGAGGTTGACTCAGCCTTCCATCCTTCCAAGGTTGGTAAAATGAGTACCCAGCTTGCTGGGGGGAAAGTGTAGATGGCTGGGGAAGGCAATGGCAAACCACCCTGTAAAAAGTCTGCCGTGAAAACATTGTGAAAGCAACATCACCTCAGAGCTGGAAACGACTGGTGCTTGCACAGGGGACTACCTTTTACCTGAAGTTTGGATTGAGAGATGGAACTGAGATTCTGTTAGCATACCTCTGTCCCTGCTGCCAAATAGTCTCCCCACACGAGCTGACAGAGCTGGTCTCAGGGGTAGTGTTGAGGACTCTTATGCTGGTTGTCATGGGGAGACTCCAATGTTCACATTGAGTCCATCTTGTCAGGAGTGGCTCAGGTCTCCATGACAACCACGGGCCTATCTCAGGTAATAACTGATCATTCACATTTTGCAGCTCACACTCCTGATCTAGTATTTTGTTCCGGGCAGGAGGAATATGATCTAAGGGTGGCAGAAACGTTAACAGTTCCTTTGTCATGGACAGATCACTACCTGCTGTGGTTTAGACTTACAAGGATACCAAGACTGTAAGGGTGTGTGTGTGTGGGGGGGGTCTATTGACATGATCTGCCCCTGGAGACAGATGGATTCAAATGGCTTTCTGGTGGTTCTAGGAGTTGATATGTTGGTGCTTCTGCTGATATAGTTGGTGCTCTTGTCAATGCCCTAGTTGATTTCTGGAATGATGAAATGATCCAGGCAGTTGACATGAACACTCCCAGGAACTCTGTATCAGGTGTTAGAGCACAGGTAGCCCCTTGATTTATTGAGGGGATGCGAGCAATAAAAAGACAAGAGAGAGAGCTAGGAAGACAGGACACACACAAAAGCTCATTTTAAAGTGTATTCCATGACAGTGATGGTGGCATAGAAAGAACATTTTTCTACCATCATTGCTTCTGCACAGTGTAAGCCAGCAGAACTCTTCTGGGTGCTCAGAGGTCTGTTGGCCTGCAGGAGGAGGTGGACTGCTTGGTAGCCCACTGTGACCATTTTTGCTCATCACTTTGCAGATAAAATCTCTCACATCCATTCTAACTTGGACTCCATGTTAGTAGTGACAGTGACAGATGGAGATAGGGTTCCACCTTGTCCAGTTATTTGGGATACTTTCCGGTTTATTCAGTCTGAGGACAATCCTGACAAGATGGAAATGCCATCGGTAGGCAGAAGGCCCAGCCTGGGATTCAAGGTGTCACCCATTCTAGATGGGCTGCAGTCCCTTTGAAGGATTAGGTCCATAGTCTGGGGTGGACCCAGGTCCACTGCTGGATAAGGAGATAGCAGCTGTGGCCAGGAATACCTTTTACTAGCTTTAACTGGATAGCCAACTGCAGCTTTTCCTGGGCAGAAAAGATCTGCCCGCTGTGTTCCATGCTCTGGTTACATCCAGATTAGAATATTGCAGTGTGGTCAATGTGCAGCTGCCCCCAAAAACTGTTCAGAAACTTCAACTGGTACATAATGGTGCAGCCATCATGTTGACTGGAACAGGTCATAAGGACCACATCACTCCAGTCTTGGACTATCTACATTAGCTTCTCATTTGTTTATGGGCACAAGTCAAGGTGCTGGTCTTGACCTTTAAAGCCCTATATGGTTTGGGGCCAACCTACCTGAAGGACTGCATAATCCATTATAAACCTGCCCAACTGTTATCTTCAAAAGTCTTATTTTGCGTGCCTCCACCTTCTGTGTTCAGGCAGGTACCAGCCCAGGGTTGGGGCCTTCTCAATTGTGGCACTGATGCTCTAGAACTCTCTTCCCAGGGAGA
Organism: Heteronotia binoei; assembly: GCF_032191835.1. Taxonomy (NCBI): domain Eukaryota; kingdom Metazoa; phylum Chordata; class Lepidosauria; order Squamata; family Gekkonidae; genus Heteronotia; species Heteronotia binoei. The sequence continues at coordinate 65,402,858 of NC_083234.1, forward strand.
AACAACTGTCCCTTTCTGTTGCCGTCTTTGTCAGTTTGGCATTCCCCCAATGATACCCCTCTCCTAATTTTGTTTAAAAAATATTTTGTATGCATTTTAAACCTGTTTTAACTCTTTTTAAATTGTTTTAATGGTGTATGTTTGGGAGGGGGGGTTGATTTTAATGGTTTTAGAATGTAATTTTAAATTGTGTGTTTTAAACTGTTAGCTACCTCGATGGCCCTTGTAAAAGCAGAAAGGTGGAATATAAACGTTATAAATAATAAGTAATATATATGCTCATACACATACATACATGCAGATCTGACAACACTAAGAGCTTTTAAAAGTATTTAGTGACATGTTTTTGCTTCTACCTTCACCAGCAATAGTTGGTTTTCAGTTACGCCCTGGAAGCCAAGATGACAAGTTTTAAAATACCAAGGATGATATTCTCAGGAGAGTAGCATCAGCAAAGAAGGAACAGAAAGATTAGCTTATGTCTAATAGACAAAGTGTTGTCCCATATGTGGATATCTAAATCTGCGGATTGGGACTATACTGACTGAAAACAGATATTTGGAGGATTCCTCAGTTTTGCAGAAATATCTGAAAATGCTGAAAAAATACATTGGGGGAATTAAATTCCTTCCAAAACAAGCAAACAAACAAACAAACGAGAAGTCTGTAGATGTGCATGCAATGGATATACCTTTTCCTCCAGGTGCTGGGGGCAGTGAAGACAGGGGGAGAGCATAGGAAATTGGTGGGTCTGGCAGTGAAGGTCAGGAAGTGTGCCAGGCCTAGTAGAGATGGCAGGAAGTCATGACAGACCCAGCAATGGCTGCAATGTTGGGTGGAAACTGCAGAGGCAACGGTGGGAGCTGGCTGGAAGCCATCTTGACGCCACAACAGTTGCAGTGATTGGGAGAGGGAAAGTTGAGATGGGTCCAGCAGCAGATGTTGGGAGCTGTGCTAGTCTTGGGGGCAATGTTGGGGGCAGGATGGCTGGGAACCACAGGGGTCCCAGTGACAGCTGCAGTGTGGAAATTTCCCCATAGGCTTCTATTCACTGCCCTCCAAATTATAGCCATGTGATGATAGCATTTTAAGTGTATAAACTCTGTCATTTGTGATGTTCCTGAAATTGATGGTTGCACTCTTAGAAATATCTCTACATCAGCAACACTGTGATCTTCAAAAATTAAAGTATTTTACTATATAGATGGTTTAAACATCTTTGTCACAGCTGCTACTTTATAGTGAGAGATAGGCAGATAGGGACATATGTCAAATAAGGATGGACACAGTGCATCTAATGAAGTAGGCTGTAGCCATTACCACCCCCTTAACCCCAGGAAGTGCTCAGCTCAGAGTTGGCAACCCTACGCATGGTTGCTTCTATTGCCATAAATGTAGTCTTAAAGATTCCGTCTTGTTTTGATGTTTAAAAAAGAGATCTATCGGACAATTAAACAGGGTCTCCTTCCAAATTTATCAAAAGTCTAACTGAGCAATCTAATAAATTAAATCAACCTAATGGGCCACCTCTGTTTATATATGTATCCTGAAATGTCCTTTCAGCCTCCCTATTCTGCTGTAAATTAGAAGGCTTATTTTCCATAGTATAAAGCAACATCCTCACCACATATCTGCTTGACAAAGGGATGCTACCTTACAAGCTCTTTAAGTGCACCCTTAAAAAACACAAACTGCAAATATGTACTCACCAGACTCACAAACTGACAAAAGGAGCCTTGACTTTCAAAAGCTCATTCCTCAAAAATCTTGTTGGTCTCTCCAAGGTGCTACTAGACTTGAATCTAGCTCTTCTATGGCAGACCAAGATGGCTACCCTCTGAAACTACTTTTTTTTTAAAAAAAAAACCCTTTACGTATAACCCATTTTATTTTCTTTAACTCCAGGCAGGCAGCTGTCCAATGAAGAAAAAAAAATAAAACAAGAGTCTTGCAGAACAACCCTGACTTGGACAGCCCAGCCAACCCCGATCTTGTCAGATCACAATCAAAATAAATAATGAATGTGGCAGTATTAGATTATTTATTCCATTATCTCCTAAAGGAAGCAAACAAGATGCATTTTGAAGTCCTAAACAGAAATGGAACATCAAGAGGGGCAGGGATCGTAGGAACATATCACTCCAGTCTTAGCCTACCTACACTGGCTTCCAGTTTGTTTCCAGGCACAACTCAAGGCACCGGATTTGATCTTAAAAGCCCTATAATGAATATGCACCACAAGGCAGTCATTTTCTGTAGGGGAACTGATCTGACTTCAGCTTTCCAATTGGAGAGCCAGTTTGGTGTAATGGTTAAGTGTGCGGACTCTAATCTGGGAGAACCGGGTTTGATTCCCCACTCCTCCACTTGCACCTGCTGGCATGGCCTTGGGTCAGCCATAGCTCTGGCAGAGGTTGTCCTTGAAAGGGAAGCTGCTGTGAGAGCCCTCTCCAGCCCCACCCATCTCACAGGGTGTCTATTGTGGGGGAGGAAGGTAAAGGAGATTGTGAGCCGCTCTGAGACTCTTCGGAGTGGAGGGCGGGATATAAATCCAATATCATCTTCTTCTCCCAACTCCCTGCAGCCTCTACCTAAGAAAAAGACTATCTTTCTCTGCAGTGTGGACCAAAACAAAAGGGAAACGTCCTCAGTGGGGTATAATGACATAGAGTGTACCATTTTCTCAGGGGGAGCTGATCTCTGCCATCTGGAGAGCAGTTGTAATTCTGAGTTATCTCCAGCCCTCACTTGGAGATTGGCAACAATGGTTCCCCAGGAGAAAGCAGATGGTTTGGAGGGTGGAGTCTATGGCATTGTATCTGTCTGAGGCCCTGTCCCTCTTCAATCCCCACTCTCTCCAGGCTCCACCCCTCAAATTTCCAGGAATTTCCCAACCTGGAATTGGCAACCCTATCTCCTTTCCAGCTGACTATCAACCACCTTTATCTGAGTTCACTTTTCCATCTCCTCCCCACTCCCTATAGGTTCTACCTAATAAAAGGATAGTCCTTCTCCAACATGGGGACCAAGGCAGCTTAAATCATTCTCCTCTCCCCCTTCTAATCTGCACAACAACCCTGTTAGGTAGGTTAAGCTGAAAGTCTGTGATTGGTCTGAAATCCCCCAGTCAGCTTACACAGCAAGAGCCTGTGTCTGGCAGACCCTGCTCTGAAGTGCTAACTGGTATGTCACATTGGCTGTTATAGGGGGGCTGCTGCTAAACAGTAACATGCAGCCAGGCCTATGGTAGCCAACCTTCAGGTACAGTCTGAGGATCTCCTGTTATTGCAATTGAATTACAGACAACAGATCTCTCTCACCCTGGAGAAAATAACCACTTTGGAGGGTGGACTCTGTTGCATTGTATTCAGCTGAGGCCTCTTCCCTCCTTGAACTCTGGCTTCCTTAGACTCCACCATGAAATCTCCAGGAATTTTCCACCAACCTGGATCTGGCAACTGTAGTCAGGTCTGGGCCCAATGAGTTCTCCCTCAAAGGCCAAAATAGGTCTGGAAAGGATCTCCTGCCCATGCGTATTACTGGTAGAACCAAGTTTGCCTGGCTTTTACTGACAAAAGCATGCTCGGTTGCCTAGCAAAAGCCACTGCCTAACAGCTTCTCCAGTGGCCCAGCCAGTGGGACAGAGGAGCGGACTCAACCAATGGGAGGTAAGTACAGTTGACTGGTGGTTGACGTGCCAATTGGCTGATGTGCTATGCTCATGGGCCAATGGAAAGCCAAAAAGTGCCAGCACACAGGGTTTTTATTATTTATGACAATAATGCCCATGTCTGCTATTGACACATACAATTATTTTTTTTCCAAGAATAATCATTCAGGCAATAATTAGTATACCATAATGTGTTTAATGATGATGTATCATTAAATAATTGAGTGTTTCCAATATTATAAAGCTGTGACTACATGAAAAAGCGTTTCTGTCCAAATATTACACTTTCTTTTGTTTACTACAGAATATGTTTTCTACCTCCAATATCTATTTTTCTCTACTTCTCAGATGGCAAAAATGAAGAGACATGTGCTAAGATAGCATATGGTGCAGCAGTTTGCAATTCTAAAGGGTATAGTCACTTTTTTTCTTATATAAAACCAAGACATTTATACTTTTAAATATCATAAATATGTCAAACACTGCAATTTTATGTGCTGTTATAAATTATGCCTTTTAAATGGTTAAATCAGTCAAATAAACTTTTATAGGAAAATAAGTATGGCATATATTTCATTTCCCCCCAAATTTCATTTTTTCCCTAAACCGAAACACTTCTCTCCCAACTTCCCCCCTCCCCCCATGGCCTCCAAATTTTCAGATACTTTATATCACAATGGGGATTTGATGCCCAAGTCTTCCAGGGAAACTAATCTCTATTTGGGGGGTGAGTTGTAATTCCCAGAGAACTCCAGGCCCCACCTTTAGGTAGGGAAGATCATTCCATGACCTCCACAATCATTGGTGACTATAATTCCCTAGAGATGTGAACACCCCAAAAAGGAATGGTAGGTTTTTGTTTTCCCCATTATCTCACTCTGGGATTTCTCCCCCCCCCCCAGTTATTCCAACATACACATAAACATGAAAATTTGGGAGAGAACTGGGGTGGGGGAGAGATATATTATACAAGTGTTTGATTATTTCAATGTTATAAAACTCTATATCCAAATATACTGTCTATTGTGACTGATGAGACTATTTCTGACTCAACACTTTGTTTTCTATTTTCAGCTCTTATTTTTCTACCTCTCAGTTGGCTAAAACTAAAATATATGTGCTACAGTAGAACAGAATGCAACAGTTTACCGCTAACTCTAATACTGGGTCTATTTGTAATTTTCCTTCTGGAAAATCAAATCACTTGTATTTTTTAAATGTCATTAAAATGCTAAATTGTTAGGATTATCAGCCTCTAGGTAGGGACTGGAGATCTCCCAGAATTACTACTGCTCTTCAGACTACAGAGATCAGCTTCCCTAGAGAAAATGGCTGGTTTGAAGGGTGGGCTCCATGGCATTAGACTTTGTTGAGGCCACTTCCTCTAACCTCTCCTGGTCTAGGTCCCACCTCCAAAACTCCAGGAATTTCCCAATCCAGAGTTGGCAACCATGCAATTTTTACAATTTCATATGATAGCTAACTTTTAAAACCAGGGGAGGGACGGTGGCTCAGTGGTAGAGCATCTGCTTGGGAAGCAGAAGGTCCCAGGTTCATTCCCTGGCATCTCCAAAAAAAAGGGTCCAGGCAAATAGGCGTGAAAAACCTCAACTCGAGACCCTGGAGAGCCGCTGCTAGTCTGAGAAGACAATACTGACTTTGATGGACCAAAGGTCTGATTCAGTATAAGGCAGCTTCATATGTTCATATGTTCATGCACTTTACATTGTTAAAAGCATTAAAATAAATTTAGGCTTGATAAGAAAGTAATGATTGCAAGTATTTCAGTTTCCCCCAATATTCTTTCTTTTCTTCCCTTTCTCTTCTCTTTTTCTCTCTCTCATTTCTTCTTCCCCACACCGGCTTCAGTATTTTTGGATTTTTTTTACAATTCTCCTGTTCCCTACTCACACAGAATGCACATATATTTTGCACACGTATACCCAATATATGAAATAGTCTTATATCTGACTTACAAGCAAGCCTTGAAAGCATAGTATTCAACACAGAAACTCAAGATTGCAAAGGTCTTGCACAGGTTGCAGTTTTGAGACAAAAGGCCATTTTCAAACCAAGCTGCCTTTGTTTCATTTTTGCACACCACAGCACCAGTGTGTGCTTTAAAAACAAATCCAGAAAAACCAGCTCAGCTTCTATGTTAGCAGAAAGTCTGCTTTAACTTGGAATACATTTAAATTGATTTACAAGAAGGAGCGGTGACTGAATCTCCCCCCTCCCCCCCAAAAAAAATCTCTCCCCACAAATTCAGGAATGATTTTGACTATTCAGATATCATGGCATCCGTTGTACATTTGCTGGATGGACACCCACAATCCCCTGAAGAGTGATGCCGGCCCTGGGCATCAGTGTTTAAACTTCCTGGTTAATCTTGCCTTGTAAATTAAGAACAAAAAGCACTCGGGTGTGATCAGAACTACCAATGTCAGGTTCCCAACTCCACTTTATTCTGAGCATGTTCTCCCCTCTACCACCCACCCCCATTAGGAGCTCTCCTTGACCGCTATCCACCCTGTATGTAGCACCATGGAGAGATCAGCAAGTGCCTCCAGAGGTTCAGGCGCCCTCCTCTCTGCTGGATGCATCAATCTCTACCTAAGGAGAGACGCTGCCTGTTTAGAGAAGAACCGAACTCACCTCCCCTTTCTTCAGTGCCGCTAGCCCGGGCCTCATCCTCTTCCCAGTCACGGTGCTCAATCACTTGCCATCTAATTGCCTCCACTCATGTGTGCAAACTAACCGCTCAATGGAAAGTACCACAGAATGTTAATTTCATTTGGAACTGGGTAACTGCAAAGTGCTTTCTTTTTTACATACAAAAAATGGATATGAAATAAGCATAGTATTAATAGCACCATTTGCAATTATGACCACAATCCCAACCCAACCAGTGAGTGACTGAGAGTTGTTTTTCATTCAAGCACTTTCAAGATCGTGCCACTCCACATCCACTATCCACACTCACACACTTCCCCCCCTCCCCACACACACACTTCTCCACTCCTTCTCATTGGGGCAATTAAGCTAATGCAGGACAATTGCACACGTAACAGGATCAGCATATAAACCCAGGAGAATTAAGGGTTGCTTTCTCAGATACCTTCCAGCAGAAACAAAACAAAAGCATCGGACTGGCAAGCATACCAAGGCCCTGTCAAGCCTGATGGGAGAGCATGCTGAGAAATATCACCTGTCTACAGACTGCAAAAACTCTTCCTGACACCAGTCTCTCTGTGTGTACAGCCTGTCCAAGGCTCCAGCAATTCTTCCATCCTAGAGAGATCCAACTGGATCATCAAAGGATCTTCACATGAGGCTTAAAAACACCTCTAAGAGTTACTTGTTCACAGAGAGGGAGAAAGCACAAACGGAAGAAAAGCATTTGTAATGCAAATGAACTACCTGGCAAGGGGAGGTTTTACATTCAGATCACAAACCCTTTCCCAAAATTACATGTGCCACTGCTCAAAATCCCTCTGCTTGTTTAAGCCCCTAGTGAGAACAAGCACTACCTTTAGCACCAGCCAGACCGGCATTCGTCACCAACTGCAAACAAGGTCAGTCCTTTCTCTCCCATTCTTTTTCTCTAGCCTGCCACTGGCATCCAGAGCAGCTGTCCCGAGAACCAGCTGACAGCAGGAGGTAACAAAGCCTTAACCACTGTTTGCAAACTTTGATGCCAACATGCTTCCTTCTTCGGGGAGGGGGGGGGAGGGTGGAACCTAACACAGCTTGGATTGAGCATCGCTAAGGAAGTGCCTGCTCTTTTAATGTGGCAAACTGATTTATCTTATTCCACTGTTGCAATACAGCCTGAAGCATGCTTTCATTCCGGTGCCACCCTCCACTAGGAAACCTGGACTCAGTGTCAAGGGGTCAGACAAGAATGAATGAGGCCAAAGCACATGTGAACAATAAGCAATGTAACAAGTCAAAAGAATTAATGACAGCACACCTTTCCAAACCGCCATGTAAAACCACAAATATAAGAAGGGCATCTGAACAATTCCTTTCACGGACAAAGATGGCAGGTAACTAGCTGTTAACTGTACACATAACAGTCTCCCTATGGTGTTTCTAGCTTACCTAAAGTATATTTTAATGGCAGCAGCTGGGATACAACAGGGATTGAGGCTTTGGTCTCTCTTTATTTAGATATCTGTACCCTGCTTTTCTGCCCAATGGGGATTCAAAGTTTACAAGGTCATTTCCCCCTCCCTCCATTTTATCCTCAAAACAACCTTATGAGGGAGGTTATGCTGAGAGAGATAGTGACTGGCCAAGGTTTATCCAGCAAGCTTCCGTGGAAGAGACAGGATTTGAATCTCAATCTCCCCAGATCATGGTAAGACATTCTGACCGCTATACCATGCTGACTCTATGGCCCTGCTTGTGGGTCTGATTGGCCACGGGAAGGGGGGGGGCAGGTTGCTGGATTAGATAGGTCCTAGTCCTGATCTAACTGGAGTCTTCTTAGGTTCATAAATGAAAAGCAGGCTAATGGTTATCTTAAGCCCTTCCTTATACGTTGCTTTTCCGATTAAAACTGCCTTCCTGAAACTCTATCTTTGCCCCGCCCATGAGGAAAAATATACTTGGGAAGGGTGATTCTTTGGGGGGAGGCATTTGGGGGGGGGTGTTATCAGAAGACATAGCAGGGCAAGGGTGAAGCATCCCCTCCACCACTTCTCTTGTCAATCCACAGCCTCTAACATCTGCTCTTATTTAAAAAAAAAATAGGGGAAAACGCAAGGATGTGTTAGTACAGCAATCACTTCAAGGTTCCTCTTCTGTGCAATCTTTTAATCAGCGCACATATGCATTCATGTACATCAGCAATCCATAAGGACAATAAAGGCAACATGAACCGAACAGTGTGGTAAAGTGTGCATGCTCCTAATCTGAAATTACATTTTAGAATTCTCCACGTTAAACTGGACAGCAAGTGGAGCTGAACATGGAGAAGAGGATACTCACAGAACAACAGCAATGCAAGGAGGAAAGGAAAGGTCCCCTGTGCAAGCACCAGTCGTTTCCGACTCCAGGGTGACGTTGCTTTCACAACGTTTTCACAGCAGACTTTTTACGGGGTGGTTTGCCAATGCCTTCCCCAGTCTTTTTTACACTTTCCCCCCAGCAAGCTGGGTACTCATTTTACCGACCTCGCAAGAATGGAAGGCTGAGTCAACCTTGGGTCAGCTACCTGAATCCAGCTTCCGCAGGAATCGAACTCAGGTCATGAGCAGAGAGTTCAGATCACAGTACTGCAGTACTGCTGCTTTACCACTCTGGAAGAAAGGGTACATCTATTCCACTCCACTAGCCTCTAATTTTTTAGCCACCAAGGAACATCTTCCTCTATCAGAATACTCTGCCGGTAATCTGAAAACCAACACTGGCAACCAAAAGAACGTGAGACACTCAAACAACAAATGACTAAATTATTAAGTAACAGCAGATTTCATTCTGTATGTTCAGGCTTCTGTCAAGGCGCTGGTCTCTCCCCCCGCCCCTTACTTCTGGTGTTAAATTAGCACCTGAAAACTTATCACCAGTCTCTACTCTGGTGAGTTGTCACTGTACTTCTCGTATGCACATTTGAGCTTGCACAGAAATGCCAAAGACTTGCATTTCATGGTGTTTTGATTCAATTGTATACAGGTTTGTGTGAGTTTTTATATATGTGTATGCACATGCCAGGGGTGGCCAACGGTAGCTCTCCAGATGTTTTTTGCCTACAACTCCCATCAGCCCCAGCCAGCATGGCCAATGGCTGGGGCCGATGGGAGTTGTAGGCAAAAAACATCTGGAGAGCTATTGTTGGCCACCCCTGGCATATGCAATAGGGTATTACTTTCTCAGATAAAGTCCCATGACTACTCCTATGAAATCTATGCAAATAATGTCAGTTATGCAGGGAGAGGGGAGTTTATTATTGTGGAGCTTCTAGAAAATAAATGGACTGGTGGTATGGAGCATGTATGAAGCTGAGAGCCAGTTTGGTGTAGTGGTTAAGTGTGCAGTCTCTTATCTGGGAGAACCGGGTTTGATTCCCCACTCCTCCACTTGCACCTGCTGGCATGGCCTTGGGTCAGCCATAGCTCTGGCAGAGGTTGTCCTTGAAAGGGCAGCTGCTGTGAGAGTCCTCCCAGCCCCACCCACCTCACAGGGTGTCTGTTGTGGGGGAGGAAGGTAAAGGAGATTGTGAGCCGCTCTGAGACTCTTCGGAGTGGAGGGCGGGATATAAATCCAATATCTTCTTCTTCTTCTTCTTCTGAGCAGCCATGCCCATTTATCAAGGAGTAATTATGACTCTGAAATGAAAAACAGCAGAAGCCTTGGCTACAGAAAGCCCTTCATTTCTGGTTCAGCATTTGTTTTCCAAACTTCTACTTATTCAACAATGACGAAGGTTCACTCTCCTCTCTCCCCCCCCCCTTTTACTTACTCCTAATTTTTTTTTTCAGTATCCAGAATATCACATTTAACTAGATGTCTATCCACATATACCCTCATGCTACCATCATCTGTAATGCTCTGCAAGATAATGCCTCAAACATTTAAACCATTATGGAAGAGGAAAATATATATATTTTCTGGTTTCCTTGACTGAGTCAATCCACCTTCTGTTGGGTCTTCCTTTTTCCTGCTGTCTTTAGGTCTCCTTAGCATTATTGCCTTTTCCAGTGACTCTCATCTTTATACACACACACACACACACGAAAAGATGAGAGTCACTGGAAAAGGCAATAATGCTAAGGAGACCTAAAGACAGCAGGAAAAGAGGAAGACCCAACAGAAGGTGGATTGACTCAGTCAAGGAAGCCAGGGCCTTCAAATTGCGAGACCTGAGGAAGGCTGTTAATGCCTGTACATTTTGGAGGTCATTAATTCATAGGGTTGCCGTAAGTGAGAAGTGACTTGATGGCACTCAGCACTCACATAAATCCAGCCCACATTCCTCCCACAAACAGAATCAAATTCACATGAGGCTCTTAAAAGGTGTTCCAGGACTCTACAAATTGGAAATGTGAACTCAAAGAGAGTGTCTCATCTAGTTTGGCCCTTAGAAAATACATTTGAGCAAAATTTTCAATATCATAGAGGGTGGGCCTCCACTTTTACCTAATGAACCAAGAAGCTCCCTTCCTCCTGGGTCTGCATGCTACTCTAGAGGGAGTGATGCTTTTCTTTTCTTTTTTCTATGACTTCCTCAGTGGTAGCAAAGCAAAAAGCAAGTCCTTTCCAGAAGCACCCTCATCTCAAGTCTAGTGAGACGAGAGCAAATAACATCTTTGGGTTGGGGAGGGGGGCTATTCCAGCTGTGCAATTATTTCACAGCCTGCTGTCTTGATGGCAGATAGAACTGTCACAGGAGCCTGGATGTAACGGCCTCTTTTTGTCACTGATGACCGTGATGAGTTTGAGTTGTCTCCATGGGCCAAAGGGTAAAGCTCCCCCACAATTTCTGCTCCAATCCAGGAGAGGGCTGAGATTGAAATGCAGATGAAATCTGTCAGGTGGGCACTCGGTCCAGCTTCTTTATTGGCTGGGGCACTTTTGCTGACCTCCAGTTGCCAAAGGGGTTCTAAATCTTAGGCTCTTCAGCATGCATCATGTCACTTGAATCCCCAAGGAGAGTCAGGACCCACCAGAAACATAGCTTGATTCCCATTCAGAACGTGACTTCACAGAACTTTATCATTGCATGTTTGTCACATCCAGGCTAGGACGTAGCACTGTGCAGCTATCCGTGGAGATCTCTGGCATGTTGCTGAGGAAGCTGGCCTATCACCCAAAGAATGAATCTTTCCCCTCTGCTTCTTTCCTGAATCCTAATAGTTCTCCTTACATTTATTAATGTCTGATAAAGGTAAGCGCAGATCATTAATGCTTCTGAGTCCATCTTTCTGCTGACGGTGTTGAGTTCATTATCTTTTTTTTTTTTAAAAAAACCCTTGCTTTCCTTTTCAGTTTTGAGACACAGCCCCTGTTTTTCCCCTTATTTATTTGATTAGTGCCCCTTCCTCTTGGAGGTGGGGAGGTGAGTGCTGAATGTCAGATGCTGAACTACAACGGGAGGTCACGTGCTTTTTTGCTACCTTCCCCCAGTGGTAGAATTCTAGCAGCTATTTTGCATATCGGGCCACACACCCCTCATGTAGCCAATCCTCCAAGAGCTTACAAGGCTCTTTTTTTAAGCTCTTGAAGGATTGGCTACATCAGGGAGGTGTGGCTTAATATGCAAATTAGCTCCTGCTAGAATTCTACCCCTGCCTTACCCAGTAGGGTTGCCAAGAACCCTGCATTCTCCTACTGTATTATACAGTTTCCCCTCCCAAATGGCTAGAGCGTCTGGGAAAACCATAGAGTTTTCGTAATGCCTGGAGTGGCCACTGCACAACATTGCCGGCATGATGATGTCACTTCTGAATAACGTCATTGTGCTGGAGATGTAGGGGAGATTTCCCCCGCCGGCCCAGACCAGGCACTTGGCAGTCCTATTCCCCAGTGAAATGCTCTTTCTGTTTTAGTGGTTTGTGGCATCCTTCAGTGCAAGGATGTTAACAGCTTATAAAGGAAGAGAGGGAGTGTGGTCATACATAGTTGATTAACTGTGGTAGAATGCAGGTGGGGGATATATAGCCTAGTTGGTTATATATCTGACCTTCTACTTCATTTAGAAACCGTCCACAACTAGGACCTGATCAGAGGGGCTATACAGAGTAATGCAATAGAATCACAAGTGTGGTGATGCAAGAGAGCTTGCCAAAGCAAGAGGTGCATGTTCCCTCTCTCCTTTCTTCCTTTCATAGTGGTGGCAGTTGGAGAGTTTCATGGGGTCTCAGTGATCTCATCATGCAGCCAAATTGGCTCATGCAATACTCTGATGTCACATTCACTAGTCATTTGGATTGGCTAGACTCTTTTAAGCAGTACCAGAGCAGCAGCAGCAAATTAGAGCATCAGTGTTTGCAAACCAGAGGTAGGGAAATAGGTGGAAGGGCTGAGAAAGTTTGTGGGCTCCTGCCTGCCCCCCTCCCTGCTCTTCTAAACCCAAGTTGTGCCTGTGGAACAGCAGCAAATAATGCACCCCCCCATGCCATCTGGGTCAGAAAAAAACGGGGGTGGTCAAACTGTGGCTCAGGAGCCACATGTGGCTTTCACACATATTGTGTGGCTCTTGAAGTCTCCACTGTCCTGTCAGCCAGCCTGGAGAAAGCATTTTTCTCTTTCAATCATTTCTCCAAGCCAAGCCAGTCAGCAGCTTTCTTTCCACCTTCCCCTCCCTCCCCCATCTATTTTCCTTCCTTCCTTCCCTCCCTCCCTCCTCAAATATCTGACATTCATGACTTGCAGCTCTCAAGCATCTGATGTTTATTCTATGTGGCTCTTATGTTAAGCAAGTTTGGCCACCCATACTTGAGGCTGTACTATGGAGGTTCCAAGCAGAATTGGGCCCCCTGAGTGCTTAAAAGGAATCTACAAAATGGAGATATGTCCCTGGACTGAACCCAGGGACAGCATCTTATCTAGTTCAGCCCTAAGCCACCTTATAAACTTAAATGATGGAATGGTGGGATATACATTTCCAGAATAAATAAGGGTACTGACCAAGCACTCCCTGAGCATGCTGTGCATGACATCAGGTATCAGTGCACAAATGACTTTTCCCCCCCATCAAGCAGACGGGGGAGGGGGAGATGCTTCACTGATTCTTCTAGAATGCTGCTGTTCATCTGTGCAGTGGGACCGGTTAGAGGAAGGATCTGCACAAATCCCAACCGGATGTCCAAACAACGTAAGCCCTGATTTGTAGGATGTCCAAACAACGTAAGCCCTGATTTGTAGGGTCTTCTATAGGGACCTACCATCCCTAAAAGCTCACCTAGCAAGTGGGCAAATGTCACAGTTTTGTTGCTGCTGCTGTTGTGAGAGGATGTTTTTAAAGCTGTAGACTCTGAAAAGATGGAAATCAAACACAGAAGCTCTGGGTAGGGCTTCTAAGAATCTAGAGTGGGGTGCTTCTGTGCTCTAGCACGCTGGTGCACTGGTGTAGGTACATCAGCCACTAGCAACACAGCACCATCTCTCATGGTCCTGTTCACTGTATTCACATCCCTCCCCTTCTTCCTCTGTTCAGTCTTCAATGGAGACAGAATCAATTATGCAAACTTACTAGGGTTCTGCACCAATTAAAGATTTTTCCAAATTGATTAATCACCTAGCTTCTGGTTCCTCAGTGGTGCTGAAATAAATGAGCACCTTACCAAAACCTCAATATAGCCTTTTTGAAGATATCAAAGGGGTTGTAAAATAGCTTTCGTTAATTAAATTGTAAGTTACCGGCCATTTGTTAAGGGAAAACGCTGGCTTTAATATTTGCCACTTCATTCCCTGTTGCATTAATACACCCAAGCAAAAAAAGGGGGGGGGCTTTTTTTAAAAAAAAAATAAGAAGTATATCATCCCCACAACTAAAAAATATGTTGAACTGATTGAACGGGTAAATTAATCCACTTCTATTCCTGAAACCTTTGCAAACAAAATTACAGAGATCATTTTATTCTTACTGTGATATTTTTATTCTTTTGGCACCAAGAACACACTTGATGTTAGGCCACCCACAGTATTGGTGCCTTTGAACCCAGGAACACCAAACACACAGGCACTATGCTGATGTGTACCCATGGTTAAGAGATTAAAAACAGGTGGGGGTGGCTTTATGTACCTTCACTTCTATCTCCTCCCAAATCACCCCTTCCCTCAGTTAGTGATAATCATGGAGCAGCATTATGTCTGCACCCACACTACAGTTACTGTTAATTGGGATTCACAGAGCAGCTACAAGCCAAGGTTTCAAATGCTACTTAAAAGCTAACCCGGCTTCACTTCAGAAGAGGCAGCGCAGTGCAGCAGTTCAAGTGCTGGACTAGGAATGAAGTGACCAAGCTTCAAACCCCCACTCAGCCTCAATGTTCAATGGTAACCTTTTGGGCAAGTTGCTCTCAGACTAATTTCACATGCCTGTTGTAAGGAGCCAAGAGAGGATGCGCAAACAATATATGCCACATTGAGCTCCTTAGCTGACGGGCAGGATAAGAATGAAACAAATTCATGTGATAACTTTTGTCAAGGTCAAATCAAATGACACAAACAAAAAAAAATGAGTTCTGTAGAACCCTTCATCAGGCAGATGTTAACAAAAACTGGGAAATGGAGGAGAGGAAAAATCACAACGTTTCCAGGTCCAAGGATAAGAGAGAGAGAGATATGACAGACATATTTCCCCTCCATGATCAACACCAACAAAGGACGAGGAGATCTATGCAGCAGAGAAAAAGAGGAAGGGAGCACAACAGATTTTAGTGGAGTTGCCCATTCTGTATTGGGAAATTCCTAGATATTTGGAGGTCCACAAATTTTTAAATGACACTTGCACTGAGGTAACTTTAATGGTGGCTAGATTTCTCCAGCAGGCCATGGAAATACGACAGAGAATGGCTCCGGAATGACCACAATTTATTTGTTTTAATTATTTAATTTGGCTAAACTCGACTCATATATATTTTACTTATTTTATGTATTTTAGCTCCCTATGTACTCTATAATCTAGGATTTTATATTATTTATATTGCTATTATACTGCTAAATCTGTTTTATGCCAATAAAGCCTTGCTGTTTGCTGTTTGATATTTGGAGGTGGAGACTGGGAAAGGGAAGGATATTAGTGGGGCACAATGCCTTGGAGCCCACCCTCCAAAGTAGTCATTTTCTCCAAAGGAACTGATCTCTGGGGAATAACTTGTAATTCTGGGAGATATCCAGGCCCCTCACCTGGAGGTCAGCAACTCTCACTTTTAACCACCTTCAGTCTTTATCTAATCTCACTAGTGCTGCAGGTCTCACAAAGAAACACATTTACTCCAAGTCTCCATAGCTGTTAAACTACAAGTGATCCACAGAAAGACAGAAATCACTGTACAGCAAGAAGAAGAAGACAACTGCAGATTTATACCCCGCCCTTCTCTCTGAATCAGAGAGAGCGTCTTACAATCTCCTATATCTTCTCCCCCCACAACAGACACCCTGTGAGGTGGGTGGGGCTGAGAGGGCTCTCACAGCAGCTGCCCTTTCAAGGACAACCTCTGTGAGAGCTATGGCTGACCCAAGGCCATTCCAGCAGGTGCAAGTGGAGGAGTGGGGAATCAAACCCGGTTCTCCCAGATAAGAGTCCGCACACTTAACCACTACACCAAATTCCAGTTAAGCAATTGGGAACATGTGGGGATTGGGAGCATGTGGGGAGCCAGTTTGGTGTAGTGGTTAAGTGTGCGGACTCTTATCTGGGAGAACCGGGTTTGATTCCCCACTCCTCCACTTGCACCTGCTGGAATGGCCTTGGGTTAGCCATAGCCCTGGCAGAGGTTGTCCTTGAAAGGGCAGCTGCTGTAAGAGCTCTCTTAGCCCCACCCACCTCACAGGGTGTCTGTTGTGGGGGAGGAAGGTAAAGGAGATTGTGAGCCGCTCTGAGACTCTTCGGAGTGGTGGGCGGGATATAAATCCAATATCTTCTTCTTCTTCTAAATTCTTCAACAACAATAAACAATGTCTGTTCTTTTGCCAAACAAGGAACACCTCCAGGCTAATTCTGTTCCCCACCAACCCATGATCTACCTAGGAGCCAGCCCTTACATAATGCAAAAGCTTTATTAAACATTAATAGTTATGGACAAAGCTATGAGCAACAAGGGCCAAAGAGCTAGACAAATAAAGAGTTCCTAATGACCCTGCTTCTCTTTTCAGAGACCCCAAAATTCACAGCATCTTTTTTTTTTTACAAGCTTAGGATGTTTAACCTGGATAAATTAGAAGTTCAAAATGCCAGGGTAATTCATCACCACAGCAATTCCACCAGCCAGCCTAGCTCCTTCCAACAGTGCTGGAGACAAATAAAATGGCAAATGCAGCTGGATGCAAATTAATGGTCATATCCAGAATACTAGAATGAATTATACTATTATAGGTCAAAACCCACAAGGGATTTGTGAAAAGGGGGAGAAAAGGACTCTTTTCTTATCTCTTTCTATCACTTCTTTCCTCTGTAACAGACCACTCTTTGAAAAGAGCAGGAAAAATTAATTTTAAAAATTGATACACCCTTCCTTTCTAGCCCCAAACCACTGGATAATACAAGCACTAATCCCAAACACATAACAGGCTGTATAAATAGAAAGCAAAATGCCGATAGGTCCTAATTGCTATTAAAAGCTCTGGAGAACAGGACAGACTGGCGTCTGGAAAATATAGCAACGAAGGAGACAAGCAAGTATATCTATAGTGGGAGAGCAACAGTTAAGGTATATTCTCTAGAGTTCACCCCCTCCACACAAATTTCTGGCTATATTTGGGGGGGGAGTGGCTCACACAATGGTGTCCTCAAGCTCAAAGTATTAGAATCATAGAATCATACAGTTGGAAGGGACCTCCAGGGTCATCTAGTCCAACCCCCTGCACAATGCAAGAAATTCACAAATACTTCTTCTCACCCCTAGAGACTCCTGCTCCATGCCAAGATGGCAAGAAAAGAAAAGAAAACCTCCAGGATCCCTGGCCAAACTGGCCTGGAGAAAAATTGTTGCCTGACCCTGAAGTGGCACTCAGCATTTCCCTGGCATGTAGAAAAGGACTACAAGAACTAAGCACTGATGCACCCTTCCTGCTCTCCCTTTCATGATCTTCCTAAGCTCACAAAATCAACATTGCTGCCAGATGACCATCTAGCCTTTGTTTAAAAACCTCCAAAGGAGAGCCCACCACCACCTCCCGAGGAAGCCTGTCCCACTGCGGAACCACTCTGTCAGGAAGTTCTTTCTAACGTTTAGTCAGAAACTCTTTTGACTTAATTTTAGCCCTTCCCTTCATCCTCTGCTTGCTTTTGAGGTGAAGGGCTGGATCAGATTCCCTTCACCTTCGAAATTAAAATAAAAAGTCCCACGATACCTTAAAGACCAGCAAACAAATCACAGCATAAGCTTTCATGGGTTTGAGTCTACGTTGTCAATTGCCTTGAAGTGAATCCTTAGTCAAAAAAAGATTTTTAGACAGAGAGAAAAGAATTGCGAAGAATGGGTAAAAGAGCAGGTTTGGTTTGTCACATCTCAAAGAACCAAACAGGTAGTGGGTGTGATCAGATGGGCATTTTGGCCAACCACAGCCACCCCCTCTCCAGATTTAATGGGCACAATCACATCTGCATTTCTGGCACCCGCAGCCTGCTTGTCCCTATCTCATGTTGTGACAACTCTGAAATTTAATAGACACTGGCAACTTGCCGGTGGCTAAGTTGGTGAGGGGCTTCCATGGGAGGTTTCTGGCCACCTGATTGGTCCAGGTACACCATGGAAGTGCAGGAGTTGCTCCATTCTGCATGTTTCCAGGGCCTCAGCCAATGGTTGCAGCCCTCTGCCAATGTCACGGGGTGTTGCTAGCTGTGCAGCCACTGTCTGATTGCTGCAGCTTGTCTCAATCTCAAGAGGTTTTTTAAAAGCCAGGAGGCTGCTGCAGCAATCCGCTGGTCTGATCACACCCTATGACCATTCCCAGAAAATGTAACTTGTAATGCTGGCTTGCAGGTCAGCATCACAGTGTTTGCTCATGCTAAATGTTGCCTAGTCACAACTAGCAGGAAGTTTATCATGAGTAAGATCCATGGTGCTCTGACCTAGATGGCCAAGCTAGCCCATCCTCCTCTGATCTTGAACATATGAACATATGAAGCTGCCTTATACTGAATCAGACCATTGGTCCATCAAAGTCAGTATTGTCTTCTCAGACTGGCAGCGGCTCTCCAGGGTCTCAAGCTGAGGATTTTCATGCCTACTTGCCTGGACCCTTTTTTGGAGATGCCAGGGATTGAACCTGGGACCTTCTGCTTACCAAGCAGATGCTCTACCATTGAACCACCATCCCTCCTCTTGGAAGCTAAGCAGGGTCAGCCCTGGTTAGGATGGGGATAGGAAGTCAGGCCACCAAGAAAATCCAGGGTTGTTATGCTGAGGCAGTAAAGGCTAACCTCCTCTGTCTGTTTCTTACCTTGAAAACACTACAGGGTCACCATAAGTTAGCTGCGACTTGACAGCATTTTCTACCTCCAGTGGTCCCAATGACAAACAATGAATGTTTAAGTCATTCATCAGGAAGGGGCTTTTCCAGATTTGTTGTTTATAAGCTCTGGTCCAGGAACTACAGGTAGCCCCTGGTGTCCCTTTAAGAAGGTCTGAAGATCATAATGAAAACTAAGGAGAAACCCCCCAAAAAAGTTTTTTTTACATTTCTACCAGAAAGCAGCATGCTTCTCCAACAAGACAAATGACTGTGCTGGAACAGTTCGAAAGTGCATAGGCCCTCCTCTCTCATCAACCTAAACAGGTGACTCCATGCAAGGCATACAGCTAAGTCTGTACGTAGCAGCTGCATGAATTCTGAAGCCTTTCAAGTGCCCTCCCCCATGGTGTCACCAAAAGGTGGAATGATCCACAAACACACACACACAACACAGATCACTGGCTCTCAATACATGAGAACCATCATCCTAGCATTTTTTTTCCTAATTAACTGTCTGTGTGGACACAGTTGTTCTAAGGTTTGTTTCCTTGCAAATAAGTATTTACAGATATTGATAACATAAAAATTCCTGGTAACGACACTGACACATTAGCAAATTGTAGTAAATTTCTTCTATGTAATTGAATTGGAAATAGCCACTTAGCACCAGTTAAACCCTTCTATATGTCCTTCGTGAGATAAAGGGTTATTATTTTCCCCCCTGATGTTTATGCACCTTATTACTTGGAGTCTGTTTCTTACTTTTATGCCAGTGACTCCATAGCTGAGTCAGCAGCTGGACTCCCACCTCATAAGCACTGTCAATTTGGCAGGGATTTTTTTGTAGAAAAAGCCTAGCAGGAACTCATTTGCATATTAGGCTACACACCTCTCACCCCGAGCCAGCCAACTACGTTCCTGTGTGTTCCTGCTCAGAAAAAGCCCTGGAAACAAGGATTTTTATAAAATTTTCCCCTCCTCCCTGAGTTGAAGTGTTTGATTTCTTATCATCAAAGCATAGTGTTCGATGGCCCTTTGGGACAGACACTGTGCCATGCCATTGTCCTCAAGCCAAGCAAGAATGCAAATGTGACAACGAGCATGGATAGACATCACACCCTTTGAACCCTGGCCAAGCCAGCTGGAACCCTAGCCAAGCCAGCCAGAACTGTGTTCCTGTGCGTTCCTGCTCAAAAAAAGCCCTTCAATTTGGTATTCCTTATTCCAAGCAAAAGCACACAGATGTAATGCCACTGACATATGTTTGGACAATCCATCATATTTGTGCACGAAAATCTTTTCATACTTCATTGCAATTATAGAATGATAGAGCTTTGAAGATTTTTATGCAAACATCTAGATACTTTGGATCATATTGCCCACACAAGAGGAAGTGAAGTGTAGTTGTTCCACTAAAGTTAAGTTTGAGTAACAGCTCTGAGCAGATAACCTGTCTGTGCATTGTCTCACTGTATAGATGGCCATCTGACAGCAATGAAGATCCTGTGAATTTAGGGAGAGGTGTTTGTGAGTTTCCTGCATTGTGCAGGGGGTTGGACTAGATGACCCTAGAGGTCCCTTCCAACGCTATGATTCTATGGGGAGGGAGAGCAAGCATGAATTCACTGGCCCCATCCCACCTCATCATGAGTCATCTGCTCAAGGCAAATGTGCAGAGGCAATCCTGGCACATATGCCTCCTGCCCACGATCAGTGGAACTGCTTTCTGAATGTTGTTGATCATGGGGAGAAGTATGTAACTGCAGGTGCTTCCTCCATGCATTTGTACCAGACAGATGACTCCACGATAGCAGAGGGCAGGGCTCATGCACTTGCACCCGCTGTCCCTCCCCGCTCGGTGAGTTGACATTCTGATCTTTAAAGCCCTACATAGTTTGGGGACCAACATACCTGAAGACTACTTACTCCCTAATGAACCTACCTGAGCCGCTTTGGGTGCCCCCACCTTCTGAGATTAGGCAGAGAGGCCCTTTCTCAGTAGCGACACGAAAAAAACTGGAACTCTCCACCAAAGAAAGTTCATCTGTCACCTCCTGTTGCCATCTCCACCAGCAGGTGAAGACTTTTTTGTTCTATTTGGCATACCTTCTGTGATCCCTGCTTCCTGCCCAATGTTTTGTTGTTGTTTAATGTTTTTGTGTGTGTTTTAGCTCTGGTGTTAATTGTTTTAGTGATGCTATTTTTATTGTTGTTGTTTTTAAAATGTGATTTATGTTTTAATTTGTTAAGCTGCCTTGGTGAGCCTTTACAATGGCAGAAAGGCAGAGTATAATTCTTGTAACATAAAATAAACACTTCCTGTCAGGCAGGCAAATATAAAAAGATCGTTTTATAAAATGTCATTTTATAAATCTGCTCATTATATTAGATGAAGCCAGTTTGGTGTAGTGGTTAAGTGTGCGGACTCTTATCTGGGAGAACCGGGTTTGATTCCCCACTCCTCCACTTGCAGCTGCTAGCATGGCCTTGGGTCAGCCATAGCTCTGGCAGAGGTTGTCCTTGAAAGGGCAGCTGCTGTGAGAGCCCTCTCCAGCCCCACCCACCTCACAGGGTGTCTGTTGTGGGGGAGGAAGGTAAAGGAGATTGTGAGCCGCTCTGAGACTCTTCGGAGTGGAGGGCGGGATATAAATCCAATATCATTATCATTATCATGGAGGTCTGGGAGTGACCAGTATCAGTGGCAGAGGCCTTGGGAAGATAAGGGAGTCACCTTGCTCTCTTGTCCCTCCCCACCCCAATACCAACTGAGAGAACAGTAACATCCACAACACTTGACTTTCCCCAGCCTCTTCCTTCTTACCACTTCCTAGCACAATCTACCCATACACACATAAGAGAGCAGGAAAGTATAGGAGAAGCAAATGTTTCATGATATCTAGGTGAGGCTGTCGACATGCTTCACTGGTGCCACATGTAGTCATCTGAACCATAATTAACCTAGACACATCCACACCAACATACCATGAACAATGCTTTACTATTAGCTTCCCAGAAGCCACAATGTCTGGAGCCTGGGCAGAACTCTCTCTAATGCATATACCCCCATTCATCACTTTTTAAAGCAAACAAACTATGGCATAAAAAGCACTTGCGTGGGAAAATACAACATAAAGAGAGCACTCAAAAGATAAGCTCAATTCATAATTAATGGCAGGATTTCCCCACAATCAACAGGGAAGGGCAACTGGAAAAAGGCTAGGCAGTGTCCATGTTTATTCAGAGAGAAGCTAACTTTTTAAAACCATTATCAGCTATCTGAGAGCTGCTATGAGACTGACAGTGCAATCCTACGCAAAGTTAATGGTGTCTAATCTCACCAAAACTCAGTGGCTTTAGATTGCAGCATCCCAACACAGAATGGCACTGTTAGCTTCAAATCAGAAGCAAAATCCCTGTCTCTGCTATGAACTCACTGGGTAGCCTTAGACAATCCATTCTCTCAAACCCTCCCCCCTCCAAAAAAAACCCCAACAACATTGTAGGGTTGTGGTAAGGATTATAAAAAATATGAGCCACTTTGAACCCTTGAAAGCACCACACAAATGCAAAGTGTTTTCTGTAGTTTAGAGTCTCATGTGGGTTTTGTCATTTACACCCCAGTAATTTGTGTGCTCACTATCATCTAGACACACTGGTCACATTTAGAGAATGGCTTCTAGTGCCATTTGCAAGGAGGTTGCTCATTACAGCAGCCTGAGAAAGAACAGTCTACAACATTTCTTAAAAGTAAATAAATCAGGGCTCTGATGGACCAGAAAGAGTAGCGAATTCACATCAAACTGACATGATTTCCCTTCCATTTGAATGAAGATGGCAGTTGCCAAACTAAAAGAGTTGGAAAGCGTCACAATGGTTCTAGAATGCTGTTAATTCTAAAAAGGCTGTTCCGCCAACATCAAGGCAAGGAGCAATTTGCCAGCTCTTTCAAAAGAGCATTCTATAAGCTCAGAAAAATAAACTTAAAGCTAGAAAACATCCATTTTGACTGATACTGTTACCGGCTCCCCACTTTCCTGAGCAGAATGAAGTTCTAGAGGTAGCACTACCAGAGTTGGTTTAATTTGAATGAGACAGTAATTGTAATTTTGTAGACAATATTTTTTATAAATATACAAACAGATCTCAACTGGTTGCAGAAAGGCATGTCTCCAAAGCAGCAGGTTTGCTACCACACATCACAGAGAGAGACAGAGAGAGAGCACGTCCCAAGGTGCTTCAGACAACTTACAGAAGTTTGTCTGCTTCTCTCCATTACACACCTGCCCTCCCCTTTAAGTTCAAGGACCTTCTCCAAGCTTTGATGGGCATTTAAATGCATCTAGTGCTCATCTCCTTTAAAAAAAAAAAAAAAAGATCAGTACCCATTACAGAAACATCAAGCCATTCTGCACCATTCACATAACAAGGAATGACCAGCCAGCCTCTGCAAACCTCCTTATTTCTCTTGAACCCTATTTATTTTAGCACATGCATTCTGAACACCAACCTAAGAAAGAGGACTAAAAACATGAATGGAGGAAGGTAGTGGCTGGAAGCGAACAGAAGCTTCAGAGAAATTTGGTTTCCCACTTCCCATCATGAGAGCCATTTAACAATTTTTCAATAAGACAGGCTCACATGTTTATTACCACCTGAGTGCTGCTCCTAAGAAGATCTCAAGGTCCAAAGTGAAGGAGACTTGAGAAGAGAGTCTGTGTGGCTCCCTCAGTGCAAGAAGCATGCTTTTCTACAGCAGGCTACTTCCCCTCCTCATGCACACAGAAACAACACTGGGGACTCATTGCTCGACTGCTGCTTCAGGCTATCGAAGACAATGCCAATTTCACAGTTCATGCTGCCATCTCATTCAGCTCCCTTTCTTCTCCTCCTGTGATGGATGGATTGTTGTTGGATGGAAGAGGAAAAGGCAAACCAGAGCCCTGCTCAAGCGCTCCCTATTGTAATACATTTCTCATCGATATTCAGATTTGGATATATCCCCTTTAGCACTGGAAAAAAATTCCCCTTTATGACAAACCCTGCCTGCTTCCTATCTCCTGTCTACTGAACTCAGCACAGACTGCCTTCTCCACCAACATGGCTGTCAAGGAGCTGTCCCCCCTGCCCCAGCCCAAAGTTCAAAGTAAAGCCATTGATTTCTTGGAACAGAGTGATTGAAGGCACCAAGGAAACATCAAAGGCAGAAGGGCGGTTAATGTGTGTATTATTAGCCCAGATTTTATACAACAACAACAAAAACACATAGGCAATCTTTCACTCAATGCCAGATCGACAACGGGGCATGCAGCAGGCAGTAGCGTTTACTCAGTTCCACCAGGCATGCTACACAAGATGCTGACAAAGGGCTCTAAACATCATAGTCAAAAACATTTACACACACACACACACACACACATCTTTTATGTTGGAAACAGTGCATAGATCCAGAAGAAGGGTTATTCAACCAGAGTATAATATGGGAAGAGGATTTCTTACTCCCCACTGGGGAAATAGTACTCAATTTGTCTTTCACTGACTTTTAACCTAGTGTATCATAGAAAAGTAACCTCTAGTTTTGTTAATATCATGACCATCATCTTCCTCTGCTCTCAGCCTTTTAAGGGGCACGTCCATTCCATTTGGTGCGTCATTATCCAAGTGGGGCCTGGAGTTCTCCTGAAATTACAACCACTCTCCAGAGCACAAAGATCATTTCCCCTGGAGAAAACGGCACCTTTGTTGGGTAGATTCCATAGCATCATGTCCCTCCTGAGTAGGGCTACCATTCCCCAGTTCTAGGTGGGGGTTCCCTTAGTTTTGGGGGGACCACTAGTTTTGCCAGCGGGGAAATCCACCCCAAAACAGCAGTGTCATACACAATATTCCCCTGTCACACGATGTCCCCCTGATGTCACACAGAAGTGACACTGTTGAGGATATTACCCCAAAATCAGAGTGTCTCCCCCAACATGAATGGCATCACTACCTGATTACACCAGTATGTCAGGGACAACTCCACCTCCTCCCAGAGTACCCCCCAATTCCATCACCAGCAAGATGAAAGGACCTGGCAAACCTACTCCTGAGGCCCCTCCCCTCCATGAATTTCACTCTACCCAGGCATTGTCCCGAAATCTCCAGAAATGTCTCAAGCCAGAGCTGGCAATCCTACATTGGTGGTTGTATTCCCTTTTTATGGTGTAACTCTACGCTGGAGACATGTATAACTAACCAAGAATGAAAATGTATCCCCACACATGTATGCACCACTGAGGCTGCCACTGCTGCTCTCTTCTTCCCAGCGGGCTCAAAGAGGCAGACTTGGTAACAGCTCCACCCAGACCCACTACCCAGTCTGATCTACTTACCATTCAACAAAGAATGCAGAGAAAAGGGTTAAAGATCCTTTGCCTACCACCCATTTTTATCTGTTTGTTTGGCTGCTGTTGTTGTTAATATCCAGTCTAATGAGGAATTCTGGAGAAATCAAAAGCTTGCATACTGTTTTGTGTTACTGTGGGGCTAGATTCGAAGACGAGCAGCACCTTAAGAGACTTATGTCAGGTAAAGGGAGCTCTGATGCTTGAAAGCTTATACCTCCAAAATCTTGTTGGCTTCTAAGGTGCCAGTGGATGTGAATCTAGCTCTTCTACGGCAGACCAATATGGCCACACCCCACCCCCCACCCCAAAAAAAAACAACTGCGGTATTGTGGCTTCTCTTAATAAAATGTGTTTCATGGCTTCTGTTCTGAATTTTGCTTTGGACCACCTCAGCTACTTGCACTCTCCTCCTCCAGATTTTTTTTTTCCAGTCAGTTTGTTTAGACAACTCCTCCCTCCCCTCAACAACAACATATATCAAGGACTTATCCTGGGCAGGGTCAGAGATTCTACACGTGTTTAATGCTCTGATTTCAATGGTAAGTCATGAAAAACCATGCAAGCTTAGACTCTCAGTCTCAGGAAAGGAGGGCAGGCTGACAAAGAGGCCATCACATACCTGCTCCTGGAACAGTTTGCACTTCCTCCATACACTTGTCACCTCCCCTGAGGAATTAAATGTCTTCCATGTGTGGGAGGGATTGTTTATATTCAATTTTTCTCTCTTTTTGTTATTGTTCTAGTTCAGCAGTTTAAAATTCTCTGTTGTCGTTTTTCAATCCACTTTCCTTTCTGTTTCCACCCACACCTTTTTTTCCACAGGTCAATTCACTTGAATACTTAAATGTATTAATTGAAAGGGTTTACTATGACTATTGTTGTTTTCTGTTTCTTTTTACAAATGTTGTGAGCTGCTTTGAGGAGGACTGGTCAGAACTCAGAAAACAAATCCAATACACCGCTGGTCTTCAACCTTTCCAGACCTGGGATTCATATTCAACCCCCAAATAGCATCCAGGAATGACAAGCACGTGGCATCTGGTTCAACAATAATTCCACACGATATTAGTCCAGGGACACCAGGGTCATGTGATAGGAAGAAGAGTTATGACTTCACAAATGGCCCCATGCCACAAACACACTCACCCTCAGAGAGCAGACTAGTGAGAATGGAGGAAGAGAAAGAATTTGTCTGTGCTTTAAAAGAAGAAGAAGAAGGAATTGCCTGTACAAGGGAATTTTATTTATTTTCTTCATTTATACCCTGACTTTCTCCTCAGTGGGGACCCAAAACAGTTTATATCAGGGGTGTCAAACTCATTTGTTATGAGGGTCAGATCTGACATAAATGAGACCTTGTTGGGCCAGGTCATGTTGGGTTGGGCCAGGACATGTGGGCCATGTTGAGCTGGGCTATGTGTGTACCTATTTGGCAGAGAACCTGACTCTATACAGCACATTCTATTAGACTGCCTGTTACTTTCCCAGCACCGACGACGCCTGATCAAACCTCTCCTCTTAACCCCCAACTTGGTGACAAGCAAAAGGATAGAGTTTTTGTTATCAAAGATTTCAGGTTTTCACAGCTGGTAACATCATTAGGGTTTGTAGAATCTTTCGGGATCAAGTGCCGTGTTCTACTGGAGAAAGTTTTCCTTCCAGACGTTTCGTTCTCCGCAGCTGAGAACGAAACGTCTGGAAGGAAAACTTTCTCCAGTAGAACACGGCACTTGATCCCGAAAGATTCTACAAACCCTAAAGAGTTTTTGTTGGTTGACAAATGTCCCTCAATTACTGAGCAGGTTGCAGAATTTCTGAACCTAGCAGTGAATGAGAAAGAAATTAACAATGGAGTCAGGTAGGGGAATGCCTTGCTCCACTTTTCTTAGTTAAGTTTTGCATGTAACCTTGTATTCCCATGCTGGTTGGGCTTGCAAATTACTGTGGTTTGTATGTACCATTTTGAAGTTCCTTTGGATCTCGTTTCTCTTTTCTGTTATGCCAATAAAGGTTATGGCTGTCCGTCTGTGTACCTATTTAAGATTAGATAGCAGAGAAAAACTTTATAAAGGACACAGACAAACACAATATATTTTTAGAAAACTTAAAACATGCTTAAAACATGTTAGTTTTAAAGGCGCTTTCTTTGTATTTCTCCCATGGAATCCAGAGAACTGGGCAAAGGAAGCTCTGGCTCTTTCCTTCTTTCCCCAGGAGACTGGTGGGCGAGGAGCCTCAGCCAATAGAAGTAAGAGAGGCTTGGATCAGTAGCTCTACTGTGTTATGGAGACAGCCTGGAAAAACAAGCTCTGCCTTCCCCTCTTTCTTCCCCAAGAGAGAAGCCTCAACCAAGGAGAAAATAGAGGCTTTGCTCTGTAGCTCCTGTGCAATTGAGCAAGCCTTGCAAAGCAAGCTGTGATGCAGAAGGAAGCAATAGAAAGGGAGAAGGAAGCAGATGACAGCCAGTTGCTCGGGGGCCTGATAGGAGCCCTCCGGGGGCCTGATTTGGCCCCCAGGCCGTATGTTTGACACCCCTGGCTTTCTCCTCCATTTTACCCTATCAATAACCTTGTGAGGCAGATACAGTGTGTGACTGATTGATCTCACATCATATTCTGCCCTTCCTCTCATAGGATGGTCGCTCTACAATGATCCACCTGAGTTTCATGTCCCATGTGCCAAAGACTACTGCAGTAAAATAAATAAATGAACAAATGTGCACAGAGTCAATAATAAAATATCCCCCAAAATAGGCCAGCTATTTTTATTAAGGTTTGCATCCCCTTCTCTGTTTAGGTCTTAGAAACAACAGCTTGAACAAAGAAAGGTTTCAGTTACAACTGGGAGAAAACCATGGTGTACCTAATTCTGAGATTAATAACCACTGTGAGCTGGCAAGAAGCAATAAATTAAGATAGGTTTACTCGCAGAGTGAGAATTAAAATGATGAGAACACAAACAGAGATAAACAACTTTTGCTTTTTTACTTTTTTGTTGTCTCTTTAATTCTGGGGTGTGTTGAAGGAGAGAAGTCGTGGGAAACATGGTTCTATTGCACTACCTTCCTTGTGGGCTCAGAAATACTAGTCTACTTAGAAGCTCAGGGTTTGTTTTCTGTGTTATTGAACCTTTACTGACCATCTCTAGCAGGAGGTTAAATGTGAAGGGGTAGCCAACAGAACAGGCTGATATAGCTTCCACCACTCAGCATTTCTCTGATGGGGAAAGAATGTACCTCCACAGGTTAAACTGATCAGGTGTCTCCCATTCCCTCACATATTTTTACTTACTACCTTGGTTGTCTTCCTTGAGAAAACTAGAACTAGCTCTTCACAAGCTCCTCTCTACCTTGCTACACCCTCTGTGACAGGCAGGTTTGGAGCAAGTTATCTGATGAGAGGGAGACTGCAAGTTTAGGCTGGAAGATATTGTTATAATTTGCAATCCCTCCACCCAAAAAACCTTCCATGTGAATGCAGAGGATTTGTGACAATAATGAATAATGTAGGCATTCTCCCTTGGAGCCAATACTTGGAGATCTGCCCACCCAAAAACCTTACAGTCTTCTGGGAAATCCCTAAGACTAGTTTGTTTACAGGGAAACAGATAAGCTGCACATGATTAACTGTTCTATATTAAATATGATGAACTGCTGTAAAACTGAACCATCTAATTTCAATGCAAACACTGGGGGAAATTTAAATTAATTCATTTCCACCATTGTTTTAAAACAGATGGGAGACTCCTTCGGGCAACATAATTTCCAGGGTATAAGGTTTTGAGAGTCAAATCGGCCTTCATCAAAAGTCTATTACCTTGAAACTTTTGCTGTTGTATAAGATGCTACTAGACTTGAATCTAGATCTTCTACTGCAGACCAATACAGCTACACTCAGAAACTATCCTGTGGCAGAAAGAGGGAGGACTCAAGCAGTACAGAAAGGAGAGTATATCTCTGCTAATGTCCCATATCTGAAGGCAAATATCTTTTGGATCTGTTTGCAAGATAAGAAATTTTAGTAAGCATTTTTGGACCTGGAAGGGAAAAGAAAAGGCACCTGAATCACCAGTATGGACCTGAACAGATGAAGCTGACTTATACCAAGACAAACAACTGGTGTATTCTTAGCTCAGTACTTTCTACTCGGATCAAGAATCTTCCATGATCTAAATCAGAGAAATATTTTTCACAGCACCTGAGATTCTTCATCTGCTGATGCCAGGGATTTAATCTGGATCTTCTAAGCATGTGAACCATGCACTACTCAATGTCAAGTCAAGTTAGCCTTTATTGGCATAAAATATATAGATGTATATATCACAGCAAATTGGTTTTAAAAAGAGAAAGAAGATAAAATGGAGTACAATTGCCAACTTGCAGGTGAAGCCTGGTGATCTCCCAGAGATCAGTTTCCCTGGAGAAAATGGTTGCTTTGGAGGATGGCCTCTACAGTATTACACCCTGCTGAGGTCTCTCCCCAGACTCCACACACAATTCTCCAGGATTTTTCCAACCCAGAGATGGCAACACTAATATTCAGTAGGCCCCTTCCACCTGTGAAGTTGGCCCATCAACTTAGGCTATGAGAATGACAGAGGATCACCAGAATCACAGCTAGAGAAAAGTATTTTCCAGCACCCACCTACTTCAGATCCTTTTAAAGTATATTTCAAGTTTTGAACCAGGGACCTTCTGCATGCAAAGCTTGTGCTCTACCACCAAGTCATGATAAAAAATCCCATCCTCTCTATTAGAAACAATTTCCTTCATTAAGAATGGAAATGATAACGAAGTAGACACCTTTATTTCATAACTGCAGTTGGCCTTGAGGCTAAATATTACCGCTTCCACATCTCAAATTCTGTAGGTGTCACAGACATGTCAGGAATCGCAGAAATATATAATGGAAAAGGTGGGGAGGGTCTGGAAGGCAGACAGAATAGTATTAAGATGTCTTAGTTATGTGCTGTTCCTGACCAAAACGCTTCTATGCATTGCTTCTACATGGATGACCTAAACTCTATGTCCAAGAGAAACCCCAATCTCAAATGAGACTAAATGAGTGAGCTGAGAGTCTAATGAAGAACCTGATATGACCTCTTAGTGGTTAGCAAATCTGCAGCCTTCATCTCTCCCCCACCTCATCCTTCCCTCTTAGTCCTCTGATACACACTTGTACCCTCAAAATGAAATTTGGAAAACAAGATTACCTAGGAGCCACAAATCAATTGAGTTTCGGCTCTAAAATAATTCATTTTTTTTATATCCGCCTGAAACAGAAAACATGGCCAGCATAAAATAGCTCAGAAAAACATATGTGCTATGAACTAATACCACAAGCTGAGCCCAAGTATATGCAAGTTCTAAAACTGCAATGGAAGGATAATTGATTCAGGTAGTTGCATTGGTCCATTAGATCCGATCCAAATCACTCCTGGGTTTTCTGGTTTCAAAGAGAGAAAAGATATCATGTTTGCGCCCCAGTAAGCTTTTGGCACAGCTGGATATATGTTTGCACATAACCTAATGAAGTCTGCATTGCATCTTCTCTGTTCTACCTTAAGATTCTTACAAGACACAGACCTGAGCTTTTGATAACACCCAGCATCCCCTCCTTTAAAAATACATATTTCTTGTGAAATCTAAAGCTTACTCACTATTTTGGGAAGCTTTTTGTTGGTCCTAATAGAATTATCCTTCATTGGGGTAATATCTTTATTTAAAAGTTTTTGATAAAGTCAGTGTTTTAGTTCTGGAAGACATTTCATGGGGCAGAGAATGGCTCCCAGAGGTCTTTTGTGCAGTTTCCTATACCAGAGGAAGCACTGTCTCATCCCTTTCCACAGTAGGTTACTCCTTTGTGTATTAATACCACATACTATTACAATAGTGGGAACGTCCCTGGGAAAAAGAGAAGAAGCAAATGTTTAGGGATTAATGAGTTTTATTGGTAAAAAAGAGAGCGAGAAGGACAATAAACAAGAGTTAAATCACAGTGGGAGGGCATTTCATGCAAGCATCTCAGCAGAGATAAGAAATCACTCTGTGTTCATCTCACAGAATGGAGGCCGTCTACAGGGTTGGGTGAACAGAGAAAAGGAGGAGCAGGAGAAACATGTTAGACAGCCAAGTCAGAGATCTGGGGCCAAGACAATTACACTAGAGAATTAAAAACAGCATGAAAAGTAGAAATTTCTGTTCTTTGCCATCCTTGGAAATACACAGCAAGTCTCCCCCCTCCCCCCCCCCCATCCACTCACAGGATTTATTACTGGATGTGGGCTGGGAGTTTTCTTTTTCAGCTCTGTCCCAGAGTCATTTCAAAGAATCCCAGGGGGAAACAACAGTAACAGGAGTATGGATTGCTCTGCAGTAGGTAATAACTAATGCCATCCTCCTGGGCAGAAATGGCTGCGTAACATGAATCTTTCCAAGACAGAGCCTTTCATACTTCTTGCAAAGAGCAACATTCCCCTAACTGTTCAGAACTGAGGGAGAGAGGAGAGAATTTTAAAAAGGGGCAACAATGTAATAGATGAGCAGAACACAGCAACCTTATACTGAATTTCATGGGAATCTTTATACATTGGCAAACTCCAGGCTTCAGCATGAACATCACATGCATCCCCCACCCCACCCAGTACACATGCAAAGGATCCTGTGACCCTCAGAGATCATGTCCACCTAAAACAGTCAATGATGTGGAATGGAGAGAAGAGAATGACATATTTGAACAGTGCCTACAATATGATCAGTGCCAAATCTGGCTCTTTCCTTTAGTCTCAGGAATACAGTTAATACAGATGCAACCTAACATTGTCCTGAAGCGACGGTATCGTGACTGCAGAGGACCAGTTCAAAAAGTAACATATTTGGATCTATACTGGGAGAGGAAGAATTGTATGGGACAGTTTTGGTTCCCTATGGCTGCTAACAGACGGCCGGCTCAGGGCAGCATCAAGTCGACCCAGAAGTCAGCCAGCCGGAAAAGGAGCACCTGGAGCATCCTGATGACCCATGGAATGGGGATGGGCCGCAGACACCCTGGGGAGCATCTAGAACGCTCATGTGCCCCATCTGCAGCTTCCTGGGTGCTTTCTGGGTGCTTCCTGGCCGTCCAGCCAGCCAGGGAGATACTCCAGTGAAAAGGCACCACTTTCAAAGTAAAGCCAACTCTAGGTAAGTTGGGGAGGGCACAGGGGCGGGATGGGATTGGCAGGCAGATGTGTGCATGTACATGCATTTTTGGGGATGCTCTGCCATCCCTGGGGTGGCTTAAACCGCCCGTCTGTAAGCAGCCTATGTGACCCCTTTTTTCTCACCAGCCCTTCAGGAAAGAGTGGAAAAAGTTAGAATTTATGCACAGAAACACACACACCTCATTTCCCACCCTCTATTGCCGCTCTCATTTTGTTTCTGGGTCCTTGCATCACTATTCCCAATAAATCTTACCCTCTTGCTTCTAATCCTTTCTCTGAAGTTTCTCTCAAGTCTGCCTCATGCTTCATTTCCTCTTGGTGTGAATATTTTGTTCTGTTCCACACAGAGTCAGCCAGTTAGTCCTTGACTGAGCAGCACTTTCCCTAGGCGTAGTTCCCCATCTGCCCTCTCTCCCCAAGCCCATTCCTCCACAAGCTCACCCCTTCCTTTGCCAGTATAATAATGCCTCATGATGCATCCCAACTTAGGACTGATGTTGAAAGAATAAAACCCTTGTTCTTTCCCTTGCTGTTTATCTATCTGCTCCACAGCCAGGTATCAGAGCAAAGCCCGAAACTCCATTAACTTTCTCGCTGTGACATGCTGATCATTAGGTAACATCATGCAACATTTATTTGTCTGGACATATTTTGTGTGGGTTACTAACTCCAGCACAGGATAAACTGGGGGTTCTGCCTGATTAACCCAAGATGAACTACCATATCAACATACATGGAACACAGCAAGCTCACTATTTTCTACTTAATTGGCAGCTGCCATCACAAGTTTCATTCAAACAGAGAAATGTCTTCCCAACACCAGCTGCTCCTGTAAATGGAGTTGCTGGGGACTGAACCTGGGACCATGCACACACAAAGCTTATGCTTTGACACTGAGTCATGGACCCTCTCCAAACATTTCTGAACCAATATGGCCAGTTCATTCAAGCTTACCGCCACCACCACCCCCGCCCGCCACCCCAGCAGCTTGTGAACTACGTTTAAAAAACAAACAAACCAGGAAACAGCCAATCTGGTGTCTGAATTAAAATGTGAAGATGTTATCACTCCCACCACCCCAATATCATGGGGAAGGAAAGCCCACTTCACAAAGAAAGTCAATGGATCTGAGGAGCTTGCTGCCAGTGATGGGTTAACGAGTAGATACCACTTTCTGGAGATAAGGCAGACGTTCAAGATTGTATTGCCCTCTCCTCATTCCTCCCAGATCATAACTTCCTCCCCACTCTGCTTTTCCAAACATCTCACCATTTCAGGATCCATCCACAACCTCATCTCCCAAATAAATACTTTCTGAAACAGGTTTGAATAAGTTCGGGGGTGGGGGGAGAGGTGGGGAAAGAGAAGATTGTGTATATCAGTTTGACTCACCATCCATGTCAATTAATGTTACCGAGTGACATCTTAAAGGAGTTTTCAATGACAGCTCTGTTGGTGAAGCTGTTTGTAGTTTGGTGACAAAACCCAGAAGATTCAATATTGTGATACCATACTGAGATATTTCCCTTAAGGGCCCAAAACAACTGTCTAGAGAGTGGGGATGACATACCATCCTGCTTAGGGATGCAGAAAGCTGTCTCCAAAACACAACAGCCCACTGTACCCCTAAGTGATTGAAGAGTGTTTTCATGCTGAACATTTCAACAACCACCTGCCTTCCCCCTCTTGATATTTCAAGGAGATCAGGAGGGGGAAGACAATTTGCACATTACCACCCCTCCTCTCTCAGTTTGATTATTCCTTGGCTTTTAGAAGTTCTTAGGTGGAGAGAAAGAAATTGCTAGAGTGTAAATATGTTTTATCACCAATTCCTGAAATGTTAGCACAGTAATATTGTGCCCTAAATCTTGTTTGCTGTTATTGCTCTGAACTGTATCGAAAATTCAGTCATTTCTGTCTTTGCAGACTTACGCAATTCTAAATAATTTATACAAAGAAAACGGGGGGGGGGGGAAGTGGGCAGGAGCAGGGAAGATGTGAACTGCACGTGCAGCACTCTTTCTAAGCCTGAAGAATCTATCTGAGCAACTTTAATGCAAGCTATTCAAATGACCCAAACTGGCATTTTGGATATTAGCATGCAGCATTAGTATTTTGGTTGTGTAAAGAGTCAGCCCTATACAATATGACTCTGTCAAACTAAAGCTGCAAAATAAAGATACAAAATAAACCTGATATTGTCAATGTGCATATGTGTGCACACACACACCATGTCTTGCTCGTAGAGAAGGCTGATAAATTAATAAAACCAGGACTTCATTCTGAGAAATGATGTTTCCTGACAGTTCTTTTCAGTTTTCTTCCTATATCCGGTGGAAGAAGGAGGGGAGGGGAATAAATGAACTGCCCAGAATCCTTTAGAACACTCAGTCTGCAGAAACTGTGCAGGTTGGACCTAGTGTCACAAGAGAGCCAAGACAGAAGCAACGAGTCACAGTGGATCACTCTTTAATGGATCTGGGCCCCATGATTGAGCAACCATGCAGACCTCTGACACAAGCCATGGTTGGTTTTGGTATAGGTCTGCTGTGTACGTTCAAAGCATCAGAGGGATGAACCTTGAGCCCTGACTGTGTCAAGAGAAAAGCGGGACTTATAAATATTTGCTTCCACAGATGTTCCCCCCTCCAAAAAAAACCCCCAGAGGGAACAAATTTCCCACAGTAAGACTCAACGGCCAGGTGACATCATGTCAAATGTGTGCATGGCTCATCTAGCTCCCATTTTTCCGCTCTACTCTAGATAAATATGAACTTTGTGGGTTCCCCCCCCCCTCAAAGTAAAGGAGGCCATCTGGACACTACCCCACAGCCAGGGATGGAGCTAAGCTTCACCTTCCAAGCAGCACAGCAATGTGCCATATCCCCCACCCCACTTCCCTTTAAGATCTATTTTTCCCCCTCTCTTTTTTCCTGGAGAAGAATGCTATAGTATTACAGCAGAGTTCAGCAGAGAAAGGAAGGGGGAAGGGTTCCAGGCTGGTCCCAGTGAAATTATCATTGTGCCTACAGTTTTGACCGAGCAGGATGGGGAATGGCAGGAGGAGGGTGAGCAATGGCAACGAGCAGCACAGGAACAAGGATGGGTGGGCACATTTTGCTTGGTGCTGCTGTTGTGGACACAGCCCGATGAACACATTCAATCCATGTTCCAGACACTGGACGCCACCAGACAATATCCTCTGCCTGGTTACGGCACGCAGCCTCTCCCGAAAGCCTGATGACACAAAAGGAAGCGTATCAGAGGAAGTGCTGCTTCACATGTCCAGGAAAGAGACCGCATACGGCTTTTAAGGATTAAAATCAACATCTTGACCTAGGCCTAGTTCTACTGCAATGGGAGACAGAGAGAGAGCTTGGTGTAAAATGGCTCCCTCTCCACCCACTTAACTTGGGTTTCTGCTTAAAAATTAATGTACTCTTGTGTTTTTTTTTTGGGGGGGGGGCTGTTTATTTGGAAGCTTTTTATTGCCTTGCTGAAGGTTAACAATATTAAACGCTTTCTAATGACATTTCAATAAGCAGAGCTGGGTGTTGCTGTTTTGAAGAGACAGACTAAGAACGCAAGCAATCAAATGTGCATTAGGCAAAACACTCTGGGGAGAGCATTTTTTTCCTCAGCGCAAGGGAAAGAAAAAATACACACACATTTCACTTCTTGTGTGGTGCTTGTATCTGTGCGTACACACAGAAATAAAGAGAAAGAGGAAGAAAGGGGAGCAACAGGTCAAACCAGTCAAAGCAGGCTCCAGTTTCCAGGTTTCTGCTCTAAAAAAATGTTAACACTGATAAAAGTTTTCTGGCGATGA
Source organism: Heteronotia binoei (assembly GCF_032191835.1). Taxonomy (NCBI): domain Eukaryota; kingdom Metazoa; phylum Chordata; class Lepidosauria; order Squamata; family Gekkonidae; genus Heteronotia; species Heteronotia binoei. The sequence goes on from NC_083234.1 coordinate 65,439,066, forward strand.
ATTTTGCTGAAGGTTAAGACCTCAGGGAAGGGGCAGTGTAAGGTACAGTTCTCTTTGATCGATTGAGGCCAAGATGTACGGCAAGCCCCTAACTAAGGCCTCTTTTCATTGTTGTCTGGAAGAACAGAAAAGGAAAAGAAGGAGCAAAGAAAGAAAGAGAAAGCTGCAACATTCTCGGAATACTGATCATACTAAATTCTACATACAAAATGATTTGGAAAAATAAAATAAAATCAAAGTGATGTATCAGGATTCTGGAGCTACTTTGCCACTGCAACTCACCATTCTTTGCCACTGCAACTCACCACTCATCACTTGTGGCTGCCATGACAGCAGCGTTTCACTGAGCCAAGAGGGACCATCATTTTGATGGAAGAGATTCTTAATAGTACAAAGGCTTTGCTCTCAGCCCCCCCCCCCCCCAAAAAAAATCTAAAACTGTCAAAACCACTAAAACATCATCAGGTCCAGTGAGCACTAACTAGGGTTTGCCAAGTCCCTCTGAGCCACCAGCAGGGGATGGGGGGTATTTACAGGAGCAGGAGGGAGGCTCTGCTGACATGCAGCAGTGTGCTCACATCACTGCCTGCATGAATGGGAAGTGATGCCACCATTTCTGGGGCAATGCTCTGGTATTTGGGCAAAAAGTCTATGGTAGAACCCAAAATTACCATAGAGTTTTTGCCAAAACACCAGAACATCACCTCGACCTCCCAGAAGTCATATGTGGGCAGTGATGCAGTCACACTTCTGCACGTAGACAGAGCCTCCCTCTTTTTTGGGGGGTGGGGGGAATTCCCCACACACTAACCTGTCCATATCTCCACCCTCGTTGGCTCTGATTGCCCTAAAAAAGATTTTCTTTTAAAATACCTTTACTTTGAAGACTTAAAAAAGCAGGTATATGCACCCCCCCCCACCCCGTGTTGCCCCCCACTAAATGGAATACAAAGTCATACTACTTCTGAGCACGTTTCATCTACTTACAGCTAACCACTATTGAGCCAGATTGTCAAAGTAGTTAAGTGTGTGGATTCTTATCTAGGAGAACAGGGTTTATTCCCCACTGCTCCACATGCACCTGCTGATGTGGCCTTGAGTGAGTCACAAGTTCTCACAGAGCTGTTCTCTCAAGAGCAGTTTCTGTCAGAACTCCCTCAGCTCCACCTACCTCACAGGGTGTCTGTTGTGGGGAGGGGAAGAGAAAGAAGATTGCAAGTCGCTCTGAGACTCCTTCAGGTAGTGAAGGGTAGGGTATAAATCCAATATCTTCAATCTCTTCTCTTACCTTTTAAAATGTGCCTATTTCCCTTTTCAAGCCACCTGCCATTGCTATGCCATGTGTCAATGTGTTCCATAAGTTAATTATGCACTGTGCCAAGTAGTACTTAGCTCTGTCTGTCCTATATCTACTGTCAATCCCTTTCTCGAGGGAGAAAAGGTTCTCTTTTTCTACTTTCTACACTGCACACATTATTTTATAAACTGCTGGTAACTAGGCAAGTAATCAGGAAATAGAGTTTTCTCCACCATCGATGTTGTCAAGTATATTCTAGCTTCAGTGGAGGATGTGCAAAGATAATACTCAAAGGGACCCAAGTGAGAGATCAGACTTCTATAGGAATTTAATTCACTCCATAGGTTTTTAATGTAACACTGAATCTCTAACTACTATAAAAATAAATAAATTCACATCTGCAGGGGATTTTAATTTGTTTTACTGCCATGGTGCTCAGACTGAGGCTGGCCTCCCTAAGGATGTGTGGGTGGTTGCCTGGGGGGAGCACAAAAGAAAAAGCACTTTCTACAGAGCTGCTCAACAGTCTTTAGTACTAAGAATTCTTCTGCAATACCACTACATAGCAAGTGAAGTGAACCATGAACTGTATTTTCACTGGGTGTTCAAAGATCATCTTATTTTCGGAGGAAATTCTTTAGATAAAATAATAAGAAGCCATCTTTTCCATTTTGTTTTGTTTTCAAATAATTATGCTACTAGTTGGATTTGCAATTTATACCATGAGTGCAATTTGCAAGCCAATTATAATCATTAGTGCATTCACCCTCACAGGGCCGGCCCTAGATTGTCTGGAACCCTAGGCAAGTCTAACTTCTGGCTCACCCCCACACTGATAACATCACCGAGTCACATGGGGGGCACCCAATTTGGCACACCCCCAAAGGCCAGCACCCTAGGCAATCGTCTAGGTGACTGTCAACAATTAAGTAAAAGAAGTCACCAATGATTCTACTTTACAGACAAGAAAGATAAGCCAACTTGGGCAAAGCCACATAAAGAGGCCATGCAAGAAACAGGATTTGAACCCAGGTCTCTCAGATCCAGCTCTCTCAGCCTCTTTCTTCAAAAGGACAACAACAGCAATGTATTTTCAAGCCAGGGCAAATACCATAAAGACTGTGCAAATCAGAAAGGCTGTGTTATTACTAACACCATCATTCAATGTTTATATAGCCCTTTCCCCAAGGCTCAGGGCACCTAATACGCACACTCTATGTAATCTTTATAACCCTATAAGAGAGACCAGTATTATTATCCCAGTATTACACAAATTTGATGGATGGGGCACATACAGGATTGACAATTATGGGCTCCTGTGAAGCTGCATACAGATAGCTTCAATGGAACAAACAGGGGCAAGCTTGAGATCTGCTAGGACTGGGTGTATTCTGCTTCCCTCTGCCTTTGTTCCTTGAAGGACACAACTGCACCCTCCACATTAAAGTCTGATTACTTCTTCATCAGGAAGGCTATCTGGCCTGTTTGTTTTTTAATTTGCCACTTTAAAAAATAATTACACTCCTCCTCCCCCCCCCCCATTACACAGGATTTTTATACTTGGAGGGGAGCTGGCTTTGTGGCTGACACAAGGGTCACCCAATCAGTACTTGGGCAAAAAACGGAGGGAGGGAGAAACTATTTTGACTGGGCTTAACCCATGAATGAGATTATGTGTGTGCCCAAAGCATGCCCCAAAAACATGCCAAGCAATCTTCTACACTGGGCTTGCTGCTAAAACCATGTTCAGACACTAAGTAAATTCACAACACAGCTGATTCCTCTTGCTCAACTACCAGTCACCAATTTAATCAATTATTCTGAATGTTAAACAACATGGATGAGCATTAGTTATCCACTGTGCTACACTGGTTTTCATCTTGGTATATAAAGAACAATGCTTACTTGAGTGCGTTTAATCAAAGAATCTGGATTGGTCTGAACTGGCAGTAAAAGGATCCTTATGACAATGCCTGAGATTTTCAGATCTTTAGGTTCCACAGACTTCTCTCCTTGCAAATATTTTTAGTCTGGGATGTTGATATGAACAGTTCTCACTGCCCATCTGGGAAAAAAGAACTGTCAATAAGAGGATGTGTGGAATCGCATTGTTACTTTGTCATAGACAAACTATAAGGAAGTCTATTACATGTGTAGAACAAAGTAGGATTTTAGTAGCATCTTTAAGACAAAGTTTAATTCTAGGTATAAACTTTCATGGGTATGCAGTGTCCAAAACATGAAATTGAACCAAGTCCACATATGTCCCGAACAAAGCAACGATCAGAGAAGATCCCTTCAGATTAATTACTGCTTTCCTTTTTGTACAGTGGAACTCTAGTTTGGAATTTTGTAGCCTTGTCTCCTAAAGAAAAGGTAGAGGAAATGGCACCCAAACCCTTCTGGTTGTCCACAGCCAAGACCTAAGAGGGGAAAGATTTTTATCCACTTCCCTACTGACCCTGCCACGTGGAAATTGAGAATATGGCATCCACCTCTCTTACCTTAGAACTGCATGATAAAATGGTAGTTCTATACTTCAATGACCAAAATGCAGATTAAAGGCAACACAGTAGCCTGAAATATTTCATCACATTCCCCCCATTCCCACAAGAAGTTCCATTCTGCTAGCTAGATTTGGGGGCTGTGAAGCAATGACTGCCACATAACCAGCAGAAGGGATTCATTGGCACTCCCTGTACTAGAGGCTGGGTCCCTATGGAGGTACCAAGTACACCAACACCCAAATAGAAGACAATGACTCATTTTTGTTTTAAAAATCGAACTAACTGGCTCTTTTCTGCTTTGAAGCACCAGTGTCAACAACATCCCCTATGGGGGGGCATGAACATTCTCAGTTGCTACTTGCCAGGAAACTGCTCTTGGAACCCAAAGCACATTTTAAAGTGCAGCAGCCCACAGCGCTTGCACAACACAACCTGGAGAGAAGGAAGACTGAATACCCAGCATGGCTTGGGCAAGCCACCTCCCTGCTCATTCATCACTTTTTAATGGCCTTCCAGCACATTTCAAAGCTGTCTGCTTCTAGCAAAGGAAACAAGCAGAACAAACCTTTCTTCTCATAGTCAGGCTTCTCCTCGTTCCTGCCCAGGCTGTCCAGTGGCCGTGTCACCGAGCCTCCAAACTCGTCTTCCCTGCAACCATGCTCAGGTCGCAATGGGTTCTCTTCCTCCTCGTAGTCGTAGTCATCCAGGATGGGGGTTTCGCGTATAGGCATGCCAATGACAGAGTTGTGGGCCTGCAAGCGTGAGTTCCGGAAGCTCTCTCTCCCTTGGGGACCCAGCAGCACCGACGGGATGTAATGGATCTCATGGGTAGCCTCCGTGCTAGCGCTCTTCTGTGGGATCCTGCGTTGCTTATACCAACGACGCTGGGCATACAAAGCTACAGTGAACACCAGCAGCAGCAAAAGGAGAGCAATCAGACCACCCTGAAGGAAAAGAGAGGAACTATGTTGAGTGACTGTTAAGACATCCTGTCCCTCCAGCAGCTTGCTCACTTTGAGACATAAGGCCACATCTTTATTCCATGCTCCATGAACCTCGCCTTGTGCCTTGTGCTTTCCTTACAAGCTCAAAGTCAGTAGTCAGTGACTTCTACTTTGGCATAAACAGTACTTTGCTTCACTCTTACATCCAAACCAGCAAATGACAGTGTGCACTTCCAAGCCTGGATTCCCAACTACAGTTCGAAACTGATAAACGATCTTGGTTTTGCAGAGGAATTGCTAACCAGTTTGTCAGTTTTAATGGCACAGATTGGTTCATGCCAAATCAGGAGCTGAGAGCCAAATTCAGAAGGGCAATGTTGCTTTGAAAGTGTTATTACAGGAACTGAGAAAGATCCTCCAGGTTTCCCACTTGCACAGGTACTCAGCAGGTATATTTACACATAATATAACTTGGGCCTGAAGGTTCTAACTTCAATTATTCCAGCAGCCATCTTAACAACTGTACCCAAAGCTGCTTCTTCCCAGACACCACCAGGAAGCAGATGCCTCACCCCCAAACATTAACTCATTCTTAATCATACCATTTTTTGTAACTCTTTACCACAGAGTGTTGCCAACCTTTGGCTGGCAATCCCTGGGAGCAAAATAGGGGAAGGGACTTCAAAATGAGTATTGGTGATGCCATGACATTGATTCTGGTTTTGGAACTGGAAGTGATGTCACAGCAGCATACAATATTCTAGGAATTTCCCAAACCAAATTCCTACACTGCCACTTCCAGTTCCAAGACTGGAAGTGATGTCATGGCATCACTGATGCCAAATTTTTTGGGCACACCATTTTGGTTCCGCCACTTCCCAGAGACAGGTGCATAGATGGTCAGGCAGAAAAATCCCAGCCATAGCAGGCAATCTGGCAGCCCAAACAGTACAGAGCAATAAAGGGAAGATAAAACAGTCCACTGACAGCTGCCCACCAGTGTTCCCTCTAAGTTGAGTTAGCATGAGCTAGCTCACAGATTTTTAGCCTCCAGCTCACAAATTTTTGTCTTAGCTCAGGAAGGATGATCCCAGAGCACAATAATTTATGCAGGAGCTCACATCTCTAATGCCGGTAGCTCGCAACTTTAATGCTAGTGGCTCACAAAGTAAGATTTTTGCTCACAAGACTCTGCGGCTTAGAGGGAACATTGCTGCCCACTATCCACCTCCCAGTGGAACAAGCCCTTCCTTTTCTTCAAGCAACACCACAAGGTTACTAAAAGAAGCAGTGAGAGTGAGAAAAGCAGAATAGAAAGAGCAAGAAGGAACATATACGAGGAACATTTTGCTAACCCCCAACTTGTACCTCCATTTTTAAAAATGCATTGCTTACAGTAATGGTGGGAATTTTGGGAAGCAGGTTGTCATTATCACAGCAGATGTCCTATCTCGCAGTTCTGACCTAAGTAGCCGCTGGCCTTTTAGAAAAGGTCAACAAGTTATTTTTTCTGCTGGCCTTCACTTTGAGCTGTTTGCTTTGTTCATATCTTATGAACAAATGCTATTGTATGTTTCAAAATGTGTTGTTATTCTATTTATAGACCACTATGGCCTGAACTGTCTTGTATTTGTATGTAGCCCCTAGAACTGAAGAGTGACATGCAAAATATGTTCAGCAGGTAAGTGCTCTGTTTATACAATCCATTAGGCAGTGACGAGCATGGAAGGCAGCTACTTCAAGCCAGCATCTTGAAATCTCAGGAGGTTTATTGCACATCACCTCAAGTACATTTTTTTTTAAGCAGAGAGGGGATTCACAAACATCATAAGTAAATAACAAACAGCATGCATAACACGTAGCGTATCACTTGGACATGGACGTATTTTCCCTCCCAAGGGGAACAACCACCACAGGTATCCCAGAGAGTGGCAAGTGGATCTTGTTTTAGCAAGCACAGACACACCTTGCAGCTGCTTAGCCAGTTGGGAGGGCAGGAACTTGGTATCAGAGCAGAAGGTACAAGAGTAGGTGAGCATACAAAACTGCAGTAGTGAGAACAATCAGAAGCTGTGCAAAATTGGTGTATAATTGAGAGGGGGAAGAAGGAAGGGTGATTCTACCGGCAAAGAGTTACTTCAAATGCAGAGTATCAAAACACTGTGTTAAGCACTTAGGGCTCCTCAGTTCTGTATTAAATGACAACAGTGCACCTTTAACATGAAAAGGGGGGGGGGGGGGGGGAAGGAATGTACACACAATCAAAGTGATTCAAATTGGTGGTTCAGCAACAGCAGCTGCATCAGGGTGGCAAGACTTGTCTCTAGAATAATAAACCAGCATTCAGAGCATGTCTGTTATTACTACATTTTCTCCCATCCTTTGTCCATGCAAGGCAGCGTACACAGTTCTTGCCTTTCTCTGCTTATCCTTGCAACTGTCCTGTGAGGTATATTAGGCTGAGAGTAGTATATGAAGGCTGGAGGGGGAGGCTACGAGGGGTCTGGACCTGGTTCCCCCCCTCCCCCAAATAAAGAGGACTTTCCCCTTCTAATCTTTCCAATGAAACATTAGAGAAATTTTGAGAAGCATTGCAGAATATTTTATCTTTTAGAATGAGTGATATGGTTCTTAACACAAGGTTTCTCTTGCTCAAAATGTATAGCATGAAAAAATGTAGGACTTTTTTAATGTTTTCAGCAGGAAAATTGAGAAATTTGGAAAGGAAAGGTCCCCTGTGCAAGCACCAGTCGTTTTCGACTCTGGGGTGACGCTGCTTTCACGTTTTCACAGCAGACCGTTTTACGGGGTGGTTTGCCATTGCCTTCCCCAGTCATTTACACTTCCCCCCCTCCAGCAAGCTGGGTACTCATTTTATCAACCTCGGAAGGATGGAAGGCTGAGTCAACCTCAAGCCAGCTACCTGAACCAGCTTCTGCTGGAATCGAACTCAGGTTGTGAGCAGAGGGCTCCAACTGCAGTAGTGCAGCTTTACCTCTCTGCACCACGGGGCTCTTCAAGAAATTTGGAGAGCACTGAAAAAACTGCTATCATATCCCCTCCCTCCCCCTTTAGAATGAATGGGTTTTTTAAAAAGAATTTTATTCATAATGCATATTATTAAAAAAAATTATGTAAAACAATGTGCAGCATTAGATAACGATACTTCCTGTGTATTCTGTAGGCATATACATTTTCAATAATATGTTCTTGTTTAAATGAAAATAATTTGGGCAATAATAACATGCAAGAGAGTATTTAACAATAATGCATTCTTTAAAAGCTCAGTGTTTTCAATGTTATAAAATTCAACTTGATATTCTAAATATGGTGGTTGTAACTGTATGAGGGTGTTACTGTGTAAATAATAAAATTAAGATACATTGAGCCATGCTAGAAAAGGGTACAACAGTTTGCTACTCCTTCGCAAGTATTGGGTGTGCTTGCAGTATTCCTTACGGAAAACAAAAATATGTATACTTTCAAATTCTATAAACATGTCAAAGTGTGCAATTTTACATACTAAGGACAATGCTGGTAAATCAGGAAAGTACTGCATACAGTTCAGTTCTTCCTAAAAGAAAAATTCTGGATCCCCCCCCCCAAAAAAATAGCTTCAAAGAAATCTGAAAATTTTACATCTCCAGCTGAGTGAGAAAGACTGACTCAGAGTCACCCAATGAGCATCATGGCCAAATGAGGATTGGAATTCAAGCCACCCTAGTCAAACCCTAACCACTACACTATGAACACTTTCCAGATGTAATTGTTTATATGTGACTGCATGCATATATAAGAACCAATGAAGGGGAAAAGGCATGGCTCAGTACACAGCATCCACTCTGCACACAGAAGATCCCCTTAATTCCCAGCATGTCCCTATAAAGAATATCACATAAACCCTAGTCTGGATAGCCCAGGCAATCCCAATCTCATAAGAGCTCAAAAACTAAGCGAGGTCAACTGTGGTTAGTACTTGGATGGGAGCAAGGCTTTTTTGGAAGAAAAAGCCCAGCAGGAACTTATTTGTATATTAGGCCACACACCCCTGATGTCACTATTATTCCACAAAGGGCCTTTTTATAGAAAAAGCCCGGCAAGAATTCATTTGCACATTATACCACATCCCCTGACACCAAGCCAGCCGAAACTGCATTCCTGCTCTGAAAAAGCCCTGGATGGGAGACTGTCCTTGAAACAGAGAGGTAGGGGCAGGCTTATTCAGTCACCTCCCTGAATATCCTGCAGGCTCCCAGTAGGGGCCAGTCACCTGAGGTCAACATGACTTCCAAGTGCAGAGACGCACACAAAAATACACAACAAATCACATAGTAGATAAATGTTGCCCACAAAACTACCAAACTAGATGGACTGGTAGTCCAATTCATGATGTCAGCTTTACAGATCCACATGGGGAGGTTGCATATTAAGTTACTGACTTTCCACTGCTGTAGAATGCAGCCTTGTCCTAAAGTGAGACACAGCCAACGCTCACTTGCATTTTCCTTCACTGTTTAAAATATTCTTTTAAATTAAAACAAGGTAAGGAGGAGAGAAAAACGACACAGGATTACCAGATACAGATCCTTTACATAAGGAGAAGAGGAGAATAAAAATGATAATGAATTAAAGTGGCCCCATGCTACAGGATGAGAATAAAATAGGCTTGAAAAGGTTGACTGCTGGACTTGAGGTGCCCAATGTGGTGCCCACTAATACTTCCCTGTGACAGCTGTGTGTGTTTTAGAAAGTGGGAGGGGCTGGGTGGGGCTTTTGTCCAGCAGGGCTTCTTACCGGCCACTGGAGATATGATTGGCTATGCTGGTTGAAAATGCATTGCTTTGCCATTACAGCATAAGGATCTTCACTATCCCAGCGAAGGTAAACTGGGTATATGCAAGAAAATATTTTGAAACCGTACATTTAAGAGGCACTGTGTTAAGTAAAGCTTCTGCCTGAAATGTCAAAGAGCATAACTTCATTCCCTGACATGTTGTGGTTGGCCCCACCTCCTGCGGCAGCCATTCTGCCCACCACCCCGTGTCAGAATGCAAAAAGTGCCCACAAACTCAAAAAGGTTGGGGAGCTGAATTTCTGAATTCTGCTTTCCAGCATAAGCAGCAAGCTTGAAAATAACATCTCCACATCTGCACAACTGACAACGTCTTCACATCCTCCAGCACCACATGCATTCACAGAACGCAATTATCAGAAACTTTTCCTGCAGAAAATCCACTGAAACAAAAAGGACACATAAAGGAAAGTTTTGATTACAGGGAAACAGACCATTTCCTCAGGTCTCTGCTGTTACAATAATTTACAGCTTGGCACATTTTGCAGAGTGCAAATTGTTTTATTTGTAATATACATATTTACTCCACCTTTGCATCTTCTACTGGATTCACAATAAATGTTAATAATATTAAAGTAACAATATTAAATAAGTACAAAAACAAACACTCATGTGTCAACCACCATCCACCATTTAAAAGAACTCATCACAGATTTAAATAGAAATTAAATGGTAGCATTTATATACAAAGGGTCTTTTAAAAAAAAGAAACCTTACAAGCTTCTGACACCAAAAAAAATCAAACTGCCAGGAAAGCAAGGGAAGCCTGGCCAGAAAGTGTATTGTGCCAACACACACAAGGCTCTGTTTAGCATATATATCCAGCCTACTTCAGATAGCAGAAAGATTAAAGAAGCACCCCCCAAAACACCTTTAAGCATCCAAGTGAGTTTATATGGTCAAAGGTGATCATAAAATTATTCCTTTCTCTACTTTGCCCTTTTCCTGCATCTCAACTAGCATCATGGTTTCATTACTCATAGACACAAGGTAAAATACAACACTCCTTCAAAAGCCATCTGGACAAGGAGGAAGGCAGTATTCAAGGAGGGGTGGGGGGAAGACTAACCTTGCTAGTTCAGAGCCTAGGCACCAGCCATGCCATATGAATCATTCCTAAACTGCTTCTGAAGTAGAAGAATCCACAGACAGATTGAGCAGCGGAGGGGTAAGGAACAAAGCACCAGGGAAAAGGGGATACAGGATGCTGCCCCAGAGGACAAGATCATTAAGCCAACAGACAAAATGACTCTGTGGAATGAAATAAGGCAGCTTTCATCAGAATCTGCCTACCAGATTCAAGCCTCATCTGCTTGCTCATTTGGTGCCATAATTGACACTAATAGTCCAAAAGGGCTCAGGGAGGCAGAATGACTTTGCTACATTAGGAAAGTCAAGCAAGCAAACAGCTTCAGTTGGGAAGCTTCAGTGGTCAAATAGGACTCCACCACTAATCTCAAGTGAACCAGCCGTAGCCATTAAGGACAGGGGGAATTTGGGTATGCAGAGTTGGAGGACTTGAGAACACAGGAGGAACTTTTGCCTTTCAGATTTAATCAAAAGCAAGCAGAATTTTTTTAAAAAAAAAAACCAGTTCAGCTAAATGGGCGTCAAAGGTCAATATGCTATGCAGTTTTGCAAATCCTTCTTTCTATTTAAAAGCAACCTCCTTTTCATTATGCCACAGTACTGAGGGTAAATAGGGGAGAAAGGGATTGCCATCTGCAGAAAGCACACACTTTGGCAGGAACTGAGCAAATGTGTCTGAAACATTTTGTTGTTATTCATAATTTACTCCTCTTGCCAGGTTTTAATTTTGCACAGTTTTTAAATAGAGGTTATGCACAAACAAACATATGCATGTGTGTAACATTTTCTTACAGATTGAAAACTTCTCAAGCTTTTTCATTGATTTTTAATTTTGTTTACACATCCCATTGGCTTATATATCTAGTCATCGAGAGCAGGGTTTTTTGAGCCTGTGGGCACCTTTTGGAATTCTGACACAGGGCAGCGGGCACAATAAAAAAAAAGGCTGCCACAGAAGGCTGAGCCAACCACAAAACATCAGGGAGCAAGGATATATATAACTTTAAAAGTACCTCTTCAACATTCCAAATAGAAGTTCTGTTTAACAGAATGCCTTTTAATCTGCACAGCCAATTAGAAGTCCTGCTTGGCAAAAACCTACCTAGCCCCATGCACTTTCTAAAAGCATTTGGCAGGCACCAGTTGTGGGTGGGTACCATGGTGCCCATGGGCATCACATTAGGTATCCCTGATCTAGACAAGGAGTTGTTATTAATAACACCAAACAGGACTATTTGTAAATCATGAGCAGAGACACCCAGCTCCTTAGAACAGGTCTCAACAAATTACAGGAGCCAGGTTTCCATGGTGTCTAGAAATTTCATGGTGGCACCTAGTATTTTCAGCAATAATTTTATTGAAGCTTCTCGCAGAAATTCTCCGTGAAAGTTCAAATCTTATTTGTTGTTTTTCATCAGAACATTTTGCTATATAATAGAAAAATAAATACACATGAAATTCCTGTCATTGCATTTATATGTAAAGTTTAATTTTGTAGCATTGAGTGGTAGAAGATAGATTAATTTCTCAAATGGTAACTTTCTGCACTGATGCCAATATTCAATTAAAATGATGTTTTTAAAGCGTGCATTCCAAGGAAGAGAGGCCAAGGGAAGGAGGATGAGAGAGGCCAGAGTACTCAGCAGAGGGCTTGTGGGGCTGTCAAAAAGGAGCCAGATACACGCTTATGTGCATGGATGAAAGACAGACAAAAAGGATGCCACAACAATCTAACCGATCAACCACAGCCTCATCAGATCTCAGGAGCTAAGCAGGGTCGGCCCAGGCTAGTATTTGGATGGGAGACCTCCAAGGAATACAGGGTCATGATGTGAAGCCAGGCAAAGGCAAAGCATATTTGAACACCTCGTACCTTGAAAGCACTACAGGATCATCTAGGGTTGCCAGCCTCCAGGTGGGGCCTGGCAAGCTCCCGCTTTTGCAACTGATCTACAGCTGGCAGAAATCAGCTCCCCTGGAGAAAATTGCTGCTTTGAAGGACTCTATGGCATTGTGCCATGCTGAGGCCCCTCCCCTCCCCAAACCCCTCCCTCTCCCAGATCCACTCCCAAAAACTCCTGGTATTTTTCAACACAGACATAGCAACCCTGAGGTCATCATAAGTCAGCTGTGGATTGATGGCACTTCCCACCACCACTATCTAACCCACTGCTCCCAAATGATTCAACATCATTACTGAATTTTTGTATCCCTTAAATACTACACACATTGCTCGTACTTCCTCTTTGAGACAGCACAGCATGCAAAACATACCAGAAGTTTAGTTATGTTGGCCAGCTGCAGCAATAGCAGAAAAGAGATAGAAAGGAGAAACAAATAGGTGAAGTACACTGTAGCAGAAAAGGCTGTATAGCCATACTGGTCCATTAAAAATCCAAGAATGAAACCCATGCAATACCTTTTTAATCTGCTTTTATACCCTTTTGTCTTTACAAATTTTGTAACATCCAGACTAGGGGTGGCAAAACTTGATTAACGTAAGAGCCACACAGAATAAATGTCAGATGTTTGAGAGCCACAGGAAGGAAGGAAGGAAGGAAGGAAGGAAGGAAGGAAGGAAGGAAGGAAGGAAGGAAGGAAGGAAGGAAGGAAGGAAGGAAGGAAGGAAGGAAGGAAGGAAGGAAGGAAGGAAGGAAGGAAGGAAGGAAGGAAGGAAGGCAAATAGATGGGGAGGGGGAGGGACAGAGATGGAAAGAAAGCAACTTTAACTTTAAATGACGGCAGGCTTGGCTTGGAGAAGCAATTTAAAGAGAGAAATGCCTTCTCCAAGCTGGCCAACAGGGTGGTAGGGGCTCTGAGAGCCACACAATATGTGTGAAAGAGCCACATGTGGCTCCCGAGCCACAGTTTGGCCACCCCTGATCCAGACTGATGACGAGTCATAGCAAGCTCAAAAGCATTCACAACATTTTGTGCTGATTGGGTCAGTCCTAATTTAAGCCACTACACTTATTTTGTTCTTGGGTTTGGGTAAGTACACTGTGACAAGTTTCACAGTACACAAAGTGAATGACCACAGTCCACAGGCCCCTGGGAGAGGAGCACTGCTGCTGTCCTTTTTATATAAGGATTCAGTATTCAGCCACATTTCTTTCGGAAGTGACCTTTGCTCCAATAGCTCCATAGCTGAACCAGAAATGCACATACTGATGCAGAAGAGCTTTCTAAACTGTTACCTTCAGTGGCATTCTGGAAGGCCTAATTTTAATCTCCTCCATCCCTCCCCTGGCCTAAATTGTGCAACAGAAAAGAGTGGGATATAGAAAAAGGGGAGGAAAGGGGATAATATGAGAAATGTTTTATTTGACAATATGTCATTCTGAAACTTCCCTTCCTCCCCACCTCTCAGGGCTTTCTGATATTCCCAAACAATAGCCGCGTCCTGGAGGGATTTACTATTCTAAAACTGGGTTTATAATACTCTGTTCTGTAGTGATAAGAACACGGGCCTTTAATCCTCTGAGCTGTGAACATGCATATTCTCTCCCATAATAGCCTTTTCTCCCACACTCCATAGTGCCCCCGAGCCACATGAGAACTGGTGGGGAAAGGCAAATTCAAGAGGCTTTGAAAGTGTTCAGGTTCTATGCATGCTTCTCTCAGAGCATTCAGAACCAGGAATGCTCCCATAACAATACATAGAACTCTGCCAGAAGAACCCAGTCATTCTCCGCTGCCTAAGAACAAGCCACTTTACATTTGGTTTTAAACAGGAAGGCTGAAGACACCACAAGTGTCTGCAATCATAAAGTTGTAATTCCTTGACTGGACTTAACTGTGACAATTGTACAGGTTTCACAAAAAGACACAGGTGTGTTTTCACAGTCGCCTTGTTACTATACTGAGATAGTTTTCTATTTAGTTTTAATCCCCATTTACTTTCACGTGACTCAGCATACCAAATTCGTGCCATCTCCCTTCCCTCCACAACAACCTACCATGCTCGCATTTGCAATACCAAACCACATTCTGCCATCTGAGATTAGTGGCCTTTAAGTGCAGTGACAGCACTGAGACTTCAAGATAGCAAGTCAGGGATGCAGATTGCTGTCTCTCACAAATTTAATTCACTAGCACTGCAACGGAAAAAAGGCTGAGAATTATAGCTGTTGAAACATATACAGGTGAACTGGTGGCCAACCGTCCCTCAGTTTGAGATAAAGTTTTCACCTACCTAAGCCTCTCCAGGTACGACGTCTACGACAACCAATCTCCAGAGATGCAGCCAAGCACAAATTCCTGCCAGGCGACAAGGTGTATTGTTCACCAGAACAAGGGTTTACCAACTGACAATCACAGGAGGTGAAACTGAGAAATGTAAATTACAGTTCCGATCTGATCATAATTATACCCTGCTATAGGGCTTTCATTCAATTAGAGTTACTACAACTGCTCTACAACACATGTGTTAGAAAAGGCATTTCCTTCTGCTCCAACAGATAAGTGTACCTCCTCCCTAGTAGAACAGCATTCATTACAGGGAATCACCCAACCGTGTTACAGAAAGTCGTGTGTACATCTCACTCTGAACTGAAGCTTTTGTGTGTTCATTGCAATGTAAGCGTTAATCAGAGAGCTTTGCCGCCGAAACAAAACCAACCCCCACCCCCTCCACACTCAGAGCTGGTCCTCCTGTGAGGAACCCTTTTTGATAAATACTTTGGAATCTTTTGCTGGCAAAAGGATATAAATCCTTGTCCAACGGCAAGTGAGGAATGTCTGCTGTATTTTCTTATGCTCCTCTGCTGAGTGAACCTCCCCGTGTAATATCCTGCAGAAATTTAATGTGTTGTTTACTCCTCCTCACTGATCATTAATGATGATAAATAGGACACCGGCTAGCACCAATCTGCACCGAATCCCCTCAGCCACCTTCCCTTCCCCACGCCACGGACTGTCATTCATCATCATCTTCACCACATCCCTCCCACTGCGGAGGTGTCTGTGAGCCTAAGGTGTGCCCATCTCTGCAAACCCTCTTCACTGTCACCTGTCAAAATAAAAAACAGAACTACCGAATGCCTGGAGATTTATTTATAAGTATTATATATGCATGTTCCTTTTATCAGGAGAAAAAAAAATGAATGCTCAGAAAAAAGCAAACACCTCCAGTAGTCTCCCCAGCTTTTGACAAGGGTGTATACGTTGTAATGCAACTTATTTGTTGTACTGATTTACTTCCTTTCTACCCCACTTTTCTCCCATAGTGGCTTACATCATTCTCCTTTCTTCTATTTTATTCTACCAATCCTGTGAGGCAGGTTAGGCTGAGAGTGTGTGACTGGCCCAGGACCACCCAGCAAGCACCTATGACAGAGTGGGGATTCAAACCTGGGTCTGCTAGTTCCTAGCCTGACACTAACCACTACAGAACACTTATCTCATCTTCTGGCATCTAATCTCTGGACTCTCCAATCTTAACTCATATATTATGGCTAGTCTTGGCTACAGAATTTCTGGCTTTTGACTCTTCAACCACCCTTGACCCAGTTCCTCATTACTCATCCAGGGTTTTTGCCTGGCTACTGGAGAGCCAGTTTGGTGTAGTGGTTAAGTGTGCGGACTCTCATCTGGGAGAACCGGGTTTGATTCCCCACTCCTCCATTTGCACCTGCTAGCATGGCCGTGGGTCAGCCATAGCACTGGCAGAAGTTGTCCTTGAAAGGGCAGCTGCTATGAGAGCCCTCTCCAGCCCCACCCACCTCACAGGGTGTCTGTTGTGGGGGAGGAAGGGAAAGGAGATTGTGAGCCGCTCTGAGACTCTTCGGCGTGGAGGGCGGGATATAAATCCAATATCTTCTATCTTCTTTACTGCCCATGTTCTGAACCGTGACAAATTTTAACAGGAGATGGTGGGGGGCAATTTCCTTCTCCCTCAGTTTGAGCAGTATTACCCACAGCCCTGGACAGGAAAAGCCTTCTTCTTTCTAAAAGCTAAAGGTGAAAATGGATTCGTCATATTGTAATCAAGAGCTGAGTCTCATCTATGTGTTTAAGAAGTCAACCTCTTCTGTTAAGAGTATATTATGTATGTCTCTATTAGGTACTATACCAACCATATACACAAAGGACATAAATTTAATAGCAGGTACAAGCCCTACAAAGATATAGAATATGCACAGGAGGGCAGAGTTACAGTTGCTGTGGGAACTTGAACTTTAAAGCCTGCTACTTCTTGTGCATAAAAATAATCACAGTGAAGAAATATTCCATTTCCATACAGTTTTATCTTAAAACTGAATCTCATTTCATCTTTCAGGGAAGGAGAGAAACGGGAACAGCAAACCTGCCAAGGAGATATTCCCTTTGACTAAAATATGCACCGCCATGTTCTGTGGAGTGCTCATTTGAATTCTCTTGAGGTCTGGTCTGAAGACAGGCTCACACCATGAAAAACACAGTGCTGCAAAATGTGCTTCTAGTCCTGGAGGTGTACACCTTTCTAGGGTGAAAATCTGGGCACCAATTATGTTGTCTGGTCTCCAGACATGCCAAAAGGTTTTGCCCTTAAATAAGGACCAGGTTTGTGGCAACTAGCATAGGGATTTAATAAACTACAGCAGCTCTCAGACTCCACGGATATCCTGATAATGTGATTGGGAAGAGGCAGATACTTTTCCACAATAGTTCCCTCCACCCCAAACAATGGAGAAGCCAGTCAACTGGTTAACCATTTGGAACACACATCCTTCTACTAACCTGCATAATTTAACTCACTTTTCTACAGTCAGATCCTAAACTGCTACATCACACTGTCTCTTGATTTAAATTGTGATACCAGAATAAAGACACTTGGGGTGCGTTCACCCTACACTAAATGATGTGTTTTGAAACTGAATTTTTACTGGGTAAGAATAGCAAAAATCTACTTGCAAAACACATTATTTATTGTTGTGTGTACATACCCTTGATGTAGCAAATGAACAGACTTCAGTCCCAATTTCTATGTAGTAATGCAACAGAAGGAATGCATTCTCCTCTCCTATAACTGCTTTAATCTGCAGTTTCAGGATAGCTTGTTTGCTTCTGACTGATCTACATTCCCTAATGACATGATTTCATAACAAAGGGAAGCCATTCTTCCACAAGGGTCATGGGTCCTGGATCCAAGATGGGACAGATTTTTTTAGGAATAATCCACCTACTATACTCAGGCTGCTGGAGCACAGGGACTCTGACTTTTCAGTACTGCTGAGGAACAAACAGCCTTTCAGAAAAATACCTGAGTTCCCATTCATGTTGTAGCAAAAACAGCATGAACAAGAGCAAAAGATTTTACAGGATTGCACAGGGATGTCTCAAACTACATCTGCATATTGGGGAGGAAGAATGACTGCGAAGTATAATTTCTGGAAATCTAAACCCAACGTTTTCCTCTGTGTGTGTGTGTGTTTCACGAAAAGAGAAATTTGAGAGAAAATTTAAACACATGCAATACTTAATTATCAAGCCAAAACCTGTTATGATGCTTGAACAACATAAAATGAATCATTGATAACTTACTTAGTATATCATTAATTGGTATATTTAAGAAATTTAAAAGTATAAACCTTTTCTGCAAGCAAAATTGCAACTTAACCATCAACTAAAGAGAGCGAGCGGCAAACTGCTGTACCTGATACTATCTTAGCACATTTCACTCAACTCAATTGTTTGGGGGGGGGGGGAATCTAATTGTGGTTTCATCACTCCCCAAAGTTTCCCAATTTTTCCACCAGCGACAGACACGGGGGTGGGGGTGGGGAGAAAAACAACCTTCAAATAGGGAGGGGGTCCAGGCCTTCACATCTCTAGAGATGGAGAAAGGAAGTGCTTTGCACTGAGAATATACATTCTTCCAGAAAGCTGATATAGGTGCACAGCCTACCTACTTAGCCATCGAGCAGTAAGAAGATCCCTGTTTATTTCCCAGCTATTACTGGGGGTAGGGACAAATTCCTTGCCTTTTACTATTTAATGCATGAAGGTGGACAGGAGATTCCTTCAATGAATTCCCTGCCAAGATGTTCTTTCCTGATTGCAAAGAAGCTCACCAACCTGGGTCACAGAGCAGCAAATGCAATCTCTCACCGTGGCCACCAGCGCACCTGAAGAAGCAAAAGTCAGCTGAGGCAATAAATGCTGTTTAACCTGTCTCCCATAAGGGCCACAACAGCACTCCTAACATCACCTCCCTAGCATTACTTCCCATGCAAGTCCTTCCTTTCATGTATTCCCCATCTTCAAATCACAGATGCATTTTGCTTTCCTGTCTACCAGTTCAAGCACCAAGAGCACCGATGTTAAGACTGATGCTTAAACTTCATGTTCTTGTCACTTTGCAATCAGATTATTTCTGTGGGGCTGCCTCTGAAGATAAATTTTAGCAGTGTTTAAACAACAGCATTAGCTACCTGTATATTTATGGGCTTTGCTCAAAGTGATGGTTCTTGCCTCTAAAGACTTACATGACCTGAGACAAAGGTATCCAAAAGACTGAGGAGCTGTGGCTCAGTGGTAGAGCATTGCACCTGCTTGGCATGCCATAGGTCCCAGATTCAGTCCCCAGCATCTCCAGTTGAAAATGGAGAAGTGATAGGTTTTGTGAAAGACCTTGACCTAAAACCCTACAGAATTGCTGCCAGTCTGAGTGGACAATACTGACCTTAATGTACAAAAGACCTGATTCAGCATAAAGCAACCTGGTGTATTCATACGACTGTCTATTTACATACAAGACTGCCCAAGAGTTGAAGTTCTTTTCTGTGTGCCCTTGCCTCAGGAGAAGATGAGTCAGGTCCCTTATATGTTGCAGATTCTCCTTTGTGGAATCCCACCCCCCACCCCCGCCAAAACACCGCATTGACAGGGTGCCAAAATCTTTTACCCTTCAGCACCAGACCCATTTATTTTCCCTTTGCTCAGGCAGCTGTAAAGCTCTTGCTTTGACACAGTGTTTCCTCTAAGCTGAGTTAGTGTGAGCTAGCTCACAGTTTTTTAGCCTCCAGCTCACACGTTTTTGCCTTAGCTAAGGAAAAATGGCCCCTGAGCAAACTAATTTATGCAGGAGCTCACGACTTTTATGCCAGTAGCTCACAAAGCAGAATCTTTGCTCACAAGACACCACAGCTTAGAGGGCGTCTTGCATATGGTTACATTTAGATCACTTGTTATTGTTTGGGTGGGTAGAGTGGCCTCTTGTTAATTATTTTTTTTTAACAACCTGAAGAGTTAAGATCTATTGTCTTTACTGAAATATGTCATTTGGTTAGTTTTCAACACTGCTATATTTTATGCTGTCTCCTTATGTTATATTATTGTTGTTTTTATTATGCACTTTTAGTGTGACTTTTTACCTGAATGCCAACTAAATTTTCCAAAAATAGAAAGTGCATTGATTGTTGCCAAA
The DNA here is from genome assembly GCF_032191835.1 of Heteronotia binoei. Taxonomy (NCBI): domain Eukaryota; kingdom Metazoa; phylum Chordata; class Lepidosauria; order Squamata; family Gekkonidae; genus Heteronotia; species Heteronotia binoei. The sequence continues at coordinate 65,459,164 of NC_083234.1, forward strand.
TATCCCTCTCTCCTCACAGTCTGAACAGAAAGTCTGAATTTTGTTCCTGATGGCCCCTTGTTCTCAGAAGCAACATTTTGGAGAGATCAAGAGGGTATAAAGGTAGGGAGAAGGCAGGAAAGCTTTGTTCTGCTGATAGAAGTGTCTTCTGTTAGTAGAAAATTTAGTCAAAATCCAACCCACTGCCTCAGCAAGATATAAATACATTAAATAAATGCGAATGCACTCACAAAGAATTTCACAGTATAATTTGAATGCCTAAAGAACACCACATATATTTCAGATATTTTGTCAACACAACAGTTATCTGCTTAACAGGTAAGTTCAACTGCTAGAGAAGAAATGTAATGCAAAGCTTTATCACTACTTTGCATTCTCTCACTGGCATCCATAAGTGAGGCATTCTGGGAAATGTAGCTGTCGAGGCATTGAGCATACTAATAAATATCCTTCAATGTCTAAAACACACAAATCATTGTCATTGACAAAAACTCAAACAACACAAGTTTTAGGTTTCCTTACTTGCCACCCTCATGAGCTGACTCCCCTCCCAATGTCCTACCTGCCAGCTTCCCCCCTCCAGACATCCACGTAGTAGATGTGCTTTGGCTTACAGCCGGCTAAGGCTAAAGATCACAAAGAATGAGGACAATTAGGGGCAGCTGGAAAACACACAAAGAGCAGTTGCTTAGCAACTTCCTCACCTGCAACCAGAAAACCTGGAAGCCACAGAAAATCTACAGACTGCTTCTTTGGGTAAGCTCTCTTGATGGAAAATAAACACATAAGAATAGCTCTCCATATTAGACCCATTGTTCTTCTTGTCCACCATCCCACTTTCAGTGGTGGCCAGCCAGGGGCTTTCAGGAAGCCCACGTGCCCCTTTCTCTACCATCATTGTGTCTTATGACAGCAGATTCCATACATTATTTTGGCACTATACAAAGAAGTCCTTTATTTTGACTGTTCTGAACCTACTGTCAATCAATTTCATTAGGTGACTAAAACACAGATGTTATGTGGAACAGAAGAAAAGTCATCTCCATCTACTTTCTCTGCATCATGAACTCAGATATCAGCATAACATTATATTCACTACAAAAAAAGGGAGGGAGAGAGGGATTTGAAAACTCAGTATTTCGAATGCTGAGGAAAATGACTTCTTACACTGAACAGATTTAGGAAAAGGTTTCCCCACTGCTGAAAAAGCAGGGAGGGGGATTTTTTTCCCAAGGCGGCATTTTCTCATACATAACTGGTCTGACCTCCGTTCTGCTGGATTATAAAGCAAGGACAGAAATTTAACATAAGAAAAGCCATTCTGAAGGAGGAGGATATTGGATTTATATCCCACCCTCCACTCCAAATCTCAGAGTCTCAGAGCAGCTCATAATCTCCTTTATCTTCCTCCATCACAACAGACACCTTGTGAGGTGGGTGGGGCTGAGAGAGCTCTCGCAGAAGTTGCCCTTTCAAGGACAACTCCTACAACAGCTATGGCCATTCCAGCAGCTGCAAATGGAGGAGTGGGGAATCAAACCTGGTTCTCCCAGATAAGAGTCCATGCACTTAACTACTACACCAAACTGTCTCTCATGCCAACGGTCCATCCAGTCCAGCACTCTGTCACACAGTGGCCAAAACCCAGTTGCCATCAGGAGGTCTGCCAGCAGAACCAGACCTCCAGAAGCCCTCCCACTGTTGCCCCACCCAGTACCAAGAATACAGAGCATCACTGCTCTAGATAGAATATTCCATCTATACCTTGCCATTTATGGACCTCTGCTCCATACGTATATCCAATCCCCCCTTGGAGCTATTTGTGCTTGTAGCCATTACCACTTTTTGTGGCAGTGGATTTCATGTACTCTTTGGGTGAAGGACTTCCATTCATCTGTTCAAAGCCTACTGCTCGTTAATTTCATTGAGTGCCTACAAGTTCTTGTATGATAAGAGAGAAAAGCACTTCTTTCTCTTTCTTCTCTATCCCATGCATAATTTTGTAAACCTCTAGCATGTCAGCCCTCAACTGCCATTTCTCCAAGCTAAAAGAGCCTAACCCCTTTAACCATAGGGAAGGTGTTCCACACCCTTAATCATGTTAGTTGCCATTTTCTGCACCAGTTTGGTGTTGTGGTTAAGTGTGCTGACTCTTATCTGGGAGAACCGGGTTTGATTCCCCACTCCTCCACTTGCACCTGCTAGCATGGCCTTGGGTCCACCATAGCTCTGGCAGAGGTTGTCCTTGAAAGGGCAGCTGCTGGGAGAGCCCTCTCCAGCCCCACCCACCTCACAGGGTGTCTGTTGTGGGGGAGGAAGGTAAAGGAGATTGTGAGCCGCTCTGAGACTCTTCAGAGTGGAGGGCGGGATAGAAATCCAATATCTTCTTCATCTTCTTCTTCTACTATGTCTTTTTGAGGTGTGATGATCAGAAATATACACAATATTCCAATACACACAATACAGATATGCACAATATTCCAAATGAGGCCATACCACAGATTTATACAGGAACATTTTGATTCTAGTTGATTTGTTTTCAGTTCCCTTCTTAATAATACCCAGCATAGCATTTGCCTTTGTCAGGCTCTGTAACTCTATCATACTGAAATTATAAAATATTAACCAAATGGACTTTTCTATACTAACCCCTAGCCTTTGTGGTATTGTAGTCACCAAGCATATCAAAGGGGACGTTTGAAGTGTTAACTTTGTTTAGGTTGTAAAGAGAGCAAAGGAATGTGACCGTTAATAGATACCGCCGCTGGCCAGCATCTTCCCAGAGGCTAGGAGATAAGCAGAGGCTCTCGTGTGAAAGTTTGCACCTTCACTCCCTGTTGTTTTGAGAATAATATCTTTGTTCAGATATTGCTTTGATGTAGATTCCATAAGACCCAGAAACACCCCTGCCAAGGTATTAGTCTCAATTTCTGTTTCAAGCTATGAGTTTCCAATAAAGTATTACATTGTCTCAAATGAATATAGCCTTGAGTCTCCATCGCCTGACAGCCTTTTCTGTTGCAGTCGCAGACTGAGTCAACATTTTCAATAAGTTATCTGCCATCACTCCATGATCCCTATCCTGGTCAGCTTCTGCCAATTCAGACTTCATCAGTGTATATTTACAGCTGGGCCAACTTGCCCAGCCTCAATAGATCCCTCTGGAGCACCTCACAGTCCTCCCTGGTTCTCACCACCCTGAACTATTAGCCACAGGTTTTGTTGGAACTCTGTCTGGGGCAGAGATCTCTGTATTCTGGGTGCTTTGGAGGGGCACAGTGGGAGGGCTTCTAGTGTGCTGGCACCACTGGTGGACCTCCTGATGGCACTTGGGTTTTTTGGCCACTGTGTGACACAAAGCGTTGGCTTGATCCAACATGGCTTCTCTTATGTTCTTAACAACTACCCCAGGAATCAGCAACCTTTTATAACTGAAGAACTGAATTAGGTTCAAACAAATAGCCAATATAAGAGAGTCTACTTGCATAATAGAAACTACAATTTATTGTGGGTGGTAACAAACTCACAGAGTTAAGCTTCCTTTCAGGCACACTATTTCCACCCATAGTGTTTCTGTAAGTTATTTCTCTTAGAATCTCAATTTTATTGGACTATATACCTTCTTTGAAATAAAGAGCGACTCCACCTAAGTCCCTTCCCTCCCTAGCTAGACAGTGCCTGGGCCTCTTCAGCAGTCTGAGTATCTTCTTTTGACAGACTGTATAGTATAAAGATTTTATATGTAGTCTATATATTTATACAACATATTTTCAAGGATATATTTAACTCAATGAATTTTGCTGACAATATGCTTTTAAACTATTAAATAATTTGATGTTTTCAATATTATGAAATTCAACTCTATCCAAATATGCTGCTAATTCAATTATGAGTTTGTTTTCTCTTTTCAACTTTCATTTTTCCTGCTTCTCAGAGGCAAAAATGAAGATATATGTGCTAAAATAGCAAAGGCTACAGCAGTTTGCAGTTCTTTCCTTCTTTAGTACTGGGTGTCCTTGCAATTTCGCAGTATAAGTTTAAGGCATTTATACTTTTTAATTTCCTAACTCTGACAAATAACACCACTTTGTATATGTGATAATAAATTGTGCATTTCATATAGTTAAAGCAGTAAACACTATTGCATGTATTGCAATTTCTCTTCCAAAATCACAGGTTCCGCTCAATGGGGGGGGGGGAGCTCTGCTTTTTCAAAAGGAGCCAACATCTCTGGAAAGTTTACATCTCTAGGTGCCCAGTGCTATCTTTATGATAGTTCTATATCACCTGTGAGAGAACACAGAAACTATCTTGCCTCTGTTGGAAAGGATTCTGAGAGGCCCCTTGCAAACTGCAAAAGGTTTCACTGGCACCGCTGAAACCACTCCTATCCTAAATGATCACAGAAATAAGCCAGACTGAAGACCATACCTATCTCAGAGCCAGGGCCAAACCAGAGGACAGTACAAGAATGCCAACTGTCCTGGGCCTCAAGTTCAAAGACAGCCTTACATTTAGCCCGTTTTTGGCATTTTATAAGTTTTGCAATTTGCTTTTATGAACATCAGTTGTTGCCATTTTTAATTATTTATTATGGCTAAGGGCCTCAAAAGTGGGAAGTGTCATGGACCTCTGAGAGGGCCGGCTCAGAGGTCTGAGTGAACACTTCCAAATCAAGTGTATTCCCCCTGCTGTGCCCTTCTCACCCAAACACCAAGACAGCTTCAGTTTCAAATGACTGGCATACACTCTGGATTTATAGCACTAGCTCAGTCATGCAACAGGTGGGCAGACCACAGAGATCTGCATTGTATATGAACATACCAAGGAGCCAAGCCCTTTCTTTGGTCCTTGTTGCTCAGCACTGTCTACTCTAACTAACAGCAGCTCTCCAGGGTCTCAGCTGGAGAGCTGTCTTTATCCAACACCAAATTATATAACATAATTTAAGCCCACATGTCAAAAGTTAAACCTGCGACTTTCAGCATGCAAACAAAGTGCTTTACCACTGGGCCGTGGGCCCATTAAAATCAATCTGAGCCAAACCACTGGTTCCATAGAGCTCTCTAATGTTTGACTAGCTCTGTGGGATCTCAGACTAAGAAGAATCTCCCCCAACACATGCTCGGATTCCCTAAACTAGCGTGAACAAGGATCAAACTTGGGACCTTCCGCATGCTAACACTGCGAGCTCTACCCTTCCTCAAACTGTGCCACTCCTGAAAAAAGCCTGTGAAGAGGGTGGTGGCGATGGCATTAGCAGACTGTGATCAACGTCAGCCCACCCCTGCAAGAAGCCAGTCTAAATTCAGTAAGAAAGATGTTTTACTAAATATCCTTCTCCTAACTTTCCTCTTGGCTCAAGGTGAGTTACAAAACACAATCTAAAAACACGCAGAATAAAATAATACCCTAAATAACTCCACTCCCACCTAAAAGATGTTGTGGTCTATACCCCAATAAAAGGCACTGCAGAACCTTCTTTCACCTTCTCAGGCAGCTACAACAGAAAACATACAAAATCTGGCTGATGTTAGGCGGGCTACTTTAAAAATGGGAGCACTAGAGGAAGCAATCTGAGGACAGGAGCTACTGCACAGAGGGACTTACTGGAAGAGATGTACTTGGGGCTAAGGCCACAGAAAGGATTTAAAGGTTATAAACAGAACTTTGAGCAGAATGGTACAATTCATAGTACAACTAGAGGCACAAGGGGAGTATGAGACACTTTTAGACACACTGACACTACAAGGATCCTCTGTTCTCCATTGGGATCTCTGTACACCACTACATAACCAGCTTGCTAACTGTAATTGTGATAACATTAAGTCCATGAGGTTCCAGTCTCTTACAGATCATTTTTTCCCCTTCCAGGTATTAGGGAAGAAAAGGTCTCCTGCTCCTAACACTTCAGGGTTTGATTAAAATCTGCTCCAGAATAATTACTACCCATACAAGTGAAGCTTCATACATAATTAATACTAAATGTGTGCCCACATCCATGATCAAAAGTAACAATTGGTGTTGCAAAACCGTTGCCGCTTACTTTTTTCAGAAATAAAAAAACCCACAATGATAATTATCATAGTGTTTATTTGCTTCCCTGCTAATTTACCAAAAATGCAGTTAATCTCAGTGGATCTCTTGATCATTAGTGCAAATTAATGCAGCTTCACTGCACATTCTGCATATATTAAAAGGAATTAATTTTAAAAACAACAAAAAAGAAAACCACATGTCTCCATATGAGGAAATGCTAATGGAGTCTGCAGCATGCCTCTGGAGCGTGCTTTCTTTCTCACACGTGGTGAGTGCAATATTAAGTATCTTTCCTGCTTATTTACTTCACCCCATTTCCCAGGGCATGGTGTGAAGGAACACAGTGAACCATCTCATTCGAACAAAGCAGGTCTCAGCCTGGTCAATGCCTAGAGGGGAGAGACCTCTTAGGAACTCAATACATATCATCCTAAATTCCATGAAGGAACAAATGCATTATATAAATGTAGCACGCATCTCAGCAAATGTCTAGGAGGAAACTAAACTAAATCAGACACTCCTTTATTTGCCCTGCAAGCTATCTGAAGCACATTTTACTGAGGTGGTAAACCTGTATCAGGGACTGCCAACATTAGACTGCAAATTCTTGTGATTGAATGCTCCTTGACAAACTTTAAAAAAAACAACCAAAAATCCATTTAGCATACAGAATTGGCATACAGAACAGAGAGAGAGAGACCAGATTACAAATCTGCAACCTATGACTCTAGAGCAAAGTTTGAAACCAAAAGGAACCAATATGGAGCCAAACACAGCTCTTTAAAAAAGAAGATGAAATCTCCAAGTCAAGATGCATTGAAGGTGCAGGTGGGGTATTAGAATAACCAATATGTGAAGGGAATGGCAGGCAAAGATTATCATGGGACGAAAGGACTTGCTGTTAGAGATGCTTTACACAGAAAGGGAAATGACACAGAAACAAACAGCTGCCCCTATTCCAATGGCAAATCATGCACAGATTTATGACAGTGCACTAATGCCGAGGTGTTCCTAAATATGTTTACTTGTTTTTGTGAGACCACACGTGTGCCACTTTCTAATGAACGACTCAACAACCAGTTTTTGGGCTGCCAAAACTTTATGGATTATTAATCAACATGCCAATAAATTGTACAGTTTCTATTATGCAAATAGACTCTCTTATATTGGCTGTTTGTTTGATCTCTTGCCATGAATTATAACCTAGTTTAGTTATTCAATTATAAAAGGTTGCTGATTCCTGGGGTGGAATTCTTTTCTCTGGTATGCTACTCTTCTATGTGTGTGGGAGGGAGACTTGGATATATGTCACAAGTTTACAACTCCAGTGGGGGGGGGGGGGAAATAAGACTTTGATCTCAAGTCCAAAAATATGTTTGAAAGCTATACCCTACTGCCACTAGTATGCAAGTATATATGCTGCAAAAAAGATTTTTTTTCTCATAATGGCCTGTATATTTTTTGCTCTATACAAGATCCTCCTTATGCAGTGGAGGTAGCTTTCACATACAGGCCAATTTTGCACTCACCTTACTCCGCCCTCTCCACATGGCATCCTCCCAATTTCCCACTATTTGCGTTGGGGCTGCAGCAAACATCGTGGGTTTTGAGCAGCAAATGGAAACTGGTTTTTAGCAGTTTCTGTTTGCTGCGCGAAAACCGAGATGTCTGCTGCAGCCCCAGCGCAAATAGTGGGAAAATGGGAGAACACCGTGCTGCGAAGACGGACATAAGAGCGGCGTAAGGGTGAGTGCAAAATCAGTCACAGTGTTTTAGACCAAAGTTTGAAAATAGCCAATACCTTCTTATCAACAGTGAACTTAAATTGTCTATTAATGAAGCTATTATGGTATGCTGTATAATACAGTATACAGCTAAGGTATGCTGTATAATAACTTCATTAATAACTCTAAAGGCGCATTGCTTTGTAGTGCCCTCCCTACCCCCAATCAATGACTAAATTTTCCAAGTGACTATAGTAACACCTGAAGGATCATACGCAAAGCTGCAATATAAACAGTTATTTGTCCAATAAAAGAATTTTCACTTGTTCGTTGTTAAACCATGGGACAGCAACGGATGTTTGCAACTGCCTTTCTTGGAATTCCTCTCAAAGATCAAGTCTGGTATAGTGATAATATTTGACTTAACCAGGAAGATCCAGTTTCAAATTCTACTCATCAAATTCCTACTCATGGAGGAGGAGGAGCAGCAGCGGCAGCAACTGGTTTTTATACCCTGCTTTTCACTACTCAATGGAGTCTTATAGCAGTTTACAATCCACTTCCTCTCCCCACAACAGACAGCCCATGAGGTAGGTGGGGATGAGACAGCTCTAAGAGAACTGCTATGAGAGAGCTGTGACTGACCCAAGATCACCCAGCTTGCTGCATGTAGAGCAGGAGTGGAGAATCAAACCTGGTTCTTCAGATTAGACTCCTCTGCTCTTAACCACTACACCAAACTGGCTCTCCTTGATCCAATTAGCCCTAGCCTAAACTACTGTCATGAACATCAAATTGGGGATACAGCCCTATACACACCACTCTGAGCTTCCTGGAGAAGGATCTGGAAAGATGGAGTTATTCACCTAGGCCTTCCCTCCCAAGACTACCTTCCTCCCTTGGTTGCTTCAGTTTTTTCACTTGATTCATTTATTTTAAATGCTTCTTTACTGCATCTAATACAAGACTCTCATGGCATAGTTTTGTGACCAACCTCCTTGGAATGTGGCAACCACTACTTCAAATGAAGGGACCTCTTCTTCAGTTGGTGAGCAGATATCCTTTTGTGCCAAGGAACCATCCCTGGGCAGGGAGAGGGGGGGGGGGGTCTTGGTAGTTGATTATTTGATCCTTAGGCAAGTAGACAGCTGGGTGGCAAAACCGCATAATGACTGTGTGGTGACTTGCCTTCCTGGTGCAAAAGTAGCTAGGAAATTATAGATGTTTGTGAACAAATGCAAGAAGTATCCAAGGTAAAATCAGGGAGTTGGAATACTTAAGTGTTGGGGGAAAACATAGACATTGTGGATACTTAAGAAACTTGGTGGAATGAGGAGAATCAGTGGGACACGGTGATTCCTGGATATAAATTATATTGGAAGGCTAGGAAGCGAAGGGTTGGAGGTGGGGTGGCTCTGTATGTCAGAGAGGGTATACAGCCCAGTAAGATTGAGAAGGTCAGAGAATTAGATTCCCTTCTAGAAATGCTTTGGGTTGAAATAGCGGGCCCAAAAGGAAATTTAACTATAGGAGTTTGCTATCGCCCACTGGATCAAAAGATAGAGAATGATTATAATATGATGAAAGAATTAAAGATAGCGGCTAAACGTAAAAACTGTATCATAATAGGTGATTTTAACTACCCACAGATTGATTGGGTCAATATGTGTTCTGGTCGAGAGAAAGAGATTGAATTTCTAGGCAATCTCAATGACTGTGCTATGGAGCAGATGATCACAGAACCTACCAGGGGTGGGGCAATCCTGGATTTGGTCCTCAGTAATGCCCAAGACCTGGTGAGAGATGTAAAAGTGATTGCACTGCTTGGGAGCAGTGACCATAATGTTATTGATTTCACCATTTGTATAAATAGGGAGTTGCCCCAAACGACCAACACAATCACTTTTAACTTTAAAAGGGGTAAATTATCTTAGATGAGGAGGCATGTGAAGAGAAAACTGAAAGGAAAGGTAGATTGAGTCAAAACTCTTGGGGAAGCTTGGAGGCTAGTTAAAACTACAATCCTAGAAGCTCAGATAAAATATATACCACAAGTTAGGAAAGGCACAAATAGGTATAAGAAAAAGCCTGCATGATTAACAAAGTAATGGAAGCTGTAAAAGGTAAGAAGGATTCCTTTAAGCGATGGAAATCTAGTCTAAGTGAGGTTAATAAAAGGTAACACAAGCTGTGGCAAAACAAATGAAAGACTGTGATCAGGCAGGCAAAAAGGGACTATGAGGAGCACATTGCAAAAAAACATAAAGACCAACAATAAAAATTTCTTTAAATACATTAGAAGCAGGAAACCAGCCAGGGAGGCAGTAAGGCCCTTGGATGACCAAGGGGTAAAAGGATTACTGGAGAATAGGGAAATGGCTGAGAAGCTGAATGCAGTTTTTGCCTCTGTCTTCACTGTGGAAGATGAGAACTGTTTGCTCACTCCAGAACCGCTAATTTTGAAAGAGGTGTTGAAAGACCTGAGTCAGATTGAGGTGACGAGAGAGAAAGTCCTACAACTGATAGACAAATTAAAAACTAATAAGTCACCAGGTCCGGATGGCATATATCCAAGAGTTCTGACAGAACTCAAATATGAACTTGTGGATCTCCTGACAAAAAAATGTAATCTTTCATTGAAATCTGCTTCTGTTCCTGAGGACTGGAAGGTAGCAAATGTCACCCCCATCTTTAAAAAGGGTTCCAGAGGAGATCCGGGAAATTACAGACCAGCCAGTCTGACTTCTATACCGGGAAAATTGGTAGAAACCATTATCAAAGAGAGAATGAGTAGGCACACTGATGAACACAAGTTATTGAGGAAGACTCAGCATGGGTTCTGTAAAGGAAGATCTTGTCTCACTAACCTATTAGAGTTCTTTGTAGACAAAGGGGACCCAATAGATGTTGTTTACCCTGACTTCCAGAAAGCTTTTGATAAAGATCTTCATCAAAGGCTCAGGCTCCTTAGTAAGTTTAAGAGTCATGGAGTAAAAGGACAAGTCCTCTTGTGGATCAAAAACTGGCTAATTAATTGGAAGCAGAGAGTGAGTATAATAGGCAATTTTCACAGTGGAAGATGGTAAGCAGCAAGGTGCCGCAGGGCTCAGTACTGGGTCCCATGCTCTTTAACTTGTTCATAAATGATTTGGAGTTGAGAGTAAGCAGTGAAGTGGCTAAGTTTGCAGATGACACTAAATTGTTCAGGGTGGTGAAAACCAGAAAGGATTGTGAGGCACTCCAAAGGGATCTGTTGAGGCTGGGTGAGTGGGCGTCAACGTGGCAGATGCGGTTCAATGTGGCCAAGTGCAAAGTAATGCACACTGGGGCCAAGAATCCCAGCTACAAATACAAGTTGATGGGGTGTGAACTGGCAGAGACTGACCATGAGAAAGATCTTGGGGTCGTGGTAGATAATTCACTGAAAATGTCAAGACAGTGTGCGATTGCAATAAAAAAGGCCAACGGCATGCTGGGAATTATTAGGAAGGGAATTGAAAACAAATCAGCCAGTATCATAATGCCCCTGTATAAATCGATGGTGCGGTTTCATTTGGAATACTGTGTGCAATTCTGGTCACCGCACCTCAAAAAGGATATTATAGCATTGGAAAAGGTGCAAAAAAGGGCAACTAGAATGATTAAAGGTTTGGAACACTTTCCCTATGAAGAAAGGTTAAAATGCTTGGGGCTCTTTAGCTTGGAGAAACATGGACTGCGGGGTGACATGATAGAGGTTTACAAGATTGTGCATGGGATGGAGAAGGCAGAGAAAGAAGTACTTTTCTCCCTTTCTCACAATACAAGAACTCGTGGGCATTCAATGAAATTGCTGAGCAGTCAGGTTAGAATTGATAAAAGGAAGTACTTCTTCACCCAAAGGGTGATTAACATGTGGAATTCACTTCCAAAGGGGGTGGCGGCGGCTACAAGCATAGACAGCTTCAAGAGCGGAATGGATAAGCATATGGAGCAGAGGTCCATCAGTGGCTATTAGCCACAGCTTATTGTTGGAACTCTGTCTGGGGCAGTGATGCAGAGAGCCAGTTTGGTGTAGTGGTTAAGTGTGTGGACTCTTATCTGGGAGAACTGGATTTGATTCCCCACTCCTCCACTTGCACCTGCTGGAATGACCTTGAGTCAGCCATAGCTCTGGCAGAGGTTGTCCTTGAACGGGCAGCCCCACCCACCTCGCAGGGTGCCTGTTATGAGGGAGGAAGGTAAAGGAGATTGTGAGCCGTTCTGAGACTCTGAGATTCAGAGTGGAGGGCGGGACATAAATCCAATATCATCATCTTCTTCTATTCTTGTGATTGGGGGGGGGGGGCAGTGGGAGGGCTTCTAACCCCATTAGTGAACCTCTTGATGGCATTTGGGTTTTTTGGCCAATGTGTGACACAGAGTGTTGGACTGGATGGGCCATTGGTCTGATCCAACATGGCTCCTCTTATGTTCTTATGAGGCAGTGTAATTTTTTTTAATGAGTGCCCAACATTCCCCTACTGTGAAAGTCATACTAAGAAAAGGAGGAGGGCAGCTTGAGAGAAGCACTCCACAAACAAGCTAAAAACATGCAGTGTATTTATGGACAATTCAAATCAATGCATGGAGTTGAGAAGTGAGTAAAGAAGGAAGGTGCTATTTTACGCATAATTAGGAAATCAATCCCCCCGCAAAAAAAAGTCCTTTGGTGGTGGTCGTTGGCTCAGTATAATAAACCTTCAAAGGCAATAGGTCTGGGAACTATCCTGACCATTGTGTAAATATGTTTAGGCGGTTTTAAAGTGCAAATATTTCAATGTAATAGATGCCTCCATGCAGAAAGCAACTGTAGTGGTGCATGCCAAGGTTCAAATTTTATAACTATACTAGAGCTTTCTAAGGGAAAGCAAGAGAGGGCTTGAAAGCAAAGCCAGCATTACAGACAGACTGAGAGAGAATATCTACCCTAACGCGACACTGTGATGCAGCAGGCAAATGGAGAGAGATCTCATATTCCACTATTACCGTTTTATTTATTCTTTATCACTTGTACAATAAATTTTAATTTACAGCATGCTTCACCATCTTTATAGTAGAAATTGCCAAGATGGAATTCATCTGCATATCTGACATTATCAAATTTGGGTTTAACACAAATTGCTCTTTGTCAATTCATCAACCGGTAGGAGTGGCCCACACCAACTCTGATTAGACTGTTTGCTTTTCTTTGGTTGGATTACATTTCCATCTGTGCTCTGAAAAGTAATGCAATATGCTAATATCTTGGAATACTGGGTCTCTTGGCCTCTTTCCCCAATAAAGTTTCTTATTACCTCTATCCCATGTCTCTGTGTGTGTCTGTTTGTGCGTGTGTGCATGTCTGGAACTGATCCATGACTAGGGTTGCCAACTACTGCTTCGGAAATACCTGGGGTTTTGAAGGTGGAGCTTGAGACAGTGGGATTTATGGAGGAGAGGGGAGGTATCTCAGATGGGTATGTCATGAAGTCCACGTTCCAAAGCTGCCATTTTCTCCAGAAGTTGAATGAGTGTTTAAAACAAATAAATATTTAAATAAGCCACTGATGTAGTCTGGAGATCAACTGTAATTCCAGGAGATCTCCAGCCTCCACCTGAAAGCTGGCAACCTTATCAAGACAGGTTGATACAAACTGAAGCCCCAAATTATGTCAAATATTATCAGCCAACCTACACTGTAATTTAAATAGTTTGTGCATAAATGCAGCTCTAGGTTACTCTGTCAAATACTCTTTATTACCACTTAACAGATAGGAAACAGAGTTTGAGAACACATGACTTACACAAACTCACACAATGAGTCCAATGGCTGTAATGGAACTATCCAAACACAGCTTTTTCTCTTTTTTTTAAGAAAAATAAACTTTTATTGAGTTTGTCAACTTCATACAAGTGGCTTAAAGAGACATGCATCATATAATGCAAAAATATCACAATACATCGCTATACAGCAATCTAGGCATTCTAGGTACCATACTTGCTAACCTAACTATAACTGTTACTTTAACATAATGAAAAATTATCTAGACATACTGCTGGTCTGGTAGATAATCAACCTGACATGGAAAAATGAGCTATGTTGCAGCAAGTTACTCCTCCAGTGCGAGGACATTCTTAAGACGTTATTAAAGATACACATTATTGTACTGAGAGGGAGGAGGGATTAACAGTGAGTTTAAATTTCCAACTCAAATATGGCATCCAAATACGAGAGAACGAGGATGTACCATCTGGATTTTCATAGTTTTTTAGATTCAGTGATTTTTTCTAAAATGAAAAACTCCCACAGTTTATTGCGCCACATTTGCAAAGAGGGCGAGTCCAGAGATTTCCACTTCCACTACAGCCAATTTAGCTGCCATAAATATCAGGGAAATCAAAGTGTGTTGAAATTTGGTGATACGAACATCGTCTCAGAGGATTAATAAGAAAAGATGAGGAGACAGCTTTAAACCCATTCCTGTAATATTAACAATTAAAGAAGAAATTGTAAGCCAAAACTGTTTGACTCGGGGACATAGCCACCAACAATGAAGGTATGTGCCGCGGGCCCCATAGCCCTTGAAGCACAGGAGGGACATCGATGAAGAGGCATGTGACATACGTACCAGAGTAAGATACCAGCAAGAAAGTACCTTGAATTCTTGGATGCAGATATTTAAAGATTTGGAAGTTAGTGAGGGAGAATTCCAGATATTATTCCATTGGTCCGATGAGAGATCTGTTTGGAAGTCTGTATGCCAAGCCTTTTGATATGGAAGTAATTCCAGGGAGTGAATTTTACAGAGTAAAGTGTAGAGGACAGATATCAAACCTTTAATTGAAGTAGTATCAGTGTAATAATAATAATAATAATAATAATATATTTTATTTATATCCCACACTCCCCGCTGAAGCAGGCTCAGGGTGGTTCACAACATGTAAAACTTACAATTTACATTATAAAACATTTTCCAAAACAATATATGTAATTTACTAATTAAAACCATATAATTACAATATTAAAGACATACAATTACAATAAGAATTAACATTTTCAATGCTATACTCTAGATGTTCTCCTCGGTAGTTTATGATGGCCAAATATAGTGGATCAATCCACATTTAAGTGAAGGCCATTTGAAAAAGGTTAGTCTTGCAGGCCCTGCGGAATTGATCAATTCATCCAGTAGTTGGTTCCACCAGTGTGCAGCTGCAATTGAAAAGGCCCTTTCACGTGTACTCTTCAATTTGGCCTCCTTCGGCCCAGGGATTGTCAGCCAATTTTGTATACCTGATCTCAGTACTCTCTGGGGCACATATGGGGAGAGATGGTCCCTAAGGTAGGCAGGTCCTCGGCCATATAGGGCTTTAAAGGTAATAACCAGCACTTTGTAACAAATCCGGTATACAACTGGCAGCCAGTGCAGCTCGCGGAGCCCCGGCTGTATGTGCTCCCACTTCGGGAGCCCTAATAATAGCCTAGCCACCGCATTCTGCACCAGTTGCAGCTTCCGGGTTTAGCACAAGGGCAGCCCCATGTAGAGGGCATTACAGTAATCCAATCTCGAGGTGACCATTGCGTGGATCACTGTTGCCAAGTAGTTTCTCAAAAAAGGACATTTTAACCCTGAGTGGAGGTGAAAATGAGTGCATAGAAAGGAAATGCTGAACTTGTAGGTATTCGTACCATGGTAATTGGATTCCATATTTGCCTTCCAAGTCTAATTTAGGATATAAGTTGCCCTTTGTTAAGATATCAGTAAAACAAGTAACTAAGGCCTTTCTCCAGTTCTTAAAAGCATTCTTTGCCAGTGCTGGAGGGAAAGCGGGATGGCCTGTGAACTCTGTCAGGAGCGAGGTCTTAGGAGCTAAGAAGCAGCTCCATGCATTCCAGATCTTGTATTCAGCTCGTAAAAAAGGATTAAAATGCAACCTAAACTTCTTGCAACAGCTATTTCATAAGGATTCTCTGAAATTATATGCTGGGATACTCTCTTCCTCTATTTTTTTCCATTCCGCTATATATGTGGGCCTATAAAGTTTTAGTTAGTTAAGATAGTTCCAGTGCGGTACAGTTGGATATCTGGTGCTGCAAGCCCTCCATCACCCATTTGTCTGCATAATGTGGGAAAGCTAACTCTTGACTTCTTGCTTTGCCATATGAAAGAGTTAAATAGTTCTCTGCCATTTGTTAAAAAAGAGAAACTGGTAAAAAAAACTGGTAAGGCTCTAAAATAAAATATAATTTTTGGAAGCAAAATCATTTTCAATAAGTTAATTCTCTCGATAAGTGAAAGTGTTTTAGTAGACCAGTGAAGGGTTAAATCCCTAATAATTTTAGTGATTTCTAGATGATTAAATTTCATTAGGTTGTCCAGGTTTATCGGTATTTGCACCCCTAAATATTTCCATTTGGAGGAAATCCATCTGTATGTATAATTCTTTTTTAATAGAAGTTTTAACATCATGGGAGATTTCAAAGGGATAAAGTAAAGACTTATCCGACTTGGTTTTTAAGTCAGCTGTTCTGCTAAAAGTGTCAAAGTGTGAATGTACATGTGGGAGAGAATGGATTGGGTTTGAAATGAAAATGATCATGTCATCCGCAAATAAATTAATCTTAACATTATTTTCCCCAACAGGAATACCAAGAATATGAGGATCTGTACGCAAAATAGAAGCGAGGGGCTCTATAGCCAACGCAAACAGAAGTGGGAATAAGGGGCACCCCTGGCGAGTGCCTCTTAACAATGAAATTACTGGGGAGTGCAATCCATTAACTTGTATAACGGCCAGAGAAGTGTAAAGAGCATTGATCATGTGTCTAAATTTTGTACAAACCCATAGTTTCCAAAAGAAAATGAAAATACAAGGGCTCGACCGAATCGAATGCTTTTGCTATCTCTTATCGCCAAAATACACACATTAGTAGTTTTGGAATGCCAACAATGAAATAAAGTGCTTACAAGTTTTTGTACATTATCCATCATGTCCCTTTGCAGTATAAACCCTGTTTTCTCGATCAAGATGTAGCTTCCAATCACTCTATTAAGATGTTGGGTGAGAATATTTGTAATCCTGATTCATAAGAGATATTGGGCGGTATGACCGTGGGTCCGTTGGGTCTCTATCCGATTTGGGAATTAAAACAATTTTAGCTAGGGATCAAGATGGGGGAAGAGATCCGAACTGTAGTGCGTGGTTAAAAACATCTATTAAATGTTGTGATTGAGGTGCTCAATGCCTTATAATATTCAGCTGTAAAGCCATCAAAGCCCGGAGCTTTATTGCACTTGGACAACTTAATGACCATTTCTAATTCATTTTCATCAATAGGCTGGTTTAGCATGGATCTCCGAGCACCAGAGAGAGTTTTCATGGTGGTAGAAGAAATTGTTTAATAGAATCAAGCGATGGAATAGCTGATTGTAGAGCTCTGAGTAAAGAGAATGAAAAACTTTTGCAATGTCTTTTGAGGAAGAAAGTAAAGTGCCTGTTGCATCATGTATAGATTGGACATTAAAATTAGACTGTCGCTTGTTAACTTTCCATGCAAGAAGTCTAGAGGAGTGAGGGCTACTGTACCAAAAAGCTTGCTTGAGATATAGTAAGTTTTTCTTAATTTTTGAGACTTCAAGAGCCTCCAGTTTGTTTATTTCAGCCAACAGTTTCTTATATAACTTTTTGCTGCATGATCGTTTATGTTCACACTCTAAGTTCTTAATATTGGCCAAAATCTCATTATGTAGAGTATTTCATTTTTTTTTTTTTTTTGCGAGCTGAGGCGAGAGAAATAATATGCCCCCACATGAAGGCTTTATAGGAATCCAATAGGAGGCAATGAAACCTCTTTCCCCAAATTATGCTCAAAAAACTCATTGGTGAGTTGGGTTAACTTATAAACACCATCTCTGTCCTTGAGAAGGAAATTATCTAGCCGCCATTAATAGCTTTTGTTAAAGAGGTCATTAAGCAAAAAGAGACAAGTAACTGCTGTGTGGTCTGATAGATGTGCAGGTTCAATCTCTGTTTTCCTTACAGAATTAGCCACACACTGAGAAATAATAATAGAAAAGACTGAAATTGATTAGAAAAGAACGTAAAGTCTCTTTTGTTCAGGTGTATGGACCTCCATGTATCGGTCATATCGAATTCCTGAAGTATTTTTTGCAGTCCAGTATAGTTATGGGCAAGGATAGAGCAAGACCTTCTAGAAATTTTAAGACTTTTTCTATCAAAGTTAAGATCTACTAAATAATTAAGATCTGCCCCTAGTATGAGAGGACCCTCTTGGAATGCCTGTAGGTTTTGAAAGAGTTCTCTGATATAAGTTAAATGTCCCAAATTAGGTACATAGGCTACAGCCAAGGTGATTTTTGATCCATTTAGAGTTCCCTTTAGAAATAAATATCTACCTGTGTTATCCTTTTCTATATCCTGAAGCACAAACTGTGTTGATTTGGAGAGCAAAACTGCAACCCCTTGAGTATGCGAGGAACCTGGAGAGTCGTAACTTAAAGGGAACCAGGGTGACTTAAAAATATTATTCCCCCTATTTTTGAGATGTGTCTCTTGCAGAAGCCAACGTTAGCTTTTTGCTGTTTCAAGTAGGAGCTTACTCGCTTAGCTTTGATGGAATTGTTTATGCCATTACAATTGAATGATAAAACCTTAAGACCCGCCATGGTATTGTATCCAAATAAAGATCAGCTTTTCGATGAAATCCGGTCTAAGTAGAAGCCTAACACTATAAAGGCCTCCTCTCATATTTGGAAAAGGGTACAAGTGAAACCAGGATGCTAACATGACAAAGTTAAACACTACCAGTAAAGCATTAAATTCCAGATGAACAAAACGGGAATAACCCTCAAAAAGCCATAGTACAGACCCTGTACTAGCAGCTACTATCAACGCAGTTTCCCAGGGCCAAGCAAAATGAGAAGGAATAAAAAACATGGTGGCACCTAGGCACTGTGTGCAATAATTTTCAGCGAATAGCGCCGTTTCCCACCAAACCCAGCAGCAAGGCAATAAAGATAAAAATACATAACACTGCAAAGAAACCCTAGTGACAAACTCATCTAGTATCGTAACCCAACTTTTCCCTCCCCCCTCCCCCCCTCCAATATTGCAGAAGAACCATTTCAATACAATTAAAACAATAACATACAAAAGACAAACAGTAAGAGAAAAGCTGCAACCCCAAGAAATCTCTCCACGCGCCCCCCACTCTTCCCTCCCACCCACTTAGGTAAAGAACAACAAAAGAAAAAGAGAAAAGCAAAAACCATCCCCTAGGGCTCAAGGGACACCCTGTTTCCGCTGATATTGAAAGAGCATCCAACAAAACATAAATATTAATCCACCAGGGTAAGAGCTAGCTAGCTGTAACATATGGCCCTCCACCTTTCTTGGGGACCTGAAAGCTGACCGCTCCCCCCACCACCACCATTACTACCCCCAGTTACGGCACTAGGAAATAGCAGGGTCAAAGCAAAACATAAACCAAAGGCTAAAAATAGTAAGGCTCGGACTTACTTTAATATCATGGTAGACTACAACTAGAGGCAATGTTAACTCTCCAGAGAAAGAATAAGATCTTCATATTCACCTATAGAGTTCAACGAGCTTCTTCCTCATGGGAACAGCTTGCTTTAGTGTCCTTGTGTGGAGAGAAAAGATCCCTCTTCCGCTTCAAGGACAGCTTGCTCAGCTCCATCAGTATTTCCAAGTTTAAAACGTGCAGCAAATGAAAACCTGCGTCCACGTTTTTGATCTTCCATGACTTTCCCTCTTACTTCACGATCATCGAGTCAGTAAAGGTCCAGTGATACTTAATATTGGCATCTGCTAGTTGATGGGCCACAGGTTTTAACTGTGAGCGATTAGGTAATGTTTCCACTGACAGGTCAGGGAAAATTAAAATAGTTCTGTCCTTAAATGGCAACCTGTCTTTCTCTCTAGCTATGTCCATGATTTTCCTTTTCAGGCGAAGATCTGCAAATTCAGCGATGACATCCCTGGTGGCATTACGGAACGTGGAGGAGCGAAAACCAGAACGGTAAGCTCTCAAAATGAATGAGTCCTTTTGTATCTCAATATTCAGCATGGGAGCCAGCCAGACCGATAGAAAGCGAATGAGTGGGTCTAAGCCTTCGTCATGGTCTCTGAAGCCGTGGCATTTGACGTTCCGTTTCCATTGTTTATTTTCCAGTATTAGAATGTGATCTTTTGCCCACCGTTCATGGGCGTTAAGTTTTTTAATTTCAGAAGCGTTGTCCTCACTTGCCTCAAATGCTAAGTTTGCTGTGGTTGCCACGTCTTTGAGCATAGTCTGGATTGTCTCTAATTGATCCACTAGTGGTCTGAGGACCTCCTGGATGTGATCGAAGATATCTTTTTAAAAAGAATTGGAAGTGCTGTGGAACTCCGACACTGTAAGTGGGACTTCCTCCGAGGTCGCGTTAGAGGCACCGGCAGCCATCTTGGGCTCTCTGGCCGCAGCAGAAGGCCACGGCTGACCTTTAGGCTGAACTAGCTTACTCTGCACTGAATTGGACTAGAGGTTTTCTGCGACGATCCGTCCACCTTGCGCATAACTTTTAGGATAGGATTTTGTATGTGTGAGCCTTAAAAGCTGAAGTAGGGGGGAATTCGGAGGGGAGCTCTGCAATCACGCGTCTGCCGCCATCCGCGCCGACACCACGCCCCCACAGACATAGCTTTTTAAATCTATACTACTCATTCCTTCATACCATTTTACAATTCCAGTCATATATTAAACATGCACATAGAAGTGGTTAATAAAGTTCCTATATGATCCTTTTTGGAATCAGGTGAGATCACTTGGCCAACATGTTCCTGCACTGTGGAATGTCTTGATTCTATAATATAATATTATTAAATTTCTAGTTCGCCCTACCTTGCAATGCAAGGCCCAGGGCAAGTTACAACATGATAAAATATAGTAATACAATAACAATACAATAAATTTATCCAAAAGTTATTAAATTCTGATGTCAATCATAATATCATTTATGGTGCTGCTTAAAAACCAATATTCCTGAGTCAGCGCCACATATGTGTACTATAGATGGTAACTAGTAATTGGGGCAGGGGAGAGATGAGTAAACAGTATAAGACGGAAAACATACTGCGGAAGGCCAATATTTGTTAGCTCTCTGCCACCTCAGCCATTGGCCTGGCAGAACAGCTGTGTTTTGCAGGCTCTGAGAAACTGCATTAAGTCTCACAGTTGCACTTTGACTTGTCCTAATGATATGCATAAATGAATGTTTCAGGATTAAAAATTCCCTGTAGAACTACTACAGCAAGTAAGATAACACCTGTCCTTAAAGAAGAAGACCCATGAGGAGTGGAATTCCATGATGCTCTGGCATAAGGCTCCGTATTTCCTACAGTGGCTACAAGAGACTTAGCTAACCCATAAATTATACCCAAAAATTATCACTGGCTCTCCCTAGCTTATTATTTTCACTGAGACACAGCTATATGGAGAAAGAGGTAGATCTTTTGGGAGGGGTATTGTGGGAGTGTGTGTGCGCACCTGGAAGCCATATTGACCTCTGGTGACTGATGCCTACTGGGGACCTGGAGGATATTTGGAGAGCTGACTGAATACAGCCTGCCCCTGTTCCTCCCAACTTGGTATTTCAAGGAGGTCTCCCATCCAAGTACTAACCAGAGTCGACTTTGCTTAGCTTCTGAGGTCTAACGTAATCAGGCTTGCCTGGGCTATCCAGGTCAGGGCAGAGGGAGAAGATCTTGATCCTCTGTTCCATGCTAGGGCAATTCTGATTCAGTAAAGTATAGGGAAGAAGGGAAAGGATTGCAACTGTATTCCAGGGGAGATGGGTGATAAAATTAAATCAGTTCTTTCTCGTGTAATGTATTTTGGCAAATAGGCTGGTGTTGAATGAAGGGGGGAAAAACAGAAGAGACATTTTAGCCGGACACCACAGATCATTCTTCTAATAATATCTAGGTTTAGAATGAGGTGAATATCTATAACCATACAAGCTTGGTGGTTTTTACAAAGATGTGACAACAAGATGCAAGAAGGCATAATTAGGAGAAACTGGCTAACACCAAGAGGATCTCAGACAAGTACGGTAGGTTGGGTTTGCAAGGAAGGGGGGTGGGGGGGAGAGAAGAAAGCCACACACAATTCAGTATGTGCAAAAAGCTTTTGAAAAGCATTACATAGCACTTATCCAATGAGTTGTAAAATTCATCCCAGCTAGTGACTGGGTGCAAATGGAAGCTATTCACACTCTCATTGTTACTGTGTTATCACATATCACATCTAAAAAGGACTCAAACTAACTCTGGCTCCTTTTCAAATTAAAACAAGGAAAATGGGACAAAACATTTCTCACTAAAAGTACCCACAAAACAGCATGTCTACTTCCACGAAAAGCACCTGGGTATTAGAAAGACACATATCAAGAACAGACTAACAGAGGGTCTTGAATTTTTGCTAGACCAGAGCAGAGTTGTGATATAAACATACACAGAAGTGTACAGTCCACTTCTGAGTTTCATATTACAGTCAATGCATACAAAAGGAGACTGAGGCCATTAGCCATCCCCTTGTAAACATTCTGTATGCTTTCTGACAGAGGCTATATACACAAACAGTCCGTACAAACACAGGTTTTCCCACATGACTGAAAGTTTAGCCTTTTTCCTGATCATGTAATGCAATTCATACCCAAGAAGCCTTCTTCAAAAACTATGCCAAACACACTAGAATTCCCTGGTGGCTATTTATTCTGCCTGGGAGTTGTTTTACCATGAGGTAGGGACAAGTGGGGCACAGAAGCCAGATGTGTGTGTTTGATTGCGCCCATATGATCCATAGGGGAAGGGGTGGCTATGTCAAGCCAAACTGCTCTTGTGATCGCACACAATGTTTCTACAGGTCTGATGTGATACGGCTGAAGTTCCTACCACATTAAAATGTTTGCCACAGTTCAGTCTCTCTCGCAAACAAACACAAATGGAAACAATGAGACCCAAGACCCTTTTAAAAGCCAAGGTATCAAATCCCATTCTAAAGCTATACAGAATAGAATTTTAAATGAAAATGTCCAACTCAAGAAAACATCAAGCATGATTCCAAGCCTACTCTAATTTTCCAGCCAACTTTACATAAGCAGAACATGTGAAGCTACTTTAACAGATCTCAACCACTGATTCACCTAGCCTAACACAGCACGTTCTGTCTAACGATGCCAAGGTAACTGGCAGAGACTGTTCTCCCAGGTTTGTTACCAGAGTCATGGAAATGCTATGATTTAAACCTGAGATGATCTGCGTGCAAAAGCATGAGCCCCATCACTGAGCTGTGGGTCCTCTCCTATACTACACAGACTTCAAAACAGCATCTATTTTGCAGCTGTTTCGTTTCCTGACTCAAAGTGGTAGCAAAAGAATAACACAGCCCACAGTTCAAATGTCACCACAGCCACAAGTGCCCAAAGCGGTCTTAGGCAAACCACCCTCAAATGCTGCCCCTTGTGTTACACACACCTTCTCCAGCACCAGATAACTTTACAAGGATGATTTAAGAATTCAAGTTAACAATGTAGCACACGGTTGTAAACTTCATGGCAAGCGTGCCATGTTTGATAGATGTAATTATTTGTGAACCAAGCTTCGGATCTCCCCACATCACCATATTACTCCAGCAACTGCTGGACAGCTTTGTGGCTACACAGTAGTGGTAGTGGGGAAGTTTTGTTTCCTTCCACCCTTGTGGCTACTTTTATACTCATTCAGTAAGTTGAATTCTCTTAAAGCAGGGGTGTTGAATACATTTATTATGAGTGACATAAATGAAACCTTGTAGGGTCAGGCTACATATGTCATAAAACGTAATGCCAGGTAGCAGAGATATAAGCTTTATAAAGGACACAGACAAAACCCATTAAAGTTTTGTATACTTAAATTTTTTAAAAAATGCTTAAAACATTAGCAGGCTTGCAATATTTTATTTAACTGTGGTACCATTCAAACATGACCAGGGACCCCTGAATCAGTAACACATAGTACTTACCCATCATGCAGTAAAGACTTAACACTCTGCCCCAGTTACAGAGAACAGCTACATGACTTTTTGACCCAGCAACCACTAGATGGGTGGGAAGATCACGAGTCTAGCTACCCAGACAAAGGTCAGCAGGGAACAGAGATGTTCTTACGTCTGTCACCTTGAGACAAGTTATTTCCGGATAATTGTCATGGTAGATTTCGGTATTTCGGTAAATGTTTTGCATGTCCCTTGTGCGAGTCTTGTGATTGTGATGACAAAATCTGAGACCAAAATCCTATAAAAATAAAGACTGCTGGCTTGCAAGCTGAGCAATTCTCCCAGGACATGTGTCTTGTGTGGTTGCTTCCTACATTTAACATCGTTCGTTCGTTTGATTTTAATACGGTCAACGACCAGCACAAATCAGAAAGAATTTACAAAAGCTAAAAAACAAAGCTAAAATACTTACAAAATATTCAAATATTGCCGTATGAACAGTAAGAAATAAGGTATATAAAACAGCAATTAAAATTTGGCTTCAGAAGCATTGCGAATTTTACATGCAATTGCAAAAAACCTTGCACAAGGACCTGTAATCTGTGGGTTCACTCTCATAAAAAACGTTCTAATGATCTCCATATTAGAAAGACTGAAATGGCCTTGAAATCTACTTGCTGAGGGACTAATTAACCTTGCCCGTATCTCCTGGTACAATTGGCATGAGAGAAGAACATGTTCAAGTTTTGATGGCCCCTGTTCCACAAGGACAGACCCTCTTATTCATCTTTCTATATCTTCCCTCTAAAACTGCTGAGGGGAGTGCATGCCATCTGACTGGAGAAAATGCTCTACGATGAATGGGGGATTCCAGGGATGAGAAATACGCTGCTGGTGCTACAATGTATCTAGAATTATCTGGTGCCAAAAAATTTGGCACTTCACTGAGATCACGTTGCCATTCGTTATCAAGCACCCTCTGTCTGGTGATGGCTTTTGCCTGGTCTAAGCCTATATTTAGGAGAGAGTGTGGGGAAAGACCTAGGCTCATCAATTTATTGTAGACCGCTGTTAACCAAGAAGATCAAAAGCCATCCTGAAGGACTAACGATGGCAATCCTTGAGGGCAATAATTTAGCATAAGCCAAAAATTAATAGAGGCTAGGGTCGCCCTGGCTTCTATTTTAATCAAGCCAGATTCCAACAAGCGTAAGCTTGCATTGGAAACACATCTGGAGAGTTGTAAAAGTGCCCTTATAAACTTTGACTACACTAATTCCAGGGGAGCAAAGCAAGAGGATGATGGGCCTAATATTGTTCCATATAAAAGCTGAGCTAGGGTTTTAGCCTGGTATAGCTTAAGTGCAGCGGGAACAAATTGCCCTCCTCCAGTTTGGAAAAATGTTAATATGGCCTGGGCTGATTTTTGGCCAACTGCAGCCACATGCTCGTGGTGGGCATTCCTTGAACCTGATGATTGTAATACCACTCCAAGATATTTAAACCTCTCTACCTGCTCAATCCTGTGCCCCTTGATAAACCTTTTTTTATAAACCTCTTTTTAGTTCTTTTCTCAAAAGACATGATTTTTGTTTTTGGTAATAAATTACCAGCTGATTCTCATCACAGAAGAGACTAAATGCCTGAAGTGCTCTTCTGAGCCCCACAGGTGTTCCAGAGAGGAGTACTGTGTCATCGGCATATAAGAGTGCAGAGACCTTTCTATTACCTAAAGTAGGGGGGTGACAGAAAATGTTGTTTAGGCTACTAATCATATCATTGATATAAAAGATGAATAATAAAGGTGCCAGGACACATCCTTGCTTCACCCCTTTTGCTGTTGGAATGGAGTTAGTAAGGTGCCCATTCCTATTGCATCTGACTCGAATAGATGTGTTAATATATAATGCTCACATTAAATGAAGAAGCCTTTGGTCGACAGTAGTAGTTTCTAACTTCTCCCAAAGTTTTTTTCCTAGATATGGAGTCAAAGGCTGTCTTTAGATCAATGAACACAGCGTGCAAAGAAACAGTAGAGCTGGCTGTGTACATAAGAACATAAGAGAAGCCATGTTAGATCAGGCCAATGGCCCATCCAGTCCAACACTCTGTGTCACACAGTGGCAAAAAAATTATATATATATATATATATATACACACACACACACACACTGTGGCTAATAGCCACTGATGGACCTCTGCTCCATATTTTTATGTAAACCCCTCTTGAAGCTGGCTATGCTTGTGGCCGCCACCACCTCCTGTGGCATGTTAATCACCCTTTGGGTGAAGAAGTACTTCCTTTTCTCCATTTTAACCTGTCTGCTCAGCAATTTCATCGAATGCCCAATCAGACCCTGGGTCCATCAAAGTCAGTATTGTCTTCTCAGACTGGCAGCGGCTCTCCAGGGTCTCAAGCTGAGGTTTTTCACACCTATTTGCCTGGACCCCTTTTTGGAGATGCCAGGTGATGCCTTTTTTGGAGATGCCAGATGTTTATTTATCTATCAGATGTTGCATTATCAAACTTTGCCCCAAAACAGATTGACCCTCTCTGAATCCGGTCCGCTCATCAGACAGTAAATTGTTGTGCTCTATCCAAGATTTAAATTCATCTAATAGATGACTTACACAGAGTTTTCCTGCTATACTAAGCAGACTGATAGGTCTGTAGTTGGCTGGTTCATTCCTCCTCCCTTTCTTGAAGAATGGAACTATTATTACCTGTCTCCATTCCTCTGGGATGCACCATGCGGAGTCAATATATGTGAATAGTGAGGCCAAAGGAGGGGCCCACCATTCAATATTATTGTTTTAAGAGTTCAGGTGGGATGTTGTCAATTCCAGGAGCTTTTCCTCTCTTAAGTTTGTTGATCAATTACTGTATTTTTCGGACCATAAGATGCACTTCCCCCCCCCAAAAAAAAGTGGGGGGGAAAGTGTGTGCGTCTTATGGTCCGAAGGTGTGTACCTTCTGGGGGGGCGATCTGCTGCCTCTTCCTCCGATCTGGCGCTTCCCCCATGCCTACCTGCCTGGCTCCATCTTCTTCAGGCAAGCGCTGGGATCACTCCACGTGGCCCCACCGCAAACCCAGCACTTCGCAAGCACTGGCTGTGGAGGGGGCAGCTTGCTTCCTCCTTGCCTGTGTGCCTAGCTTCAGCTGTGATGTTTAAAGCAAGCGCTGGGATCACTCCCTCTGCCCTCCGATCCCAGCGCTTGCTTTAAACATCACAGCTGGAGCCCGGCACACAGGCATGGAGGAAGCAAGCTGCCCTCTCCACAGCCGGCGCTCGCGAAGCGCTGGGTTTGCGGAGGGGGCGGGTGTTTCCTCCTTGCCTGTGTGCCTGGCTTCAGCTGTGATGTTTAAAGCAAGCACTGGGATCGCTCCCTCCCCCCTCCGATCCCAGCGCTTGCTTTAAACATCACAGCTGAAGCCAGGCACACAGGCAAGGAGGAAGCACGCTGCCCCCTCCGCAACCGGCGCTTGCGAAGCGCTGGGTTTGCGGTGGGGCCACGTGGAGCGATCCCAGCGCTTGCCTGAAGAAGATGGAGCCAGGCAGGCAGGCGTGGGGGAAGCTCCGGATCGGAGGCAGAGGCAGTGGATCGCCCCCCAGGAGGAAGATGCATCCTATCCTCCAGAGCGCCTTATGGTGCGAAAAATACGGTATTTGATTTTCTCCACAGAAATAGGGACATTCTGGGAGGTTAGCAGGCCACTGTACAGAAGATTCACAAGGGCCTTCATTATATAGCTTCTGAAAGTATTTCTCCCAACTGTCAGCTGTAATTAAGGAATCTATGGAGGAGAAACCCTTATATGAAAATTTTGAGGTCAGTTTCCAAAAGATGGAGGAATTTTTGTCTTTTGCTGCTTTCTTCTTTTGTGCCACTATCATTTTATAAGTTCTCTTTTTATCCACCAGTGATAGGTGTAGTGCTGATGTATCAGCTAGAGGGGCAATTTTAAAGGCCTTATATGCTGAGAGAAGAGCCTTTTTTGCCTCCAGACAGTCCTTATCAAACCACCTCATTGAATGCCTTCATAATTTGTTCGGTTGTGGCCAGCTTCATTAATCAATAAAGAGAGCTGAACTAGATTATAAAAAAAGATCATTGGGTCATAACCTGGAAATAATTCCATCATGGCAGCTCGATACTATGTAGCATTTTTTCCTGCTAAAGTTGCTTTAGCTCTTTGTTCCAGTTGGTCTGACCACTTGACACGACACCCCAGTTTCTTTGAGGGAGTAATATGAGTCATAGACTGTGTCATGAGATGGTTCTGATGACCTACTATTTATTTACTTTTACTTATTTATTTATTTCATTTTATTTATATCCCGCCCTCCTCGACGAAGCAGGCTCAGGGCAGCTCACAGCATAAAATCCCAATTTACAGTTAAAATCAATAAGAATTAAAAATTACACATTCACCAATAAAACAAAATTCAATAGTTAAAACAGTTAAGAACAGAATATAAGTTTGGTGCTATTTCAATGGCAATGGCATATTTTCCAATTCCCTGAAATACAGGCATCGTGTCAGTTACATGCCAGCTGGAAGAGAACTGTCTTGCAGGCCCTGCAGAACTGTGCAAGGTTCCGCAAGGCTCTCACTTCATCTGGCAGTTGATTTCACCAGCGGGGGGCTGCAATCGAGAAGGCCCTGTCTCTGGTGGTTTTTAATTTGGCCTCCTTCAGCCCGGGGATTACTAGTAGATTTTGCGATCCCGATCTGAGTACCCTCTGGGGAACATGTGGGGAGAGACGGTCCCTAAGGTAGGCAGGTCCTAGGCCATATAGGGCTTTAAAAGTGATACCAGCACCTTATAACAAATCCGGTATACTATTGGCAGCCAGTGCAGTTCCCGCAGTCCCGGCTGAATGTGCTCCCACCAGGGGAGCCCCAATAACAGCCTGGTGGCCATGTTCTACACTAGTTGCAGCTTCCGGGTTTGGCACAAGGGCAGCCGCATGTAGAGGGCATTACAGTAGTCCAGCCTCGAGGTGACTGTTGCATGGATCACTGTTGCCAGGTCACCGCAGGAAGGGGACCTTGCCCGCCTAAGATGGAAAAAAGCGGACTTAGCAGTGGCTGCTATGTGGGCCTCCATTGTCAAGGCAGTCTCCAGTAGTACCCCCAAGCTCTTGACCTTGTGTGCCATTGTCAGTGCCACACCGTCAAATGCTGGTAGGGGAATTTCCCTACCCAGACTGCTGCGACTCAGGCAAAGGACCTCTGTCTTCGCTGGATTGAGCTTCAATCTACTCAGCCTAAGCCATCCGGCCATGGCTTGTAGCACCAGATTTTCTGGGACAGATTTTCTGGGACAGTCAGGTCAGCCGTCCAACAGTAGATAGAGCTGGGTGTCATCAGCATACTGGTGACAACCCAACACATACCTCTGGGGCAATCTGGGCAAGGGGGCGCATATAGATGTTGAACAACATCGAGGAGAGCACCACCCCCTGAGGCACCCTGCACTCAAGCACGTGCTTCCGGGACAGAAGAAGATGAAGAAGAAGATATTGGATTTATATCCCGCCCTCCACTCCAAAGAGTCTCAGAGCGGCTCACAATCTCCTTTACCTTCCTCCCCCACAACAGACACCCTGTGAGGTGGGTGGGGCTGGAGAGGGCTCTCCCAGCAGCTGCCCTTTCAAGGACAACCTCTGCCAGAGCTATGGCTGACCCAAGGCCATGCCAGCAGGTGCAAGTTGAGGAGTGGGGAATCAAACCCGGTTCTCCCAGATAAGAGTCCGCGCACTTAACCACTACACCAAACTGGCTCTCCAGTTCACCCTCAATCGCCACCCTTTGTCCCCAACCATCTAGGAAGGAGGAAAGCCACTGCAAGGCCAACCCCTGAATTTCTGCGTCGGCGAGATGGCAGGTCAACAACCAATGGTCGACCGTATCAAACGCTGCCGATAGGTCCAACAATATCAATACAGCCGAGCTGCCTGAATCCAGATACTAACACCATATGGAGCAAAAGGGGTAGATGCCCCCCCCCCAAGCTCAATAAAGTCAATCGTGCTACACCTTGTTCCGGTCATGAAAGTAAATTCTCCAGGGTGGTCCCCAGCAGTGGCTCCATTACGAATGAAAAGATTTAACCTTTTACCCATAGTGGCAAGGCAGGAGCCAGCATAGTTTGCCGTGCCATCTTTAAAGGAATGGGGAAAGCGAGTGTGGAGCTCTTCATCATCCTCTTCGGCTCTTGGCAGTTTAAATTTGGCATGAAGGAAGTGATCGTCAGGGCCCAGTCTGGCATTGAAGTCACCACCTATAAGGACTTTGCTGATGAAGTTGTCAACTATGCGATCTTCCAAATAGTGTTCCAAATTGGCCCAGAGGATTGTCATATTTGCTTTTCTTTGTTGAGGTGGGAGGTATAAGTTAACCACCAACATTGCTTAAGATCCAAATTTTAGAAGTACTGCCATAGCCTGCTCTGAACTATTGCAACAAAATATGCTGTAGCTGCTTTACAAATAGACTCCCTGCTAATGACAGGCAAGCAGAATGTGAACCAAACCAATGGGCATTCAAGCCATTCAATATTTACCGTTGAAATGCATTATATAAAAGCTAAGGATCATTATTTAATGATGTGGTCCACTGAAATGTTAGATCTTCATAAATCTTGTTGGCACCACTAACTATCCAACTCATATGTTAAGCTCACATAGGGTTTATCTTCAGATCACCAAAGCTCTTCTTCTTTCCATTAGGTGCAAAATGTCACAGAAGCATGGGTGATTACTTTGATGAACAGCAACAGTCTGATACAGTCTTCTATATAACGAAGGTTATATGTAAGATAAGAGATCCTCAATCTTGCTGAGCTTGTGGGTAGTTTTAAATTTTTGAGAACTGGAAGGAAGTACCACCATGAAATGGCTGTCAGAGTGGGCGGTCACAAAACAACTACTGTGAAGTGCTGGGTCCAGCTAAATAAAATGTTGGGAAATCGCAAGCCAAGCAATGAGTAATCCTGGCAGCCACAAAGATTATGGCTCTTAGGTTCTTCTTCTTTAGTGCATCCTGCTCCAGTAACAGGGGAAAAGCCAGGATTGGGGGGAGCAATGATTTGCAAAAGCCAATGGGTACTAGGAAATAGGGGTGTGCACAGAAAAAATTGGATACAACGGTATTCATGGGGCAAATTTGGGAGATATTTGGCTATCCCAAATATATGACTCAATTATACCCTATAGGCCATGAAAATCAATGGCAAAACATGCTTAATTCGATTTCTATCCCACCCTCCTCGCCGAGTATAATGTATGGAGTATAATGTATTATACATAGAGTATAATGTATGGGGGCTGGGGAAGGGGTTTGAGGGAGAGGCACCAAATTTGCAGTGTAGCTGCAGGAGCCCCTCCCACAGAGAACCTCCAAATTCCAAAAAGATTGTGCCAGGGGTTCCCATTCTATGGGACCCCAAAGTGGTTGCAACCATTCCTCATTGTTCCAGCAATCTCATGTTGCAGTAAAACAGGTTGCTCAGCTTTGTAAATCTTGATTTTAGATTTGTGTCCATCCATCTTTTGGAGAGCCAGTTTGGTGTAGCGGTTAAGTGTGCGGACTCTTATCTGGGAGAACCGGGTTTGATTCCCCACCCCTCCACTTGCACCTGCTGGAATGGCTTTGGGTCAGCCATAGCCCTGGCAGAGGTTGTCCTTGAAAGGGCAGCTGCTGTGAGAGCCCTCTCCAGCCCCACCCACCTCACAGGGTGTCTGTTGTGGGGGAGGAAGGTAAAGGAGATTGTGAGCCGCTCTGAGACTCTTCGGAGTGGAGGGCGGGATATAAATCCAATATCTTCTTCTTCTATCTTTTGATATACCCAGGCCACAAGGGCACCGGGTTCAGCTGCCAGACAGTAGTTCGTAGGGTTATGCCACTGGGTTGGTCACTATTAGGTTGGCACAAGGCTCTGCTGTTTAACACCAATGCATTCAAAGCACTGTTTCTGTGCTGCAGTCCTTGCAGAAAGCACCCCACTAGATTTGTAATTCAGAGACTCTCAGATCTGAACTAAGGCTCTGTGTGTGGCACTGCCACTGCCACAGTGGCATGTGTTCTGCTGGGCACATAGCACTGTTATGCTCCTTGCAAACAAGCATCCTCACGACAGTTGACTTTCTACTGCAGAGATTCTCTAGAAGAATCTGACTGCTGTCTGTGTTGGCAAGTTTTTTCCCAACACAGGAAACAATGAGGAATGGGGACAACCAATTTGGGGTCCCATAGAACAGGAACCCCTGGACCAATCTTTTTGGAATTTGGAGGTTCTCTGTGAAAGAGACTTCTGCAGCTACACTGCAAATTTGGTGCCTCTCCCTCAAATCCCCTCCCCATCCCCCATACATTTTCCCCTATGTTCTGCCATTGACTTTAACAGTATGCATGGTATACGTGAGCCTAATAGCTGCTGAATAGATTCAGCAGCCCGTTCAGATCAGAGAATCTAATTTGGCTGTATATGCTGCAGAATACTGTCGAATCAGCTGTTATTTGCAGTTGTATTTGGTTTGGCCACACCCTACTAGGAAAGCAATTTGGTGCCAGGAGACCCATAAGAAACCCAAAGAGCACCACACTGATAATCACTGTCTCAGAGAAACACACGCATATGTGCTTGGAATGGCCTGTACAACCAAACGATGCTGATATATTACTCTTAGTATTTCCTCCTTCCCTCCTTCACCACTTCCTAGTACATTTCCCCAAGTTTGTCCTTCCCATCCTTATTGCTTCTCAGAAGAAAAACTTCACACACCGTGCTAATATTAGATCAGAACACTATTCCTTTCCTCCCTCCCTTCTCAGGTGGTAAATCAGGCAGCTATGACAACTACCTCCTAGCAATGGGTATACAAGATGGGGTTGAGTGGATGCTGCCTTCACAGTGACAAACACATGCTGTTCATATATCCACCTAGCCTTTTAAATTTCTCACATTCCAACAGAGCAGATGTTCCCAACAGGTGTACCATTGCCAGAGGGACACTGAGGCCACACTGAGGGAGGGATGCATCACTTGGGAGCTGAGCAGAAATCATGCCAGGTGGAATGGGCAAAAGATGATGTCTGAGCTCACCTAGAGAAAGTAATACACTCAATCAAAACACGAGCTTACTGCCTTTGCAGTCACTCTGCCTGTGGGAAGTATAACCGGTTGCTTAACAGCAGCTTGCACAACCTGTTAAAGGTAAATGCTGGAAAAAGGAACTCGTAATAAGAACATTTGGACTGTTTCATCTCAGGATTTACACTGAAACAAACTTGGGCTTCCCAGCAAAGATACACTCCAAGAAGCTCAGAACAGTGTGTCCTCCCTAACAGCCACCCTGTGAGGTAGGCTAGACTGATAAAGAACAACTGTTACAGCGTCATCCAGTGAGCTCATCATTTAATGGAGACTTGAACATGGGTCTTTCCAGGTCCTCGTGTGACATACTGACCACTATACCACTCTGGCTTTCCAATCCTGCCTTTTTGACTACTTGCAGCCGCCATCTGCAGATATCTAAATCCAAGTATCAGGGCTACCTGGAGGTTTTTCAACAAACCTGGGGGACTCAGGTTTGCTGGAAAAAAATTTCCCCCAGATTTAAAAAAAAAAAATTAAAAAGTGTTGTCTGGCCATATGCAAACAATACACTTACTTTACTTTTATAATGACAATAGGTACCTGTGGCAGAGCCCAACAGCGAACACCAGGAGACTCTCCAGGCCCACTTGAAACAGTGGCGCATGTCAGGAGCTGCTTGCAACCCAACTGCCACAACCACACATGTTGGGGGCCACTGGAGGCTCAATCACAGTAATGGCGTACGTTGGGAACTGCTCTAGGTTTGATGCCATGGCAGACAATGGGAGCCAACTGGGGCCCGGCCACAGCAAGAGACACCAAGAGCTGCTCCGGGCTCAGAGCAGCTCCCAAACATTGCAGCCAGGGTCCAAGATGAGCAGTTGGGCCACGACTTGCTGGCTCATCAATGCGGGGGGGAGGGAGAGAGAGAAAGGACAGGATTCCTCCTCTACATGCTTTGTGCTCCTCCTTGTTATCTGTTTGGATGTGTGTGCTAAGAAAGAGGCACTTCACATTCATGTTAACATTTTAAGTACAGGATAAAATATTTGGTCCAGTTTTGTGGATGAAACCAATTAAAAGTAATTGTCTCCCCAGCTTATTAATTATACCTTATAGCATTTCTTTTGCATCTCCCTAACAAAACGTATTGCCAAAAATAAATTAAAAAAAATAATGCATGTTTTGTTTCATTTTCATTTTGGAACAGAAGCTCTCAAAATGCTTACTTTCAGTTACAGTGTGGACAGTCTCTCAGGCTCTTTTCTTAGAACTGAATTCAGATTTTCTGTTAGTGGAATGGCCCACAAAATGGTGGTGCTGAGGAACAGGAGGAGCCTGAGGCATCACGGGAGGGGGGGCAGGATGAATGGTTTTAATAGCAAGCATCTTTAAAGGGGGAAGGGGGAGAGATATGGAGTTTGCTATTTTTCTTTGGTCTTAACATGACATCTTTACTAGCTATTATTGTAAGCCATTTTGAACAATGGGAAAAGGCAGCATACGAATCTTTAAACAAACAAACAAACAAATAGGCAGAAATTCCACACTTAGTCTGGATCCAGTTTTCAGAATACCAATTTGCTGGGAGAGGAGAACACCCACGTCCTCACATTTCTCAGCTATATGGTTGCAGGGAAGCAAATCCACTTCAGTAGGCTTGATTCCTCTTCTGTCTTGGAAAGAGGGCTTCTGTCAGGCCATTCTGTGGACCACAGGAGAGCTGAAAATCTTCTTGTTAGGCTGTATGGAGACCTTTGGTGTTTCATTCTGTCAGAGGATACAGGAAGACAAAGGACTTGCATGCTCTTTTTATGTTGGGTCTCTGTGACTTTGTGCGTGCATGCCTGTGACTTTGTGCATCAGTGTGTTTTCAGTGAACTCTCCCTCAAATATGACTTCTATTCTGAGCCACTTTCGGGTAGGGCTACCTCAGAATGTTAGCTAAGTGACGGTTCTGAGGGAAAAAACAAAAGCAAAACAAAAACTTGTAAAAGTTTAATGAGTTGCTCACATTTGCTTCACAAGGTGACTCAGAATAACAATAGCCACCACTGCCGTCACCACACGCATACACTGCCTTTTCGATTTGCCTTCAAAAGATTGTTCTTTGGAAATGTTTCTCAGTGTTTGTGTTGCATTTTTAATGAACTCACTCATCCCTGTTTGGGCTACCTTGCTTTAAAACAGGCTGGACAAAAACAGTAATATTTTAGGATAAGACTTTTATTGAGTTTGAATTACAGAAGGCAGAAGAATTTATCTGTTTGATACATTTTGATATTGTCATTCTAACAAGCCTTTCAAAGCTGCTTACATCTTAAAATATGAGGAGACCGAACAGTAAACACCTGACATTTCAGAGCATTTTCAGAATTTGATGCCATGAACTCCCTGGTCTTGACTTCTCTTCAGGGCTCTTAGTAGCCCCTGGGAAGGCAGAGTGGCCTACTTCATCTAGCTTCTCCCAGGCCAATGGTGGTGGTCCTTTTGTGAGCTGATGGCATGAGTTCTCTGCCTAGTCTGGCCATTTTTTTTCCTGTGAGAGATATGCTAACCACCCTTTGGGACGTGGAATGAGCAAAAGTCATTTCAGTTCAAGAGGTCCATCCCCTCAAACAGAACAGAGTAGTTCTCACCAGCAAAAAGACAATCAGATGTTCAGGGAAGGAGATCACAGGTTAGAGATCACCCCTGCCCTCCACAGCTGCTTTTCCCACTCCTCATAAACACTGCCAGTTCCAACACCAGTGTGCATTCTTGACATAGTATTGTCAACATAACCGCAATATCTGAGTCATCTTTCCCAGAGTAAGTTATGCTTCCCATCACAGGCTGTTACTTCGTACAGAATTGTGTTTGGTGGCTAGGATCTGGGGCTTGCAGCCTGCAGCGTAGCTGCTAGCCTACTTTAGCCCAGTTTGCCTCCCTGGGAGGGAGGAGTCAGGGCTCGCCCGTTTGGGCAGGCAATGTTGGGGGCGGGGTCTGGCCGTCTTAACGGCTAGCTTCCCACTCCCTCCTGGCAGTCCTGTGAAGCTCAGGGAGAAGATCGGGAGCAGCTCATGGGTCGCGTCGCTTTGGTGGTCGCGTTGGGTTCAGCGGTGGCAGCGGTTTCGTGGGGGATTGTTGAAGCGTCGGAGGAGTCTGCCTGGCTGAGTTTGCCTGGGGGCTGGAGTGTCTGTGTGGGACCTGGGCTATCGTTGGGCTATTCTGCGTGGGAGCCTGGGGTGGTCGTTCTTTAGCGAGGTTTGAGTCCCAGGTGTGTGGTGGTGCTGGTGGCTGCCCTTGGGGGGTTTTTTGCAGATGCCTGGGGAGTTTGCTTGGCAGAGTTGCCTTGGCTTGGGGTGTCTGCATTGGGGCCTGGGCTCTCTGTGTTGGGCCCTGGGCTCATTGGGTGCCATTTTAGTGTGGGAGCCTGAGGTGGTCTTCTTTCTTTCTTGTGTGAGGGTTGAGGGAGGCTTGAGTCCCAGGTGTACGGGATTTCTGGTGGCGGCCTTCTTAGAAGAAGAAGGGAGTGGAGCCTACCTTTTTAGGTCCCCTGGCAGGGGGGGTGATTGCATTGTAAAGGGCTGCCATTGCAGAGGGCATTGGTGGGACAGCCATTTTAAGGCCCTTCTTTGTGAAGGAGGGTGGTGAAAAAGCACTAGAGCGGCCATTTTAAGTTTCTTTTCCCTGCTCAGGGGGCGGCAGCCATTTTAGGTGGCATTTTGGGAGGCCATTTTGTAGTTCTTCTCCTTCTGTTATAATGGCAGGAGGTAAAGGGTCGGGTAAGCCCAAGGGTAAGAAGCCAGCACCTAGGGCACCCAGGGCGCCTGCTAAGAGGGCACCACCCCCGTCATCCTTGTCTGATGAGGAGGGTGATTTAGCGGTGGATGCTAGTATTATTAGTAGGTTGCGGGCATTGGAACAGGCATCGGGTATCCCTTCACCAGGTGGAGTAGAGGGGGTTAGGGCCTCTAGGAAAGGTAGGCAGGCTAATATTTTTACAAGGCTGTCTATTCTTGAGGGCAGGTCTGGTGGAGTGCTGCCTGGCAGGGATCCTGGTCTTGGTGGTCCCAAGTAGGGTACGGTGGCAACGGCTGGTGGATCGGGATGCGGTTTGCCATTGGTGCCTTCTGAATTTGGAGGTAGGTCTGGTGATAATTGGCAGGCTGGAGCGGGGCGAGTTTGGCCATGGGGGCCTTGGGGACCAGCTTTAGGGGTCGGGCAAGGTACTTCTGCTGCAAGTGTTGGGGTGCCGGCTTCTTTGGGAGCTGGTTCAATCCCGAATTGGGTCTGGCCTAACGGACAAGGTGATACCTGTGCTTACCCCGGCGCAGGGCATCCTGGCTTGGCAGGTTCCCTTATGGGCGCACCTTCCCCTTATGGGATGGTTCCTTTTACATCCTTGCCCTTTGGGGATGTTGCCTTGCTGTTACGGAACCACTTGCTTCCCGCAACCAGAGAGAAAATCCTGAAAGGGGAGTATGTGGACATTTTTTCTCTGCTCTTTCGAGAGTTGAGAAAAAAGATGAGGAGCTGGATGAGAAAGAGAAGGAGAAATTGAAAAAATGGAAAGTGGACAGGACCTGGGCGAATTGGTTGCCGGGTTTTTGTATTTATGCTGGGGTTATTGCCCGGGCGCAGCCATGGCGAGCAGCTGCCCTTTTAAAATATTTAGATATAATTTATAAGGGATACACGGCATTTAGTGGCCCTGCCTGGTTGCAATATGATCAGGAGTTTCGGATGAGGG
The DNA here is from genome assembly GCF_032191835.1 of Heteronotia binoei. Classification (NCBI taxonomy): domain Eukaryota; kingdom Metazoa; phylum Chordata; class Lepidosauria; order Squamata; family Gekkonidae; genus Heteronotia; species Heteronotia binoei. The sequence goes on from NC_083234.1 coordinate 65,496,827, forward strand.
CTGCCTTGTATCCGTCACTTCCGTGGGACCATATTCATCAGCAGCTGTGGCTGCAGGTTATGTCCCCGGCTAGGCCTAATTTGCGTGATCGTTCTGATAGTGGTCACCTGGTACATAGGTCAGCGGCATCAGCTTCATCCAGCTCTCCCCGCGGTTCAGTGGGGCAGGCGGTTCAACCCCGCTTGCTCTGCTGGGAATATGGCTCTTTGGGAGTGTGTAACAGGAAGGCTTGCCAGTTCAAGCACGAATGCCCCATGTGTGGGGGGTCACACTCCTTTGATAGCTGCCCCAGAGCGAGGGGAAGAAAAAATGCAAAGAAGCCTGGTGGGGGTGTTGGATCCTATCCAGCTAAGAAAAGGGCCCAGCCCGATAAGGGTGGGGCCCCTTGAGCGTTGGTTGTCAAGGTATCCTCTAAGGGCTGACAGTCTGTATTTGTTAGAGGGTTTTAAAGTTGGTTTTAGGATCCCTTTTCAGGGGCCTCGGGTTCCTTTTATGACCGGGAACCTTAAGTCAGTTAAGGGTTTGGAACAGGTTGTTAGGGACAAGATCACCAAGGAGTTGGTGGAGGGTAGGATCTTGGGGCCTTTTTCACATCCTCCAGTGGGTACTCTTAGGGTTTCGCCGTTAGGTGCGGTGCCGAAAAAGGCGCCTGGTGAATTTTGTTTGATTCACCATCTCTCCTTTCCCAGAGGAAGGTCTGTGAATGATGGGATTCCTGAGCATTTATGCTCAGTTAGGTATACAGCTTCGACCAGGCTGTAGCCGAGGTGAGACGCTGCAGGGTGGGCGCAGAGTTGGCAAAATGCGATATTAAATCTGCATCTCGTCTTCTACCAGTGCATCCCGATGATTTTGAGCTTTTGGGGTTTTCTTTTGAAGGCCAATTTTACATGGGTAGAGCATTGTCAATGGGCTGCTCTGTATCATGTTCTGCTTTCGAGTGCTTCAGCACATTTTTGGAATGGGCTGTGAGGGAGAAAGTAGGTTTACAGGATGTTGTTCATTATTTGGACAACTACCAAACTACGCCAGTTTGGTGTATTTTTATTTATTTATTTATTTATTTATATTGGGATTTATACCCCGCCCTTCGCACCGAAGTGTCTCAGGGCGGCTTACAACATGATAATTCAAATACTACAATTTAAAACACTTACAAGTAAAATTAAAACCATAAATTAATAGAAGCAAGATAGATAAAAACCGGCGGTCTACAGATGCATTTTGTTCCATCCAAAAGATTTCCTTGTCAGTCAGTATTATAGGCCTGCCGGAAGAGGGCTGTCTTACAGGCCCTGCGGAACTGCCCTAGGTCCCGCAGGGCCCGCACCTCCTCCGGCAGCTGGTTCCACCAATAAGGTGCCGTTACTGAGAAGGCCCGATCCCTGGTGGATTTTAGACGGGCCTCCTTTGGCCCGGGGACTACCAACAGGTTTTGTGAACCCGAGCGTAGTACTCTCTGGGGAACGTGTGGGGAAAGACGGTCCCTAAGGTAGACAGGTCCTAGGCCATATAGGGCTTTAAAGGTAATAACCAATTTTAGTGGTTAAGTGTGCGGACTCTTATCTGGGAGAACCGGGTTTGATTCCCCACTCCTCCACTTGCACCTGCTAGCATGGCCTTGGGTCAGCCATAGCTCTGCCAGAGGTTGTCCTTGAAAGGGCAGCTGCTGTGAGAGCCCTCTCCAGCCCCACCCACTTCACAGGGTGTCTGTTGTGGGGGAGGAAGGTAAAGGAGATTGTGAGCCACTCTGAGACTCTTCGGAGTGGAGGGCGGGATATAAATCCAATATCTTCTTCTTCTTCTTCATGGGTCCCAAGGGGACTGGGCGTTGTGGGCAGCTCCTGTCAGGGTTTATTGAGCTGGCGGCGGAGCTTGGGGTCCCTTTGGCCCCTGAGAAAACAGAGGGTCCGGTCCAAAAACTGACCTTTTTGGGGATTGAGACTGATACTGTTGCAGAGCTGTCTAGGGTAGCTTTTCAGAAAATAGTTGAATTGAGGGCTAGGATTTTTGACTTTCTTTTTAAAAAGAAGGTTATCTTGCTGGAGTTGCAACAGCTGGTGGGGCACCTCAACTTTGCATGCAAAGTGGTTGCTGCAGGGACAGCTTTTCTCAGAAGGCTGTGTGATGCTATGGCAGGGTTACGCTTGCCTCAGCATAGAACTCGGGTTACCTGTAGCATGAGGGATGATTTGAGGGTTTGGAAGGAATTTTTGGGTTACCTGTAGCATGAGGGATGATTTGAGGGTTTGGAAGGAATTTTTGGAGTCCTTCAATGGAGTCTCCTTTTGGAGAGAGGACATGAGACTCGAAGCTGAGCTTCAAGTCATGTCTAATGCTGCCAGGTCTTTGGGTTTTGGAGTCTATTTCTGCAGACATTGGTGCGCAGATAGTTGGCCTGACTCCTCGGTAAAAGTAGGGATGAACCGAGATCTTACGTTTCTCGAGTTCTTTCCTATTTTAGTCGCGGTTTGGCTGTGGGGGAAGGATATGGCCAATCATATTGTTCGTTTTTTGTGTGATAATATGGCGGTAGTCCATGTCATTAATTCCCTTTCATCCAAATCCCAGCGGGTTATGAGGTTGGTGAGGGCCTTCACTCTGCGCTGTTTGCGGCTTAATATTTTGTTTTTAGCCAAACATGTTCCTGGGGTGAGTAACGGGGTGGCTGATGCTCTCTCTCGTAAACAGACGGAGAGGTTTCGTCAGCTGGCCCCAGATGCTGACAGAGAGGCAGTGCAAATGCCCCAGGAGCTATGGCTGACTGGAGAGCCAAGGCCTGCAGAGCGATAGGCCTAGCCATTGCGCTCAGCACCGGGAAGTCTTACGAACGGGCTGTGCGGCAGTTTGAAGACTTTAGGGCTGAGGTAGGATATCGCATGGTTTGGCCCCTCCCGGTGGAGCAGTTGCTCCACTACTGTGTTTCGCTTCGAGGTAAGGGATTGGCTGTGAGATCCATTAGGGGGCACCTTTCAGCATTGGCTTTTGCCAGTAAGGCGCTGGGTTATAGGGAGGAGACAGCTGACTTTCAGCTTCGAAAGATGCTGGAGGGGTGGGCCAGAGAGGCCGGACCCAGAGTGGACACGCGGAATCCTATGTCTCTGTCGATTCTGCGGGGTTTAAGAGGGGTTTGAGCCGGTTTGGTGTAGTGGTTAAGTGTGCAGACTCTTATCTGGGAGAACTGGGTTTGATTCCCCACTCCTCCACTTGCACCTGCTAGCATGGCCTTGGGTCAGCCATAGCTCTGGCAGAGGTTGTCCTTGAAAGGGCAGCTGCTGTGAGAGCCCTCTCCAGCCCCACCCACCTCACAGGGTGACTGTTGTGGGGGAGGAAGGTAAAGGAGATTGTGAGCCGCTCTGAGACTCTTCGGAGTGGAGGGTGGGATATAAATCCAATATCTTCTTCTTCTTCTTTTGAAGCATGTTTGTTTCACGCTGCGTCCTTAATGGCGTTTTTTTGGGGCCCTGAGAGTCAGAGAACTGGTGGCACAGTCCAGAAATGATGTTTCTAGTAAGGCTCTATTATTGAGGGATCTGAGGCTATCTGAGGGTAAGGCAGTGGTTACTGTCCGTCGCTCTAAGACGGATCAGTTGCAGAAAGGTGTGGTACTTGAATTGGGTAGTTGTTCGGAGCTTGAGCTGTGTCCAGTTACTGCGTTGGCTGCTTATTTGGCAGTCCAGGGGCCCGGTGATGGGTTTTTGTTTTGCCATCATGATGGTAGCCCATTGACGAAACATCAGTTTTGGGCAGTGATGTCACAGGCTTTAGGTGAATTGGGTTTGACGGGAGTGCAGTTTGGTACCCACGCCTTTAGGATTGGGGCTGCCTCGACAGCTGCCGCCATGGGGTATCCTTCCTCTTCTATTCAGCGCTTGGACCGTTGGCGTTCATCGGCTTACAAGACTTATGTTCGACCGTTTCTTAGGCCTTAGGTAGCTTGTTTATTGGTTGCTACTGGTTATGTACCTGTTTAACTGTTTTTTCTCTTTAGATGCTGTTGTTCCTGGCCGGAGGAGCTGCGTTCTTGTCAGTGGTCATAGCCACGTGTTTTGGGCCACTCACCAGGCGCTGAGAACTTTGGTCGGCTCTCAGCTGGGACTCAGCCAACATGTTTGTATTGAATGGCGGGGGCGCCGGGGCCTTCAGTGGCCGGGCCTGCTGCCTTTGTTATTTCAAGATAGTGCGGATCCTCCTCCTCAGGTTTTAATTGTTCACCTGGGAGACAAGGATCTGGGGCTTTTAAAGGGCAAGGCCTTAGTTTGGCAGGCCCATGACGATTTTCAGTACATTAGGGAGCGATGGCCTGGGACCATCATAATGTGGTCAGCCATGCTGCCCCGCTGGGTTTGGCGTTGTGCTTGGGACCCTGCAGCTATTGAGAGGGCCCGGTATAAGGCTAATAAGGAGATTTAAAAGGTGTTAGAAGGGGGGTTGGGCCACTATTTGCCCCATCCGGACATTTCGTCGAAATTTCCTGACCTCTACAGAGGGGATGGGGTGCATCTCTCAGAAAAGGGTAATATGCTTTTCCTGAGAGATGTGCGGCAAGGGCTGCAGGTGGCTTTGGGCCTCCCGGTGGGCACTAAGCCCTAAGTAAAGACTTGGCCTTAGTAGTGGCAGGTTTTTGGGGTTTAGGGCTCTATGCGGCATGGAGAGGACTGTGAAGCATCCCCCTTTTGGGGAATTAGGGGTCTGGCATGATCAACCTTGGGGTTTGGAGACCCGGGTTTGGAGAATGCAGATCGTCCTGGAGGCTCGGCTAGAGGGTGCCTTTCCGTCGAGATGTGCGTCTGGGTTTGGGCCCTCTGGTGCGTGCCTCCCTGCTGGGCCTGCCTGGAAGGAGCTGAGTCACTCAGCTCCGGCTGGGGGGCTGGGTCTCTCACCCGCTAATGGCAGGGGAGCGATCGCGATGGCCCTTAGCCCTAGCCAGTCCGCTGGTTGGGTGCCCTTGCCGTTTATTTTGATATTTAATAAAGTGGCCCAATTTTATTCCAATGCATTGTGTCTGACTCTTTATTCAGACCTTGGGGGGCAATGGCAGCACCTCTCTCTGCCCCTAACTTCTGATTTCTCCTCACTTTGTTTCCTGCCATTCCTCTTCCCACCTCTTTGCATGCAAGTCATTAGACCAGCATCAGTGATAGTACTAAAACAGGGTGCAATGGTCATATTTGTGGAGAGCCAGAACACAGCAGAATGGTTCATCTTCAAAGGAACAGCTAGATTTGAGTCCAGTAGTACCTCAGAGATGAACAAGACTCTCAGGCTATGAGCTTTTCAGAGTCAAACGTTCATTTCGCCAGGTATTTGACAAAGGGAGCTCTGACTTTCAAAAGCTCATACTGCGGAAACTCTGTTGGCTTCTGAGGTGCTACTGTACTTGAATGTAGCAGTTTTACTGAAGAACAACATGGCTACCCTCTGAAACGATCATCTTCAGAGGGCTTTTCTTGCTTCTGAATACATTCAGCTTATGAGCACAGAAACGGATGAACCAGCATCATCTGGAACTAAAATCCAGGGATGTTAGGCAACTAGAAACACCTTCCAGCTTTTAAGAACCTACACAGTTATCAGTTTAATACAGACTAAAATACAACAGTATGACTGATGACTTGGATGGGTGTAATTAGCAAGCTGCTTTATAGTATCGTTTATACTGCCACAGAAGGGTAGCTAGAACATGTCCACCAGTTCTGTAACATCAAGATATTGCAATAATAATAACAACCAAAATCAAAATCTGCAAAAACAGCACAACTGCATTGTATCCGGGCATTTGCTATCTCCCGAAGCAGCCATTGGGCCTCCATCTTGTGCTGGTTCTCAGTAATTGAGCATGTTCTCAATAAAGCTAGAGAATAATCCTAGCCATTTAGTTTTATGTGGCTTTGTTAATACTCAAATATGGCCTCAGATCCTTACAATACCTGACTCCATCATTGTTAGTGCCTTGGAATAGGATTATTCCTTCTCTTTCTACTTCTGGAACCTTCACTATCTTCTTCAGACAGAAGAATAGGCCCCAAAGCCTAGAAATTTCAATACTTTAATAAGTTTTAGCTTCACTAATGAGTCATAGGCCACAGTTTCTGGGAGTAATATGGCTTTCTGTGTAGGTCCCAAGTTCAAAGCCCTGCATCTCCATTTAAAGAAGCTCAGGTAACATGTGTTGGGAAAGATCCTCTTTCTATCTGAAACCGTAGAGAGTGGCTGCCAGTCAGAATGTATGTGTGTGTTATGTACCGTCAAGTCATTTCTGATTTAATGCAACACTATGAATTAATAAAAACATAAGAAGAAGGCCCATTCAGTCCAACACTGTGTCACACAGTGGCCAAAAAACCCTCCAAAATGCCATATCGTTAACAACCTTTCTCAGGTCTTGGTTTCTGTTACTGAGTCAATCTATTTCATGTTGGATCTTCTTCTTTTCCTGCTGTCTTCAACTTGTCCTAGCATTATTGTTGTTTCCAATGAGTCATGTGTCCTCTTAATTCAACCAAAGTAGGATAGCCTCAGTTTAGTCATTGTATCTTCTAGTGATAATTCAAGCTTGATTTGATCTAGAACCCACTTATATGTCTTTTTGGCAGTCTATGGCAGGGGTGGCCAATGGTAGTTCTCCAGATGTTTTTTGCCTACAACGCCCATCAGCCCCAGCCAGCATGGCCAATGGCTGGGGCTGATGGGAGTTGTAGACAAAAAACATCTGGAGAGCTACCGTTGGCCATCCCTGGTCTATGGTATCTACAAAACTCTACTCCAGTATCACATTTCAAATAAATCAATTTCCTTCCTGTCAGCTTTTTTCACCATCCTGCTTTCATATTCATACATAATAAATGAGGAAATCACACTATGAATTACCTTGATCTTGGTTTTCAGTGACACATCCTTACACTTAAGGATCTTTTCTGGTTTCCTCTTGGCTACCCTTTCAAGTCACAATCTCCTTCTGATTTCTTGGTTGCACTCTCCCATTTGGTTGATAATTGAGTCAAGGAATAGAAAATATTTAGGAAATACTAAATTAAAGCAACAAATGATCTGACACTATAAAAGGCAACTTCACATATGTAAGAGTTGTAACACAGCTAGCAATGGTGTCCATTCCTTCATGTATCAGGAGCTATCTGAGCAAAGAAAGAGGAGCCATTTTGTTAAGTGGGCAATGCCAGGAGGTACATACAAGCAATCAGTGGAATCACAAAGCAATAGATGGCCTACTAACAGTATGCCCTTCCCACAGTTAAATGCAAACTAAAACGTATGAATCTCTCTCAGATGCAGAAGACTGCCATTCTATAAGCCTGTGTACACTCCTCTTAACACGCTATTTGAAAAGTAATCACAACTAATTCTCACCTCCGCTATCCACAGAAACAGGATTAATTATGGTTACTCATGTACAGACCGTGAAGCTTAGCCATGTCTTTGACACTGATGTCCTTGGTGAATAAAAAAAAAGAAGAAACAGATAAAAGTAGGTCAAAGAAGGTTAAAACCACACTTTTGCCTTCATGCAATTTCAAATCCCAAAGCTGTGAGGATTATAAACACGACCGATTCCCTTTGTCTGACCCAGCGGTGGTTACAACCTAGTCTCATTTCTGCACTTCTACCAAAGAGGCAGCCGAATTCCCCAACCTTTCCTTGGCTTTAATTCTATCTACCTTATTTGTCTTTGAAGGATCAAAGCATATGGGGCACATTTAAGGCTGCAGATTAAGACATCTGTACCATTTTCCCAAAAAGAGAGAGTGACTTGTAATTAACATGGCTCCACTAATTCATTTTCTGACAAGATAGGTAGGTACCTTGCCACCTCAACAGCTTGAATGAAAGAATGAAGTAAAAGCACCTTTCGCTTTGTATGCAGTGGTAAGGAGTGTTGCTGTCACGCCACAGTATATGGTGTTATATAAAATGTGCACAGCTCATCTCAATGCGCCGCTAATCAGTTTAGTTGCTACATCATCACTAAGCCAAAAGCAAACAATTCACCCTCTTGGCTTCCCCTTGTGAATACGGTCAGATAAATCAGAATGCACTCAAATGAGACCTCCGTAAATTGCACATTACACACAAGACAGAAAAGTCCTTCTGATAAAGGATGTCCGAGACAAAAAAATTCCTGCCAGAGGTCATGGCAGAAAGACTGTTTGCCTTAATTTTTAATTTTACATTGCAAAGAAAGGAAGGAGAGTAACTGAATTTTCCCACACAGACAACATCCATAGCTCTTGGTATATAATGGGGCCTTGGGAAAGATAAGACAAAAAGAGATGGAGAGACACATTCTTAGCAGCCAGAAGGTAGTGGAGCTGAATTTCCAAGCACAGGTTGCATGGTCTACATAACATTTGTTGAATTTGGAGGAGCCCTTGGGATGCTCCTGGAGAAAGAACATTGCCTAAGGGGAGCAAACATGACAGAAGAACCCATGGCCTTGTGCCAAGGTAAATAGCAAACAAGAATATGCAAGCTTTTGAAGCACTTGAGACATACATGGAGCAAGCAAGCAAGTGCTGGAGGCAAACAAGCTACTACCATTGGGGAAGAAAAGTTGAAGCCTTGCGCCAGTCTCTAGTGAGAACCTTCTTCACCGCTTCTTACACAATCCACAGTTTTCCTTTACAAACATGTGCTGATGCACAAGCTGAGTTCTTCTGTAAGGCTTGCAAAAATTCCAGCATGCCTCAATTGTAAGCCTGGAGGAAGGCCACAATGGCAATCGCACAACCGAATCCACAGGCACATAGCTTTCATCAGGGCTTTTTTGGAGAAAAAGCCCAGCAGGAACTCATTTGCACATTAGGCCACACCCCCTGACACCAAGCCAGCTGCAACTGCATTCCTGTGCATTCCTGCTTTTAAAAAACCCTGGCTTTCATGTCCATGAAACGGATAAATGTGTGTGGAGATTTGTATGGCAACTGGTTGTATAAAAGCTCAACAAAATTAACACAAAATGTTTACAGATAATTTGAAATTGCAAGGAACTTTTTTTTAAGAAAAGGGAGAGGGAAAACAGAATAGGGATGAAAAACAAATGTTATTTAACACTCATTTTATTAGCTGATGGAAATCCTTTTTCTAACAGTAAACAAGCAAATGCTATCAGAAATGTTTCATTGTTCAAGGCCTCCACATCAAAAAGAAAGGAGACATGTAAATGCAGTGGGGAGGCATACCATGCTTTCAAATCAAAGACATCAGGTTATACAGAAAGAAAAAGTAATCCAATTCTACTCTGTAATTCAACCTTGGCCCTTCTAGACCCTCAGGTGATCCCTAGAAAAATCAGGACAAATGGCCCCCTCCTTCCTCTCACCCACCTTGCAAATAGGACATTTATTAGGGTTTGTAGAATCTTTCGTGCTCAAGTGCCGTGTTCTACTGGAGAAAGTTTTCCTTCCAGACGTTTCGTTCTCAGCTGCGGAGAACATCCTCAGTGGCGTTGCAGCCGGAGCAGGCGCTCTGACTTTCTTGGCTGCTGTGCATTGAGTGGGGCCAGGGCTGCTGGAGAGCTGCTATTTCTAGGCTGGAGGGGGTGTGGTGAAAGGGCAATTGGTTTGTGGATGTGCCCATTGTTTGGTGGGGCTTCCTGGAAGGGTAGTGATAAGAAAACTGGCTGTTGAATGTCCTTATCACTACCCTTCCAGGAAGCCCCACCAAACAATGGGCACATCCACAAACCAATTGCCCTTTCACCACACCCCCTCCAGCCTAGAAATAGCAGCTCTCCAGCAGCCCTGGCCCCACTCAATGCACAGCAGCCAAGAAGGTCTGAGCGCCTGCTCCGGCTGCAACGCCACTGAGGATGTTCTCCGCAGCTGAGAACGAAACGTCTGGAAGGAAAACTTTCTCCAGTAGAACACGGCACTTGAGCACGAAAGATTCTACAAACCCTAATGATGTTACCAGCCGTGAAAACCTGAAATCTTTGAGAACATTTATTCATTATCACAGTGCAGTTCCATGTGCTATTTAAGACTTCCAACCTATCCCAATGGTAATATGTTACTATGAGTGGTTAACAGATTTTTCCAACCATGACAAACGAAATGTAAATTCATGCAGATATGAAAATTTCTATATAGTCTGATTCAAGCCCCAGATGCAACATACAAATAAATAAATCACTGATTAAATTTTTCTCTTGTGTTCATGAAGAAGTTAATACGCCAAAGAAATGTCACATGTCAAACTATGCCATATTTAAAAAAAAAACTTATCCATCAGTGGGGAGGGAAGGGTTTATTAAACATCAAATTAACATTGGTGTAAAGAAAGTCCGATTGTATCTGTTAACCGCTGACTATCAAGACAGACAGTAAAACCAGGTTTAAGAATGTAAGTGATGAGCTGGAAGGAGAGAAGGCATGCAGACAGAAACAGAAAGCAAACAGAGAACAGTGAGTTACAGGGAAGGGGGACTAGAAAGCAGAAGTGGCAAGAAAGCAACCACATCCAATTATCACCCAAGAAAGGCTTTACAGAAAAGAGACCTTCTTTGGGCCATTTATACCCAAAGTACCTATGCAAAAGGACAAAAGGCTATGCACACAAACAGAGATCACTACAACGGAACTGCTTACTTGCCAATTAAGCACACAGCACACACACCCCTGGGACTGTGAGGTCAACTGAGAACTGTTTAGAAAAAGAAAGCAATGCTAACAAGAGAGGATGAAGGGACATGGAGTGCTTAAAGAACATTTAATATGGAACTAAACAGTGATTCAAAAAAGCAATAGCAAGAATATTTTACTGATAGGAGATGCATGCCTTCTCAAGTGCTAGGTAACTACCAGGTGGTTACCCAGTTAATGGCCTCCAAAGATTTACTACCACCAGCATGTGGGGGTGGCAGGGCAGACTATTTGCCAAATGTCATAATCCCATGTGAAAAGGTGATCACGGAGTTGTGTGCATTCATACCCTCAGAAATTCATGCACTACAGCACTTAGGTAGCTCCAAGACTACTACTGAGCAGGGAAACAATTAACATATGAAGTGACAACGGAAGGGATTTGTTATTGTTTTGCAGCATGATGCCCTTTGCACACATCTAACTCTGTAGGAACCACTGACAAACTTGCAAGGAGGAGGACCACTGAATCTGCAACTCAGGTGAAATGAAACTTCTGTGACAAGCCAGGGGTGGAATTCTAGCGGGAGCTCCTTTGCATATTAGGCCACACACTCCTGATGTAGCCAATCCTCCAAGAGCTTACAAGGCTCATTTTGTAAGCTCTTGGAGGACTGGCTACATCAGAGGTGTGTGGCCTAATATGCAAAGGAGCTCCTGCTAGAATTCCACCACTGCAAGCAATCATACATTTTCCCACACACACACACAAACACACACACTATTTTTCAAGCGGCTTAAAGAATGTCATGTGACCACAGATCTGCAATTCTCTCTCCTTTGGGCCCAGGTTACCCTGGTTCACAAGGAATAACATCACAAGAGGTAACTCAGACAGGGTTGGGGAGGAGTTGGTTGTTTTTGCTTATATTTCAGGGGGCTAAATCATACTACAACACTGCATGGCGGGATTAACCTTGTCCAATTCCTCAAGAATTTAAGAATGAGGCAAAGACCCCTTTGCAGGTGCCTGCCACAGCAGCACTGCCCCCAAACGAAGAAGAAACCATCTCGGCAGTGAAAAAGGAGCAAACACAATGGATGTCAGTTAGAACCGACAATATGCTTTGCTCATCACCAACAATGTTTGAAAACTTCCCACGCATGGGTTGGATCTGAGCTCCAAACTGCAGCCTTCTTTCCCTTAATGCCAAACATCAGGTACGTGTTTTATTCAGTCACTCAAATTGGCATAAAGGAAAAAAGGAGCTCTTGGAAAGAGGAGGGGGAGGGGGGAGAATAGCTAAAAGGGAAGCAAACATGGTATCAACAGAGGAGAGTCCTTCCTTCCAAAAACCTCCCTGAAGACGCAGGTCAGAAGAAAGCAGGAAACTTCACAAAACTGCTGTGAAAAGGCAGGTAAAGATCCCTCTCCAGCCTGCCTCCTAACACTTATCCAGTATCTTCTTGGTTCTGTCTGGTGCCTGGAGGAACTGGCAGTCATGAGAGATTGGGAGAGAAAGGAGGAGGTGGAGAAAAGAGGCCTGCAATTTATCAAGGGGGCACCTTGGCAGGAAATTAATGAAATGCTTAAATCTCTTCGCTTAAAAATTAAAACGCCTTCCCTGCCACTACTGTGCACACCCCCGCAGCCTTTCTTACAGCTCCCAGGTGTCTGCAGCTTGCTTCCCTGTGTGTTGGTGGGCAACAATTCTCTGAAAACCCTGCAGGCACTGCCAATGTTGAAGTGAACTGTCTCAACCTTAAGGGCCAGAAGGTACAAACAGGGGGAAAAAAAGTTTTGCATTCCTCACAGACAGGTGGGTTTTGGGGTTTTTTTTTACTTCCATGACAGGTGTTTACAGTCACTTTCAGCCACAGGGCTCTTTGTTAAGAATGATGGACAAGAAAGATCTGTTCATGTACAACACCCCCACCAGCTAAGAGAAACACTTTATAGCAAAAAGCACTTGAAGGAAATAAATGTCGAAAGTGGGAAGGAAATAAATGTCGGAGGTGGGGAGCAATAGGAGGACAATGCTTTTAGTGGGATTAAGGACTGTTCCACACCAGTCAATTCTAGTTTGTTTGTTTTAGTATTTTGTGTGTGTGTGTGTGTGTGTGTGCATGCACACAAATGTGCTTGTATGCCTAGGAGTCATGGTGACTTCTAGTGACCCCTAGTGGGGCTAGGTTGTTTCAGAGAGGTGACTTGATATTGCCTGTCTCTGCATCCTGGCCCAGGTATTCCTTGGAGGTCTCCCCAAGGTCAGCCTTGCTTACTTTTCGAGCTCTGATGAGATCAGACTTGCCTGGGCTATCCAGGTCAGAGCCACGCCAGTCAATTCCAATGCAGCGTAGCAGGATCATCGTCAACATGCTGTAGTGATCAGTGCAACAGACTAGCAAGTTCAAATCCCCACACTTTCATGGAATGCTGCTGAGGCACGAGTCTCTGTCTTTCCACCTAACCTTAACCTCCCCTCAGGATAAAATGAAGGAGGGGAGAATGTAAGCTATTTTGGATCCACACTGGGGAGAAAGGTTTGGTATAAACAGCTAAAAACAAGAAACAGTCCTACATGAAATTATAATGATCCTGAAGACAACAGTAACAAACTCATTCTTATTTCATTCTTTCAGCATTACACATTCTGATTTTTTTCCCCCAGAAGCCAGTTTTATTCTACCTTTCCCTCCTATTGTGACAGAATCAAAGCTCAATTTCTGCTGTGTGGTCAGCTCATGCCCTACAATCCTAACCGATCCCTTCCCAGCCATTGTAACTTCCAGGTCTGATACCACAAAGCATCTTAGCAACAGCTGCTGAATGTCTGAATAACAGTCAGCAGCAGGCAAAGAACCACAGCCAGGTCAAAGAGCACAGGAATTTCACACATAATGGCTCCAGATTAAATTGCTGACACATCTGCAGGTAAAGGATCTGAGATAACTAGGATGGGAAATGGTTCCTTGTATCCTAGTGTCTGTAGATACTTAAGAACATAAGAAGAGCCCTGCTGGATCAAACCAGTAGTCCATCTACTCCAGCATCCTATCACACAGTAGCCAACTAGTTACTGTGGATGGCCAACAACAGGGTACAGAGGTCAAGGCTTTCCTCTAATGTTGCCTTCCGGCACCAATATTCACAGGTTTACTTCCTCTCTATGTTGAGGTTCCCTTTGCATGGCTAGCAGCATCTGACAGACCTATCCTCCATGGATCTGTCTTTTAAAACTATCTACATCTGTAGCCATCACTATATCCTCTGGGAGCAAATCCCACATTTTAATCACTTGCTGTGCAAAAATCTTAAATGTGCTGTGGCAGGATTGCTGGTGAATGGACTCCTGCCTGGAACTCTGTGGTCAGCATACACTAGATTTTCATTGTTTGCTGGGAAGGACCATTTTAAAAAAAAAAAAGAAAGAAAGAAATTTTCTATGCAAACAGTCCCAGGCTTGATTCAGGGCACTTCCAGAGAAAACAACTCAGGTGTAAGAATGACCAGAAGAGCCAGTGCCTATCAGAACAGACAACAGTGAGCTTGGTTGACTTGGTATAAGGCAACTTCATGTGCCTTGCTTAGGTAGAAATAATACTAGTCATTATCTGGGAAAAGAAAAGCCACTAAACAGCCCAACACATAACAACTACGGCACTGGGTTTACCCAGCCAGTTTCCCTTAAAGCAGAAAACATGCAGATGATCACTGAATAAAACCAGGGCAATGAGACTCATTTCCACACTAGAAAGATGTGGGTTGCAGATATGACAGACAGTGAGCAAGAATGTGGTGGCCACCTCGCTATGCTAGAATACAGAATTGGATTTCTAAAGCCAGAAGAAACATTAGCTCACAGCCAAGCACGCCAATCTGCCTTTGCACAGTGTTAAAAAGTCATTAACACCTCCTTGTACGATGGAGCCAGCAGCGTGAGTCCTGGCTGGCAAATCTTCTCCAGGGAAAAGGAGGAGGGAGGCAGCCAAAGCCATGGCTGAAATTCTTAGTCAGGGCACGCGGCTCTATCCTCAAACAAAACAAGACTTACCAAGAGAGCAAGGCTGGGAAACAGTCTCGGTTAACGTGCAGCCCCTTTTCACATCTTTGCAGAGATATCTAAGGCTCAAACAATCCGATCCACAAAGCTATGGATATGAAAGGGCCTGCAAAACTACAGCTGTAGTACTCTTCTTTTGGGATTCAGTCAACCATGGCAGAGTGTGAGTTCTCTCCTGTTCACTCCTGACTACTCCACTTTGTCATAGTCCCAGGGATACTGAGGCCTCAGAACTGGGAGGGCTTGGGGTTGCTTCCCCCTGAGTAGCCTACTCCTGGTCACTGTCACTCTCCTCCCCAGCACAGAAAACAATCCTCCTTAACCTCAGCAGCTGCTTGTTCCTTTTTATCCTCACCTCCACCTGTTTGTGTGTTCCCCTCTACCCTTCTCTCTTGTGTGGTAGATTCTCTTGTCTGTCTCCCCTTCTCCCTACATCCAGTTTGGTGTAGTGGTTAAGTGCATGGACTCTTAATTGGGAGAACCAGGTTTGATTCCCCACTCCTCCACATGCACCTGCTGATGTGACCTGGAGTCAGTCACAAGTTCTCAGAGAGCTGTTCTGCTCAAAGGGCAGTTCTGGGAGAGCTCTCTCAGCTCCACCTACCTCGCGGGGAGGGGAGGGGAGGGGAAAAGAGATTGTAAGCCGCTCTGAGACTCCTTCAGGTAGTTAAGAGTGGGGTATAAATCCAATCTTCCTCCTCCTCCTCCTCGTCATTGGTTTTCCTGAGTCCCCCTTTTAAATCCTCTTCTCTAGCTCCTCCCCCTTTTCTCTTGTTCCTTGCAGTGAATGGGTGTGGCTGTGCTCAGCATCTTCTCCCATTGTCCCCAGCATTCCTGATCCTGTCAAAGGAAAGTTAACTCTGGTCTCTGTTCCTCTCTCCCTTTTCCCTCATTCTTTTACATGAGCCCGGCTGTGGGAAGGCTCCTGCTTCACAGCCTCAGAAGTCATGTCATGTACCCCTTGTGGTAGCCAGGGAAGGCTCCACAGGTCCCAGGAGGTGGGCCACCATTTCTCTGCAATGGTGGAGACTTTCCTGGAGGTGGCTGGCAGGTGTTAAGCCAGGGCAGTTTCTGTCGGAGCAGCCCTGCTTGCAGCTTCACCAGCCCCTCTCCCAACAGCGGCTTCCCAGGTGTGTCGGGACGGTGGGAGTGTGTGTGTCGGGACGGCCTGACTTGTGGCCCCACTGGCTCAGGCTCAGGCAGCTGAGGCCTCATTGTCTTGGGAAAGCTCAAGGCCAAACACAGAGTTAGTGCCAGCTTTTCCAATCGGTTCCAGTCAACAGTACACTGCATGGCCTATTCATGTGTGAAACTCCCAGATCTGTGAATCACTGGGAAACAGAAAAAGAACAAAAGAGGACACTGAAGGAAAAAATGGGTAGGGTCAGATATGGGAGTGCAGAAACAGATATGTGGTGGTGCAGCCCACATTATGGATGCAGAAGGGGGGAAAGGAAGCAAGAAGGAGAGCGCTTTGTGGCATGCATTTAAAAAAAATGATTAAGAGAAATGGAGTAGAGACCCATGTTGGTGCACTCTAAACCTAAACCTGCTAAAAGTTGATAATGAATACTCCACTAATGTGCCAGAATGCAAAAGCGATCACTCAGCTTTCCTCAGCTTTCATTCTCATAATTCCTGAGAGTGAATGAAACTGTGTGTTTCTGCTGACATTTTTACTTTGCATTTAGTAAACCAATTCAGTAAATACAGTAATACAAATATGAAGAGTAAACAGGACAGTAAAGGGGAAGGGGGGGGGGTGTTTCTCCATCAACAGTAATTAAATTCTGCTATTTGGAATCAATTCTAACCAGAGAACAAAGGAACAACACTGTGAAAAGCTGTGCAGCTTTTAGGAGCTGGTTTTTACTTTATTTTTGTCAGTTTCAGATGCAATTCAGAGCCTTGGGCTTTCTTTCAGAAACTGATTTCTCTCTGGCATACAGGTGAGTTTTCTCCCCCCTCCTACCACTACAGAAGAACAGAAGGAACAATGAATGAAAGGCCTAGAGGGGTTCTTGTAGGCAGTCTGGCTGCCCCCTGAGCTTCAGTAACATAGCAGTGAAATGCATCACCTCTTTCTAAGTTTCATCTTCGCCAGAAGCACATAGCTACTCTTCTCACCAGCCCATAATTCAAAAGGCAGAGAAAGCCACATTTTGAATAATAAACAAACCACTTCACTGTCAGCTGGCTGCCATGATCTTTGGTCTATACAACATGGATGAAAGGAGAACATGTCTTATCTGCTGGACTCCATAAGGAGGAGCAGAAGCATCTGCAGTGTAGAATAGCACAAGCCCATGAAAATCTAACACCCCCATTAGAATTATTATTATTTATTTATTTTTTGCAAAGCTTTGCAGTTGGTTCAGTTAGCTCCTGCTAAAGTTTCAGACTTGGTTTTCCAGCCCCCTTCTAGTCCTGCTAGCAGACAGACCCTGAAGAATGCCCATGGGCATCTTCTGCACATGATGCATCACTGGTCAGACATTTGCTCACAATCAGTGGTAAGTACCTGCCCCCTGCTGTCCTGCTTGAGCTCAGGGGCAGGCAGGCAGGCAGGCAGTTCTCACAAGCACTGTTGGGCAGGTAAGGAAATCAGCTATAGCCAGCACTATCAAAGTTGTTTATCCAACAAGAACTGGAGCTGAATGAGGCTATTTACGGGAGAAGTAGCAGCGGCCTGAAGCCTGCAGGCTTTTAAAGCAGGACCCTATCCATTATTCTGCAAAGACTCATTACAAAAGTTTTATCTTCTACTGAAAAGGGAAGGGAGGCCCTGGGCAGCCAAATGTACACTCCAATATCTGAGCTGAGCTTCTGCTGGGATTTTCTGCTTTCTCCATTTCTAGGATTCTGGCTATGAACACGGGGTCTCTGGCAATAGACAAGTCTCTTCAGGGGATGCCTCAGCCTCTGGCCTTGGCTTCTGCTCATGGGCCACCTGGACTTCTGACCCAGCAGCCACAGCTGACTGAGTGTCCCTTGCAAGTCACATGGCCCAGCAACCGCAGGGTCTATGAGGGTTTTGACTTCTGTGGGGTCAGCCACCATGGCATCCTCATTCTCTGAGAGATCCCAGGCATTGAATGTGTTGGCCTGATGTGGGATGTTGGGGAGGGGTTGGCGATCTGGCTGGTGTACCGACCACCTAACGCACCGGCCGGCGCCTTACCATCCCTGGTGGAGGCCGCGGCGGGCTGGGCGTTGGAGCACCCAAGGCTCTTGGTCTTGGGTGACTTCAATGTCCATGCCGACGACGCGGCCTCCAGCCAGGCGATGGACCTGGTGTCATCCATGGCGACACTAGGACTCTCCCAGGTTGTTACAACACCCACTCATCAGGCGGGACACATGTTAGACCTGGTCTTTGTGGCCGGAATATCAGTGACTGATATTGCAATGGAAGCAGTGCCATGGTCAGATCACTTTGCCCTTAAGGCCCGTATGGAGGTGTCACCCAAAACCTGTTTAGGCGGAGAGCGTATTTCAGCTCACCCGCGGAGCCTGATGGACCCGGAACGGTTCCTAACGGCCCTATGGGACACCTGGCCCACTGGCGATTCCCTGAATGATCTGGTAGAGTCCTGGAACGATGGGCTCTCCAGGGCCATTGAGTAGATTGCACCCAGGCGCCCTCTGCGCCCCCGCCCGAAACCGTCGCCTTGGTTTAACCGGGAGCTGCGGCAACAAAAGCGGGGACTCAGACGACTGGAGAGGCAATGGCAGCGTACTCGAGACGAAGTGACCCGAACATCTTATAGAGAGAGTTTGAAGGCCTATGAGATGGCAATCAAATCCGCAAAGAGAGCATTCTTTGCGGCTAAGATTGCGTCCGCAACTTCGCGCCCGGCACAACTGTTCAACATAATTAGAGGACTTACAACGCTGCCGCAAGGCAGGCCAAATTCTATTGAATTGGAAATAGGCTGTGAGGCTTTTGCGAAATTTTTTGCGGATAAAATCGCGTCACTCTGCCCCGACCCCCCTGCCAGTTTGGAGACAGTTAGCGAACCCGAGGCCCCGAGCCTGTCTTCGGACTATACTCTGGATGGCTTTAGCCCCCTCAGCCTGGAGGAAGTTGACAGGATTCTCTTATCGGCTCGCCCAACAACTTGTAAATTGGACCCATGCCCTTCCTGGCTTATTAAATCTTGCCAGAGGGATCTTAGATACCCTGTATGGGGTATCATAAATAGATCCCTAACGGAAGGGCACTTTCCAACGCCGCTCAAAGAGGCTGTGGTCCGTCCCCTCCTAAAAAAACCATCTTTAGATCCGGCCCAATTGGCACACTATCGGCCGGTTTCAAATTTGCCCTTTTTGGGTAAACTTATTGAGAGAGCAGTGGCGATGCAGTTACAGACTTTCCTGGAGGACGCTTCCGTCCTTGACCCATTTCAGTCCGGCTTTCGCCCGGGTCACGGGACGGAGACATTGTTGGTTGCCCTAGTGGATGACCTTCAACGGCATCTGGATCAGGGTGGCTCGGCGGTGCTGATGCTGTTAGACCTGTCGGCTGTGTTCGACACGGTTGACCATCGGCTACTGACGTGCCGCCTCGCCGACGCGGGGATTCAGGGGTTGGCCTTACAGTGGCTTTCCTCTTTCCTGGAAGGTCGGGGACAAAGGGTTGCAATTGGGGGGGAGCTATCCCGGAGGTGCACACTTGATTGTGGTGTGCCCCAAGGGGCAGTTCTCTCCCCGATGTTATTTAACATCTACATGCGGCCTCTTGCCCAGATTGTCCGAAGGTACGGGCTAGGGTGTCACCAGTACGCTGATGACACCCAGCTCTATCTACTGATGGACGGCCAGCCAGTCTGCGCCCCGGAAAATCTTGATCGGGCACTACAGGCTGTGGCTGAGTGGCTCAGACTGAGTGGGCTGAAGCTAAATCCTACGAAGACAGGTCCTTTGCTTGGGTCGCCGTGGCCCGGGAAGGGGAATCCCCCTACCAGTTTTTGACGGTGCGCCGCTGACGGCGGCGGACAGGGTCAGGAGCTTGGGGGTGCTATTGGAGCCTTCCTTAAAGATGGAGGCTCAGATAGCAGCCACTGCCAAGTTCGCATTTTTTCATCTTAGGCGGGCAAGGCAGCTGGCCCCCTTCTTGGAGCGCGACGACCTAGCAACAGTGATCCATACTACGGTCACCTCGAGGTTGGACTACTGCAATGCCGTCTACATGGGGCTGCCCCTGTCCCGAACTCGGAAATTGCAGCTAGTGCAGAATGCCGCGGCCCGGCTGTTATTGGGTCTCCCAAAGTGAGGACACATTCGGCCGGGTCTCCTGACTCTGCACTGGCTTCCAGTGATATACCGAGTCCGATACAAGGTGCTGGTTATTACCTTTAAAGCCCTATATGGCCTGGGCCCTGCCTACCTGAAGGACCGTCTCTCCCCACATGTTCCCCAGAGAGTACTGAGGTCAGGAACACAAAATCTCCTCACTATCCCCGGGCCAAAAGAAGCCCGCTTGAAATCCACCAGAGAAAGGGCTTTCTCCGTTATGGCCCCTACATGGTGGAATCAGCTGCCGGAGGAGGTGAGGGCCCTGCGGGACCTTGTTCAGTTCCGCAGGGCCTGTAAGACGACCCTCTTCCGGCTAGCCTACACCTAGCTAAGATGAGAACTCAATGTAGCTTGGCCAGACGTCTGTTCTATATGTAATTGGAATGTGTACTGGTTTTTAAGGTTTTAACTTTTTAAAATGTTTAATTGTTTATATATTTAAAATTGTTTAATTTTTTATGTTTGACCAATTTCTGGAAGCCGCCCTGAGCCACTTGTGGGAAGGGCGGGATATAAATCACGAATAAAAATAAATAAAAAACTCCTTCAGCCCAACCCTGACACCTGCCCAACATAATTTGAGAAGCAGGAGGAAAAAAACTGTGTTGATTGTGACTGTCTTGGATTCTTCCCAAGTGTCTAGCATCTTCATCACCGAGATTAGGGGAAATCATTAGACTGTTATCCAGAAGTGATGTCACATCTTCTTGCAACACCACCTTCCTCAGATACCACCGCTGCAAGAATCAACTCCTGCCTATCGATACATAGACATGTCACAGAGCCACAGCTTCCCAGTCTTGCCTACCACATTTCAGACACATGATTCACATTGCACTTTCTTCCTGGCTTCTCCTGCCCTCACTTCTAACTGCTGACATTGACGCTGAGCTGTATCATAATCCTGGTTTCTTTCAGTGGTACCACTGGCATCTCAGCTTCATGCCTGCTCATCCCCAGAGGACATTTCAGATAGCTTTGCCGTAGCTCTTCGACAGCCCTAGGAAGCATGCCAGCAGAACTGAGTGGAAGAGGGCAACAGAAAATGACAGGCCTTTCATACCTACTGGAACAGAACAGAAACTATGGAGACCTGGCTAGTCCCCTCTCTACAAAGTGTTAACTTGGACACAGCATGGGAGCTGAATGCTATGATGAGCTCAGTCCACACTGGCAGGAAGCACCCGGCTTTGCCCTAAATTCATTACTGCTTCCCCCCAAATAGAGATAAAAAGAGCCAAGAATATCATCATTCCAAGCAAAAAATTATTGACCTATCCAGACTCATGCCTAAATTAAATGATTTCAGACTCAATCTTCGTTCCCCTCCCTGCAGTGGTAAGTTACAAGCAGCAACATTTGTTCTCTGTGAAGGAGTATGATCTGAGCACCACCAATTCCTAGCCTCTGAAGGATGTTTTGTATTATACTTATTCCTATGCTGAGTAATAACAAGTGTTTATTTCATGTTGTCAGGCACAAGGACTGCATATTTGCTAGACAGACATGCTCCCAATCTATGCACAACGAAGGCAGAAAACATACTTGCACGACTCTCTGTATGTGAAAAACTGCACATAATTCTCCATAAGTAGCACAGTAGTGTGTCGATTCCCAGATTACTGTAAACTGCCACAAATATGATAAAAGTTAAACCTCCTATAGAGGAAAACAAGGTAGGACAGCACCTGCAGAAAGCGTTTGCAAGGTTCTTGCAATAACTTTTAGAGCTGGAGCAAGAGTTTTTTTCCTTTTTAAGGCCTTAAAGGCCTGTGGAAGGAGTATAACCCTTCCTTCTGGTCCATTTACTTTGCTGGATCCCTACGCTCTCAATACCCCTCCCCACAGATCCCCTTGATCTTGACTCTTCCGTTCTCAAGCTCTCTCTTCCACTGGGCATCTCATCTCTGCTCTCCCAAACGTTAAAAAAAACCTATAGCTGTTCCATGCTGGAGACTATAGGTTGCACCTGATTCTGGAATAGATTTGACCTTGGCTCCATCCAATGCAGATGTTACCCTTAAGAGAGATGTGTGAAATTCCTAAATACATATCCCTTCCTTTCCGTCATCACAATTCACTCCAATTCAAAGCAGAAGTCCACAGAGCTGTGAATCACGTCTCAGAATCAACAAATGTTTAGATTATACATTGCTTACACTCTACATGGGAGGATGGGGGACCACTGAAGACCCTTTCTTCCTACAAACTATTCCCCTTAGCAGAAGGATATCCCAAGACTCCAGCTGCAGGGCTTCCAGATAAATAGGCATATATATGCACAAGTTTCACACATGTGGATGCCAAAATGTGAAGCACAGGGCTCAAGGATTTCGGGGAGTGGGGAGGAGATAATTTGTGCTCTTCACCAAAGCCTGGGGGCCTAGATGAACTTGGACCAAAATGAAACTCCATTTCCTCGATAAGAATTTTTTTAATGTTATCTCAGAAATAAAATTGTTTCCCCCCATTTTCATGAGATTGTATATAGATCATCAGAAGTGATAATATATTGCAAGTCTTATTAGACCAGAGTAATTATGCTTGCGGTGAAGTGTGTGTGTGTTTTCCTATTGTTTGTGCACTTGACTCTTTAAAATAAAACCAAGAGATAATCAGGGAAGGATGAGGTCCCCATTCATACATTTCAAAGGAACAACGGCCAAGAAAACTCCCTGGGTGTCCCTGGGCCAGCCAAATACTCTCATCCTAGCCTCCCTCAATGAGATGTTGTGAAGATAAAATGGAGGAGAGAACAATGTAAGCCACTTTGGGTCCCCACTGAGGAAAAAGGTAGGGTACAAATTAAACAAATGCATAAACAAACTGAAAAACAAGAGTGAGCACTTCACATCAAGCATAGCACACGGGATATTTTGCACTTGAATATACATATCTCAAAAGCCCTCATCGCCAAGATTTCAAGTAAGGCAACTACTAAGTAAAGACAGGGTTGTTGTGTTTAATCCATTAATATAGTTTGCCCAGTGTCCTTGGATTGCACAGATGAGTCCATTTCATACTTTTAAGAGCCTCAACAACAAAATCACTGGAACATAATGGTACAGAAAGGTAACAAGATTAACCAAATATTCAGTAGTAATCTGTCTTTGGAACCCAAATTCAGACTCTTTAAAAAGCCATTTTAGTCTATAAAACAAAGCAGGCAGAGAAAAAGTGCCCTGTGCATCGTATTTACAAGATTTCAATACAAGAACTCGTGGGCATTCGATGAAATTGCTGAGCAGACAGGTTAAACGGATAAAAGGAAGTACTTCTCCACCCAAAGGGTGATTAACATGTGTAATTCACTGCCACAGGAGGTGGTGGCGGCCACAAGCTTAGCCACCTTCAAGAGGGGTTTAGATAAAAATATGGAGCAGAGGTCCATCAGTGGCTATTAGCCACAGTGTGTGTGTGTGTGTATGTGTGTGTGTGTGTGTGTCTGCGTCACACAGTGGCAAAATTTGTATATATATATATATATATATATATATATATATATATATATATATACACACACAAATTTTGCCACTGTTCTTATGATGATTTCCAACCACAAAGGAACAGACACAGTTTGAGTTAAGAAGCTCTCCTCCTCCTAACAAGAAAGACAAACGGTTAAAGCACATTTACTGGGAGATGTGTTGCTAGTATTATCATCATCATCACTTTTAAAAACGCTCTGCTACTTTACCTCGCCTGTGCTGTGATCAGCTTTTCCAAATAAATGAATTATGCTGCGTGAGAAAACACTGTATAAACATGGATATTTATATATATATATATATATATATATATATATATATATATATATATATATATATATATATATATATATATATATATATATATATATATATATATATATATATATATATTAAAAGCACACACAGACATATGCTAGCATTATGCCAGAATGAAGTGGCTTTAGAGTACGGTCAGACTGTAATTAAATGTGCACAAAGCTATGCTAAAAGCAGCAGTATTAAAGCCACCACAGCAAATCCCAAGCCAATAGGAATTTGGGAGGTGGGGAAGGAGGAAAGCCACACAACAATTCTTCTTCAAACATCAAAGAGTTGGGGCCATAAAAAGCCATTTTTACCTAGCACCTAAACACCAGCAAAAATAGCACACAGCAAACCCTCAGGGACAGGTTCCATAGCTGGGGTGGAACCACAAAAAAAGATGCTTGTGCTGTTCTCTGACAGACATCTGCTTAACTTCCAAAGGCAAGGAGCACCTGGAGAAGATCTTCAGACAATAATCACAAGTGACAGCCAAGCTCATGGGGTAGAAGGCAGTCCTTCAGCTATCCAAGCCCCAGGCCATTTAGGGCTTTAAAAACCAACAGCAGCACTTTGAATAGGGCCTGGAAACAAACTGGAAGGCAGGGAAGAGCCTGCAGAGAGGAATATAGGCTGCCCTGTGCTGAAATAACAATTCACAACAAAGTTGATGCAGGATGTCATATCTTGCCTAAAATGAGCACTCTGCATGCTCATAACATTTGAATTTTTTTTCCCAGTGGTTATTTAGCAAGATGAGAAGGTCAAGGAAAGGTAGGTGTATCTAAGAAAAAGGGGCCAATAAAAAGGAGTGATGTATTACCGTACTGCATATAACCATTCTGCCTCCATGTCTTGAAATGCCTACCAAATTTATAAAAATAAAAATGTCTCTCTTGTTTTCTACAACACCACTTAGGGCTGTATTTTTGTCTGTTTCATGCCTTTGTGTCTTTTAAAATTGTTATCATAAAGCGCTTTTGGGGCATGGTTTCATGAAACGCTGTATGAAAAGGTTGATAAATAAAATATTTCCAACACAATTGGGTCCAATAATATGGATTTTTTTGTTGTTTAGGACAGCAGCAGGCCAAGGTTCTCAAGAAACCCAAACTCAGCAAAAGCATGTCTGACATTATTATTAAAATCATTTTACTTCGCTTTTCCAATTATAAGAATGTTTGATCAAAACCACTAACAACATTAAAACACATGTATCAATAAAAAGGAATAACACACCAAACACATTTTTAAAAGCGCATCTAGTCAGAGAGCTAGACTGTGACAGAAGCAGAACTGAATAACAGCACAATCCAGAGTAAACCATCTGGTCAGCTAAACAACCAATAAAACAAAGAAAAATCTTTGTCCTGAACCTAAATACTGAGTGTATTCAGTAGCATGAAAGCTTTTGGGGTGACCTTGGGCCAGTCACATACTCCCTGTTTGTTCTACTTCAGAGGATTGGTATGAGGAGAAAACTGTGGAGGGGAGAGAGATATTGTAAGCTGCTTTGAGTCTTTACTGGGGAAAAAGTGGAGAATAAGTACCTAAAACAAATAAGAGTATTCCAATCTAAATTTTAAAAAGGTAAAGGTAGTCCCCTGTGCAAGCACCAGTCATTTCCGACTCCGGGGTGACGTCACATCACGTTTTTGCAGCAGACTTTTTTACGGAGTGGTTTGCCATTGCCTTCCACAATCATCTACACTCCCCCCCCCCGCCCCAGCAAGCTGGGTACTCATTTGACCAACCTTGAAAGGATGGAAGGCTGAGTCAACCTGGAACCGGCTACCTGAAAACCCAACTTCCCCTGAGTTCGAACTCAGGTTGTGAGCAGAGAGTTTGACTGCAGCTTTACCACTATGTGCCACGGGGCTCTTTAATCTAAACTACAACCAGCCTATTCTCAGATTCTACTTGCTTTGCCCAGAGAGGTAGCCTCCAGCAGGGGCAAGGGGGACGTAGAGATTCTTCAGATGTAGAGGTTCTTAGGTTAAAATCAGCAGTTAAATTTGGTACACACAGTATGTAGGATACATGTAGGATACGGTCCTCATGCACCAAGAAAACCCTGTGTTCAACTGCCTCACCTTGGCCTTGGACAGAGAATGATGGGCAAGAAACACCTATTTCTCTTCCTGAGCCCTAGCTCTACTCCTTTAAGAGCAGGGAGCAAGAGCTGTTCTGTCCTCCTTGGCATCCTTCTCCCAAAGCCCTTTAAAGTCCCTAGTCCAGACCTGAGACATGTGCGTTGGCCAATTTCTACCAAGTAACCCATGGCTAACAGCACCTTCTAAGAAATCTAGTCACTATAAGAACATAAGAGAAGCCATGTTAGATCAGGCCAATGGCCCATCCAGTCCAACACTCTGTGTCACACAGTGGCAAAAAAATTTTATACACACACACTGTGGCTAATAGCCACTGATGGACCTCTGCTCCATATTTTTATCTAAACCCCTCTTGAAGGTGGCTATACTTGTGGCCGCCACCACCTCCTGTGGCGGCGGCCACAAGCATAGCCACCTTCAAGAGGTGTCAAGAGTCACTCCACTTCCTGACTCCCAGGTAGTAATTTGTAACAGCTGACTGTTCAAAGGAACAGCTGACAGCGACTGCCTGACTTTAAAGGGCTAACAGCCATTACCTGGCTGGTGTGAGGACCTTTACAGGGTATATCTGTGGCCCATTTACAGACTGTATCTCTGGCAAATGTTGATTTATATGATACATGTGTGTTTCCTTCTCCCAGTGGTGCCAAAAAACAATTCCCTAACCTCTCCCTTTACTGGTCTTATGGGGACTGTTATTCCCAGCTTGTGTTTTTTTTAAAGTCTCCTTCTAGCACGGTCATGTTGTAAAGTGCATACTTATGTACTTTATCTTTCCGTGCAAAGAAAGTATTAAGAGTTTTAATAAAGACATGTGTGTAATATTTGTTCATGTTCGACCACCCCTGACCTACGGGATGCCAGGGGAGAGGCAAGGAGGAGGGTCACAATGACACAGTAATTGCAGTAAATCATCAGCTAAGGGGTTGAAGGAGACCTTGTGAATGTTGGGCTGTGGCTCAGTGATAGCGTGTCTGTTTTGGATTCAGAAGGTTCCAGATTCAATCTTCAGTATCTCCAGTGGATACTATCAGGAGTAGGTGATGTGACAGATCTATGCCTAAGACCCTAGAGAGCTGATGCCAGTCTGAGTAGGCCATGCTGACCTTGATGGCCCAGTGGTCTGATTCGGTATAAGGCAGCCTCATGTGTTCAAACTACACACCCATCCAAGAGATTCTTTAACAGGCAATTTCCCTGCTAATATTACCCTTTTCTTTTCCAATATTAAAAGCTTTCTCTCAGAGCTCACCAGTATACTAGAAAACATCAGGATTCTGATAAATTTCTCATCAGCCTATAAAAAACAGGGAAGCTGAGCTGCGGACAAGACAGAAAAGGATCCCTGGCTGATATCTGAGAGTGATGATCATGCATCACCCCATCCATCTTCAAACTGCTTACAGGCAGGGGTGTAGCAGCCCAGTCCCCATTCTAAAGCCCCTCCTACCCAGCACCAGCTCAAGGGCTCCTTCCTGCCCCACCAGACGTCACAAAGGGGCTCTGTCATTCCTGCACAGCCTTGTGCAGACTTGCAGAGTTTTATCCTGTCGTGGGAATGGGGTCATTGAGTTCAAATCATTAATTTTGGTGGCGAAGAGAGGCTGACAGGTCCGCTGTTGACATGAATGATGATGGATTTCCAGGAGAGGTGAGGCAAAACCTGCTGCTTAATCATACAGAGAGTGTCTCTTTAGGGCACTAATGTAGGCCAAGTCTTTCCCATCCAGTAGCACTTTTTTCAGTTGAATGCTGTAAAGCATTTTGCATGCGGCTTCATGAATTATGCCAAGCCAATGGGGGCTGCCCCTTTCAGCTTTGCCCCAAGTAGCCCCCATACCAGTGCTGGATTAAACCCTGTGGAGGGGGGCTCGCAAATTATCTCAGAATCGTAGTGCCCACCCCACCGCCTGCAGCCCCTGCTGCAGCCTTCAGGCACTTTCCTAAAAGTCCCTTTGACAAAACTGGGAGAGGCAAACTTGGTGATGACGCCAGCAGCATCCACACCAGGCAAGTTGGGCAAAGAGCGGCTCAGTTGCTGGCTGCGTGTGTAGGCTGGGAGGGCTGTAAGCAAAGGGAAAACCGGGGGGAAAGCCAGCCTAGGGCCCCTAAAGGCATGGGGGCCCATAGGCCAGGGCCTACTTGGCCTAATTGTTAATACGGCTCTGCCCCATACACATGCACAATGCACACGGAATGGTTCTTTGCTCAAATGGATTTAAACTTGATTCCTGCAATGCACAGGGTTAGCACTCCCAGACTTACTCATAAATCCAGCCCTTCCCACATCCTGATTCCTTCTATGCTACCTGGCAACATGCAACTGTCCTGTGAACACCCCCCCCCACCCGATCTGTACTGATGAGGGTTGCCAGCTTCCAAAGACAAACGGAGGACTCTTGAAAACACAGCTATCTGAAGGGAGAAGACACTCTGACCATTTGTGTCAAGTCACAGTAGGACAAGCCTTGGCACAGCCACATATTGTCTCTTTTGGGGTGCAATGCCAGTGGAAGTGGAGAAGATTAAAGTTGGCATGGAAAGTTGCCTCAGAGCCTAAAGCTCTTCAGAGGCAATCTTTTCCTCTGCTGTTGCTAAAGGAGGAGGGAACAGTAGGGGGAGGGGGGGTTCTGTCCTTCAAAATCTGCTTGTGGGCCTCCTAGAAGCATCAGAGGAGGAGCAATGGTTCAGCGGCAGAGCACTTGCTTTCCTACTGAAAGTCCAGAATAATCTCTAGTTAGTTTGCTGGATGACTTTGGGCTACTCACTTTCTCTCAGTCCAACTTACTTATCGGGGTTGTTATGAGAATCAATGGAGGAGGGAAGAACAATGTTGTAAGCCAGTTTAGGTGTCGGGAGGGGGGGAAAGTAAAGGTAAGCAAGCACCAGTCATTTCCAACTCTGGGGTGACGTCGCATCACAACATTTTCACGGCAGACTTTTTATGGGGTGGTTTGCCATTGCCTTCCCCAGCCATCTACACTTTCCCCCCAGCAAGCTGGGTACTCAGTTTACCGACCTCGGAAGAATGGAAGGCTGAGTCAACCTTGAGACGGCTACCTGAACTCAGCTTCTGCTGGGATCGAACTCAGGCCATGAGCAGAGAGCTCAGACTGCAGTATTGCAGCTTTACCACTCTGCACCACGGAGCTGCTATGCAGGGAGAAAAGCAGGGTATAAATATGTTTTTAAAAATCCAATGAATGTTTCAAGGAAGCAGGGTTTGGGGAACACCCTTCTCTGCTCAAAACCATGTCGATCCGCTGCAGTGAAAGCAAACAATACTTGGCTAGATGAACCAGTGGCCTTACCTGATATAAGGCTCCTTCATATATTTGCAAAGATGACCACTGCTGGAAACAAGGTTAGTCTAGATGGACCTTTGGTCCAGTTCTTGTGGTATGAGAAGCCTCACCAGGATGTTATTCAAGCCACCAGGAAGAACATCCTGAAAGGGGAAGCAAGTAGTTTTATACAGCCCCCAGTTGCCAAACTAAAGCAAGCAACACCAATCAATCAGGAGAGAAGAGTGTGATCTCAAGACAATAATATTGACAATACAGACGTGTGCATCTACGGTCGCTGTTTACAAAAATGCAAAGCAAGCTATTGCCAAGGAGACTCAAGGTGTTGCTCAGAGAGACAGGAGATCACCACGCTGACCTCTGGGAGGAAATTTCCTCTATCCCTTTTCAAATCAATTCAATTTACGCTGCAATTAAATTGCAGGCCCCTGAAATTGAAGACACTGTTCTCTCTCTCTCTCCTGCAACCAAACCAGAGTAACTCTTTGCTTCTCTTACATAAGATACTGCTTTTTGTGTTGCTCTGAGAGTTTTATGGACCCAGACAGAGGGACAGGCAGATGAGTCATTCAGTTTCCATGGTGCCCAAGAGGAAGGAAAGGGCTAAAAGAGCACCCACCTGCTTTTGTCAAGAGTTTCAGACTGAGCACTCCAGTAACATCTCTTTCTAGAGGGAACAGACACCCTGCCAGACTAGATGGCTCCCAAGTGTTTAATGTATGCACAGGAACAACACAGTGACATCTCTTACCGAGAGACCAGGGGAAAATTATTAGCATAACAGGTGTCTTTGTCAGGGAAAATGACACTTTAAAGGCAAATCAAAAAGCCAAGTTCCCTTAATGTGAGAACACACACATTTAGTCATACTTAACACTAGTTTTTTTATGCTTTCTTTGAAACAGCAGAGTGAGGGAGGGGCTGCTTCCGAGAGCTTCTCTCATGCACAATAGATTATTTGGCAGCAGGGAAGGTAGAATGGTATAGCCTGACCTCGTCATATCAGCCATGATTAGCCAGCCATGATTAGTCCTTGGATAGACACAGGAAATCCAGGGTCATTACACAAAGGCAGGCATTGGCAGTTTGGTGTAGTGGTTAAGAGCAGCAGATTCTAATTTAGAGAATCGTGTTTGGTTCTCCACTCTTCCACATGCAGCCAGCTGGGTGATCTTGGCTCAGTCACAGTTCTCTCACAGCTTTTCTCTCAAGAGCAGTTTTGTCAGAGCTCTCTCATCCCCATCTACCTCACAAGGTGTCTGTTGTGGGGACAGGAAGGGAAGGAGATTGTAAGCCACTCTGAGACTCCAAGTGAAGAATGGGGAACAAGTCCAACGTTTCTTCTTCTCTGTTTACCTCTTCCTTGAAGATCCTGGGGTCTTCATAAGTCAGCAGTGACAGACAGTGCTTTCTACCACCACTACCATCACTGAACAACAGGCTGCATTTAATGGTCATTTCACATAAGATGAAGAGGCAACCCCAAATTTGCCATCAAGCCTTCTAGAGCACCATTTCCCAGGCTCTTCCTGCTCCTCTTCCTCCCCACAAGCCTCACAACCCAGCTGCAAGAAAGAACTGCTACCCATTCCTGATTCTCAACCCGCATTCTAGGAACTACTGAATGAGAAGAAAGAATAACACAATCTTTTCTTCCTCAGAACCTGAAAGCAGAAGATTCACGTCTACTGCTCAGCCTTAAAGTACGGTATTAGGAAGCAGTTTAGAGTATTTGCTTTTGGTATAAATTGGGATTATGGACTGAATGAATGCAAATATTCATAGCTTTGCTTTCACTATGTGATGAACAGCAGATGTGGGGAGAAGGGTTTGAAGGCAAAGCCTGAATTTCCCCCTTTAGATTTTGGAAGTTGATACATTTAACAGTTAAAACCAGCCCCAAAACTGAACAAGATCATCTAGGATGGCTTAACAGAACTGTGGAGACAACCTGCTTAAGGAGGAGGAAATATCACTCCGTTAACTTATCTCCTAACCAGCTTACGAGGATGGGTCTACCCATTATAAAATGAAGAAATATAAAAGAATATAAAAGAAATATTAAAAAATAAATAAAAGAAGCTGGTGTTACCAGGAGACAGCCCTTTGAAATGAGAAAAGAAATTCCAAGGAATATATAATTCAAGTTTAACAAATCAGCAACACATCAAAAGTAGGAGATCTGAACATAAGAACATAAGAGAAGCCATGTTGGATCAGGCCAATGGCCCATCCAGTCCAACACTCTGTTCACACAATGGCCAAAAAAACCCAGGTGCACATTTAGAAAGCTGATTTACATTTTACGTAATGGCAGTACCAAGAATCAGTAAACAAAACCGGCAGCGATGGTGCCTGCAGTACTTCCTTTCCCTAGCAACAATAATTGGGTATTCCCAGGGTCAGTTCAGCTGCAGCCATCGTGGTCCTACCTCAGGTCTTTACACGCCTCTTCCTTTCATTGGCCATTCAGGTTCTTTGTCTGACTTCCTAGTTTTAAGCCAAGCATGTTTTCAATCTCCAGATCAGAACTGGGATCACAATTCAAGACACCATGGTACAGTATGCCAAAAGTCAGGGAAAGAATTCAAGTATGTAAATACAAGAGGATCCCAACTATAGTTTAGCTATTTAATTTAACCCAGGCCTTTTTTTCTGAGGGGGGCGGGATTTTCAGCTGAAGAACCATTATCTAAGTATAAATATTATTGGGAACATAGTCAACGTATGCCAGAGATCTTCCATGTTCAGGAAGCATTTGTTAAGGGTGGTCATCTTGGACCACAGAAAACTTCATTACTCCAATCAAGGTCAGGGATGGACAACTAAACCCAGCACTAGGCTGCAGTATCTTTGAGAAGCTCCTAGAAATGACAATAGGTCCAGAACACTGCTGCCAGACTAGATGATTTGGGCAGGCTGCATGGAACCAGCGTTCCCTCTAAGCTGAGTTGGTGTGAGCTAGTTCACAGATTTTTAGCCTCCAGCTCACACATTTTTGTCTTACCTCAGGAAGGATGACCCCAGAGCACAATAATTTATGCAGTAGCTCACAGCTTTAATGCCAGTAGCTCATAAAGTAGAATTTGTGCTCACAAGACTCTGCAGCTTAGAGGGAAAATTGCATGGAATATATATATCAATTCTAGAGTTGTGCTGGTCCCGTCAGTCTCAGAGTGGTCACAATCTCCCCCCCCCACCCACACACACAACAGACACCCTGTGAGGTGGGTGGGGCTCAGAGAGCTCTTGCAGCAGCTGCCCTTTCAAGGACAGCTCTGCCAGTGCTATGGTTGACCCAAGGCCATCTCAGCAGATGCAAGTGGAGGAGTGGGGAATCAAACCCGGTTCTCCCAGATAAGAGTCCGCACACTTAACCACTACACCAAACTGACTCTCAGGTCAGTTTGAACAAGCCAATAAACTGGGTGAATAGGAGCCAGTAGTGTCCCTTCAAAAAAATTCTGGTTCCTAGTGATCCTGATTTTTTTTCCTTCTAAGAAATGGCAGTTCCATGTTTGAATGTTTCATCATTCCTTTGAATACAGTATGTAGCACATGAAGAAGCCCTATTAGCCCTGTCTAGCCTGATCTCATCAGAGTTCACAAGCTAAGCAGGTTTGGCTATGGTCAGGACTTGGATGAGAGACCACCACAGAAGACAGGGGCTGTTATGCCACGGAAGCCACTTCTGCTCAATTCTTGCCTTGAAAGGTGAACTTCATGGGGTTACCATTAGTTGGTTGTACCTTGAAGGTACGCTTTACCTGATGTAGTACATTAATGCATAAAGCTGAATGTTATAGACTATGCCTGAGCACATAGGCTCTGTTAAACATGAAGCTTAATGATACCTGCTGGTACCTACCCTAGCAGCATCCTCTACTTGAAGAAACTTCCTGGCCTCCTGCCCTTACTAAGATTTTTCACAATCATCATCATTACCCAGGAAACATCTGGAAACTGGGTCAGTGTTGAAATTCTTCTATTGTTTGTGTTGTTTCTGCTGTCTTAGCAGCATCTGTGCTGTTGCTTTTACCTTGTTCAAAATGTATTATTCATTTAATCTAACAGAGTTTTTAAAATATGTTTAAACCACCTTAGTGCTAAATGCAATAGAAGAGCGAGGGATAAATAACCTGAGACAAACATTTCATCATGAAGCTCACCACTCCTGAACACCAAAACACAGTATGGAGAATAGAAAGGATCCAAAACAGAGATAACTTGGTCTTCTACAGTCTCTAGGGAGTAAGTATAAGCTATTAAACTGCCACAGTACTGGAGATCTTATAGAAGCACTTGGAAAACATCCCTGTTCCCAAGACAGGTAGATCAGCTCATTTTCTACAAAAGAGGCTGAAACGAGGAAGCTTTTAAATGGCCGTCTTGTGCCTTCTCCCACAATGTTTGTATTCTGAGTGATTTTTTTAATGCTATAGTACAAGAGACAGATGAAGAAGCAAACTAGTTCATCTGAGGATGACTCCAGAAGGAAATGGAACAGGAATGAAGATGGAGGGGGGCTAACATCCACTCACACAAAGCATGAAAAAAGTAACTTTGCACCTAAAGGAAATGGAGGTTGTTTTTTTAGAAATATAGAAGTCTAACTGCGCAGTCATCAGTTTCCAGCTGCAATCTATCTAGCAGTGGCCAGAGTACAAGGAGGAGGAGCAAGGGGAGGAAGAGGAAGAAGAAGAAGAAAGCAATTAAACAGATAAAAAAGTTAATCTCACACACAAACAGCACACTGCACACAGACTAACTCCACACTGCACTCTGCAGCAAAAGGTCTTAATTACAGTACAATATCTAAGACAGGGGTAGGGAACATTGGCTCTCCAGATGTTTTTTGCCCACAACTCCCATCAGCCCCAGCCATTGGCCATGCTGGCTCGTTCCCTACTACCCCTGATCTAAGAGGATACCTTATTCCTAATTCAGAAGGCTCTCTCTATATATACCAGAGACCAATTAAGATATTGGCAGCAGGTCTTTGATAATGACAGCTCCCAAACTCTGGAACAGCAAACAATGGGACTGTTAATTTCCAAAGGAGAACTTCCGGCAGAAATCCCATGCAGTTGGCTATTTTGCATTTTTTATGTTGGGAGGCAGTGGCTTGTTGATTAGAATTTTTGGTTTATATTGATTTTAATTGATTGTTTAGCTGCTTTGAAGTCAATGAAAAGCAGAATTGATTTTTACATTTTTAAAAAAAAATAAAAGTAGGTTTAAAAAGCCATGCTGACCTATCATTAGTGGGAACATTAAGAGTCCCCCCCCCCCAATTTTAAAAGATCTCCTCTTTTTTTGAGATTTTTAGAGGCCTCCTCCTCTGAGGTGAATAGTGATTAAGGATGCAGTTTTTCTACAGTAGCATCTGAAGATCTCAAAAGGCAAGAAGATTTACATGGAAGAAGGCTAAAATCCCCTGTACAAGGAACAGTTGTATGGAGCCATCCTCACTGTTTTTGCAGTGCAAGGCTCAAGCTCTTTTTTTCCCAAGCCTTCATGGATAATGTCTCTGCAGTCTGCTATGCAGCTCTATAATTGTGAACAGTCTGTCTTATTTTATTAAGTTTGTTTGATCTTTTGCTTTATTTTAGCAGCCTCCAAGTTTGCTTTCAAAACTGCAAGGGAAGAGATAAATGTTTCAAATGTGTAAATAAGAAACTGGTATTCATGAGAGCAGAGCTAATGTGGAATGACTCTATCTGGCATCTAGCTGGCTCTCACCAAGGGCAGCCAAGGAGAAGCCAGTGTGAGATAACGCAAGGAACTTTTCTAATAAGCTCTTTTGCATACGATAGATAAAAGGAACAGAGCTAAAACAAACGAGTTTTTGCGTGGATTCAGAAAGAAACTCAGAACTTTGCATTTCTCCAGGGAAGGATCCTTAACAATGAGACAGTCACCAAGATTACCTTTCTGCAGGTTCTTGTTATCAACCGCAGGGCATAAGAAGTATGGTGAAAACTGTACCAAGTCAACTGCCAGACAGGACAAAAGAAAAGAGGCAATCTCTAGCATGGTATGATATTTATGTACTTTCTTCATTTATACCCCATTTTTTCCCCCATCATAGATCCTAAAGTGACTTACATCATTCTCCTCTCTTCCATTTGATCTTTGCAATAACCCTGTGAGTTTAGGCTGCGTGTATGTGACTGGTCCAAGTTCATCCAGAGATTTTTCATGGTAGAATGGCAACTCGAACTTGGGTCTCTCAGATTCTAGTACAGGGTGGCCAAACTTGCTTAAGTTAAGAGCCACACAGAATAAATGTCAGATGTTAAAGAGCTGCAAGACATGAACACCAGATATTTGTGGGAGGGGTAGAAAGAAAGCAACTTCAGTTTTAAATGCATTCTCCAATGTGTTGGCTGGCTTGGTTTGGAGAAGTGATTTAAAAAGAGAAATACCTTTTCCAAGTCAGCCAATGGGGCAATGGGGGCTTCAAGAGCCACCCAATATGTGTGAAAGAACCACATATGGCTCTCGAGCCACAGTTTGGCCACCCTGTTCTAGTCCAATATGCTGATTACTGCACCACAGTGGTTCTCATGATGCACTCATTGCAGTTGTTCTGTGGAGCAGACTTCAACTGAGGAACTGGATAGTGGAAGATGCTAGGAGGGAGAGGATCCTGAACTGGGTACATCCTTCTATCCCCACCAGCAAAGATGAGCATAAGAGCAGTTGTACTTAGCCCAAAAGCGCGCCTGGTTTCCCTGCAGGGACTAGCCAGACGCTTCTAGGAAGCCCACAAGCAGGGCATGAAAGTGACGCTCTCTCCCCTGGGGTTGACCAGAGAGGAACTGACTGCCAGTAGGCAGAGAACCCTCACTGATCATGCATCAATTTGAGGGAGTGATCTGGAAAGAAAGGAGATCAAAGAGAGAAGCTGCTTTTTATGATGTTTCTCTGCATGTAGCTTTAGAAAGGGGTGAGATACAGACTGTTCTATTCCTTTTGTTATGCTGATTTTGGGGTTGTTATTCCAATCTGAATATCCTCACATGGAACAGTAGGCTGCATGCACACAAATATGAGCAAGGTTCTTCACTTGCTTAGGAAGGATACAGAGGACAGGTGTGGAGGGAACTCTGAAACTGCCATTCCTCCCTTCCAGCACCACTCCTATCTCAAAAACTTTGAGAAACACTGCCCTAAATTATTTAAAGTGTATCTTAACTCTCAATCAGTGTAATAAAATCAAAGAACCAAAAATATGCAAACATAGCAAGTTAATGCAGAATGCACACAGTTGCACATTTCATTAATAGAAAGACAGGCTCTGAGCAAACAATTAACTGGCACAGGACTTCAGTTTATTTAGGATGGTGGCGGAGAATGCAGACTTATTGCAACCCCTATAGGTTTTTCAGGGCAAGAGATGAATAGAGGTGCTTTGCCATTGCCCAGTAGGCTGACTTCTACTGAGGGCATGGAGGATATTCAGAGAGATGGCTGAATAAAGACTGCCCCCACCTCCCATCTCTGGTATTTCAAGGAGGTCTCCCATCCAAGTACTTGTCAGTGTCGACCCTGTTTAGCTTCCAAGATCTGATGAGATCAGGCATGCCTGGGCTATCCAGGTCAGGGAAACATGAGAATCTTCAAGTCCCCCCCATTTTCCAGATCTGGGGTTGGGGGAAGGGAAGCTTCATACTTCAGCCATCAGGAGATCGGACTGGGGAGTAAAACACCAAGAGATGTCTGCTTGGAAGACAGACCCAGAGATCAAACTGGTTTTTCCCATCATCACCCAGCTGGATAGGAAATTCTAAGAAATTCTCAACCAGCCACATCTCAAAAACTAAACGAATAAAGAGAAGCCCTTAGCAAGAATTTATAATGACCGCGAACGATAATTAAGCAGGGGAATAAGCGAAGCAGAGGGAGGGATACATCACATGTTTTGTTTAATTCAGCACTTTACAGGGAAAGAATAATTAGTGGTTTTAAATGTTTTGACACAAGCAGCCCAAATAATCATAATAAATCATATCAGGCATATGCCCAGAACCTTGAAGTGACAGATGACAAACACAGCCGTGACAGGTTGCTCCATCATGCAAGGGAAATCATTGAGTTAATGGAAGAATTATGGCTTCTGAAATCCACTCCACTCCTATTGTGGGGAAACATTCCAATTTATCAAAGCCAAATGAACATTAATTGCAGCAGCCTGGTAAATTTTCAAGCCGCTGTGACCTTCATTGAATTTTAATCCAAAACAGATAAGATTTACTTCCACACACAAGAGGGAACAACACAATTAAAACCCAAATGACGGCTAAGATTATGGTGCTGGGGGGGGGGGCAGGGGGGGACAGATGACAGCAGGCGCAATGACAGAAATATTGATTCTTTTGTGCCTGACACGGCACATGTCTTTTAAAACCCAAAATAAATAAAATTTGGTATTTGCATATTCTCCCCCACTCCCACACAGACACTCGCAGAGAAAACAAATTTCAGATGTTCAAGGCAGGAGGAGAAGGGGTGGTGACAGTAACGGAGAAGAAACTTCCTTTAAATGTAGTAATTAATGTTACGTCTCATTGGGGAGAGATTAGGGAACAAACACTGCTGGGGAGAAACAAAGCAAGTATTAATTTTGTTATTAAAAGATGCTCCTGAATGGAAGGAGCATGAAGAAGCAAATGCTGGGTCTCAGGAACATCTGCTCTTTATATGTGAATTTTCAAACAGAGCTGCTGTTATCCTCACAATGGACCAATACATGAACTTGCATTCCAAGGCAGCCCAGGCCACACTACTATTCAGACACTGCATAGTCTATTTGCTGTTGTTGTTTGTTGTTGTTGTTCCAGTGGTTCCATTACTTTGCATACTGCCAAAACATCATCCTTACCAGATATACTACAATTGCTCAGCTTACTCAACCCACCTACTGCTTCTAAATCTTTTTTACCACCTGGTAGTTGAGACTCAGTGCCAGGATATGAAAGATGGCCTTTTTTTGCAGAAACCTGAAACCAGTTTTCTGTGCTGTATCATAAAAACTCTCTGTGGAATGTTGGGGCAATCCATCTCAGCTGAACCTACCTTGCATGGCTGTCTCCATAACAAAAGGTGTGGGGCTGGATGGAACTGTATGCCACCTGAACTTTTTGAACAAGGTACTGAACGGCTGTAATGAATGACTAATCATTTCTAATCAGATTAGTTTAGAAACTTTAGATGACCCAAGGGTCATCAAGAGATCACTTAAAACCATGAAACAACATTACCGATTCTAAACAGAATTACATTGCCTAATGAAAACTTCTGCTTCTAATGTAACTATAGATACTCACTGTAGTCCACAACCCCTTTAACCTAAAGTAAGCAGAGCTACTGTAGGGACACAAGGTTTTGTCCAAATGCAGAAGTTTACAAGTCAAACTAAATGCAAAGGTGATAGAACAAAGAATCCAATGGCACCTTTAATGGAACCACTGGAACAAATAAATAGACCATGCAGTGTCTGAATAGCACTATGGCCTGGGCTGCCTTGGAACACAAGTTCATGCATTGGTTCACTGTGAGGGTAACAGCAGCTCTTTTTTTAAAAAATGAAAGTTGACAGTCGGTTTGGTGTAGTGGGAGAGCCAGTTTGGTGAGGTGGTTAAGTGTGCGGACTTTAATTTGGGAGAACCGGGCTTGATTCCCCACTCCTTCACATGCACTTGCTGAGTAACCTTGGATCAGTCACAGTTCTTGAAAAAGCTACTTTCTCAAGAGCAGTTCTGGAAAGAGCTCTCTCAACTCCACCTATTAGACAGGGTGTCTGTTGTGGGAAAGAGAAAGAAAGAAGACTGTAAACCGCTCTGAGACTCCAAGTGAAGCGTGGGATATAAATCCAATCTCTTCCTCCTCCTCATATATAAAACCCAGGCAGTAAAGCCAGTTCATAATTTTGATTCCTTAATTTCATTCATTGCCCATAAAATGTGGGATAGCAGCATCATATCTCATACTGCTTTTGCACATCAAAAAAACATGCAACAAATGATGGCCATAAAGAGGGAACATTTTTATGAGCCACCCTATACCCAGAAGCACTGGCAACTATAATCAAAAGAGTCAGTGTGGTGTAATGGTTAGATTAAGATCTGGGAGACCTAGGTTCAAATCTCTACTCTGCCATGGAAGCTTCTGCGTGACCCTGAGCTAATCTCATACACTTAGCCTAACTCAGCACAGGATTTTTGCGGACAGAATGGGAAACAAGAGAACCATGCCAGCCACTTTGGATGGCGAGAAAGGTATAGATAATGCAAATAGATAAGAGAGCCAATGCACCAATAAAACCACAATTCCCAGGATTCTTTAACCAGAAAACTTTGAGTCTGTTTTCCTTTAAGAAATGCCCTGATAATAATGAATGCACACCCCCCCCCCCCAACCAAACAAATAATCCTGTGACTACTGACACTAGGGCTATATATGATTGCAGTTTTCTTGAATACCTTAAGGGGACCATGCAGATAATTGCGGAGGAGCTCCTAGGAAGAAATACCTGGCCAAAATATCCTTCATGGGAAGTAACACTGCTCACCCACAAACAAATTCAAATCAGATCCCTGATCCTTCTTTCTCAGTATTATCTACTCCGACTGCCAGCTCTCCAGGATCTCAGGCAGAGAAAGGTGTTCCTCAACTGCAGCTATCTAAGATAGTTTCACCAGAAATCTCAAGGAAAGAAGTGGGGACTTCTGTACATAGGCATAATGTCTACCACTGACCCACAGCCTCTGCTCAATGCAAGCAGATGCAACACAGCCACAATTTGCCTTCCCTGCTAGAAAGAGAAAAAATAATAGCAGCAGTCACTTAACACACTCGCACCCCAAAGTGGCTGCACAAATAGTACAAGGCACTTTACTGTTGTGGTTAATGTGGGAATACATTACTGTTGCTTGAAAAAGATAGACAAATCTTCCTATAATTACCTGACTGTAATTCAGGCATCATTTGCTTCCTCCCCCTTCCCTTCTCTCTGATGAACACCAGTCAGAGCCTACTTTGGAAACCTCTCTGCTCAAATCCAGAAAGTTTCCACAGCAGTAAGAGGGAGCTCAAAATAGATGTAATAACAGAAGGCTTTGAAGTGCTAAAGCTTCCATCATAACAACAGATTTGTGATCCCCCCCCCCCCGCGAGTAAACTCCCAAAAAATCACTCCACAAACTGACACCTGCTTGATAGGTAGTATCAGACTTTTAAAAAGCATCAAGACATCAGAAGTCCCATTGTCTTGTCTTTTTCTGACTGAATTTAGCAGGGGAAAGAAATGTTCTTTTGATAGCACTGAAAACTGATGTCTTCCGTCTACTGAGTTGAAGACAAGAGAGACAACAACAGCAAAGGGATGTCAAAGTTTCCCCTTTATTCTAGCCATCACCCTTGCCCTGGAGACAACATTACTCCAGATTCCTTCAGGACACTCCTGACAAACAATTAAAAGGGACTTTGGCCATGCTGAACTCTGAGATGGGCAGACTCCTTCCCTATATGCACCTTGAAGAGCTGCGCAGACCAACCCACTTTCTAAATACCACCAAAATGGAGGCTGATTTGTACAAAAGGCCTGAATGGACTGGGACAGGGAAGAACAGAGAAAAAGAATGGGTTGCCTTTGGGCTGACATGCAGAAGGAACAGCCACTTAGCACACTTCTGGTTGGGAAAGGAAGGAAATGTCACTCACCATAACGGAGATGTGAAGGATGTGCAACTGCTCCTCTACAATCTCTGATGGTTCCTGCAAGGTGGGCGGCGTAGCCCGGGAAAGCTGCTCAGCACTGTTCATGGAAACGTGGAAGTAGAGGGTGCCATTCTCCAACCACTGCTGCTTCCAATGCACCAAGGAAATGTCAGCCACTGTTCCTGACATCTCTACAAGAAAAGAAGTAAGTATTTGGTTTTGGTATTTTGGCAGCACTGTAATCTTGCACTCAAGATTCACTAACTCCTTGTGACAGCTCCACTCTATTTACTTATTTTACACTTCATTTATGTCTACCACTGAGCTACAGCCTCTACACAATGCAAGGAGATGTAACACAGCCACAACTTTTCTCCCCCTCCTCCATTTCATTTTCAAAACAACAACCCACCATGAGATAGGTTAGGCTGAAAGAAAGTGACCGGCTGCAAGAAGCACTTAGACCTGGCCTGCTGGCCCTGGCTTTTTAGACTGAGGAGGCTGTTCATTTTTTTTTTAAAGGCCCCTGACCTTTAAAAAAAAGTCCTAGCTATGTCCCTGATGCTCAGTGCCACAATGTGCAGGTCACTATGCACTGCTAGTGTTCTCTGGTAGGCATGGGAAGTTGTCAGCTGCATGTGCAAAGTACTCCATCTCTTCAAGGGGCAGAAGCCACTGCTACCACCACTACCCTCATCCCCAAGCAGAGCCGTCTCTGCAGCCAGCAGACATCACCTTGAGTGTCAGCAGAGTCAAGCAGTGGTGGCATCCAGCCTCAGAGATCTCCTGCCATACCTCACTTCCCCCATGCCCTTTCCATCCATCATCACCGCTGCCTTTGGCTACAAGGCTTGGACTGTTGGAGAAAAGATAACCTTAGTAACCTTCCCCAAGGAAGCTGTGCAAATCATAGTCTGCAAAGTCACAAGTGTTATATGCCTGAAAGGGAGACTAGTGAGAATCAGAATTGGGGGTGGGGAGGGAACCAGGGCCAGGTTTTGGTACTGAGGAATCTTCTGTAGAACATCAGCAACTGTTTAAAATTAGACTCTGGAGTTTAATTATTCAAAGTGAAAGCAGAGTGTATACTTCCCCACTGTTACCCTCATGCCCCAGTTGAACGCTGCTCACAAAGCATCTTTTGCAACCAGCCATTATACAGGTGTTTATTTTTAGCCACCGCAATCACATTCCTAGGTGTGTTTCCTAAGCAAACCAATGATTTTCTTATGGATATTTGAAAAGGTGCCCTACTGTAATCCCTTACGCCTGTGCAATCTGTATGTTTCATATGAAAAGCCTCTAGCCAAATACGAGTTCAGCCTCTCCCCTACCACCCACCTTTACCAACATACCAACTTCTTCACAGGTAAAGAGTACATTCAGGGGGGAGCACTTGGGGCAAAAAGGTTGCCAGACTTGGTTTAAAAGACAGCAATGTTCAAGTCCTCATGGGACTCCTTCATAGTTTAAAAAACAAACCCTTAAAGACATTTCATCAGAAGGGTAAGTGACCTGAATGAATCAGCCAACAGTGAGCATGCAATTAAACAGATGTGGGCCAACCCGTTCCTCAGTCCAGAACATGTTATGAATCCTGTCGAATGTGGAAGGTGTTCCCAAAAGGCCACTTTGCCATACTCAAACAAAGAGATTCAAGGGAGGGGAAAATCCATCTGTGGCACATGTGATTTAAAATGCTAACATTTCAAACCATTTCAGGTTGCTTAATTATCAAACTAGGGATCCAGTAACTGCTTCTGCACCACTCTTGTAGCTAACTGTCCAGAGTTGCCTCCCATCCAATATCTTCTTTTTCTTCCATGTGGATTTTTTTAAAGCTGCAAAATTAGTCCAGTCACGGCTACAATTTAGGGTTCTCAGATTTGCTAAAAAATGCAGAACTCCAGAACGTTGATGCCTACATGTATACTGTTCTTCCTTTTACTGTTATTAAAAAGCTCTTTTGACCAGAGATCTCAAGCGCAAGAAATCAATACAATAAAACAGAATGAAGTACATGACCAAACAAAATGTTACAATCATATAAAATCTTCACAGAAAGCATTAACAAATTAAAACCCATCCTGATAGCACCTTAAAGAAATCCCTAATGCCAAAAATTTGGAACAGGTTGAGTTATAAATGTAGTGGTATCACTCAACAGAAAACAGATCGCCCAGGATTCAGCAGAAAGCTGCTATTTGGTCAAGACAGGCTAGAGCTCTCAGTAGACTTGGTTGATTCCAAAACAGTAGAAAATTATCTATTGTCTCTATTGCACCAGACTTGCAACAGCAAAAACAATCCAAAAATAGGGCTTTACCAAAGCATCCCCTGATTTCTGCAGTCTTAAAGGCTCTGGGGCTGTCCTTCCTTCCTTCCTTCCTTCCTCCTCTTTTTTTTTTTTTAAAGAAGTCTATATTTGTAGACATCACAAACAGAGAGACATCTCAACCCCCCCGCCCCCCCCCCCAAAGCCCACCAGACATTCAGGCAGCATATCAGGTTGAGTCCATGGCTCAGCAGCAGAGCATCTGTTTGACATAAAAAGGGTCATAGGTTCAATTCTTGCCATCTCCAGCAAGGATCAAGTCATAGATGACGTGAAAGATCTCAGCCTGAGACCCTGGAGAGCTGCTGCCAGTCTGAGTAGACAGCACTGACCTTGATGGATCAATGGTCTGATTCAGTATAAGGCAGCTACATGTTTTGGGTCACCATAGCAACTGAAAATGGCACCCAACTTTGCTGCTGCAGCAGCCATCATCAGACGGGGAAGGGGGAAGAAATAGAGCTAGAGCCAAGGGGAATGGAGGAAGCAGAAGTCAGTGGGGAGTATTTCTCATCTCTCTCCCCCACAAGCTCATGTGGGTAGTTTTCTTACTGATGACTTCGAAATGGTAACACCTCTTGGAAAAATCACACCCAGTGGTATAAAACTCTGTTAAACTCAAAAGCTCTCATTTCTTTTCTGCTCAATGGCAGATGGTTCCTGATCTACAAAAGTTCAGCCCCTCTTGCCCTGGCCCAGATTTTCCATCTTGCACTAGAGAACAGATTTTGCAACTTTGGCTGTCATGAGTTTAAGCTGGTGGAACAGATATGGACACGCAAAGCAGACCCTATCTAGAATATGCATCCCTTTGCATAGGGCTTAACTTACCTGTCCATCAGACTTATCTGTTTCCCCTCCTCCCTTCACAAAAGCCCTTTTCCACAGCTGACTGAATCCCTTGCTGCTGTTTCCCCCTTGACAAGGTTAAACCATTATTCCAAATCCCTTTGCTCAGCATCCTGCTAATGATTCTATCGACATATCCAAGACACAGGCATTGCCACTCGAATCTCCAACGAGGACAGTTGGTGGCCCAAGGCACTCATTATCTACACAGTATCAAGACACACACACACTAGTTCCTGCCAAACAGTCCTATCTGAATACGACAGGAGGGGAGAGGAATAAATCCTCTGTTAACTATGCTTTACTTTTGTTTGACATGTGTTGGGAATTTGGTCCAGTTTGAAACCCATACTACCCATTCCAAAAGTCTTAATTTATGTAATTTAAATACTGCATACTTCTCACTCTCATCCATTTTGGGGTCTTTCTGAAGCACTTAAGACCTGCTGAGAGGGCTGGCCAGAGTACTTGCAGTGGCAAGAGTATTTGCAACACGTTCAGAAACACCGTCCTCCTCAGCCAGCCTGCCTATGCTGGTTGGA
This sequence comes from Heteronotia binoei, assembly GCF_032191835.1. Lineage (NCBI taxonomy): Eukaryota > Metazoa > Chordata > Lepidosauria > Squamata > Gekkonidae > Heteronotia > Heteronotia binoei. The sequence continues at coordinate 65,541,447 of NC_083234.1, forward strand.
ATAAAACATTTCCTTGATTTCTTGGAACCTTTGACACAGGACAGAAGCCCAACATAACTTCAACCTGCCCTCCAGATCCGATAGATGAAACAAATATGCTCAATCCACACCCCATTAAACAATTTGTGAAAGACACAAGAATGTCTGGTTTTCTGTTGGGCTCACAGAGCCCCTTCCTTCCTGCACACATCAAGAGCAAAGACTCAAGACTTCAAATTAATGCCAGTTTGTTAAGCACCTTAACAAACATAACTTTGTTTCTTCCCAGTAATTAGGATTCTTAACCAGAAATAAACAGTTGCTACAGTTCCTGGGGGGTTTTTTGCAGAAGAAACTCACCTCAGTTTGTTAAGGCATCTGCATATGAACATTACAACAAATCAGAGCTGAGTTGAAGATTTCTGTTTTCAGTCTTGGCATGCCATGCGAGAAGAGAAAACACTGGAGCCTCACTACAAATCAGTTTCACACGAATAAACCCTAGCTTGTTCACAGCATCTGAATGTAACTTTAGGTATACTTTACAGAAAACTTTTTTAAAAATTTAGGCACAGGAATTCACAAACTTGGCTTTTTATTACTGTAATCAAATAAAAACAAACACAATGCATCAACAAAGAGAGCTGGTCAAGTATCAAAGCAAACATCCTAGTATCACCCAAGCCAAATGTGCAGTCAAAAGATCCTACCATGAATGAGAGCAGAGGGAACTCAAAATTACGAAGGCTGATCACTGGAAGTGGCAACACGAGAGCAACGGAAATTCCCTCCTGCCAGATGTGCATGGTTTTCATAGTCAGAAATGAAAACATGGGATCTCTTTTTTTACACACACACACACACCCCTCTCTATTGGCTGAATGAGATCTGCTGGGACCAGACTGCCAGTACCCAAGACCCAGATTGGCTAAGACCATTTTACACAAATGGGAGGGAGAATTGAAAAAAGAGTTGTTCTTTTTGGGGGGAGGAGAGTGACTGCAGGATGAGTCACCATGCAAAGGGCAACATCCTCTTTATGCATACATCTATTTGAATCTTGCAGCAGGAGGGACGTTAAGATGTTCAGGTAGTGCAAATCCCAAGTTAGGTTCACAATTTTTTTTTTCTGTTTATAGTCTGAATATTCTCTAGCATTATGTTAATAGAATAAAGCTTACATTTGGATAAGATATAGAAGGTCTGGGGGTGCAGAATAGTATAGTAGTACAGCCTGATCTCAGATCTTGGAAGTTAAGCAGGATTGGGACTTGAATGGGAGACCACCAATGAAGACTTTGCAGAAGAAGGCAATGGCAAACCACCTCTGCTTAATCACTTACTTTGAAAATGCTATGGAGTCGCATAAGTCAACTGTGACTTGACAACACTTTACATACACTACAAGAAACAAAAAACCATAACTGTGATATGTATAGGTTACCATACTTATTTAACAAAACTACTTTTAAATTCAGAAATACCATTTTCACAAAAATTGACAGTAACGACCACAAGAAACAATTAAACTATTTTCAACAGAGCTCAACTTTACATACACACACATGAAAAGACTGACTTGATTCCTACCCGTGTGCCTTGGCTGTGGTCAATGTTACCCAAAAAGCTCTGCTTGGTGGTCCTCCTACCATCAAACTGAGAAGGAAGGGGGAGAAAACCAGGAACTGGTGGCAGACAAAGGGGGAAAGCCCCCCCCCCAACTCTGCTTAAGAAAGGGTAGGAGCCACAAGGGATCCTTACTAAGAAGAATGGATTTTCCTCAGACAGAACCATTTTTCTTCCTAGTTTCTGATAGCAGCCTGTCAGACACTAGGGTAGAAGAACTACCGATGCCCGTATCAAACTGTGCTTGTTTCTTTAATTCCTTCTAACTCTCCCCCCAATCTTTCTTTTATGAGGCAGTTCCTAGCAATATTAGCATTATGTTCCCAACTTTAACACGCCTGACTCTCCTTCATATAATTCCTGCTTTTCAGTCAGTTCCCAGCCTCAACCGCCAAACCCCTTCTCTATTTTGTATGGTTACTGCAGACTATAAACCCTCCAGGCAAGAAGCACGTTGCTTCTACTTTCTGTACAGTGTCTAGGACATGAACAATGCGGAACAAACATTAAATATTAATACTAGTAGCAGTAGAAGTCAAATTCTAGCGCTATGGACCAATTATGTAAAACTATACAATTGCACACACAAGAAAACAGGCAGTTCACCTATTAAATGAAGGAAGCTGGGCCAAATGCATTCACCAACGCACAAATGCTGATAGGAACACAAAAGCAGTCAAAAAGCAGAGATGGGAAGCAATGAGCCTGTGGAACTAAAGACCATCTTCCCTGTCTCTTCAATTTTTACATTAATAGTGTCATTTCTGAGCTATCCAGTGCTTGTTATTTTTCTCCATCAGTGGCCAGACAAATTCCTTTATTAATGTATGCTGATGACATGGCTCTGTTAGCTTACACTCCATTAGGACTAAGACACCCTCTGAGAGCCTTTGGTCACCTTGGTGAAAAGGAACTATTTTAAAAATAAAATAGGAGAAAATCCCAGGTAGCTGTAAATTTGATAGAAAATCTTCGCAACAAGCAAAGCCCAAGTGATATTTAAGGACACGGGCAGAACACACAGGAAAGCAAAGTGCTCAAGGAGTGGTACATTAAAATCTGGCAGAAATCAGGGTGAAAATATTATTTTCCTACATGAAGAATCTTCAGTACTAAAATTCCACCATAGTTCTTTATGGAGCAAAGTTAATAGGCTCTAGAGGAGGCTGAGGCTACTGTCAAATCTCCAAACACTGGAGGGACAGTGGCTCAGTGGTAGAGCATCTGCTTGGGAAGCAGAAGCTCCCAGGTTCAATCCCTGGCATCTCCAAAAAAGGGTCCAGGCAAATAGGTGTGAAAAACCTCAGCTTGAGACCCTGGAGAGCCACTGCCAGTCTGAGAAGACAATACTGATTTTGATGGACCAAGGGTCTGATTCAGTATAAGGCAGCTTCATATGTTCATATGTTCAACAAGTTAAATACCCATTTGGATCTTTCCAAGAGGACCACCAGCCTCACCTGATAGGACATGAGCAGGACAAGTTGCCTCAGTTGCTGAGGCCAAGTTAATTGTTTCCCTACTTGCTTTGATAACAGCTCTCCAGAGTCTAGGCAGGAAAAGGTTTGTTGCAACACCTGCTATGCAAGACCCTTCAAACTGGAGAAACCAGGGATCAAGACCTAGAAGATTCAGAGCTACCAAAAGTATGTTTGCTAGAGCATAAAAGATGCTGAAACACCTTCCTCGTATTCCCACTCAAGAGAAACTAAAACCAGAATGGGTGCTCAGAATTCCAGCTTGGATTAGAGCAAAGTAAAATGACAGCTTAAATGACAGTGCCTGAAATAATAGATGCCCCTTGGCTTCAGAATTCCAAACTTAAATCGTGTTTTGAAAAACTGCCATTATTTGGTGCCTTGCTGATTGAAAAGGTCTCCCTATGACCACAGGTCCAGAGGACAGAAATCAGCATACCTTTAATCAGGGAAAATCAAATGTTTGCGGGGCAATGAAGATGTGCAGAACTACATCTGTTCAGCTGACCAATGTATGAACAGTTTTATATTGTTATTGTTTGATTTTATTGTTGTTGTATCATTGTATGTACCATGTCCTGTAAGCCGCCCTGAGCCTGCCTCGGCGGGGAGGGCGGGGTATAAATAAAAAATTATTATTATTATCATCATCATCATCATCATCTATGATAAGCTCAGGCAAAAACAGCTCCACACTGTTACCAGGAAATGTCCCTTTTAGCCCACTACAAGAAAAGTTAACACACTAATTAATAGGCCATAGCTGCACATCTGACCACAAAAACAGGGGAAATGTTCTGAAAACCAACACGGTTTGTTTTAAATTATTGTATACTTTCATTCTGTTGAAACATCTGATTGGTATCACGCCATTCACTGCCATTATGCAATAAGTTTGTATTTTCAACAAGCTACCTGCTATGACTCCAAAATCTCTTACTTGGGTAGTCTGTCAGTTTTGAAGCCATCAGTATACATGATAACAGAATGGCAATAATATTTGGGGCTATGTCAACTGCAGAATCATTCTGAAGACATGGGGTGCGGTCACACGTACCATTAGTGGCGAAACAGGTCTGTCTCGCTAACGGATTAAATATGTTCGTCCAGACATCCACATCTGGCAATCGAGCGTCATCCAGGGTCATTCTGACTTGCTGCGGATCAGTGCCGCATTAATTTGACAGCGCAGAAAGTCCGGCCCTTTTTCAAAAAAGCAGCACAAGATCGGCTTTTTTCTGTTTGGACAGCTCACTTGCGATACTGCCCCTTGGAATGTTTACCGCCCCTCCCACCTTTTTTTAAAAAAAAAAAAAGCCCCAGCAGACATGCGCATTGCCAGATCATCCGGGAATCTGAGGTGACGCTTCTGCTTCTCCAATCAACACAGGATCGGAGGGGGGGGAAACGTTATTCCACTATTCAGAACAGGAAAAAAATCTTTTTTTTCAATGTGGAGGATTTCCAGATATCATTGTCACTGCCAATTTCTAGGAAAGTAATTCCTGGCTGTTCATTGGTTTGAATCGGCAACATTAATTCCGGAAACTTTCCCCCCTTCCTTCCTGCCTCTGAAGCAACATTTGATTTCCCACCTCCAAACAGTTGGGCGCATGTTCAATGGACCCCCCCTCCCAGAAATCACCATCTGATCACGCATGCTCCAAGAAAAGAGCGTGATAGTATTGGATGTCTGATCGCTCAACAACAGAATGAGTCGCATTCTTGGATGCTCGTCTGAACAACCCTGCATCAAATCAATATTCAGCAGTTCAAATTTGAGCGTTACACACCCGCTTTTAATGTGATGTGTGACCACACCCATGGAAATGAATAATATTGCTCTATTAAGGTTTTGTTTCTTTCTGTGCACCAATTTAAACATGTTGTTGTCCAAGGCTCTTTAAATGCAGACCCCAGGAATCAAATACAGAATGTTCTGCTTGCAAAGAACATGCCCAGGCCTCTCTGTCAATGCAACTCTAGGGTCCCTCCCCCCCCACCTCATGCTGGAAAGGTACCTTTATTGAGTACCTCTCTTTTCCAGCAGAGAAAGCAGACAAGCCACAGAGACTAAGATGGAAGACACAACATTCTCCTGGAATGATGCACCTTATAGAGAAAGCAGTTTCCTGTCTCCCTATATAACCTAGTAAAAACAACCCTGTAAAACAGGAGCACAGCTTAACAACTGAAGCAAGCAGAAGAGCCATGAACAACGGGTCGAGTCAAGCTCACCAGGGAAGCTGTGTACGCAATATGACATTGCTTTTCATCATCTCTCTTTTGAAAAACAGGTGTTTATTTTAGTTCCCAGAACCTTCTGTGGTGGAACATTGAAAAAGCACTAAAGAGACCTTATAAACTGCAAATAAAAAATCTTTTACGAGCCATATAAGAAGTGGTGTAACAAATGTCTATATTTTTAAGTGAGAGGAAGAAAAAAGTAGAAAGAAAAAGAAGAGCACACCACATGGAAACTTTTTCAATGCACACTTGTATACCACTTGAATTATAGTTAAGACTCTTGATCTAAACCTCACTAGAAATTGCAGCACTGTAAGGTGATCTAGAATGCTGCATAACTGCAATGCAACAAATATGGCCTATAAATAGGGGAAGTATCTTCACTAAAAACTGCAGAATCTCTGCTTTGCAGCTTTTAAAAAAACCAATTTTCTGTCATTTGAAAAACAGTTGAAGTTACACAAATAATCAACATAACAGAAAATCTGCTAGGTTTAAACTTTGGACTTTTTTACTGTGTACCCAGGGTGAAGTAGCAATGGCCCCATATTTGAACAAGACCTCACAAATCCTATCTATAGCATCATATCTACTGGTTTGGATTCAATGATGTGCAAGCAGAGACATAAGCAGATCATAAGCCGAAACATAAGCAATTTCACTTGTGCAAGATCTTGTACAACATCTTTCCTCCCTATATCCTACTGCACCCCAAAATTGGTTGCACATCTTGCACAAGCAGGAATGCAAGTGAGGACACAGTAAGTTTGATTTTGTGAAAGTGGCTATTTTTGTCTTTCACTTATGTTTTTGCTTGCACAAGAACTCTAGTGCAACTGGAAATTTCGCACTGGATCCAGCCCACCATTTATCTGTAAAAAAGCACACTTATACTTGAAAAAGTTGAAGACAGCAGGAAAAGAGAAAGACTCACCGTGAGATGGATTGACTCAATAAAGCCCTCAGTTTGCAAGACCTCAGCAAGGCTGCTAAAAATAGGCCATTTTGGAGTTCAATAATTCATAGGGTCATCATACATTGGAATCGACTTGATGGCACTGACACATATACAAGCACTACAGCCCCTCCCCCTCCCCTCCTTTTCAGGGTTCCAAGCAGGGTCTCAAGAGCCATTGAGCTTATGAAGGTGAAGATTTGGCCCTTGCTCTGGAAATAGTCTTTGAATTTTGTAGCCCATCCTTCTAATAATAAAATGGACTCTCAGGACAGTTTAAAGTAAGTTACATAATATTACAGTTTTAATACCCTCTAGCCAGAAAACTGGCCTTTATTCTCTTCTGAGCCACATTATCAAACCCAGCATCAATTCAAATAGCACTGATAAAGGTACAACAAAACAGCCCAACCACTGTACAGCAACATAAGCATCCCAAGCTTTCATTAAAAGTACCATGTTAAGTATGTGGCAGCGTTAAGGATGGAGCAGGGTCAACTTTCTCTGGAATGGAATTAAGTAGTTGTAACACTACTAAAGAGTGTTCTACTAGTGATAAGCGTGAATGAAAAGGAACCCCAGATGTCAGTCAAAATGCCCAGACAGACCTCTATAGGAAAAGGCAACCCATGCAATGTTATGATTTCAGTCTGGAATCCAGACCATTTGGGCTTTAACAGTTACAACCAGTATGAATGGGACACATCTTCCAATTTGGCCTAAATCCACAGTACCCTGTACTTCCAACCTGGCCCAAATACACAGTACCCTGACAAAACTTGCTATTTCTCTCTCCTCCATTAATAGCCATGCTAGCTTGAGTTCCATATGTAGCACAAAGAAAAACCCATTCAGGGCAATGAATACCAAAGAGCACCCTGACCTGGATAGCCCAGGCAAACCCAATCTCATCATAGCTCAGAAGCTAAGAAAGGCCAACCCCAGCAAGTACTTGGATGGGAGACCTCCAAGGAATACCAGGACCAGGAGGCAGAGGCAGGCTGTATCAAGCAACTTCTCTGAATATTCTCTGTCCCCCAGTTGGGATTGCCAGAGGTACATGACTTCCAGGCATCACGCACACATGCACAAATACAAAAAAATTAGAGGTTTGTTTTCGGTTCAGCTGAACCAAATACAACCTGGAATAACATCTTGGCTGTATTCAGATTCATATACTGCACCATATACAGATGAATCAGATTCTCTGATTTAATTCAGCTGCCAAATACAGCAGTCCTGAATACTGCCAAATCTCTTCAGCAGCTATTAGGCTCCATTATATCCTATGGGCCACTAAACTCAATGACAAAACATAGGGTAAAATGTATGGGGAATAGGGGAGGGGGTTTGAAGGAAAGGCACCAAATCTACAGGAGTCTCTCCCCCATGGAACTGCTCAAGTTTAAAAAAAGATTGGACCAGAGGGCCCAACTCTATGGGCATCCAAAGAGGATTCCCCATTCCCCATGCTTTCCTATGGTGAGGGTGGGGGGAAATAGGAAAATTGGCATTGAGGAAGAGGGGATTTGAGGGAGAGGCACCAAATTTTCAGTGTAGCTGCAGAAGCCTCTCCCCCAGATGTCCCCCAAATTCCAAAAGGATTGGACCAGGAGTTCCCATTTTATAGGTCCCCCAAAGTGGTTGCCCCTATTCCTCCTGGTTTCCTATGATGGGAAAAACTTGCAAACACTGGCAGCAGTCAGATTCTTCTAGAGAATCTCGGCAGGGGAAAGTCAACTATGGTGTGGATGCTTGTTTCCAAGGAGTATAGCAGTGCTATGTGCCCAACAGAACACATGCCACTGTGGCAGTGGCAGTGCCACACACAGAGCCTTAGTTCAGATCTGAGAGCCTCTCTGAATTACAAGCCTAGTGGGGTGCTTTCTGCAAGGACTGCAGCACAGGAACAGTGCTTTGAATGCACTTGTACTAAGCAGCAGAGCACTGTGCCAACCTAATAGTGACCAACCCACTGGCATAGCCCTACCAACTGCTGCCCGGCAGCTGAACCCAGTGCCCTTGTGGCCTGGGTATACCAAAAGATGAATGGACACAAACCTGAAATCAAAATTCACAAAGCTGAGCGACCTGTTTTACTGCAACATTATTTCAGAAACAGCAACAAAGGCATCTGGGACTTACAAACTTCAGCAGCAAGTTAGACAGACAGAAAGAGAAAGAAGGTCTCTAGTGCATTGGTTCCTGAAAAATAGGAACACAAGTAGTGATTTGTGATATAGCAAACTATGAACTGGGAGTTGTACATTCAGTCATTTGACCATAAATAAACCCAAAAAGTGATTTGTTAACCAGCTAAAATGCTGCTCAAGTGTTTACGGCATTAACTGGTTAGACCAGTATGTATACAAAAGCCCCAGTTAGTTGTTAAGCCATAGATTACATTCTAAACCACAGTGATCAATTACTAAAGCTAATGATGTTATGCAAATATAAATGTGAATAGTAGTCAAGAGACTGGTCTTGGCTTTCATCCTAGAACTTCAGAGATATCTCCTTCACCTCTCCGCCCCCCCCCCCCCCACACACACACAACAGACACTGAAACTGAAAGAAAAGGTAAATACAGTCAAAACCCTTGGGGAAGCTTGGAGGCTATTTAAAACAACAATCTTAGAAGCTCAGATAAAATATATATCACAAGTTAGGGAAGGCACAAACAGGTATAAGAAAAGGCCAGCATGGTTAACAAACAAAGTAATGGAAGCTGTAAAAGGTAAGAAGGATTCCTTTAAGCGGTGGAAAGCTAGTCCAAGTGAGTCTAATAAAAGGGAACACAGGCTGTGGCAAATCAAATGCAAGACTGTGATCAGGCAGGCAAAAAGGGACTATCTATCTATCTATCTATCTATCTATCTATCTATCTATCTATCTATCTATTTATTTATATTTAGACTTATATCCCGCCCTTCTCACCGAAGTGTCTCAGGGCGCCTTACAACATAATAATTTACACAGATTCAATTTAAAAGCATTTACAGATACAATTTAAACCATAATTAATAAAACAAATAAAAATAAAACCAGCGGTCTGTATGTGCATTTTATTCCATTCAGAAGGTATCCTCATTGTCAGTTAGATGTTATAGGCCTGCCGGAAGAGGGCTGTCTTACAGGCCCTGCGGAACTGTCCTAGGTCCCGCAGGGCCCGCACCTCCTCCGGCAGCTGGTTCCACCAGTAAGGTGCCGTTATTGAGAAGGCCCGGTTCCCTGGTGGATTTTAGACGGGCCTCCTTTGGCCCGGGGATTACCAGCAGGTTTTGTGAACCCGACCGTAGTACTCTCTGGGGAACGTGTGGGGAGAGACGGTCCCTAAGGTAGGCAGGTCCTAGGCCATATAGGGCTTTAAAGGTAATGACCAACACCTTGTACTGGACTCGGAATGTTACTGGCAGCCAGTGCAGGTCCCGGAGCCCCGACTGTATGTGCTCCCATCTTGGGAGCCCTAATAGCAGCTGGGCAGCGGCGTTCTGCACTAGCTGCAGTTTCCGGGTCCGGCACAAGGGTAGCCCCATGTAGAGGGCATTACAGTAGTCCAGCCTCGAGGTGACCGTAGCATGAATCACTGTTGCTAGGTCGTCGCGCTCCAGGAAGGGGGCCAACTGCCTCGCCCGCCTAAGATGAAAGAAAGCGGACTTGGCAGTGGCTGCTATCTGAGCCTCCATCGTCAGTGAAGGCTCCAATAGTACCCCCAAGCTCTTGACCCTGCTCGACGCTATCAACGGCGCGCCGTCAAAAGCTGGCAGGGGGATTTCCCTTCCCGGGCCGCAGCGACCCAAGCAAAGGACCTCTGTCTTCGCCGGATTCAGCTTCAGCCCGCTCAGCCTAAGCCACCTAGCCACTGCCTGTAATGCCCGGTCCAGATTATCTGGGGCGCAGGCGGGCCGGCCGTCCATAAGCAGATAGAGCTGGGTGTCGTCAGCATATTGATGGCAACCCAGCCCATACCTTCGGGCAATCTGGGCAAGGGGGCGCATATAGATGTTAAATAACATCGGGGAAAGTACCGCCCCTTGAGGCACTCCGCAATCAAGCGTGTGTCTCCGGGACAGTTCCTCCCCAATCGCCACCCTTTGTCCCCGACCGTCAAGGAAAGAGGAAAGCCATTGCAAGGCCAGCCCCTGAATCCCTGCGTCGGCAAGGCGGCACGCCAGAAGCCGATGGACGACCGTATCGAACGCTGCCGATTGGTCTAACAGCATCAGCACCGCCGAGCCACCTTGATCCAGATGCCGCTGAAGGTCATCCACCAGGGCGACCAGCACCGTCTCCGTCCCGTGGCCCAGGCGAAAGCCAGACTGGTAGGGTCAAGGATAGAAGCATCCTCCAGGAAACTCTGTAGCTGCAACGCCACTGCCCTCTCAATAAGTTTGCCCAAGAAGGGCAAATTCGAGACGGGCCGGTAGTGTGCCAATTCGGCCGGGTCTAACGTTGTTTTCTTCAAGAGGGGACGGACCACCGCCTCTTTGAGCGCTGATGGAAAATGCCCCTCTAGCAGGGATCTATTTATGATATCCCGTATAGGATATCTTAGCTCCCTATGAGGAGCATATTGCAAAAAACAAAGACCAACAATAAAAATTTCTTCAAATATATTAGAAGCAGGAAACCAGCCAGGGAGGCAGTGGGGCCCTTGGATGACCAAGGGTTAATAGGATTACTGAGGGAGGATAGGGAAATGGCTGAGAAGCTGAATGCATTTTTTGCCTCAGTCTTCACTGTGAAAGATGAGAAGTGTTCGCCCACTCCAGAACCACTAATTTTGGAAGGGGTGTTGAAAGACCTGAGTCAGATTGAGGTGACAAGAGAGGAGGTCCTACAACTGATTGATGAATTAAAAACTAATGTCACCAGGTCCGGATGGCATACATCCAAGAGTTCTGAAGAACTCAAAAGTGAACTTGTGGATCTTCTGACAAAAATATGTAATCTTTCTTTGAAATCTGCCTTCCTGAGGACTGGAAGGTAGCAAATGTCACCCCCATCTTTAAAAAGGGTTCCAGAAGAGATCCGGGAAATTACAGGCCAGTCAGTCTGACTTCAATATCGGGAAAGTTGGTAGAAACCATTATCAAGGACAGAATGAGTAGGCACATTGATGAACACAAGTTATTGAGGAACACTCAGCATGGGTTCTGTAAGGGAAGATCTTGTCTCACTAACCTGTTAAGAGTTCTTTGAGGGGGTGAACAAACATGTGGACAAAGGGGACCCAATAGATGTTGTTTACCTTGACTTCCAGAAAGCTTTTGATAAAGTTCTTCATCAAAGGCTCCTTAGTAAGCTCGAGAGTCATGGAGTAAAAGGACAAGTCCTCTTGTGGATCAAAAACTGGCTAATTAATAGGAAACAGAGAGTGAGTATAAATGGGCAGTCTTCGCAGCAGAAGACGGTAAGCAGTGGGTTGCCGCAGGGCTCAGTACTGGGTCCCATGCTCTTTAACTTGTTCATAAATGATTTGGAGTTGAGAGTAAGCAGTGAAGTGGCTAAGTTTGCAGATGACACTAAATTGTTCAGGGTGGTGAGAACCAGAGAGGATTGTAAGGCACTCCAAAGGGATCTGTTGAGGCTGGGTGAGTGGGCGTCAACATGGCAGATGAGGTTCAATGTGGCCAAGTGCAAAGTAATGCACATTGGGGCAAAAAAATCCCAGCTACAAATACAAGTTGATGGGGTGTGAACTGGGAAAGACTGACCAAGAGAGAGATCTTGCGGTCGTGGTAGATAACTCACTGAAAATGACAAGACAGTGTGTGATTGTAATAAAAAAGGCCAACGCCATGCTGGGAATTATTAGGAAGGGAAATGAAAACAAATCAGCCAGTATCATAATACCCTGTATAAATCGATGGTGCGGTCTCATTTTTTTAATACTGTGTACAATTCTGGTCACCGCATCTCAAAAAGGATATTATAGCATTGGAGAAAGTCCAGAAAAGGGCAACTAGAATGATTAAAGGGCTGGAGCACTTTCCCTATGAAGAAAGGTTGAAACGCTTGGGACTCTTTAGCTTGGAGAAACGTCGACTGTGGGGTGACATGATAGAGGTTTACAAGATTATGCATGGAATGGAGAAAGTAGAGAAAGAAGTACTTTTCTCCCTTTCTCACAATAAAAGAACTCGTGGGCATTCAATGAAATTGCTGAGCAGTAGGGTTAGAACAGATAAAAGGAAATACTTCTTCACCCAAAGGGTGATTAACATGTGGAATTCACTGCCACGGGACATGGTGGCGGCTACAAGCATAGCCAGGTTCAAGAGGGGTTTGTATAAAAATATAGAGCAGAGGTCCATCAGTGGCTATTAGCTACAGCATATTATTGGAACTGTCTGGGGCAGTGATACTCCATATTCTTAGTGCTGGGGGTGGCAAAGTGGAAGGGCTTCTAGCCCCACTTGTGAACCTCCTTTTTTTGGCCACTGTGCGACACAGAGTGTTGGACTGGATGGACCATTGGCCTGATCCAACATGGCTTCTCTGATGTTCTTATGTTCTCTATGAGGTGGGTGGGGCTGAGAGAGCTCTTACAGCAGCTGCCCTTTCAAGGACAACTCCTACGAGAACTATGGCTGACCCAATGCCAGATTAAACCCTGTGGAGGCCCCAAGGCAGGAAAAATCTTGGGGGCCTCTTTCTGAATTATCTCAGAGTTGGAGTGTCTGCCCCGCTACCCACAGTTCCCGCTACAGCCTGCAGGCGCCTTCTCAAAAGCCCCTTTGACAAAGCTGTAGGAAAGAGGCAGCGAGAGGCAAACTTGGCTATGACTCCAGCAGCAGCCGCACCAGGCAAGTTGGCAAACAGTGGCTCAGTTGATGGCTGTGTGTGCAGGCTGGGAGGGCTGCAAGCAGGGGGAAACTGGGGAGAGGGGAAGCTGGTCCAGGGCCCGTAAAAGTGTGGGGGCCTATAAACCAGTGCCTACTTGGCCAAGTTTTTAATCTGACTTTGATTCCAGCAGCTGCAAGTGGAGGAGTGGGGAATCAAAGCTGGTTCTCCCAGATAAAGAGTCTGCGCACTTAACCACTACACCAAACTGGCTCTCCATTCACATGGAGGTGCCCCCTGAAGGCCGCCACCCTGGGCTAGATTTTGTAAGAATAGAGAGTATATGCCTCCACTCTTGCCTTTACTAGTGGTTATCATTACCATACAATTAAATAAGTCAACTAATATTTACAGCAGGGGTCCCCAACCTTTTCAAGCCTGCAGGAACCTTTAGAATGTTGAGGCAAGAAGCAGAGCCAAGTCCAGTAGTTCCCTCCTTGCTTTGAAAAACAAAAATAAATGAATGAAAGTTGGAGGGGAGAGATTTGAGAATGAAAAGAAATAAAGGAATACTAGTGGAGGAGGAGATTGGATTTATACCCTGCCCTTTACTTGGACTCTCAGAGCGGCTTACAATCTCCTTCCCTTCCCCACATCCTGTTGGTGGGGCTGAGAGAGCTCTTTCAATAACTGTTCTTGAGAGAACAGATCTAAGAAAACTGTGACTGATCCAAGGCCACTCAGCAGCTGTGTGTGTAGGAGTGGTGATTCAAACCCAGTTCTCCAGATTAGAGTCCAACACTCATCTACTATACCAAACTGTCTCACCTGGAAAGCAAGGGAGAAAGGGAAACAAAAGAAAAGAATCTCTCTCGGCTTGACCTCGCGAACGAAGATTTAAGAAGGGTGCAGTAGTCCACGTCTGCTGCAGGCTCACTGGTGGCTGACAAGACCAATGCGGGACAGGCAGATCCGGCCACAGTGGCTGCAGGGAAAAGTCTGATTCGGGGTTGGTGCTGTAGCAGTGCGATTCTTCCTCAATCTTCTTTTGTCCTCAAGACCAGCTATGCGTGCGTTCTCAAAGGAAGAGACAGCCTGGTGGATGGTGTGCCTCCATGCTTTGCGATCTGAGGCTAGGTCAGACCACTGGTGATGGTTGATGCGACAGGTGCCAAGGGATTTCTTCAAGGAGTCCTTATACCTCTTCTTTGGTGCCCCTCTATTTTGATGGCCGGTGGAGAGTTTAAGGCAAGGTAGTCAAGTATGCATGCAACTTGCCCAGTGCAGTACAGTACGCCTCAGCAAGAACTTGAATCTGGGACTCCAACTCAATAATTGTAGCCCACATTTGCCCCTCCCAGACGTCACTGGACAACTATGAGATACCCCATCACCATGCGGTCTTCAAAACATACATGTATTGTCTCCAAGCAGCAAACAGACAGAAGCATCCTCTTGAAGGCTGTCCCATAACTCTTTCTTCTCTCAAGTTTAGTTAAATCCAAACATTTTCCCTCAAAGGCAGTTAGGGGAAAGATCTTTTGTAATTTAAGAGCCATGGGTTGTTAAGTCAATAAAAGATTTTTGTGTGTGTGTTTAATGGGATGCTGCATTCTGTTAATTTTGTAACCATTGTTTTGTTAACATACAACCCTCACTGGGCCAGAGTAGAACATAAATTTAAACAGAATAGGTTGTCTCAAATATTCAATATTAATCTCTAATACTGTGCTATGTCTTTGCTTGATTAGAGATTGAAGCTTCCGCTGTTCCGGATTAATTAATGTATTTGCAGTGCTATCCTACGCATTTCTTCTCAGAAATAAATCTGGCTGAGTGCAATGGGATTTACTCCATAGTAACTAATAATACTTAGTATCAATGCCTCTTTCCACTCTACCCCCCCTCCAAGTCAACAGCGCCTTTCCAGATGCTTTATTTCTTAATGCTAGAAAATTTGCTGGAGAAGCCAATCTTGCTTCTGCCGACGGAGCCAGAGTTTCCCTGAAGACTAAAACAGGGAGAAGGTTTCAGCCCGCAATTCACTTGTCTGCTCTCCAAAAAGGTCAGAGAGACAAGCAGAAAAGAGAGAGAGACAGATGCATACAAGACCAAGATGCCTTCTGATTGATTTTGTAATTCCATTTTCTCTTTGCCGTTTCTACAATCCTTAAATATAAACATTTCATTGAAATCTTCACGTCGCATTACAATCAAACTTAAAAGCAAAAGGGCTTAAATGCATTTGGTCGGGAACCAAGACTATTCCCATAAAAGCAGATTATGCTGACATGATGAATATAAAATGAAACAGCAGATATTAAAGTTAGAGAAATGTTGCTCCATGCCTTCCGGCAGCGGCCGACTCTGTGCGAGTTTCTTATCCTCCTCCCCAGCCCTCCCCCCTTGCCTTTTCCAAGTTGTAATAGGGAAAGCATAAAAGAGAGGCAGTGATAACCTTTCCACCTTTCTCCTTTTGCCAAAATAGGCTGCAACTCTTCAAATATTCAAAAGGCTTTAAACACAGAGGCATGAGGATCTTGCAAATCCGTTTTAGCATTCATCTATTACTGAGGAGGTTGCAGGCCACCTTTATCTGCCATGGAATTTTCACAAAGCATGTTTCATTTTTAATTGGCTTGTTCTTTCTAATCTACCATGCTTATTGTATTCTTAGTTAATTCTTCAAGGTCATTATTAAAATAAGCTATTCTGCTTACAGCACATGTCCTTAGGAACACCTCCCTACGTGAACAGCCCTCCCCTTAGCCACCTCTCTCCCAAATGTTCCCTGGGTTCTTTTTATAATTGTGTCTAGCAGAGCTAACTTCTTCGAAGAGGAGAGACAGTTGTGGGATATTAATTTAAACCAAACAACTATAAGTGTTTGGGAGAACTGGAGCAAAGACTTAATGTGGAGACTGGATACGCCTCTTGGCTCCTCACCCATCACCTCTCAGCAGAAGCCCAGAAGCTTTCTGTACATCCCACCTAGACAATGGATCATTTTCCTCTTTCTGAAAGCAATTGTGCATGAAGCTTGTGAGCATATATTTTTTATAATGCTCATGAATAAAAAACTGATTTTGCAAGTAGCCTAGAGCGGGCAATTGCCCTATAAAGTTCACACACAGATGGACATGGATATCTCTATCCTGAAAACTTTCTCTCCCCACCCCCACCTCCCAGGGCCCTGCTATTGTTAGCTGGGGTCCTTTGTTGACTAGATGCTCCTGCATTCTCAATAACATTGTGAAGGTTATTTCAAGGAGGTGGCACAGTCCAACTCTCTTACACACAACAGATCATCTGCACTGAGCTCTGTAGTTCTCATAGTTCACACTTGCCTGGAGTCCTATATTTTCTGTTTCCCAACATGTTGGATCCCAGTATCTACTTCCTAATTTTTTTTCAAGGACGGAGATGGGGGAGAAGAGGAATAACACCATGGCTAATACACTGTACAAAAATACAGTAATGTGAATGTAACATAATATGCACACTGACCCTCCATCCTGCAATAGCCAAAGTGCCACTCTGACCTTCAGCATGCTTTTAATATACAGCACTGATAAAGAAGGAATTCAAAACACTTAATATTACTCCAGTTATCTGCCTGCAGTACAAGCAAGCCTGAACCCCGTATTGTAGAAAGTGGACTAAGACTGAGACATTCCCCCAAATACAATTGTTGGACAAAGGCTGAGAGCAGTGACTTCCTAAGACCACCCAGTGTGTGTGTGTTGTTGTTGCTGTTTTCGACCAAGGCAAGATTCAGACCAAAGATTTCCAGGTTCATACTCTTCTATAATTACCACTCTATACCAGCATGCATGCTAGGAGCACAACCAATCTAAATTTTATTTCCAAAAAAGAGCTGTTTCACATTCCATGTTTTGCAAGTCACTAGACCCTAAGGAGGAGATGAGGGGGGAAACTGGAGGCACTGAAGGTTAAAAGGAGAGTGAGAGAGAAACAAACTGACAGAAACAGGAATCGGGGTTATATGTGTTATAGTTATTTCCCCCATGAAGACAGATGAACCCATCAAGATGGGTGTAGTGTATTGCGTTAGTACACTATCACGTTATTGCGTTATTACGCCATGTCATAATACAAGCACCGCGCAGCCATGCAGCGGAGGCGACTGGGGGACAGTCCCCAGGCGACTCTGCGCAGCGCGCAAAAGGCTCCGCCTATGACCATCAGTGGCGGGAAGTTTGACTGGCCAGGATTGGGCTGGCCAGCCTGGGAGGTTGTTCCGGGTTATGCATTTAAGCGGGACCCGGCCCGCGTGTTCTCTCTCTTGTGATGTGCCTCCAATAAAGCATGTTGCCCTATCATCGTCTCCAGTCTCGGTACATTACAATGGGCATCTGCGTTTGTCAACAGCGGTAGAATGGAGCAACAGTCCAGTAGCACCTTGAAGATTAACAACATCTGTGGCAGGGTATGAGCTTTTGTGACTCTAAGCTACCCTATACAGCTTAGAGAAAGGTAGAACTGTTGGCTCAGCGCTGCAAGTAAATCTGAAGGATGTAATCCTCTTTTCCCCTTCCTCTCTCCTTCCATTTTTACTGACCAGTGGAGGAGCCATGCATTTTCTCTTGTTTCAGTGATGCTTGGTCTTTTGGGACTTTGTAGATGCACTAACAGTCTTGATCCTTCCACTTATTCCCAGTCACAAGGCACAGGTAGGATAAACCAGTACATAGCAGTGACCACCGCCATCAGAAGCCCAACCCTCTCTACCTCTGTCATATATATAATATTTGGGGAATGCATTCAGCACCCATTAAGATGGGATTTGTAGAAATTCTACCCCTAAGGGGGTGAAAGGGAGTAAAATGTGTTTTCCCAAAGGGGTAAAGCTTTTTGCTGTGTGCCTGGCAGGCTACTGCCTGCTTGCATACACCTCTCTCTGACTGGTCAGCTGTGTTCTGAAGTAAGTTAAAGGAAACCACAGACAGTCAAAAACCGTTGGGGAATCATCCCAACTTCTACTAAAAATAGGGGATGGAGCGTATCCCCAGTCCAACAGAAAGCTGACCATCCCTGAAGGCCTAGCCCCAGTAGTGAGGACCCTACCAGACCAAAAAGCCAGGATATACCCTGATATCGCCACCATGAGTGAAGGTCCTCCACAGGAATGTCATTGAGACCACATTGCTCACTGGCAGTGTTCAGGGAGTTGGTGTTCATACCATGCATACCGCTCATACCATCAGATAACCCCTTCAAGCTCAGGCATCTGCACTTCCCCCTCAAAGTCTGCTTTGCTATAACCATCAATAAGTCCCAGGGCAGACCCTGAAGGTGGCAGGAATTGACTTAACAGAGGACTGCTTCTCACTAGGGAGTGAGCTAACATAGCAGCCTGGGGATCATAGCACCTGATGCCAGAACCACCAATGTGGCCTACAAAGAGGTCCTTCTAGAAGAAGAAAAAAAGGTTGTACATATTTTTCACTTCATTTCTTACACTACGAACTACTCCTCTTAAATTCCTTCAACAAACGTATCAATCACTTCATCAGTATTATAACTGGATTTACAGTAGTTAACTATAGCAAAGTGCAGGTTTCAAGCTCGTTTATTTTATTACTGTCAGTTGGCCCTAGCAAAGGTATTAAACTATGGCTGCCATCAGGAGTGGAATTCAAGCAGGAGCTCCTTTGCATATTAGGCCACACACCCCTGATGTAGCCAATCCTCCAAGAGCTTACAAGGCTCTTTTTGTAAGCTCCCGGAGGACTGGCTACATCAGGGGGTGTGGCCTAATATGCAAAGGAGCTCCTGCTAGAATTCCACCCTTGTTTGCCATATTGATTTTCTGTACATGGATCAACACAACTACCTTGATTTTTTTTTGTCCACTTTCATTTTGACCGTGTTTTAGTTTCTTCCACTGCTTAACTACCCTTTCTCCTTGCCTAAAGCAAGCTCTCTGAAACAAAGATGAAGAATTTCTTTGTTCTAATGTCTTTTAGCACTTCTTGACTCAGGTGAGCTACAGTACATGGTCACTTTTAGATCATGGAGAGAGGCGTTGGCACTTCTAGCACAAAGTTACCCACAAAATAATTCCACCGTCAACCTTCACTTGGTATCCAGAAGTGCTAAAACTTTTCCCTTTTCTACTTTTTTTTTTTTTGAGGGGGGGAGATCATGAGCAGAACCTGACAAGATGCTCACTGACATGTCCACTTTTATGGAGCACCATTCTGCCCTGCAGGCCAACAGACGGAGTTGTTCTTTTCCCCCACCTTCCTCTTCATCTGCCATCTGCAGAAACGGATGCATACAATGCCGAGTCCCCTGCCTCCTTTATAATCACAGTCTCCTTGGCCCCTCTTTGAGTGAGTGGTTATTGATTTCTCACACAGCACTGCCTACAGATCATAATCCAACTCTATATACTTTAAATAAGCATGGTCCACATTTCACATGGTTATAGCTTCCCTGATTGTAATTCAGTCCACTAGTACATTACCCTTATTTATAATGCCAATGTTTAAGCAGGTTGCCTCAGGAGCTGTAAAATTATTTACAGGGCCCTTTTGACTTTCAATTCCATGCCATCCAATCCTATTTTTATTTGTCACCAGAAGTTTCCATTGACCGAGGACTTGCATACCCTACAGCCCAGAAGAAAGGCATGGGAGACTGTACAGTCTAACATTGAAACAACCCTTTTAAAAAATTGCTGTCACATCTGGACACAGCAGGTTAGCACCACACTCTCAGGGCTCTTATCATAAGCTTGTGGGGACCACTGGGCCACTGCCAGGCCGTAACTTCCCCTATGGGAAATTACATTATAGGACAAAGTGGGATTACAGTCCTGGAGATATACAGCAGACGCAATTGAAGAGGGATCCTAATAGAATTAGCCTGTTCGTCACACACTGTCCTCAAAGAAAAAACAATTAAGCAATCAAGGATAAAGAAGCCATAATAAAAGATGCATTTTTCTAAGATCATTTGCTTTAAGCTCAATGGATTTGTAAAAAAATATATATAGAGAATATTGCTGGTTTAAAAGCTAGTCAGAAGTTCTGGGAGAACATATATTTAAAACATATATATTTATCTATTTCTAAAAATATACCTGTAAATTGTTATGTTCAAGCACCACACACTCAAATAATTGTACTGTAGAGGGGTTTTTTTTTTCAGTTTGCAGTGTCTTCTAGATGTTTGTTATGGGATTTTATCATATTTACAATGGGATGTATTATTACAGAATCAGTGTTTGTTGTTTAAAAAAAATATGTAATCATTTGTAAGCCAGTCTGGGTTTCTTACAGCAGAAAGGTGGCCAAAAATCCTACATGCAAATAAATAATAGCACAGTTTACTGAGCACAGGCATATATTTAATATTTCTATGCTGCCTCTTCAAAGTTCTATTTAATTTTTCTTCTGTCTTTAAGAAAATCTGTGATGAGGTATGAAGTTCAGTAAAGTCTACTTTGATTTGCAGTTATTCTAAGGTCTTAGACAGAGAAAGGTCTATTTTTAGAAATAGACCTGGTCCCAACCTGATGGAACACTCTGCCGGAAGACACCAGAGCCCTATGAGATTTCTTACAGTTTCACAGGGGCTGCAAGGCAGAGATGTTTTGCCAGGCTTTTGCATAAGGACTGGTACCCCTCTCCTCCACCCGCTTAGGGATTCCCCCCCCCAATGCAACATCCAGAAATGCAAAATCCAAAATCCAGAGGAGGAAAAGGATCCTTCAATTGCTTTCTGATCATGGGATGAAGAAGATGATGATGATATTGGATTTATATCCCGCCCTTCACTCCTAAGAGTCTCAGAGCGGCTCACAATCTCCTTTACCTTCCTCCCCCACAACAAACACCCTGTGAGGTGAGTGGGGCTGAGAGGGCTCTCACAGCAGCTGCCCTCTCAAGGACAACCTCTGCCAGAGCTATGGCTAACCCAAGGCCATGCTAGCAGGTGCAAGTGGAAGAGTGGGGAATCAAACCCGGTTCTCCCAGATAAGAGTCTGCACACTTAGCCACTACACCAAACTGGCTCTCACTGGATCTTCCACATGCAAAGCAAGTGTTCAGCCACTGATGCATGGCCCTTTCTCTGAGCAAGTTTACTTCATTTATCAGTTTTTAGAATTTGTGGGTTAAATACTACAGGCTAGGGTTGCCAGCTTGTAACAAGCAAGTCAGCGCAGAAATTAACATAATCCTCAACCTGTTACAGGAGGGGCTGATAAGGAAAGACTAAGACAAACAAATGCAGATGAGGAAACTGCTCACAAAGTACTTGCCATATCCCTGAGCTCTGAGACTCTTAACTGGAGGGGGTGTTAACCAGCTTTTCTAGACCGCTGATGAGCCTTCAAGTGTAGGAAAACACTCTGGGCATTTTTTTTGGGAGGGGGGCAAGTCTTTTTAGCTTGTTGGCATCCATCCTCTGGAAGTTTAGCAAACAGACATCACATTATAGATACCCTGAGAGACAGCCTGCTCAACTCTCAAAAAACCATTCACTGGAAGAGGGAGAACCACTCCCACAGTACTCAGAAGTATTTCAAAAGGAGTCACTGCAAGCCTCCTTAGCATAACTACACACTATGACAACATATAAAATAGGGAAGGCACTTGTAGGTGGCCTGCAGGTTCCTTCCAGTCTTCTAATTCTATGATTTGATACATTTGCTGGTCCCAGACAGCTTAGAAGAGAGTTCAAAGCTAAAGAGCAAAGTATTAATATGCTACCTAGTGTACTGTTTCCCTTCCTCCAAGAAAGAGGTAGGTATCAGGCAATCCCCAGGAAAATGCATTTTTCATTTGACATACACCACACCTCTGCTCTCTCAGCCCTTGCCTAAGCATGCCAAACTATCCATGAGAAATAATTCCTTGCAAACTCAAAGTTCCTGATAAAGCCAAAATTGGCCGTCCCTCCCCCCAAAAGGAAAACCATGGTTAATTTGCTGCCATAAATCAATTTCGTTAATTACACATTTTGAAAGATGAATTTTTAATTGTATTTTAAAAACACCATTCACACAGAAGAGAAATAACTTTTATAGACTCACAGGGATGAAATTAACCAGAAAGTTTAATTAATCAGCTCTCATCATCATCAGCATCCCCAAGGTAGTTCAGCTTACCCTGACTCCTCCGTCACAGCACATCCCAATCAGAAGAGAAAGTACACCTCAGAAACTGAATTTGAAAAACAGACAGCTCCAAGAGATTCATGCCAATGAGCCAAACTTAAGGCTAAAACCCCAAAGCCAATAGCACTTCTAACCCATTTCTATCAGACTTCATACACTTAACATTAGGCATCCCAAAAGGAATTTTAGGGCTCAGGTATGCGGTAACATCTTGCCTCTAGATAAGAGTATCCCTGGCAGCCCAGGGAGAATAAACTGAGCTTGGAAGAGGAGAAAATCCCATGATTTTGGCATGGGAAATAAAACTATTAACTAGTTGTATTTGAAACACTTCAGGCTTCTTGAAAATTGATATGGTAGGGTCAAGCGTGGTCCTCACTGCATACTTAGAACACAATTTTATAAATGCCTACTGAGACTGCCTCAGGAGGCATTTATAAAACTGTGTTCAGAGTATGCACACCTAGTCTGTACACATTCAAGCAGATTTTGTATGGTTCATCTCTTGAAGATGGAGGTGAGGAGATCAAACATCAAACAGAACACCAAGTCACAAACCTATAAAAGAGTTACCAATGCATGTGAGAACTGAGTGTGCGTCCAGTGGCAACCTCTACTGGATAATAACAGTTCTCTTTCATAAGTACTGAGGGGGGGGCAAACTTTATCTTGCACACAGACAGCCCCCAATCTCAAACACTTCCTTACCCACAGTAATACAACATCTAATCTGAACGTGGACATTGGTATCAGAGCTTGCAATAAACCCAGATGCTAACTTTGCTGCCACATACACCCAGTCAAAACAATCACTGGACCTAACAACATTAATGACACTGTCTCAAGCTTATTCACTTTCTCATCTTCTAACACTGTACATGCCATTAAATACCAACAAGGCCCTTCCATTCTCTACATAGGGCAAACAAGTCAAACCCTATGCCAAAGGATAAATGGATACAAATCTGACATCAAGAATCACAAAACTGAGAAACCTACGCAGTGGTCATGAAAAGTAGCCCCCCCCCTTCCTTTTCTTCAGGTCTGAGGATAACTGCCAAGGTTCCTGCTGATCATAATATGTGGAGCCATCATCCAAAAGTAACCGTGAACCTCAAAAAGCCATCTATTTGACAGAGACTTTTCTTACCTCTTACAGGCAAACTGCCACGCCCAACCCTTGCAAAGCCATTACCCCTCTAACTATTAATTTATATGATGCTGGTCTGCTGGGACCAAGAAGCAGGCATCATATGCCACTTCTTCTATGCCAGAGCATTTAAGTTGGCAGGCAAGAAGCCTCTTTGGCAACTAAAGCCAGGCTCTTTTCATGATCACAGATGTTCAAAACTCAAGGGAACCTTTCCCACCAAGAGCTTTTATAAATAACACATCTGCTTGGCAGCCAATGATGGCTAGGGGGAAATGCACACGCACACAATGGGGAAGAGTAAGAGACTCTGTTTGCAAAATGTTATGAGTTGCTGCAGACAAGCCCAAAATGTGAACAGAGTAAAATGTTGTGTCTCTAGAGAGTATTTCTTCTTTAATTTGGCAGAAGCTAGTCTTTTCACATGTATATGTAATGCATGTATTTTATACTGCTGTTGTAAGCGTAGTTTATAATATACTTTTTTGCTTTACTCAGTTTGCAAATGGGTCTTGAACAACCTGGTTTGGAAGAGAGGTAATTTAAAAAAAAAAAATGTCAGACATATCTTCCAACAGAAGGTGTGTTTTCTGCAGTTGTGCAAGTTCTGCTTCTCTCACACAAAAACTCACACATCCTTCTGTAATAGGTACACTTTCAAGATCCAAAATGTCCCCCCCCCGCCATGCTTCACAGGAGTTATTGGGGAGGGGGCATCCCTCTGATAGTTAGAATATAATCTGCTCTCACTTTAGCACAGCACCTTTTGGTTTCCTTTATGCCCACCTGAATAACTGGAAGGAGGGGAGAGTTGTTATTCATCCAAGTGCCTACCAGTTGTGCTATGCACAGTCCTGCTCCAAGAACAGAAGGAGCTCTTTCATGTATGACACGAAGCTCAATTTGCACTGTGTAAACCTGCTCCAAACAAGAACGGTTTCCTTTGACCTTCCTCCTCCCCTGTCCAACAGGGGAGCCAAAAGCATAAATGCGCATTTGCTACTGGTATTATGTATTAGTTGTATGCAGTGTAATCATATTTTGAGGAGTAGTGATGTGAACAACACAAAAAATTCAGACCAGCATTGCGGCAGGAAGGTCCCACTGACTCTCAAGCACGGCTCCATTTAGCCCTCCAAGGCATCCATGCATCCAGTAAGCCATTCTGAGTTCACACCTGGTGACGCATCACTCTCCTGGCTCACCCAAGCCTCAGAGGTGTTTCCATAACTCTCTTTTCCTTCAGTGCACTCCCATCAAATGGTCATTTTGGGAATTTCCCAAGAGAGAGCCAGTACTCCCACCTGCCCTCCACACGTTGTCATTCTAATGCCCATATCACCTGCAAACCATAGACTGAGCAAGCCACACCCACCTCCCCTGCTCCCTATGCCTAAAATGATAACAGTGACTTGCATCTCACAGAGCTTTTGAGAAGTTAAACAAAGTAAAGCCACTTGCACATGTGGAATGTTGTATGCATTAAAGTAACACTGCCACATAAAGCAAACACGATTACAATCTTCTAAGCTCACTGACTTTTATGAACATAGACTCAGGTTAAGGTGACACTGTCAAGTCAGTGCTTTTGGACAGTTTTGGTTGTCTTCAAAGCATCCACACTTGAAAAAAGCTGAAGAGTCCAGGACTAAACAAAGCATGAAGTTGGCTACCATGAGTAACAGAGATGTAACCATCACACTTCCCAAAATATGATAGCAGCTAGAATACCAAACTCAGGTTCTTAGATCATCTAAGCATGACTTAAGTTTGCATAAAGGAGATGTTAACATCCCGGAATAGAAACTGTGGCATACTACTGGTTTCTAATCTGACCGAGCTGGCAAAAGATACAAGGTGAAAGCTCTACCTGAGCCCTTTTTCCAAGCCTCTTTTGCTCCTCTGGATGGGTCAGCTCATTAAAGATAGATGTTGAGGGACATGGCTAGTGAATTACCCTCTGGCTGTTACGCAGAAGGAAGCTACTGCTTTTTAAATCTATACATTGTGCTCTCTAGTACTCAGGATCAACTTGCCTTTGCCAGTCAGGAAGTTCAGAGCACTCATACCCCTTCTATCCAGCATAAACAATTCAGCAGTGTTCAGATGTCATAACTGAGTTTATCCAGGCCAGGCATGAACATGGCTCATAAGACACACCTCTGTGGCCCTTCCCTCTTTCTTGGCATGCAGAGCCTGTTTAAAAGCTTGGGAAGCCTTGAATCAAACCTAAATGCACAGTAGTGCTAAAGTGTAAGAGCCCCGTGGTGCAGAGTGGTAAAGCTGCAGGACTGCAGTCCTAAGCTCTGCTCATGACCTGAGTTCGATCCCGGCAGAAGCTGGGTTCAGATAGCTGGCTCAAGGCTGACTCAACCTTCCATCCTTCCGAGGTTGGTAAAATGAGTACCCAGCTTGCTGGGGGGGGGAGTGTAGATGACTGGGGAAGGCAATGGCAAACCACCCCATAAAAAGTCTGCCGTGAAAACGTGAAAGCAAGGTCACCCCAGAGTCAGAAATGGCTGGTGCTTGCCCAGGCGACTAACTTTACTTTAAGTGCTGAAGTGTAGGCAACCTTAACAAAGCTGTTTCCTCCCCACAAACAGGGGAAACCCTAGCTGATGACAAGCTGTTGACAAGGAAGCAAACTCCAGTGTATCAGGCACCTGTAGTCAGAAGTCATGGCAAACTGGAGTTTGACTAAAGACTTCTCAAACCAGAAAGTCTGTGATCAAGCTCCATGTGCTGGCGGGAGGACACAAATACCACAAACACAGGTGTGCCACAACATCTGACCACAGACTAAGATCAGCTTGCTGCATTGATATGATTTCTGCCTGCAGCTGGAAAAATGAGATCTTCCTAGCAGAAGAATTAGTTCAGTTTCCTATGATATAGACCAGCAGCACTTTGTATATTAGCATTTTTTTTAAACACCCTCCATTTATGCCATTTTAACACCTCTGCTTTCCTTGCCTCACAATGTTGACATCAAAGAGAAGAATCCTCAGTCTAAACAAAAGGCAGCCATCTCTCCACAGCTGCTCATCCTGGTACCTCAGATCTGATCTCAAAAAGGCTGAGTGGACATACGGAGGGGAACATGTTAAGTATTCTTTATTAAATATTCTTGATATTGCATTATATATGTCAGGCATCCTGGAAAGGAGAAGGAAAAGAAGATTAATCCTTTCTACCACCTCATTAAAGAAAGTGAGGAAAACCATTTTGGCAAATAATAATTGATATCTAAATTTATCTCATGATTACCTAAGGCTCTCTTAGATAAATCTGCATGCAGGCTGGAAGGCAATGATTTAGAGCCTAGCCTCCTAGGAAAATGTGCAAATATGCCTTTGCATATTGCCTCAGAGTCCAAGCAAATGTAAAATCATAACATCAGCAACCATTTCAAACAGAAGCCCTAATGTAAACTCAACGGTATCCCTGCCCAGAAACCAAAGGAGGAAACCACAGATATACTACCTGTTTTTAAAAAGAAATACATTCACAGTAGTAATTAAAAAGTCACTGGATCACAAGCATTTGTACTAAACCTAGCTTGGTAACTGAATGCTGAGCTAGGTACAAATCCTACTGCAACCAAGGACTTGCTGTAAGACAAGCAAGTCAGATAGGTGTCTCATTCTCCCCCCCCCCCCCCAATGCAGCATGGCAGATCTCACTGGAGTGTCATAGGAAGCACAGACAAGATAAGGTCTGCAGAATGTGAACAGGATCCCCTCCACTGCTCTTCAGCTTTTCTGTCCTATGAGTAAGTCATTTTCTATTATCTGTGAATGAAAAAAAGCAATGACTGACAACGCTATTGTATGAGAACTGTTATTCATTTTCACAGGAGAGACACACAAGAGAGAACGATTCCACAGGGTAGCTATCTTAGACTGTAGAAATAGAAAGAACTAGCTGTTGGCACTTTAAGACAGAACAAATTCATTGCAGCAATGGCTTTTGTGAACAACAGCCACTTCATTAGATGTACAAAGCTGGCAGACAGATATATCCTGAATAAAGGAGTAGGTAATGAAGTGAGGCCAAAAGGCGGTATAAAAGATTTCTCCCTTGTATTGCTTTGCCTTTTACCTCACCTTATTTAAAGAAACTTATTTTCTTTGTAGACAGGAATACACACACACAAATTCTTGCCCAGTTAAGTGACCACGTCATACATCTTACAAAGTGGACTCTGGCCCTATATTTCAGATCTAGTTCAAAGGGTCAATCAATACAGTTGATCCGAATTCACAAACGGAAATTCTCTGCACTTGATTTTCCAGCATTCCAGAGTTGGAAAAATGATATTTAACATCAAACTTGGGCTACTATGAATATATTTAGTAAAGAGGTAAGAACCAGATGCTTGGACAACCTTTTCAGAATTGAATGCTGGGTTTAAAATACATGAAAAACCAAGCAAGGAAGGGCTGAGTCAGTATGCGTTGCTGGCAGGTTCACCCTCTCAAAATCAAAACCTGGTCAACTACATTAAAAGCGCAATCCTAAGCAAAGCCATTTCCATCTAAAACCACTGAAACCAAGGAGTTTGGACAGCAGCAACTGCATAGAACTACACTGTAAATAACCTGCTTTCAGATTCCCTAATTTTTCTACTTGGCAACACCAGAATATATGGCTATCTTGGGGCAGTTAAAAACCTTCTGTCTAAGAAGAATCATGAGACTAAAAGTCAAGCTGCAAGCTCCAAAAAAGATTTCAGTCTATTTATTTCTCCCGTTACTGGGGAAACCTCTTTTTATTCTGTTGATATCCAAAGTGTTCTCTGGACACACACCTCCAGAGGGGCTCTGAGATGCTGTGGCTACAAGAGCAGCAGCTCTGTGATGTTTTTAGACGCTATTCAATTAACTCCCACAATCTGGCACTTTTCCACCAGCAAAATCTGCTTCAAGGCATGGGATGCAATTTCAGACCCAGACAGCAACAGAAAAAGGGGAGGGGAGAGAGAGTGAGAAGGAGATGGACTTGGAATACTGACCATTCTGAAAGAGGGCCTCCGGGCATAGCGAAATGTTTGCTATTCTCCTTATGTTGCAGATGAAGGTGTGTGTTTTTTGGTTTTTTGAAAGGCTGGCACCCACCTACATTAGTGGACTGTATTTTCTGAAGATATCAGCACTTCATGCCTTCAAGGGGGAGCCAGGCTTTTTCTTGTCAGGATGTTTGTGTGTACCTAGGATTAATCAAATTCTGTTGCCAAGCGCACACACACAAAAATGTACGTCTTACGTTTCCTTGAGCAGAGTTATCTGGAGTGTCTAAGACTACTAGACTCTGCAGATGAAGGAGAGAAAAGATAAACAGTTTCCATTTAGAAGACTATCAACAAGTTACTCATGGGGACAAAAGGCCATGATTATTACTGAGAAGATTCCAAATATAAACATCAGTTGTTCAGCAAGGTCATCAAATCTTCTTCCTCTGTAGCTTTCAAGAACAGGTTGGGGCAGCCTTCTTTCAGGTATTTTTTAAGCACAGGACATCTGGCCTTCATAATCTGGACAAGTTGTTGTTTTGGCTATATTTGGGCACCACAAACAAACTTGTTTTATTTATGTGAAGCAACCTGAAAGCATTGACTTGAAGTATTTATCCCATCTTTGTCTCATGCTATGTGCTAAGATTGAAAACTTGCTAATTTAGGAAGCCTTAGATCTAGCTACAGTTTGTCAGGATGTCTGAATTCAGGCTTGGGGGCCTGTTTGGGATGTAGGAATGGCAGCCTTAAGAGTCTTTTACAAATCTGAACCCAGGAAACTATAAGCCTACATAAATGCAAGCATGATACAAGCCATGAAAAAGAGGCTAGCCACAATTAAAAGTTAATGTAAGTAAATCCTGAGCAACTTGGCATTTGTTTCATATCCCATGGTTACACAGAAGGGGGGGAAGATCTGACACAAGTGTGCATGTTCCAGGCAGCTGGAATTGGCTGCAGGTCCCTGCCATATGTAAGTTATGCATCTGCCACCACATGTGCGAAGGAGCCTGAACTTGAATGGGAATTGCATTTGACTCCATTTAGAAAAACATCAACAATTATTCATGTGGACAAAAGGATTCATCCTGAGGGCCAGTGTGGTGGTTAGAATGTCTGACTAGGATCAGGGAGACCCAGGTTCAAACCCCCATTCTATCACAGAAGCTTGCTGGGTGACCTTGAGCCAGTCACACATTCTCAGCTTAACCTACATCCCACGCTGGAGGGTTGGGGGGGGGGGGAGAAAAAAGTATGATGAAAACTGCTTTGGGGCCCCATTATTGGGGCAAAAGGCAAGGTATAAATGAAGTAAATAAATAAATGCATTACACATCCAACTTCTGCGGCTCCTACTCAATTCAGCAGAGTCTTCAAGGAGGAATCAAATAAGAAAGACTTCCTTGCACTCTGTGAATGCCATACCAAGGAAGGAATTGCTTTGAAAACCAAACTTAATATGTTCTTTAAATGTGTTCCCTTATGATTTAATTAGGAATAGGACTGTTTACATTGCTTTTTTACAATAGAACTTCGGTTAGATTAAATCTATATGGAGTGCCTATTTTGGACAAAGAAAAGGGAAAGATAGTACTAGAGCATGATGGAGGG
Organism: Heteronotia binoei; assembly: GCF_032191835.1. Lineage (NCBI taxonomy): Eukaryota > Metazoa > Chordata > Lepidosauria > Squamata > Gekkonidae > Heteronotia > Heteronotia binoei. The sequence goes on from NC_083234.1 coordinate 65,571,444, forward strand.
GAGGCTAAGCACTCTCCTTGCTAACCCACCACCACCACCAACACGGCAGTTTTTACTTTATGGTTCATGTTCCATGGTGTTATGAATTATTGAATGGGGAACTGTCTCTTTCATTTAGCAAGAGAATGATGGAATCAAAATGCAGACCTTGGAAGGTTACTATCCCCGAGCGGCAGACACTGAGTATGCAGAACACCACCTGGTATGCCCTTCCCAAACCAGTTCCCCCTCAGAGAGGATATTCAGGGTGGGAAGAAACAAGACAAGGTAGTTACCCAGGGCTGCTTAGCTGCCGTTGCCTGTCAATCAGCTCAGGACCTCTGAGACCAGGGCAAGTCAGGACCAACAAGCGCGACTGTGATGAAATACAGAGAAGTATACCCTTCATCTCTAAAGTGCAAGGGGGGGGCACCTAACGATTTCTGGACTTTAACCCACCCATGCTTCTGTAACCTTCCCTGCTGGGGGTGGGGGGACAGAGAGAGTTGAAACTGACCACTTTATCCTTCCGTGCACTTTTATACTCTGTCAGGCTTTTCTACCACTGCCACCAATTCTGTTTGGCTATCACCCACTTTAAAAAGCTGTAGCTGGTTATCATCCTGAGTATTACTCTATTATTGCTCTATTATACTTTTATGTATTTTAATGTATTTTATTGTATAATTATTAATATATTTTAAACTGACTTACTGTTAGCATTTTGTATTGTAAGCCGCCCTGAGCCCGCCTTGGTGGGGTAGGGCGGGATATAAATCAAACAAATAAACAAACAAATAAATAAATAAATATTAATTGATTAAAAATCAGTAAATCTGCGCATGAAAAAATTGATAGGGAAAAAAGGCCGTTGTTCACATAGGATGTGCATGCATCTCTGCAAGTATCATCTTAGAAGAAGAAAACTCCCAGTTTTGGTCACCCTGTATTTAAGATATATATACTCCAAATTCTCAGCTATCAGCCGCTAAGTGACATACAGCTCTCCATTAACACCATAAAGATATAACAGACCTTAAAACAACCAAAATACTCAGCTTGCCTTCTGTAATTTTCAATGCATTTGTATCCTTTAGTCATAAAACTGAAGTCACTGTGGGAAATCCCAGTGTCCTGATTGGTTGCAGCCACTAGGACTACACCGCACCAACTATTGGCTGACACTCTGTCACCACTTCCCACTACTATTGGGTAGCCTCTCTGTCACCTGCCCACTGCAGCCTTCCCCACATTCTTGCAGGATTGACTCGCAATCCATCTCTGCCATGCCATTGGCTGATTCTGCTCTCCCCCACCCACCACTGGCCCTATCAGGAAGAACACCACCAGACGGTCACTGACCTCCGAGGGAGACAGTTCTTTGCTGCCTTAGGTTCTCCTGGGGGTTTAATGATCACGAATGCCTCTCCTCAGGGCCCTGTCCACCTTCCTTCTTCTCATTTTTCTTTCTCTCATCTCCTTTCTCCCCCTCTTTTTTCTACTTCCCCCTTCTGTTCTTTCTCTCATTCTTTCTCAGTATCTCTTTCAGACTTTTTATTTCATTCTGTCCACCTTCCTCTCTTCCATTTTTCTTTCTCTCATTTTTCTCCCCATCTTTTCCTTACCCACCCCCCCAAACAACGCTGCTGCTGCTTTGCCATATATATATTCTATGTATAAATATGCCAGCTAATCAATTAAATCTCTTCAACTGACAAAAAAGGAATGTTCATTCACAGCAGGCAGGGGCCACTTCAACACCAGCAGATAAACAGAGGGAATGAAAGGAAAGCTTGCAATGGCTCCTTGCCTCTCACAGCCTCCAGCAGAGCAGGTCTGCCTGTCAGCCGCTTGATGTTACCAGCCATTTCTTCCCAGGGAACCATTGTTACCAATCTCCAGCTGCTTCGTTCCCCCTCACACACACACACTGTGAAGAAAGACTGTCCTTTTCCTATGTAGAGGCTGCATGGAGGGGGAAGGCGATGGAAACCTGAAGTCAGATAAAGGGAAGGAGATAGGGTTGCCAACATCAGACCAGGAAATCCCTGGAGATTTAAGGGGTGGGGCCTGGAGAGAGTGGGGTTTGAGGAGGGATAGAACCTCAGACAGGTACAATGCCATTTCCTCCTGGGGAACCACTGGAGATCACTCAGATTTACAATTGCTCTCTAGCTGGCAGAGATCAGTTCTCCTTGAGGTGGGGGAGGGAGTCAATGCCTTCACTTGGGTGGGTGGGAAGACAGCAAGGTTGGCAGGCACTTGCCCTGAGTCTCCATCTAGAGCCCACTGTATTTTTCTTCACAACAGGCTTTACTCCTAGTTAAAAATAATTAACAAGATTTTAAAATTCTTTGGGGCCACCTTTTTAGCTGATTTTCAGTTTTACTAATTCTGTTTTACTGCCCATGCAATACTAGCTAGAGTACAGAATACCACAATCATGCCCAGATGCCCTACACTCAACAAACATGGCGTGTTTCTTCTTTAGGTCTTGTTGCCATTACCCATGTTTGCCAAAATTGTGCAAACAATCCCCTTGGAGCTCTGGAACTCAACTCTACTCCCATTTTTACAAGAACGCTAAGTGGAGCAGGCCACCCAGCCAAGCAAGCCAGAGATAAAATACTTGAACAGTCTCACTGCACACCTCTTGCAAAAGGTGTTATTGCAGATTTAAAGCCAGACTCATTAAAATAAGCCCATGGGGCTTTTAATAAAAACTACATTTTTTCCCTTCTTTTATCCTTGAGCCAGGCTAGATAGAAAAATCAGGAATTTATTACAGGGAGTGTGAGCCCCTCCTCTCTGTTATGCTTAAGGTTTCCCCACCCACCCCCCATCAAAAAAAAAAAAGCCAAATGTCCAAGCAGAGTAAAAAAAAATCTCATTTTCTCCACAGAATAGCATGTTACAGACAATAAGAACATAAGAGAAGCCATGTTGGATCAGGCCAAAGGCCCATCCAGTCCAACACTCTGTGTCACACAGTGGCAAAAAAAAAATTATACACACACACACACACACACACACACATATATATATACACACACACACACACACACACTGTGGCTAATAGCCACTGATGGACCTCTGCTCTGTATTTTTATCTAATCCCCTCTTGAAGCTGACTATGCTTGTAGCCACCACCACCTCCTGTGGCAGTGAATTCCACATGTTAATCACCCTTTGGGTGAAGAAGTATTTCCTTTTATCTGTTCTAACCTGACTGCTCAGCAATTTCATTGAATGCCCACGAGTTCTTGTATTGTGAGAAAGGGAGAAAAGTACTTCTTTCTCTGCCTTCTCCATCCCATGCATAATCTTGTAAACCTCTATCATGTCACCCCGCAGTCCATGTTTCTCCAAGCTAAAGAGCCCCAAGCATTTTAACCTTTCTTCATAGGGAAAGTGTTCCAAACCTTTAATCATTCTAGTTGCCCTTTTTTGCACCTTTTCCAATGCTATAATATCCTTTTTGAGGTGCGGTGACCAGAATTGCACACAGTATTCCAAATGAGACCGCACCATCGATTTATACAGGGGCATAATGATACTGGCTGATTTGTTTTCAATTCCCTTCCTAATAATTCCCAGCATGGCGTTGGCCTTTTTTCTTGCAATTGCACACTGTCTTGACATTTTCAGTGAGTTATCTACCACAACCCCAAGATCTCTCTCTTGGTCAGTCTCTGCCAGTTCACACCCCATCAACTTGTATTTGTAGCTGGGATTCTTGACCCCAAAGTGCATTACTTTGCACTTGGCCACATTGAACCTCATCTGCCACATTGATGCCCACTCACCCAGCCTCAGCAGATCCCTTTGGAGTGCCTTACTCTCTGGTTCTCACCACCCTGAACAATTTAGTGTCATCTGCAAACTTGGCCACTTCACTGCTTACTCTCAACTCCAAATCATTTATGAACAAGCTAAAGAGCATGGGACCCAGTACTGAGCCCTGCAGCACTCCACTGCTTACAGTCCTCCACTGTGAAGACTGCCCATTTATATTCACTCTCTGCTTCCTATTAGCCAGTTTTTGATCCACAAGAGGACCCATCCTTTTACTCCATGACTCTCGAGCTTACTAAGGAGCCTTTGATGAGGAACTTTATCAAAAGCTTTCTGGAAGTCAAGGTAAACAATATCTATCGGGTCTCCTTTGTCCACATGTTTGTTCACCCTCTCAAAGAAATGTAACTGGTTAGTGAGGCAAGATCTTCCCTTACAGAACCCATGCTGAGTCTTCCTCAATAACTCGTGTTCATCAATGTGCCTACTCATTCTGTCCTTGATAATGGTTTCTACCAACTTTCCTGGTATTGAAGTCAGACTGACTGGCCGATAGTTTCCCGGATCTCCTTTGGAACCCTTTTTAAAGATGGGGGTGACATTTGCTACCTTCCAGTCCTCAGGAACGGAGGCAGATTTCAAAGAAAGATTACAGATTTTTGTTAGAAGATCCACAACTTCAACTTGGAGTTCTTTCAGAACTCTTGGATGTATGCCATCCAGACCTGGTGACTTATTAGTTTTTAATTTGTCAGTCAGTTATAGGACCTCCTCTCTTGTCACCTCAATTTGACTCAGGTCCTTCAACACCCCTTCTGAAGCGGGCAAACACTTCTCATCTTCCACAGTGAAGATGGAGGCAAAAAATGCATTCAGCTTCTCAGCCATTGCCCTATCCTCCCTCAGTAATCCTTTGACCCCTTGGTCATCCAAGGGCCCCACTGCCTCCCTGGCTGGTTTCCTGCTTCTAATATATTTGAAGAAATTTTTATTGTTGGTCTTTATGTTTTTTGCAATATGCTCCTCATAGTCCCTTTTTGCCTACCTGATCATTTGATTTGCCACTGCATTTGATTTGCCACTGCTTGTGTTCCCCTTTATTAATCTCACTTGGACTAGCTTTCCTCCACTTAAAGGAGTCCTTCTTACCTTTTACAGCTTCCATTACTTTGTTTGTTAACCATTCAGGCCTTCTCTTATACCTGTTTGTACCTTTCCTAACTTGTGGTATATATTTTATCGGAGCTTCTAAGATTGTAGTTTTAAATAGCTTCCAAGCTTCCCCAAGGGTTTTGACTGTATTTACCTTTGGTTTCAGTTTCCTGTTCACATGCCTCATCACAGAGAATTTACCCCTTTTAAAGTTAAACGTGGCTGTGCTGGTCTTTTGGAGCAACTCTCTATTTATACAAATGGTGAAATCAATAACGTTATGGTCACTGTTCCCAAGCGGTGCGATCACTTTTACATCACTCACCAAGTCTTGGGCATTACTTATTACCAAATCCAGCATCGCCCCACCCCTGGTAGGTTCAAAGACCATCTGCTCCACAGTACAGTCAGTGAGAGCATCTAGAAACTTAATCTCTTTCTCTTGACCAGAACACATATGACCCAATCAATCTGCGGGTAGTTAAAATCACCTATGATGACACAATTTTTACGTCTAGCCACTATGTTTAAGCCTTCCATCATATTATAGTTGTCCTCTATCTTTTGATTTGGTGGGCGATAACAAACTCCCATAGTTAAATTTCCTTTTGGGCCCTCTATTTCAACCCAAAGCATTTCCAGAAGGGAATCTAATTCTCTGACCTCAGTCTTACTGGATGGTATGCCCTCTCTGACATACAGAGCCACCCCACCTCCGACCCTTCCCTCCCTATCCTTCCGATATAACTTATATCCAGGAATCACCGTGTCCCACTGATTCTCCTCATTCCACCAAGTTTCTGAAATTCCCACGTCTATGTTTTCTCCCAACACTAAACATTCCAACTCACTAATTTTACTTTGAAGACTTCTACAATTTGTGTACAAACATCTATAATTTCCCAGGAAAGCTAGACCCGCCACCTTCCTCCTGCCACCTCAAGACTCTGGCAGGCAGTCCATTCTACAGTCCACAATACAGAAAGGTGCTACAGGCAATACAGAAAGTCATCCAAAAACACCAAATTTCAGGGAGAGAGAAAACAGAGCCCATTTATGAAAGCCATCTGGTAGCCTACGTATGTTACTTGCACAGGACCCCAAACAAATGTACCCCACAAGACAACTGTTCACACATGTACCAATCACTTCCCATGGGTTGCTGCTAGTAGCAAAACATCTGCCATGGCACAATTGCTGAGCCCTTAATTGATTTCTGGATCATGGGGTAGACCCATTTTTTTCAGCTTGTCTGTTATGCCAAATCCAGACCACCCTGGCTGAGCTTTCTGAAAACAGGCTACTTCCTGAAAACAACAATCTCTCCCTATTATGTGGGGCATTAAACTCTTCTCAGGCCTCAGTAGCCTTTTCTTCACCTGCAAGGAAATCTAGTGTGCCTTCCTTGACTTCAGGGTCTGTCAACATAAGCAAAGAAGGACGAGAAAAGAGACCGATATTGCCATACAGTCAGAATTCCTCCATCTGCAATGTTGTGAATGGTCACCATGCTTATTCAGTAAGCTTTACAAAGAAATGTCACAGGTTGGACCTCTTGGGCTGCGTGATCTTTTCATCACCTGTTTACAATTATTTTTTTAAAAATATGTATAGGTAAAGGCCAGCTGAGCACACATCTCAAAAGCAGCTGATGGAGTGGTCTCTTGTCCATGAAAGCTTGAGCTACATTAAATCTGTTGGTTTTTAAAGATCTTCCAAGATGCTGCTGTTCTTGCTGCAACAAAGCTGAACAGGGCTACCCCTCTGGACTGTGCCAACTTTGACTAGTTCTTCAGTGTCTGACCCTATGAGCCCTAAAACAATTTGTGCCCCATTTTGTGTGTGTATTTTATGGATTTATATCTCAACCCTGAGATCCTTAGGTTGAAGAACAGGTAAATTAGATCAGCCTAGTAGAATAGAACTCACAGATAAAAGCAGAAGTAGAAAACAATATTATAAATCCACTGCCTATGTAGAGAACAAAGAAAAGCATGTGGGGGACAAAGGAAGGGGAATCAATCCATTGCCTGGGTCAGGGCTTTTTTTTGCAGCAGGAACTCCTTTGCATATTAGGCCATACCCCCAATGTAGCCCATAAGAGCTTACAGGGCTCTTATTACAAGGCCTACTGTAAGCTCTTGGAGGATTGGCTACATCAGGGGTGTATGGTCTAATTTGCAAAGGCATTCCTGTTACAAAAAAAGCCCTGGCCTGGGTAATGTAAATGATTTTACCCACACCTGTAGCTAAGGTGATCAGTAGCCAGCCAAGTACCACAAGTGTGGGGGGGAACTGGGGTCCACTGAATACGGCATATTATTTATTTTCTTTATTGATATCCCATCTTTCTTTGTGAGCCTGAAGACATATTACAACATTTAGCAACCCAGTACAGGGCATATTATCTATACTGTAATAAGGACTGGACTACAAAGTCAGAAGACAATGCAACAGAAACAGTGTAATGCATAAGAAATGCAAAACAAAACAGGATTACAGAAATCAAGGCAATCAATACAATAAAAATAAGAAATGCATATAATAAATAATACAGCCCTCATACTTTTATTAAACCACCCTCCTGAACAATTCCAATTTTACTACAGTCCTATTCCCTTTGTAGAAATGCCCACCTCAACAATTCCTTTTAAGACATTCTGTAGAATGATAAAAGTGTAGGAGCCTTCCTGACTTCCTCAGGCAAGCTGTTTCACAAAGTGGGAGCCACAAAAGAGATCACTAAGATATGAGCAGCTGATGATTTGCAGTATGGGACCTTTAGCAGATTTTGCTCAGATGAGCACAGTTGTCACAGTGAGAGTTATCAGCAGAAGCACTCCTTTAAAAATGGGTATCCTAGGCAACCAAGGACTACCTAGGTGATAGTCAATACCTTGAACCCAGGAACTAATCAATAACCAGTGGAGCAACTGCACAGTGTAATACACATACTTCCATCTCATTATAAAAAGGTAAAGGTGCAACCACCAGTCGTTTTTTATTTTGGGGTGACGTTGCTTTCACAGCAGACTTTTTACAGGGTGGGTTGCCATTGCCTTCCCCAGTCATCTACACTTTCCCCCCAGGAAGCTGGGTACTCATTTTACCAAACTCGGAAGGATGGAAGGCTGAGTCAACCTGGAGCCAGCTACCTGAACCAGCTTTCGCTGGGATCGAACTCAGGTCCTGAGCTCTGAGTTCCGACTGCAGTACTGCAGCTTTACTATTCTGCACCACCTCATTATAATCACCTCATAATAATCAAATGCTATTCTATGTCAGTTGGAATTTCTGGGCTCTCTTTGTATCCCAAGTTTCCACCATACTAGCCCTCCAAGACAGCCTACAAAACTTATGAACTCAACAATTTAGCAACTGGACAAAAGAAAGACACAAAATGAAAATACATAATGAACAAATGAAGCTGCCTTATGTCGAGTCAGATCATCAAGCTGAGTATTTTCTATTCTTATTGGTAACAGTTCTTCAGAGGGCCAGGCAGTAAAAAGGCCTTTCCCAACTCCCATTACCTGAGATCCTTTATATGACGATGGCAGGGGATGGGGAAATTGTACTATACCACTGAGCTATACCTTCTCCTCTAAAGTTTGACTTGAAACCTATTTCCCCTACATTTCAATTTTGAGTCAGAATCAAATTTCCAAGCCAAAGCAACAAGACCGCTTCAACGCCCCATATTATGTATCCATTTATTAGAATATTCAGAAATACTATAATATTTAGGAAGAAATGTTCACGTTGCCTTACAACACAAAAACCATGCAGAACAGTTAATCATAGAGAAGCCAACAAAAACCTTGACCATGTACAAAAAGGGTAAATTTACTACTGGCCAAAAGTTATTCAAGTAGACTGATCCAGGTTTTATTTTTCCCAATAAAGATGCATTTGATTATATTTGTTATACACAGGGATAGCTCTCCTCTAATAAATGTAGCTAAGCATCTGAGAAAGAAGTCCATTACACAAATGGGAGGGGCTTAACACTGCAAGCATTCAGTCCACATCCTCAGGTTGTATCAACTGAAAAGAATCCTCAGAAACATTTACGTCCTTGGATAATATTGCAAATATGGAACTCAGTTCGGATCAGATGTCAGTAATTTCGTCCACAAATGGTTTACCAAATTGATCTCACAGGATGTTTCCAAAATATCGGATTTTTTTTTTACCGGGGGACTCTGATGCAGGAAGTCATAATTCAGAATAGCACTGTTGGCCAACACCATATAAAATGGAAATACAGGTTGCTTACCTGTAACTGTAGATCTTCGAGTGGTTATCTGTGCATTCATAGTCATGGGATAGAGCGCCTGCGCCAATCCCCGAATCGGTACCTAAAAAGCCCGGGAATTTTCCGTGCTTGGCGCCAATGGGCATGCACAGGCGTCCCAGTACGCATGCTCACCGGTGCCAACGCGGGGATCCCGCCAGTTCCTTCCTGACCGCTGGAAGCCTCTACTGGAGGGAGACCTTCAGCAGTGGGGAAGGAGGGCGGGTAGTGTGAATGCACAGATGACCACTCAAAGATCTACAGTTACAGGTAAGCAACCTGTCTATCTTCTTCGTGGTCTCTGTGCTTCACACTCATGGGAGATTAGCAAGCAAGACATACCTGGAGGCAGGAAGACGGTCAACCAGAAGAAACAGTTTGCAGCACCACAGCTCCCAGACGAGTCTTCTGTAGTGCTTCATAAAGGCATGCGGAGAGGACCAGGTGACAGCCTTGCAAACGTCCGTCAGGGAAACGCCTTTCAGGAACGCCACCAACATCATCATCGCTCTTGTACAGTGTCCACAAATAGGCCCAGGTAACGGCTTCTTAGCCAACAAATAACACAGTTTAATAGTCTCAGTGAGCCATTTTGAAAGCCGCTGAGACAAGATTCTGGAACCTAACTTAGGAGCAGCATAAGAAACAAAAAGATGCTGGTCCTTATGAAAACTCTTGGAGCAACTCAAATAAAACAATAAGGCACGCTTAACATCTAAAGCATGCAACCTACGTTCCTCATCCAAAGAAGGTGTAGGATAAAACGTGGGCAACCAAACTTCTAAGTTAAGGTGGAACTGAGAAACCACCTTGGGGAGAAAGGAAATATCAGGAGCCAAGGACACTCCAGACTCCTGAAAAGCTAAATATGGGTAGTCACAACACATAGCCATGAGCTCCCCTGCGTGGCGTGCTGATGTGATGGCTACCAAAAAAGCAGTCTTCCAAGATAGGAGCTGTAACGAGCATGTGGCCATCAGCTCAAAAGGACACCGAGTCAACCTGTCCAACACTAGAGTCAAATCCCACAACTGTGGGGGTGATCTTGAAGGAGGATGAAGCCTAAGCAAACCCTTCAAAAATCCCTTAGAATGAGGGTGTGCAAAAACTGAATGCCCCTCCACTGGTTCATGGAATGCAGATATTGCCGTCAGATAAACTTTAATGGAGGAAAAAACAAGGCCAGCATCCACCAGAGATAACAAAAACTCAAAAATAACCGGCAGTCCCACCCTCTGGGGAGAAACTGTAGGATCAACTAAAAACTGAAGAAACGTCCACCACTTCCTATCATAAGAAGCGCGGGTAGACAGCTTCCTGATATTCAGGAAAACATGTTGGACTCTGCTGGAGAACTCACAGGGTCAATGAACCACACTGTCAGCTTCAGGTGGGGCACGTTGTGATGGAATACATGATCGTCCTGAGCTGACAGAAGATCCAGTTCCGCCAGAAACTGGTAGAAGACCCCCCTCGCCAGTTGGAGCAAGATTGGGAACCAGTTCTGCCAAGGCCACCATGGAGTCACCCGGATGCAGCATGGTCTCACGCTTGCGATCTTGTTAACCACCCTTGTCAATAGTGGCAGAGGTGGGAACAGATATAGGAACCGACCTTCCCACAGGAACAGCAGACTGTCTCCCAACGACTCTGGATCCGAGCCCCCTCTGGAGCAGAACAGAGGACACTTCCAGTTCTGGGCTGTGGCAAAGATGTCCACCTGAGGATACCCCCAGAGCTGAAACACGGGTTGAAGGAAGCACCACTGTATCTCCCACTCGTGCTGGGAAGCCGGCACCCCTGCTGAGGGAGTCTGCTTGCAGGTTGAGCACCCCTGGGAGATGTGCAGCCTTCACAAAGATGTCGTGGTCCAGGCACTCCGACCACAGTTCCAGTGCCAGCGCACAGAGCCGTCGAGAAACTGTCCCTCCCTGTCTGTTGATGTAACACAGGGCAGTGGTATTGTCCGTAAGCAGAGCAACAACCTTCCCCGCTACTATGTGGCGGAAGGATCGAAGAGCAAAATGAACTGCCAGCAGTTCCAGGTAATTTATATGGCAGTGAGTCAATTTCAAAGGCCAGGGGCCCCCCACACACAGAGCGTCCATGTGGGCCCCCCAACCCCATAAAGACACATCTGTTGTGATTGTCACTGTTGGTACAGGTAGGTGGAAGGGAGGCTCCCTGACAAATGATTTCCACCACTGCAGTGTTTGAAGTGTCACAGGTGGAATTACAAACCTCTTTTGAGGTGAGTCCCTTAATGGTCGAAACTGATGAAGAAACCAAAGTTGTAGGCCTCTCATCCTCAGCTTCACAAAAATCAGCACGCTTGTAGTCGCCGTCATCAGCCCCAGCATCCGCTGCAGCTGCTGTGCCGTGTCCCACTTTCGACTCTGCAGAAGTTCGACAAGGTTGATAATGTCCATCGCTCTCTGCTGAGGCAGAAAAGCGCGATGAAGGTTTGTATCCAGCAAAGCCCCTATGAACTGAACTGTCCGTGATGGAGTAAGGTGTGATTTCTCCAAATTGACCTGGAGACCAAAGGTGTGAAAAAGACGAAGAGTGGTGGCAATATGGTTTGACAAACTTTCCTTCGACTCCGCCACAAGGAGCAAATCGTCGATGTATGGAAAGGCGACTATCCCTTGAAGCCGGAGGTGGGCAGCCACAACGCTCATCATCTTCATGAACACCCGAGGTGCAGTGGACAGGCCAAACGGAAGGGCCTTGAACTGGAAGTGTTGAGAACCTACTGCAAACCGAAGGAAACATCTGAACGCAGGATGGATGCTGACGTGGAAGTAGGCATCCTTGAGGTCCAGCATTGCCATCCAGTCCCCTTGGTTGATAAGGGGCAGAATTGTTTGCAGAGTGGACATTCTGAACTTCAGGTACAAAATAAACTTGTTCAGATTCCGAAGGTCCATGATTGGTCTCAAACCCCCATTCCGCTTGGGAACCAGGAAGTAACGAGAGTAGAAGCCTCCCGTCCTGGCCTCCACCGGGACCCATTCTATGGCGTGTTTCTGTAGGAGGTTGCTCACCTCCGCCAGCAGAGGTGGGGAAGGGGGTGTGGTGATTACCACAGATTGGTTCAGAATCTGAGCAAAATCTATTTTGTAGCCTTCCGCGACGATGGAAAGCGCCCACCTGTCCGAAGAGATGGACTCCCAGGCCGACAGGAATGGGTGGAGGCGGACAGACGAAGAAGTGGGGACAGTGACGTGTGCTACCAGAAAGTCAAAGGCTCTGCTTTTGAGGGCGAGCGCCCTTGGACTTGCCAGTGGTCTGTGCAGAAGCGTAGTGGTTTCTATTGTTCCCCCAGTATGGGGACTTATTCTCAGGTTGGGCAGAGCGAGGTCTCCACTGCTGTTCCGGGGAGAACTTTTGATATGGCTTCGTTGACCAAGGTTTGTTCCACTGTTTTGATTTCGTAGCTCTGGAAGACGTCGGGACACCCAGGTTCTTGGAAGTTTTTATGCTTTTATCCATCTCCTGGAGTGCATTGTCGGTGGTCGAGCTGACGAGGCCTTCGCCCTCGAAGGGCAGATCTTCAACGAAGGCCCTGGTGTCTTGCTGGAGTTCCGTTGACCTGAGCCAGGAGTGGCGGCGGAGGCAGACAGCAGAAGTGATGGTTGTTGCTGAGACGTCTACCATATGCTTTGCTGCACCCAGTTGTTGTTTGGCTACAGCAAAGCCTTCCTTCTGCAACTTCTTTGCAGCAGACCTCTTCTCCTCACTCAGGGAAGACAAGAGAGGGGTAAGTTGTTCCCACACTGAGTATTGGTATCTAGCCATGCACACAGCATAGTTAGATACCTTTACACCCAGCGCCCCAGCAGAGTAAAACTTCCTCCCAACTTTGTCCAGCTTCTTTCCCTCCTTGTCTGGTGGAGAGGAGTGCGTCTTGCGAGTCTTTGACGAGGAGGATATAACCACCGAATTGGGCTTTGGATGCGTGAAGAGAAATTCAGCACCAGCCTCTTGGAAGCGGTACATGTGGTCCAACCTTCTTGATGACACAGGTGTAGAAACAGGCTTCGCCCAGGGCTCCTTCACTGCCTGTAAGATGACCTTCGTAACAGGCAGGGCAACTGCTGTAGCTGTATCCCACTGCATGATGTCGAATACGGTGTCGTCTACAACGGGTTGCAGTTGTGTCACCGGGAGAGAGAGGGAGAGTGCCATCCTCTTCACCAGGTCCCCATATGACTTTAGATCCTCCGATGGTGAAATGGGAAGATCCTCAGCGGTATGAGACACTGGCGAAGGTTCCAAAGCCCTGTCTGGATCGTCAGTACCTACCTCGGAGTCCGACGATGAAGATTCTCTCCTCAAAGAATGTTCCGAGAGCACCGGTGTTGACTCTGACGGGTGACCGGATCGACACCGACGACCTAGGCTGGACTTCCTTCACCACCACGCCACGTCTTTTGGGCGGGACGGACATCGATGCCGAGGGACGCCGCCTAGAATGCTGGGAAAGCCTCAACATATGGGATGCCTCAGATTGCTGGTCCCAGTCTGCAAACTCCCAAGGGGGGTACCACTGGTACGGTGGGTATGGATAGGCGTAGGGAGGCCACTGGTGCTGCTCCCATGGTGGAAGCGGTGGGAAGCAGCGAGCTACGGTGGTCGGTTCCAGCTCTCTCCGACCTCTTGCCTGATTCAGTGGTGCCAACGGCTCCATCGGTGCTGACACCTCCACCTCCGAGACAGAGTCGCTCTCACTGCAACCCCTCAACCCCGAAGAATGGGAGCGCTGAGTGAGGTTGATCTCTTGCTCCGATGCCAATAGATGCAACTGCTGCGAAGCACTGCCTCTCGACACCGAAGAGCTACGATGAGGAGACACCAAGATCTTCCTCAGTGGAGGGGTCGACATCGATGTCGAAGCGTCATGTGAAGGGGAAGACGTGCGGGACGATCTCTTCTTCCACTTCTCAGATTTCACCTTCGGTGCGGATGATCGGGTCTCCGAGTCATCCCGACGCTTCTTAGCTGGGGTGTCCACTGACCCTTCAGAAGGTCGCTTTGTGGAACGCCCGCACTCGACTGGCATCTCGGTCCTGATCAGCGATATATCGGCCGATGTGACCGTCGGGGCCGCGGCCTCTCTCATCGGTACCAATGGGCCCGATGCCATCTTTTGAGGATGAAGTGCCGACTCAACCAACGCAGCCAAAAGTCTCGCCGCTCGATTCTTGCAAGTTTATTTGGAAAAACTCAGGCAGTGAGAGCAAGAATCCACACGATGTCCCTCGCCCAAACAAAGGAGACAGAGGGAATGGCCGTCGGGGGGGGGGGGGGCAATCTTCTTCCCTCTTAAAAAAACCCCAACGTCTTTCCATAGACGCCAAGGAAAAAATCCACCCAAGAAAGTCTCTGAGGGGAAAACTGGACCCCAAAAGGCAAGTTCAACAAAAAAAAAAAATTTACAACACTATCTAACAACTAACTACACTAAGAAAATAACAAATGGGCTATATACAACAAGAAAGGCAATCCTAAGATTACTTTACCGACCGGGGACACGAAAGGAGATCCTCTCAGCGCAGCAGTCAGAAAGGAACTGGCAGGATCCTCGCGCTGGCACCGGCGAGCATGCGCACTGGGACGCCTGCGCATGCCCGTTGGTGCCGGGTTTTTTAGGTACCGATTCGGGGATTGGCGCAGGCACTCTATCCCATGAGTGTGAAGCACAGAGACCATGAGGAAGATCAGAGGCGGAAAGGAAAGCTTTCTTCACTATCATTGACTAGAACAGAACCTAAAATGAGCTTTTCCCTCTTTTTCATCAGATTCAATTTGCTTCTGTTATCACTCTAGTCATCATGGCTTCATAGCACTTAGCCCCACTGAGAACCAGGGCACTTGTTGATCCCAAGTATATGGAAAAGTCTGCATAGGAGCAAACATATCTATTGCTTGCAAATGCTTCCAGCTGCTAGATCTGTGGCATGCTAGCCAGGAGGGGTGTGAAAAAAGTCATATTCCCCCATGTTCATATATATTGGATAAAAAAAAAAATCAGTATTCTCAATATTCCTGAATTTCAAATCCCAGTAATAGTATTTAGATTTGGGTGTGTGTTTTTTTTCTTTTTTTCTCTTTTCAGATTTCCCAATTTTTTGAGTCCATTCTTTTCTATGGAGAATGGTTGGGTGAGTTTTTATTTTTAAAGGCACAGTTGTTTTAAAATGTTTCCAGGTGGCTGGGGGAGCTGTTTTTAGTGGTACAGAAATCACCAAAATTGCAGCAGAGCTATCCTTTAAATAGCCCCCCAAGTTTCAAGTTGATTGGACTGAGGGGTCCAATTTTATGGGCCCCTGAACAGGGTGCACCCAGCCATTCTCCATTATTTCTTATGGGAGGGACAAGCCTGCAAGCTGTTTCCAGGGTGAAGTGCTACTTGTCTTTGCAAGAAGCAATCATGGAGAACAAACAGTAAGTCCAACAGAACACTGCAGAGCTCAGTAATCTGAGCAGAACCACAAGCCAATGTGCCAAGCAAAACAGAATCAGAATCAAATCAGAGAAACTCTGCAGTGGAGAATGAAGGGGACGGGGCATGTTTTCAAGTCAAGCACAACCAGTTGCAATGTACAGAATGACCAGCAGAATCCAGTGCCAAACAAGTGGGGGGGGGTTGCAAGCCCAGAACAACCAGTTGCAATTTACAGAATGCCCAACAGAACCTAGAACCATTACAGCTGTTCAAGTTTAACAGGAGTGATACGAAGCCTCAAAACATGGAATCAGAACAAGGAGGAGAGGGGATTTGCAAGTTCTGTGCAAAAACATGGAATGCGAACACCAACACACACCACCTGAAACTGACAAGACTCATTTGAAATTGACAAAAATGGCAGGGAAGAAAACCCATAATACAGAGAAATAAAGGGGGGGCAAAAACAATCCTTGGGACTCTGAATATACTGGCTCCCAATCTTTTTGGTAATTCCCAATTTTTTCTGGGATTTTTTCTCAGGACTATTTTTTGGTTTTCAAATAAAAATCCCTGATATATATCTCAAATATACACAAAAACACTAATAAAGTATTTTCCGGGTATATTTTTGGCCGGGGTGTATCCAAATGTACCCCCCCACACCCAATAACCAATCATATCTGATGAAAAATCTTTCTATCAGGAAACCATCTAGTCCCATCTTTCTCTAAGCAAGGATCATTCTGAATTATTCAACCCCTGCTGGGGCTCTGTGGTACCCTAAGCCTAAACCCAGACTGATTATGATCTGTCCATAGTATTGGAGTCACAGAGAATCCTCCTCCTCCTTCTTCATCCTGAACTGTCCAGAACACCAAATCCAGGGAATGATTTGCTATATCTGTCATACGCAGTATCAATTATTTTTGAGACTTTCCTGCCCTACAGGCAGGCTCAGAGTGGCTTACAACATATATACAACATATAATCCAACAATAAAGTCATACATTAATTAAACAGTTCATTAAAACATCAACTCAAACAATTAAAATTTAGTCAACTAGTTTCAGTATCTGCCGGCAGCACAGTGAATAATTTCTTCTTTCATATCTGCTGCGTTCATGCCAGGGAGGGCGGGATGCATTCTGCATAAACAGATTACCCAGTCCAGGCAACCAAGATGTAAATAAAGCCATGGCTGGTCGCTTGAGCAGGGAGACCAATGCAGTCTCAACCAAAGGCCTGGCAGAACAGCTCCATTTTGCAGGCTCAGGGGAATTGAAATAAATCCTGCAGGGCCCTGATAGCAAAATCATGGCCTAGAAGGTGAAGTCCTCCAACAGTCTGAGGAATTCCAGCACTAAGGCGGAGACCAGCTTGATCAATCCAGGAAAGTAAACCACTGAGCCATAGGGTAAGCTCAAATAGTGAGCAGCAAAAACTGGCCCAAAGGAAAATGACTAATCAGCTGGAATTTCACTTATCTCATTGGTATAGTCACCTGCCAAATGGCAGAAAGGATACTCTCTACTATTCATTAGTGGTAGCTCTCCGAACTAGTATTTCCAGGCTCTGCTAAACAAAGACCTTTTAAAGAGGAGATGCTGAGGATTGACTCTAGAGCCTTCTTAACTCAACATATTTCCTCTCTCAGTTTGAGGTGATGGCACTCTTAAATCAAGCTGTTAAGCAACACAAACCTCACTGTTAGGTTTAAATGGCTGAAAGCCTAATCAGTGATCTGGTTCACTCCCTCCTGCTTCCAAGTGGGAGGAGCGAAACGGATCATTGAAATGGCTTGCAGACATCAACTGTTAAGTATAAATGGCCCAAACAGCCACACAGAACTGTGAAGAAGTTTGGTAAATGTTCAAGGAAGATGCCTTCGGGGCAGAGGGCGACGCGGAAGATGGCGGACGCTTGAAGCGGCAGCTCCCGGCTCACAGTCCCTTCCCGCTTCTCCTGCTCCCATTCCCAACTATTTCTTTCACCTGGCATGGGCAAACGAACTGCAGGGAACACCAAGGCAGCCAAGAAAACTCCTGTGAAAGCCACACCGACGCAGCAGGTACTAAACTTTCTTCCAACGAGCCCCGGGCCCTTACCTCTCTCTGAAATGGAGTCCAGCCCTTCCCCCGGCCCTGCTCAGGAAGAGGGCTCTTTATTAACAACTCAAACATTTCAAGCGGTGATTTCACGCTTGGAGGACTCAATAGGGGTCACAATGGGGGAGAAGATCAGCAAAGCTATTACCTCCTTACAATTAGAACTAAAAAAAATTAATGAAACGCTTTCAGCAGTCACTCAAACTGCACACTCAGCGCTGGAAATGGCTACGGTGGCCCACGAGGCTGTACAAGCCCTGCAAAGCTCAGACCTATGGCTCCATGAGAAGGTGCTTTACCTGGATAACAGATTAAGGGCTGCTAACCTGAAATTTAGAGGCCTGCCAGAACAGGCGGAAGAGAACCAGGAGGTAAAAATCTTCATTGCCTCATGGCTTGCTTCAGCCCTCCACCTCCAAGATGGAGTCGCCCCTCTTATTGATTCTGCCTACCGTCTGGGGGCATTACAGCCCAAGTCAAAAGACTTTTCAAGAGACATACTCGCCACGGTTCCAGACTCCAGGACCAGAACCCTGATTTTACAGAGAGCCCGATCTGAAGAGGGTCTACTCTACAAGGGAAAAAAGATCCTGGTTCTAGCTGATCTTTCACCGGAAACCCTGCAGCATAGAAAAGAAATGAAGCCGATTCTAAACTCACTATTTGAACACAAAATACGCTTCCGCTGGGCTTCTCCTATCCAGATACTGGTTGTTCACCAGGGCCTTCGGCTAACAGCTTCTGATTTCACCTCCAGCTGTGATCTTCTTAAACAACTAAACATTGACTCTCCTTCATCTCCTGACTCAAGTAGGGCTACTTCATCTCGTTCAACCAACCCACCGTTTTCTTTCAAGCCAAGAAGACGACACTGACTTCTCCACGGACGTTCAGTTCACCTCCTGCTACTTCCATCTCCTGCTTCTGAACAGTTGTATTTGCACTACCCATGCCATCTTGTTCTGGTTTAAGGGAGCGGGGTCTTTCTTTCCTAAGGGAAAGCCGGGATGTTCCTTCTTTTTGCTCCCTCCATATTAGATTGTATATTTCTTATATACTAATTAAAGTTGCATTGTTTCCTGGTTGGAAACAATGAACAGTTTAGTAAGATTTATGTTGTTAATAGTGTTGATTTGTTTTTTTAAGGGGAAAAGGTACCTTTTACTGGTGTTTATTTATGGCCCTTTTCAGACGGTGCTTTTTGACCAGCACTGGTATGTTCTGGTATACTCTGGCCATGACCCACGAACTCAGTGGATCCCTTTAGCGGTGTTTGGGTTTTTGGAAATTTTTACATTTATACTGAAAAGTGGTTTGTGTTTGTTCAATTTGGTTCGGACAAATATGGTTGTCGTTGGGAACCTAGATTTTTGCAGTCAGGTCACCAATCCTGGTACTCCCACCCCAATGTTCTCTCTTTGTTTATTCTGTGTTGTGAGAACAAGGGAAATCTGGTCACTGCTACTTGTTTTTTCTACTTCTTCTCATCATTGTTATACAGAGCCCCAGTCCGGGTTCTACAGGCGTTATATGGATCTTAACAATGTTTTTTTTTACTTTAATGTATCTAAATTATGTCTGACTTAAAGTTAATTTCTCTCAACTGCAGAGGCCTTAACAACATTATTAAAGCCAAGCGGCTTTCTTCCGCTTTGACCAAATTACAACCTGATCTTCTTTTCCTACAAGAAACCCACATTAAGTCGGCAAGCTCCACCATACTTCGATCTAAGTGGTTCCATACACAGTACGTAGCTCCCGGTTCTTCTAAATCACGCGGAGTCGCCATTCTACTTTCAAAAAATACCCGGTTTGTTTGTCGGCTCAAGAAGTCGATCCCCAAGGACGTTATATCTTTATAAAAGGTACACTTAATGACTCTCCTTTCACTCTGGTTTCTCTATATGCTCCCAACTCCTCACAAATTACCTTTATAAAAGACACGCTTTCTAAACTTGCCCTTTTCCAAGAAGGGGCAGTCATTATAGGGGGGGACTTTAACCAAATCATAGACCCCAGGTGGGACAGATCCTTTAAGCGACACTCTCCCCCGACTTCTTCCCCAGCACCTACGCAATCTGTCCTTCATAATTTTAACCTATGTGATGTTTGGAGACTGCATAACCCGGGGGTTAAGGACTACACCTACTTCTCGGCATTACACAATACCTTTACAAGGATTGATTATTTTCTTATTTCTCCCTCCTTATTGAACCAGGTTTCTTACACCAATATTGGCCTCAGGACACTTTCCGACCACGCCTGGTTGGAGTGCACACTGCATGTTGGTTCTCAGGACAGGCCTTCATTTAATTGGACATTAAATAAATCACTCCTTCTGAACCAAGAATTTTGTACACAATTAGAGCAAAAGATTAATCTTTATTTCAAAAACAATTTGGATTGTGGGGTTTCCAAAGAAATTGTGTGGGACGCAATGAAAGCTGTTCTGCGAGGCAAGTGTATCTCCCTGCATTCGGCCTACAAAAAAAGAAAATTAGAACTGAAACAACTTATTTTAGACAATATTAAACACTTGGAACAAAAACACAAACAAACCTGCTCTAATAAAATTTACCAAAAACTTGTTCTCGAAAGACAGAAACTAGACTTATTGGAAACATCTAATATTCGAAAAAATCTACTATTCGTGAAACAAAAATACTGGTATAACCACCCCCGTTCGTTGAAGCTACTCTCGTGGAAACTCAAGAAAGAGCTAGGTGAGAGACAGATTAAATGTCTTAGAGGCAACTCTGGCAAAATACACTCATCAAATAAAAAAATCTTGGACACCTTCCATCAGTTTTTCCAACAGCTATATACCTCATCCAATCCTCCTTCTCACCTAATAGACCACTTTTTTCAAAACCAGAAGATCCTTACCCAACTCTCCCACGAACACCAAGCCTTTTTAGATTCTCCGATTTCTTCCCTTGAAGTCGTTGATGCCATTAAGGCCTCCAAAATCAATAAAACCCCAGGTAGAGATGGACTACCTTCAGAATTTTATAAAAAATTCAATCTTTCCCTGGTACCTCACCTTACCACTGTTTGCAATCTTGTTCTGGACTCCGGCTGTATGCCTCCCTCCTGGTCCCAGGTGAAAATAGTTATGATTCCCAAAAAAGACAAAGACCCATTAAATGTTAAATCTTACCGCCCCATTTCTTTACTAAATAACGATTATAAAATATTTACTTCCATTTTGACTGCTAGATTGAACACAATCATAGGGCTCTATATTCACACCAACCAATCAGGATTTATTCCGAATCGCGATATCACGGACAATACTAGACAAACAATTAGCTTAATTCAATATTGCACTTTTCAGCCATACGACTCCTGCATTCTTGCCTTAGATATAGAGAAGGCCTTCGATAGTGTAGAACCTCTCTTCCTTAAAAAAGTCTTACATCACATGGGTTTCGGACCTAGGTTCAGAACGGTTATAGATTCTTTGTATTCCTGTCCATCCGTGTTTATACAAATCAATGGTCAACAGTCCCCTTCACTTATCCTAGAAAGAGGGACTCGTCAAGGGTGCCCCCTATCACCACTGCTATTCACCATTGTCATAGAGCCCTTTGCAAATTTGATATGGCTTTCTTCAGAGATCTCTGGTATCTCAGTTTAAAATTCTACTTTTAAAATAAGTTTATTTGCCGACGATATAGTCTTATATATTACAAATCCACTACAGTCTATTAAAGCCGTTTCCTCTCTTCTGTCTGATTATAGTAAACTTTCAGGTCTTTCAATTAACCACTCGAAATCAATTCTCTACCCGATTAAAATTTCCGATACTTCTAAAAAAGACATAGTTGCAAACTACCCCTTTTGAAAATTGACTTACCCCACGTACCAGAACTATATCTGTTAAGTATTTGTACAAGTAATCTCTCTAAACCCATTATGAAACTGTTACTACATATTGTAACTATAGCAAGAATTCTCTATGCCAAATACTGGAATACAACTATAATACCTAACAGAGAAGAGTTTATTATTAAGCTATTAGAGGCCGCAGAAATGGATATTCTAACTACTAGATTAAGAGAGGGGAATATCCAGAGATGTAATGACACGTGGAATCCAGTATATCAATGGGTTAAAGGAAAAGGTGTTGGTTTGGAATAATAGAACTTATAATTTGATAACCTCAACCACTCCTCGTATGAATGAGGAGTTAGTATGATGTTAATATGTTGTCAGTCTGTTAGTATGTTGTGTTTGTTGATTGCTTCTTTTTTGTGTGTACTTTTCTTTTATTATGCAATAAAATTATCAATTGTCAAAAATAGCTGATACACTAAGGAAAAAAAATAAAAAATAAAAAAGACATAGTTGCAAACTACCCCTTTCATTGGGTCTCTGATTCCTGGTCCTATTTGGGGCTGAAAATCCCCTTAAATATAGCTGGCCTATTAAAAACTAACTACACGGCCACGGCTTCTGAGATTACTACCACACTCAAGCAATGGGATAAGTTGCAACTATCCTGGATGGAAAGAATCCATGTAATTAAATCCTTTATTTTTCCCAAGTTTTTATATCTTTTTCGGGCTCTTCCTATTGAGATCTCTCAGCCTACTTTAAAATCCTGGCAACAAATACTGACCTCCTTTATCTGGAAATATAAAAAGCCTAGAATCAAAGTTTCAACTTTATGTCTATCAAGACAAAAAGGTGGCCTAGCAGTTCCCGACATTGCAAAGTATTATAAAGCTACTATTTTATCCCAGATGACCAAAATATTGTACCAACATCCCCCGCCGCCGTGGACGCCCATAGAGGAAGCTCACTTTACCCCACTGAAATACTACGAACTATTATGGCTCAAGAAAAATGAACGCCCACCGTGGCAATTCATGAACCCATTCCTCAGGGCACTCTTGTCAGTATGGGATTCGGAGCGTCATTTTCTGGCTCCAGGACTCCCTACTATCTCATCTTTTATAGGACAAAAATATTTCCTTCCTGCCCAACTACCCTTTTCTTTCAAGGTCTGGAGAGACTCCTCAAAAGTTTTTTTCTTTAATCTTCCTTCATCTTCTAAACAACTTCTACCTAAAAATGATCTAGACCAAGTTTTGACTAAGCCAGCACCTTGGTTTGAATACTTTCAAATCAGGCACTTTCTTCAGGACCCTAAAGTGATCTCTTCATTTTCTCGCCCTTCATCTGACTACGAACATCTGGTTCTTCATTTTCACAAAGAGAGAACGCCTAAAAGTCTCATTTCACAGCTGTATCGAATCCTATTGTCTAAACTCGAAGCAACCTTACCCTCTTACACCACCCAATGGCATAAAGACTGTGGCATCATCCTTTCTCCCGACCAATGGGACTCTATATGGGCTAGTGATGCCCTACAATCTACCATTATAAATATATCTCAACAAAACTTTAAATTGATAGCACGTTGGTACCTTACTCCTAACCAGTTCTCCCATATGACCCAGTTAGGCTCTTCAGACTGCTGGAGAAACTGTGGGCTCAAAGCCTCTTATTTTCACTGCTGGTGGGACTGCCCCAAAATCAGACCATTCTGGACCTCAATTTGTGCCCATCTCTCCTCCCTAACTGGGGTCTTGATTCCAGATGACCCAACAAGGATACTTCTCAATCATTGGTCTGATACCCGTCTCTCATCTTCTAAAAAATCCTTGATAGTTAAACTCCTGACAGCTGCTAAAACCACGATCGCGCAATCCTGGAAAAACTCATTGAATTTGACACTTGACAACTGGCTACTTAAAGTCTGGGAACACATTGTAATGGATAAAATTCAGGCGGCCATAGACCACAAAGACCCATACCAAGCCTACGCTAAATATCTGGCAACTTGGCTTCCCATTCTAGAAAAGCTTGACACTGATCCATTTTATGCTAACTCTTATTCTAAAAATAAAATGTATAAGGATTTCCTTTTGCTATAAAATTCTCTTAACAAGTTAATTTCAAGTTATTTAAAGTGTATTATATCTTCCTTTTTCCTTTCCCTGATCTTATTTTATTTTCAAATACTGTGTTATTATAATTATAATTACTATTACCTTCAGTTTGTATTTTGTTTTTAAAGGTTATTTTTGCTCTGTATTCTGTCTATTAAGCTTACGATGTTATTTCTGTTAATCTTGACGGTAAACTTCTTGCGCTATGGATTGTAAGCTACTTTTATGCTTTAATAAAATGTTTAAAGTTAAAAAAAAAAAAAAAAAGGAAGATGCCTTCCTCGAACATCAGTTCGGGAGCCCTGAACCGGACCAAATTCATGACAGACTTTGGCTCATGAGCTAGTTCATGCCCATCCCTACTGACAGCCACCTATCAAGCGCTCAACAAAAAGAAAAACCACTCCTCATTCAGCCAACATGGAAGCAGGAGGAAAAATTTTGAAACTCTCACTAACATATTCTCAACTTAGCCAGTATTCTTTGGTTACTTTAATTTGGTAAGCATGAGCCAAGCATGAGGCTTTTTTTTATGGTTGCAGAGACCAAACGCCTCTCACTTCAGAAAAAAAAAATATCTATAAGCAATCCATAGATACAAAAGTAGAAGAATACAGCTGAATAGCAACTATATCATCGGAGCAAAGAAAAACCAAGTAAGTGAAAACATGCAATCCTCTTTCTATAAATCAAAATAAATCTCTGTGATGCTAAAGAAATAGGCAGGCACTTCTTACTGGTTCCGTGTTTGTTGTCAGACTCTGTTCATCTCAGATTTATCTTTTTCTCTACAAGGTATGTCACTTCCCATGTATGTCTTCCACTAAAGCTTCTTAGAATGTCTGCATCTCCAAGAATAATCTCCCCCAACTGGCCTCTCTAAGGATGGCTGGCCACCCCCGTCTTAAAGGGACTTCTTCCCACCAGCATCCTTGTGAAAAAAAGATGCCAAGGTCAAAAAGGAGGAGCTTAAAATTCTTTGCTAACCAGACTAGGGTTCCGCCATTTATTTGTTTTCTGGAGTTCCATTAATCACCCCGCAGAAGATTTTATGGCCTCCTTTGGCTTGCAAGCCAGCTTTCTGTTTTTAACTGGGCTGCTTAAACTGGCAGTTCAAACTTAACCTCTGAGCATTCACAGAGTGTATTGACAATATTCACAAAGAAAATACGAACATTCTTAAATTGAAACACTCTTCCCAAATTCTCCCTCTCCCTCACAGATTCACAGTGTCACATAGAGATCCTCTCTTCTGAGTTCTTTATCCAGGAAGTACTTTTCTTGATAGCTGCAGGGATGGAAATGTCATATTCCCCACCCTCCACAAACATACATACACATCATGTCATTATTTGTATTGCTCATTTTGATGTTAAATGGTGGGAAGGGGAACAAAGGCCAAGCAATGTCACGTTTATTTATTGGGGTCTGGAATTATTGCTATTCACTACAGGGTAGCCTGAACACATAACATCTCTAGGTTTCTAAGAGATGGTGGGAGCGTGCCCCTGTGTGCATCACAGGTCAAGAAGAGCTGCATTAATAATATATCCAGAGTGCATGCATATTCTATACAAACAACACACTATCAATTATTCCTTTCACTATGAAAAATTCCATGCGATCCAGGCTGCAGCATTTATATACCAGCACTCATTACGTTAGTTTTTCAGCCAGCTTGCACGGATAAGCACTTCCTTGAATAAACTGGCAGACTTTAAACTATATTTATTTATGACTGTTCCCATCTTACCTTCAAGGCCAGTCAAATCAGCCCAGTTAATTTTAAATGGCTGTGGCTGTGCACAAAAGTCGTTCCAAGGTCATTTATTGGCTGCCTCTCAGCTCACATCTTGGGGGGAAATCTGAGGAGGCTGGCAATTGCCAGCCGCTTACTGAAATGAAGGCAGGCTGGGAAAAGAAAATGGCATTTTGCTCATACTGGGGTAATTAGGATGAAAAAGAAAAAATCAACAAGGGCTGCTCTCTCAGACCACAACAAATCCGCATGGCCCAAGAAGCAATTCTATGAGACTGACTTCATGTCTTTGACTTTACATGTGCAAAGCACAATCAATCTAGCCCACAAATTCTGCACTATGAAAACACAAACTGAGCATGCCAACCATTTCATGCACTGGTTTAACATACTTCCCTGAGTTCAGCTTTCTGAATAACTTCAAGTAACAAAGATGACTCTTGTGGCACATTAAAGAATAACAAATTTCTTGTGGTATCAGCTCCCACAGACTGTACCCCATACATGCCACACTGAATTTATTATTCTTCAAGGTGCTTAAAAGACTTGTGTTTTTGTTGTTGTTGGGCAGGGGGCGGGGGGTTGGAACAGGCTAACACAACTGTCTCTCTTGCAAATCCATTCAGTGATGGAAGCAAAGAGGAAGGAACAATATGGAGATTTTACTTCGATAGTCTTACAGGCACTGGATGCAGGAAATAAGAGTCATAACAATCACAGCTGCCACAGACATCTGGGTTTCTGTAACAATGTGATCTCTAGCTTCACTCTTCCCTCTATTACGATATTGGAGTCCAGGGGGTAGCCTTACAGTGGTTCTCCTCCTTTCTTCGTGATCAGGGACAAAGGGTGGCGATTGGTGAGCAGATCTCCCTGCAACACTCACTTGAATGTGATGTGCCGCAGGAAGCTATTCTCTAGCCAATGTTTAACATCTACATGCGTCCCCTAGCCCAGATTGCCCGAGGTTTTGGGCTGGGTTGTCACTAGTATGCAGATGACACCCAGCTCTATCTATTGATGGACGGCCATGCAGACGCCGCCCCGGACCATCTGACCAGGGCGCTAGAAGCTGTGGCTGGATGGTTGCAGTTAAGCTGGCTGAAGCTTAATCCAACTAAGACTGAGGTCCTGTACCTGAGTGGAAGGGGGCTAAGATCGGACATCCGCCTCCCCACCCTGGATGGTGCTCCTCTTGTGCCATCCCAGAAGGTGAGGAGCCTGGGCATGACACTGGATGTCTCCCTTTCTATGGAGGCCCAGGTCACAGCAGTTGTGCGATCTGCATTTCATCATCTTTGGCAGATCAAACAGCTAGCACCCTATCTGATCCCCCATGACTTAGCTACAGTGATCCTTGCAACGCTCACTTCCAGGTTGGACTACTGTAACTCGCTCTACGCAGGCTTGCCTTTGGGGCTGATTCAGAAACTCCAACTGGTGCAAAATGTAGCAGCACGGCTGTTAACTGGATTGCCTCTACAGGTAAGCAGTCAGCCGACGCTGTGCAAATTGCACTGGTTACCAATTCAGTACTAAATCCGCTTCAAGGTTTTAGTACTGACATTTAAAGCCTTACGCGGCTTGGGACCGACATACTTGCGAGACCGCCTCTCCCCATACGAGCTCCAAAGACTGCTGTGATAGGCCAATCAGCACCTTCTGGCCATCCCCGGCCCTAGGGATGTCCAGCTTGCCTCTTCCAGGGCCAGGGCTTTTATAACCCTGGCCCCAGCCTGGTGGAATCAGCTCCCTGTGGAGATCTGGACCCTACCCAATTTGCTTCCATTCCATAGGGCCTGCAAGACGGAGCTGTTTCACTGGGCCTCTGGTTGAGGAAAACAGACGTCCTCTCATTCTACTGTCTGTACCATCTATTGCCCTCCCCCACAATGGGCTGAAAAGCTACAATGAGCCAAAAAATTATGCTTGCACCTGAAATATCTGCCTGCCTACCTGCTTGTGTATATTTCTGAGTTTTTGAGTTATGTTTTATTCATATATTATTAATTTATTGTTGTATTTTAACCGTTTTAGCATGACTGTGATCCGCCCTGAGCCCGTATGGGAAAGGGCAGAATATAAATCAACCAAATAAATAATTACTTCTGGGCGCTAATAATATTGTTCCATTTTAGATTAGTCATTGATGCACCTAATCCTTTTGTATCAGTGCACTGCAGCCACTTTTTTCTCTCATGCACACGCCTAATTTGCCCTGACCCATCAGACACTAAAGGTTTTGCCTCAATGTCAAGCAATCAAGTCCTTGAAAGCACTTACACAGAAAAATAATCCGCTTACTAAGCAGCACATTAGGAGGGAACCGCTTGCCTGGACAAAGGTGCTGCTGCACTTCTGCACACCTGGACAAAATTTGCAAGACTCTCTCGCCCTCCTTGATCATGACCTCTAGTGTTCCAAGCACAGCCTGCAAATGCCCAAGATCAAATGCAGAAAAGCTGCTTACTGTGCTGCCTTCACTGATCGAGCAGAGGAAAGACACATAAGCTTGCTCTCTGCCAGCTGAAACCCAACATTTTGCCACAAGGCATGCTGAATGCTGCAAATTCAGTGAAGGAAGAATAAATTCTGTGAAATATGGCATCTGTCTCGTTGATCAGCACACAAGGGATCATCTGCAGTTCCAGCAACAGGGAATCTAAACCTCCTTTATTTTCTATCTGTTTCTTGATGGTGGACAGTGCTGTCAAGTCACACCTGACTTACCTCAGACCCATAAAGGCCTGTAGCCAGAGGGGGGCCTGTGGGGGAACTGCCCCCTGATTTCCAGGCAGGGCCCCCTGACCCCCAGAAGTCCTGCTGGGATGCAGACTGCTTTTTTCTTTTCTTTTTGCCATGGATAAGCCAGTGAAGCATCATCAGTGGCAGCTAGATCCAGGAGAGCTGAGCAGGGCACAGTGCACTGCAGCAGCAAAAGCAGCAGGCGGAGATGAGGCAGATGGAGGAAACCATGTGGAATGGGCCATGGGGAAGGGACAGATGGAATTGCTGGCTGCAAAGTGCCAGGGTGGGGGAGAAGGAGGTGGAAGATTCTCCCCCCTGCTTGCATGCAATGGGCAGTCCTTCTTGACTCCAAAATTTTAGGGTTGGCTGCCTTGACTCAGCCACTTTCAGAGCCTCCAGCTTTTGCCCCTACCCCATAAAGCTTCTAAGAAGCGGCAAGCCCTGCAGTGGATGGGAAAGGGTGCCCCCTGGCTTTTAAAATCCTGGCCCCATAGCGTTTTCAAGGAGAAAGACGAACAGGGGTAGTTTGCCATTGACCGCATATGAATGGCAATCCCAGACTTCCTCAAAAGTCTGCCACCCCAAGTTCCAACCAGAACCAACCCTGCTTAGCTTCCAAGATATGGTAAAAGAGGGCTACCCTGAGCTATCTAAGTCATGGTGCTACTCCTTAGTTTCTATTATGTTCCTTCAACCAATCCAGCCCTTATTACCAAACAATTACATATTTGCCACACCTCCAACAATCATCAATCTGATGTCTTTAGCTGCATCTAGCATCCCAAAGGAAAACAGCTGCTGATCATGGAGACCTAAATCTTCTGTAGCAAGAGCAGAGTTGCAGCAGATGAAATCCACCTTCCCTTTTCCCCTGCAGTCCTCAGTGCCCTCCTGCAAAATTGTTGTACTGAGGGTCAGA
The DNA here is from genome assembly GCF_032191835.1 of Heteronotia binoei. NCBI lineage: Eukaryota > Metazoa > Chordata > Lepidosauria > Squamata > Gekkonidae > Heteronotia > Heteronotia binoei. The sequence continues at coordinate 65,600,612 of NC_083234.1, forward strand.
GGGCCCTCAAGAACAAAGGGGGAGGCAAAAGTGTGGGTCTGCATCCCATCCTCCACCAGAGGATCCTATCCATAAGCTCCAAAGGGCAACCACAATTAATTACTTATCCTTTTCCTAGTGAGATCTAAGCCCTGAGGAACTTGACTCCATTCTGCAGTGCCTGTAAGACTGAGCTATTCCACCAGGCATATGGTTGAGGACAGCATTGGCAAATAAGATCAGTGGCATCCAGAGTTTCTTTTCCTCTTTTTATTCCCGTACCTCCTGACTAAGAACTTTACCAATGGTAAAATATGCTGCCATACTAGTCACCCCAGATGCTTGCACAAGAAATATGCAACACCATGTAATGATGCTGGAATTTGAACATGTTGTATGTACATATTATTTTACTTATATTTATTGTATGTTTTACACTGTACCAATGAGATATGTCGTGCACTGCCCTGAACCCAATCTCAGGAAATGGGACAAAAATTAAATCATCGTCGTCGTCGTCCTACTACCTAAACAAAGTTCTTGAGGCAAATGTTCATGATTACAGTTTATGGTTACAAGTATCTACAAGTTAATTATATATCGTTTAAACTAGTGTATCCTGAGCAGGTATAATTGGAAGACCATGGGCTTTACAATAAGAAAAGGAAAGGGGAATCTTACCTGTTATTCAACATATATATATATTTATTGCTAGCCAGGTGTCTGAAGAGGCAGGATACAAATATTTCAAGTGAATGCTTCTGCCAAATATGGTCTGATAATATACTCATTTTGCTGAGATGGAAATAAATGGTCTAGGAAATGTAAAGAAGTGACACAATGCAAAGAGAACGAACAGGACTTATGAATCCTCTGAGGAGCTATTTTGCTTGACTTTGTGCTGGATTGCAGAGCAGGTTCAAGCTCCACAAGTCTCTCTTGCTGCTTTTGCATACAGCCAATACCAGTGAAAAGTGAAAGTAAAATCAACCTTCTCCTGTGCATGACAGGATATGAGGGAGGAGGGAGGAAGGACTAGCCCATTGTGCCTAACAGAAAGATAACCTCCAATTTGTTCAGCTCACAGGGAACTTAAGGGAGCAAAGGGGATCTTTATGTTGGGCCTCTATGTGGGGCAGTCACCAGAAATGGTGAGTAATGTTCACTGCTGGCAACCACATTTGAGAGATATCTGACCAGGAATAGGTATTAGCTATACTACAGATTTATATAAATGGGAATAAGGTATTCACCTTTCAAACCATTTCCTAACAATTCCCATGTGACTTTTTTAACAGCTTTAGCACACTAAGCTATTTTCAGAAAGCTGTCTACCACCCTCAAACCTGTCTTTGTTCCAGGATGTGGAGAAAAGATTCCATCTTCATATGTGACATTTAAATACTTTTGTCCCAATACTGAACTGTAAGGAAGGCTTCAACCTGAAGGACAGGAAAGATCTGAAGGACAGGAAAGGGGAAACACCCCACTTCCCTGAACAATATTTTGAAATGTCTTGCCACCACCTTATCCTTGCTGCCATGAGCACCATCCGCCCTTCAAAATGGGAAGCTTACTGACGCGAGAATTGATTTCAATTCACAGGAGGTGAAAAAGAAATTTCAGAGGCTAATAGCTCTTATGGCCTCTGCCAAAGGTGGACATGGATAACTGCTCATTTTCAAAACACTTAAGTCTTCGCAGTCTCAATCATTCTGATGCCCAAGAACAAATCCAAACTAAGTCATTAATATACATCAAGAAATGCAGCCCAGGACAGGGGAAGAGATGGTCAAAAGAAGGACAGCTAAACAGAATGCAACATCTTTTTTTTTTTAAGTTCCAAAAGAGAGAGAAAGGGGTGTGTGTGTGTGTGTGTGTGTGTGTGTGTGTGTATATATTGGGTAGACTGTGGTTAGTTTTAGTAATTCAAGAGCATTTAACTGGGCCTCAGAAAGAAAAGAGCCATTGATCTCCGCACAGCGGGCATGAAATTAACCAGCACGGGCTACCATTCACCAAGAAGATGCCTTTCAAAACAAACAATAGGGGCTGCTGAACTGTATCTGAAATACAAGCAAGCCTAGGATGTTCCCTCCTCCTGTTCCATTGCTCTGTGCTTCACAACCTGCGAGGAAATGCAGCCTACAATGGGCACATCTCATAATAGGTTAATGGCTTGAACGCAAGACTTCTACAAAGAGTCCCTACAGGTTGAGGGATAATCCGAAATGTTTTACTGTCCTTGAAACATACAGCTACCAGAGTACCTTAAGGATAAGAAGCCAGATTACAGGTTGACTCATCATGCAGCATATCACAGTTGATACTTTCTGCACTGTTTCTTGTTTTTGTAACCCTAGTCCTGTTGCACTGTTTATTAGATGTCTTGCATTACCATACTATTTGACTGCATTGCATTGTTTCTTGGACTTTTGGCTAAGATCATGTGTAGTATGACTGCATTGTTTTATATGATGCAATCTACTTTGTATCTCAGTGAAAAAGGCAGGCTATAAAACAAATAAATAAAATATGTACCAAACTTGACTGGTGGTTGCTTTCCACAGCCTTAAGGCAGAAGTCTGAATCTACTCACCATAATAGCCTTAAGTGTAATTTCCATGTCCCGTGATGATATGACTCTGACCAACACAAGTCAAAGAATCAGCAACAAAGGATGGAGACCGCAATGAGGCTCTGTTTGAAAACTTTCATTAAGACAAAACATTAAGATAGCTACAGAAACCTGCTGTGAAGTTTAAGAACAGATCAGATTATCTGCAGCTCTCTGACACTATGGCTTTCGGAAGACTTAACTCTTTTTTTAAGAAATTATTTAAGGTTGCCAGATCAAATATTCAAGGTCAAGGTTCATAATCACTGTGTATTGTCTATAGAACAGTTATGAGAATAGCTGTAATCTGGGGGAAAGAGAATGCTATGACTGGGAGACTTTCCTTGTAGGCAAACATCAGCCTATGACCTTGCTGTTTCTCAGCCTTGGCTTAGTATCTCCTAATATCACTGAATATGACCATACAGCTTGCCATAATATTTTTCAATTTAAGAAGAATATTTTACAAACAAAACAAGCAGCAGCCATGGCAGCCTGACACCAGCAGCACTTATTCAGTTGTTTGGACTTCTGGTGAACCAAAATAAGAGCACAAACTTACTTGTAGGGACAGCAGTCACAGTTGGTTGATGAAGGATGGCTCTCATGGGGAAATTCTGGAACAGCCTTAAAATACCATTCACCTTGCCAGTCCCAGGAATGTGCTGCTCATCCAGTCAACTTGGGGGGAGGGGGAGTCGAGCGGGGTCAGCCTTTAGGTATATATGTGCAGTGTACACAAACACACAAATGCACACTTCACTGGAAACTGAAATTGTTTGTGCTTGTTGCCTGTGCCCGAGTTACAGGGTTCTTCCACCAGAATCTTGTGAACAAGAACAATCACATTGTTCATGAATGGGTACAGACCACTGGGTACTTACCATTAGGGGTCCTTCTCCTCTGAGGACATTTTGTTGGGTGTTTCCCAACCTACTTTTAGGGAGGCAGGAACTAGACTTCTTCACTTCCTATCCTCTCAGTGGGATACGCTCACCTCTCTCAGTTCTGAAGCAACCCAGAAGCAGCAGTGGTAGCCTTTAGTCCACTGTGGGATATGCCCATCTCTCAGTTCTGGAACAACCCATTAGCAGTAGTGGTAGCCTTTAGTCCACTGTCATGACCATCCTGAAGAAATGGCAGGATGTTCCTGATTGCTGGCTTCAAGGGGTTGAGGCTCTTTCTCAAGCTCCATCTGACAAAAGATTTCCAGAAGACATTGTATATCCTACTAGTAGATGGACGTCTAGATGCCAATAGGGTGTCTGTTACTCTGTTGGAATAGCCTAACCTGGATAGTTTCTCCCACTCAACTGCCAGGCAGTCAAGTGCAGCCATTCTGGATCAGGGTTGCCAGATTGGTCCTTGCACTAACATGTCCGGAGACACTGGAAGATGAAATCATCGTCTGCCTTCAACTCAATACTAGGGCTGGCTGTGGCATCCAGCCGTCAGTCCGAGGGATGGAGGAGGAGGAAAGCAGCTGGGTGATCTGCCTGGTGGCTTGGCAAAAAAGGGGCAGAAGTGTTCGGCATCGGCAGCAGGTGACATGTGCTGCTCTGCACACTGCCTGCTGATCAGCACAACATGTGCAAAAAGGAGGATGCCAAAGAGATGGGGCCAGGCAGAGCTCCTTGCGCGGACATACAGCCAGCCGTTTGTGTGTGAATTTTTTGGAGTCACCCTGCACCTGGCCAGCCTGGTCGAAGGGAGGTGGTGGGGGAGGGGTTGAATGGCGTCTACATCCACTAGGAAGTGTTCAGGGTACCCCAGAGTACCATGGGACCCTGGTTGGGAATCACTGTACTAGAGCATCTATTGCCTCAGTTTTGTGATGATGGAATTGAATGAAGAACCTTTCCACCTGGTGATTGAGTGGTGAAGCAAATAAGTCCACTGCTAGGATGCTGAAGTGTAATGTGATGAATCTGAACAGGTTTCTCTTCAGAGATCATTACCCTTTTAGCAAGGTCTCTCTGATAAGCCAGTCCACTTGGACATTGAGGGAGCCTTTTATACGTTCTGTTTTGAGTGAGGCTACATTCCTCCCTGCCCCACCATAGGATTTTGTAAGCCTCCTTGTGTAGCACCGAGGACTTGGAGCCACCCTGTTGGTTTATGGAGGTCTTTACCAAGATATTGTCTGTCCTGATCAAGACATGATGACCAGATATTTGTGAGTTGAAGCACTGAAGGGCTAGGTGAATGGCTCTGAGCGCCAACAAGTTTATTGATAGCTTCTTCTCTGCTTCAGACCATGTTCCCTGCATAGATGTATTCTGACAGCCTGCTCCCCAGCCGAGGAGATTGAGGTCTGTGACCATCTGTATCCATTATGTGATGTAGTAAGGCCTTCCCCATCTAAAGTTCAAAGTTTTGGTCCACCAAGAAAGACTGAGTTTCACCTTCAGGATAACCTTCATCAACATGTCCTCCTTCCTCATGATCTCAAGTTGAAAGGGTCTCAAGAGTTGTTGGAGTGGCCTTGCATGCAAGCAAGTCCATTGCACAAAGTTGATGCAGGAGATTAAGAGACCCATTAGAGTGGCTAGCATCAACAAAGGAGTCTGTCTGCCCTTGATGATCTGTTGGGATAGAGATTTTATTCTTGAGGCCTTGGGTTCTGGGAGAAACATGTGACTGTGGTGTCCAGAATGACATCCAGATACTCTATTGATTGCGATGGAGTCAGGCAACTTTTCTAAGTATTCACCACCATGCAATTGCAGGCATGAAGTGGTTGAATTTGTGTCTGACTGAGCTTTGGAATCAAAGCTGGAATGAATCAGAAGGTAACTGAAATAGGGACAGACATGAATACCTTGCTCCTGTAGTTTGATGACAGGGAAGGGCCCTGAACTGTCAGTGAGACTGGCATTGGGAACAAGCAGGTATGCTTCTGTTAGGTTGATGGAGGTCAGGAAATCTCTTGGCTGAAGAGCTTCTGCTATGGAATGCAAAGTCTACATCCAGAAATGATGTAGCTTTATGAAATGGTTTAAGTGTCTTAGATGGCACTCCAACTTCCATTTCTCTTGGGACAGTAAAGAATATCGAGTAAACTTCCTGTTCCCTTTCAGGGATGGTTACCAGTTCTATAGCTTGTATATGCAATAGTATAGTTCCTGTCTCCCTACAAGTACATATGAAGCTGCCTTATACTGAATCAGATCCTTGGTCCATCAAAGTCAGTATTGTCTTCTCAAACTGTCAGTGGCTCTCCAGGGTCTCAAGCTGAGATTTTTCACACCTATTTGCCTGGACCCTTTTTTGGAGATGCCAGGGATTGAACCTGGGACCTTCTGCTTCCCAAGCAGATGCTCTACCACTGAGCCACCGTCCCTCCCAAGTAGGATGGCAAACACTCATCAAGATGTCCTCTCAGGGGGAAAATGGCTGAACTCAAGCAGAAGAACATAAAACCAGGGAGAACAAGGTCTGATAGTAGAAATTTTTAATTAATTCCAGGCAAGTTTCTTAGCTCAGCTAGACAGGCAAATAAGGTAGCTTGTGTAATAAGAACATGTGGCCTGACACAAAGAGTTCTGGAGAGCTCGAACTCTTGCATGTCAGTGTTATTTTCATTGGTCTTAAAACAAAATTATTACATGGATTTAAATTTCCCTTCAAACCAATGTGGCTACCAGCAATCTCTGTTGAATTAAGGGTAGTTACTGGAGGGGTAAAGGCCACTTAACTGACATTGGATGTGTCTAGAAAGTTTTGTCTGTTCTAGTGGCTGGCAATTGTGGGTAAAGTTTTGCAGAAACATTTTGAGAAGAAAAATCAGGATGGTATTTCAGAACTCTTACCACAGAAATATAGTATTTAACTAAACAAAAGCTTGCCAGGTTTTGGTTTTTGCATGTGTGTGTGCACGTGCATGCATTATTTTGGCTGGCCCTAATAAAAGGAGCTTTTGAGCTTGACTAATTAAGTTTATTCAAAAATTCAAGCTTTTATCACAGCACACGCTGAATAAATGCAATAGCATGTCAAGCAGCTGTTTGTGGTTGGGATGAACAGTTTAGATTGCCCATTTGTCATGTCATTGGTACAGTCCAGGCTAGAAAAGAAGCGACCACACACAGAATGAACTTGTGCATCAGTCCAGTCTCTCTCCAGCAGCACAAACAATCAAAAGGAATTACAACGGCAAAGATGCCTCTCCATCCTCCTAAACTCGTGCAATTTCCTCTCAGACCAAATAGATACCAACTAAAGCAAGTGGAGCCAATTTTGCAAGTCCCTTAATATCAATCCGTGCTGTAAAGATCCACTTTGGTAATTATGGAGCTACAGTAGCTGTTCCATAACTTTAATAGTGGAAGACAGTTTCTGTTATAATCCACGTTTTAAATCACTACCCTGGTCCACTTCCTTCTGTCTGAATCATTACACTGCAGAGAGATGCAATTTTCAGTGTGCCAGGGCAACAATAGTGGTTTGAGGGAGAATAAAGTTCCACATGGACAAAGTTTGAACACTGCATCAGAGACAAAAAAAAAAAATGTTTTCAGAAGCGGTTTTTTTTCAGATCCATTTTCAAACATAACCCAGAATTTCTGAGCATATTTTACAAAATGATCCATTTTCAGACACCAGAATAAAAACAGAGGTAATCAGCAATCCACTCCATAGGCTTCCACAAAATGGGAGTTCAGCAAATGGTATGTTCATTCCCCATTTTCTAATTAACTAGTCCATCTCCTGTCCTGTTATTTAGGGAGTCACTTACACACTACACAGCAACAAATTCATTTTGCCACTGTGCACATACACATGCTAAGGCTGATCCAGGCCTGCTAATATTCATATAGGCTTTTGTTACATTCATGAACTCTATTTATGTAAGCATACATGACAAAAACAAGGAATGCAAAGTGTCCCATGGAGTTAAGTGAATGAAGCTGCTCGAGCCTCTCAAGAGCCATTGCTCAGACTTAACCTTTGCTGACTGATCCTTCAAGCAAACACACTGCCTCTTAAGCAATGGAACCTTCAGAGATAGTGCAGGTTGTTCTAAGCTTGCCAAAAAGAAGGAGCAGAGGGCCTTCAAAAGAAAGTTGAGACTTATGTCGCCATCTTAGGGACTTTTAGAGATCACAAAGTGGGGAAAGGTGTTCACAGTCAAAAAGTCAACACAGGGGAAATGTTGGGGGAGGGAGGATGAAATAATAGTGTGCCCAATTTGAGACTTAAAATATGCTTAAAAGATTAGCACTCTTGCAATAGTCTCTGATAACTAATACCTCTTGTTCTGAATTATTGCATCAAAATTTGGAGACAATTTCTGGGCTATAGCAATTTTGAGTATGGTGTTCAGGTGTTGTTCAGGTGTGTATCTGTAAGCTGCAAACCTGTGAACATATGAAGCTGCCTTATACTGAATCAGACACTTGGTCCATCAAAGTCAGTATTGTCTTCTCAGACGGCAGCGGCTCTCCAGGGTCTCAAGCTGAGGTTTTTCACACCTATTTGCCTGGACCCTTTTTTGGAGATGCCAGGGATTGAACCTGGGACCTTCTGCTTCCCAAGCAGATGCTCTACCACTGAGCCACCGTGCCTCCCACTTTTGATTTACTGACATTCATTACAGAAATCTCATGGTCAATGCTTTGAGCCTAAGATCAAGAAGAAAATATGAAATGGATGGGCACTGCAAGCTTTTGTAGATAAGTTCCTTACTCATCTTTTGTTCATAGCTTGATTGAGCAAACCCGGCAAAGCAAGCTGTGATGAAGAAGGAAGCAAGAGAGGGAGAAGGAAGCAGATAATAGTGAGTTGCTCGCAGGCCTAATAGGAGCCCTCTGAGGGCCTGATTTGGCACATGGGCTGCATGTTTGACACCCCAGGTTATACACTTCCTAACCTCTGGGTCTGGACTCAAAAAGTGGGTCACAAAGCCTGTGAAAGCAGCTTTTGCAATGTTATTGCTTAGTGTAGGTTCTGGTTTTTTTAAAATAATTTTTGACTTGCCAGTCACCATACCAGAAGGTTGGGAACCCTCTGCTTTAGAGGAAAGGCTGTATTTTGAGTGAGGAAGAAGAGAATTACACAGGTGCTCTAGGAGGCAGTTCCCAGGCATAAGAAGCAACAAGGGAGAAATGGTGGAGTCATTTGAGGCAATAGGATGGCTTGAAAACAAGAAATGCACAAATCCTAGGGGAACCTGGTGGAATAACAAACCCAGGAAATGAAAGGCAAAACATTGTAAGCACTGCATTGAGGGTTTTTTTCTTCCCCACACATCTCCTACACTGAAGAGTTTCCTATCAAGGGAATACTCAATGCAAGAATTTCCCTTAGAACTAGATCATTCTGTGATTTTCCAGAAGCCTTAGCCTCATTTGTGCAGAGGAAAAACAAAGCTAGGAGAATCTAAAGGTGAACAGAAGCACTGGAAAGGCAGGGCAATAAAACATAGAAATGTTACAGAGAAAATAAAGTGAATGAGATACGGCAGAAATTACAGCCACCCAGTGAGCTAGTGAAAGAAACAGACTGTTCCCGGCTTAGCCAAACCCCTATTATTATTACCAACACAGCTGTTCCAAGGCCTGTCTGTTTCCATAACTCAGGCAAACAGTCCCAGAAATCTTCATAACAAACACAAAAATACAAACACCAAGTGTGTGTGGCATAAGAAATGATAAGTCATTCTGCAGGCAACAAAAGAAACCCAGAACAAGCTCAGGGAACGTTTCATTCCCATCACTGACACAAATGCATCTTTTTTCAGATATATTTCTGCTATAACCTGCCCATTCCCACTGGTAATGGTCCTTATAATCCAGAGGAGGTCCCAGTGCATTCTACAGTACAACAAAGTAGGGTACCTCCTGCACTATGTATGGCTTGGGCTGAGAGACTCAAGGATTCAGTCTTGGGAAAGCATAAATTGCATGGAAATTCGTTCCTTCCCCACCCCCTCACCTCTTCTCCATAAGATAGGAAAATTCAGAATGAATGATAGCCATTTATTTGGCCAAGTTATGGATCACTGAAACTGGATGCAAGTCCTAAAATTCCACAAAGCTCCATAGCTAAAAGTTTGAGAACTACCTTCTCCCCCATGTGTCTCGGCAAAACTAACAGAATCATCCAAGGTCTCACTTTGTATGTTCCCACCACATGAAATTTGGTAAAGCAAAGGAACAAAATAGGGCCTTCTCAACAGTTACGGAATTCCCTCCTGGAAGAGGCTGCTACGGCTACCACACTGATATTATTCAGTTGTCGAGATATGTTTGTAGGAAGAGTGGAGGAGAAGCCTGTGGTTTTGATGCACGTTGGCACCATCAATGACGGCAAGTGTGGGAAATAAAAAATGGGTGCAGGTGTTACTTTCATGAGCAGGGCCAGCAACACAATGGGAAACGGAGCAGATTAGAAACGGATTAGACAGTGGTGCCAAAAAAATAGAGTTAAGATTTCTTTGAAGCCGGGAAGCTTTTTGAACAAACTGACACTGTAGTAAAGGGATGGCACCCACTTGGATCAAAATGGAATCAAGCTGCTGGTGCTAAATTTCAATATGATAGAGGAGCTATTAATTTAACTTCTGCAGGAAAAGTCATAGGATCAGGACAGCATCCAGTTCAGGATGACTCAACCTGGAGGATGTTGAGTTAACTGGTCCAGGTCATCTACATGGGAATGAGTTTTACAGCAAGAGTATGTCAGGATGACCAAGGTTTGAAAGGACTGAAAAGAAAGAGAATGTGGTCCATTCTTGGAGAATGTGGTCCATTACCCACTACACAGCTGCTATTTTGAGGAAGGGTACTGGAAGCACTGAGTCAAGCAAAAGGGACTAGAGATGAAGTTCTAGGGCTGATGGACAAATGCAAAACTACCAAGCCACCATGTCTGGATGGTACATACCTGAGGCGTCTTAAAGAATTCAAATGTGCAGATATTGATCTTATAACAAAAATACGCAACTTATACTGATTCTAAAATCAACCTTTCTTGCAGATGACTGGAAGGTATCCAATGTTATACCATTTTTAAAAAATTGATCCAACGGAGATCCAGGAAATTACAAGCCATTTAGCCTAACATCTGTTCAGGTGACTACTGGAGGGGGGGGCAATATATAGAGGCTTTATGCTCTGCTTGAAAGCTTTCCAGGAGCGTCTAGTTGGCCACTGTATAAAACAGGATGCTGGACTGCACTAGATAGATCATTGGTCTGATCCAGAATGGCTGTTCTTCCTTCAGGAAGGAAGTGAATGCTGTTTTATTTCAGTGGGTTCTCCCCTCCACTCCATCTTCCCCACACTTCCACAAAAGACACTGCAACAGAAGAAAGTATCATTGATATCTTGCTGTACAACACAAACTACTAATTTTTCATCAATGCTGCTTTATTTATTTTACAATGTCCTCATAAGGGAACTCATAAAGGCCATCAAAGTCACTAACAAATTAAAACATGCATAGTAAAACCAAAAGCAAAAATCATAGTAAAATGCTTTTAAAAAAACCTATTACATTTAAAATCAGAACTAAAACACATATGAAGATATAAAAAAAATTAAACCATTTAAAACAATTTTCTATTTGCAATGAAAGCCCTCTGGATCTCTCTTTTTTGCAATAGTGTGCACAGCACTCTACAAAAAGCCCTGAACCTGACTGGAAATTCTGCATGTTATTAAAATAATCCCAGATCAAGAGGAAAAAAACAAAACCCTGCCCCCTCCCCGGCCCCCAGTTTTGATAGCTTAGCTGTAAAAGCCAATCATGTAATCTCCAGAGCTGCAAAAGTGCTTCAAATTCATAGGTGTCAGGATCAAAAATTTCTGAAGCCAGAATTAAGTGCGTAGATTTGGCGGTTTTAGGACATGACTGTATGCAATTTTATCTAAGATCCCAGTTGCAGGCATTCACAAATAGAGAACAATCCCTGACAGTTTCCAATTGTCTTGTTTGTTCAATGACTTCTTTTGACAAGGTGAGGTTACAGAATTAAACTGTAGAACTACACTCACAAAAGAGTTGCCTTTTAAATGCACCTACAAAACAAAAAAGTGTTACTATTTTCACTGCAAAGTTTACTTACAACCCACACATGCCTTCTACAATAATTCCAGTAATTTTTGTAAATTACGAACATCTAACAATGCAGCGAAAAAAAAGAATGTAAAAGCAGATTAAAGAGAATGGTTGCTTATGGAATCAATTGCAGAGAATGTAAACTGCTTGAGTTCCACTGAGAGAGGCATGGATGGAAGGGTGTAAAGAAATTTTGTTGTGGCTGGGAGGTTATCACAACTGACAACTTATTTGCATAGCTTTCCCACAGGCCTGTATAATGCTCCCCAGGTGCCTGCAGAAAGTATTTCAGAGAGCTCAAAGTTCAACAGGATCATGGACTCAGAATGGAAAGACTAATATGACATAATACCAAATCCCAATGCTTGTGCATGATTAAGTAAACAGAATCCACACTCTGCAGAAAAAGGCAAACCATTTAAGGGTCTCTCATTCTTGTAACCCAGGGGGAAAATCCCTTCTTGACACAAAATATGAATCAGAGTTAAAGACATGGGCAAAAGAGACCTGCCTGATCCTCTCAACAAAAATGCAACAGAGATCCAAATTCACACTACCCTACTACACAGATTTTTAAATGTATTTTCACATATTAAAATATTAATGTCCCAGGTTTTGGTATAGGAACATCCAAGGCTACTTGCATCATAATAAAAGCTTCTATTACAATACAGAAGAGGCATCAGTAAAACAACATCAATCACCATCACGCAGCTACTGGGAAGAGAAAAGAGAAAAACTGAGGAAATGGTAACTATAGTTTTACGAGAACCAGAAAGTTATAAAACCAACCACACCCACAACTATCCCAGTTTTTTTATTTAAAAAAAGTTCACTAAACTAAAGATTTTTCCCTACTATGAAACTAACATCCTCAACAGGGCTTTTTTTTTTTTGTAGCAGGAACTCCTTTCCATTTAGGATACACACACACCCCTGATTAGCCAATCCTCCTGGAGCCCTGTACTAAGAGCCCTGTAAGTTCTTGGAGGTTTGGCTACATCAGGGGTGTGTGGCCTAATATGCAAAGGAATTCCTGCTACAAAAAAAAAAGCCCTGATTCTTAAAATATGGAGACATGCTTCTGGGACATGCTTCCCAGAAGAAAGAATGCCACAGCCTTGGTGCACACGGAAAATACCCCATCATATGTGATTACCCACTAATACTTTGAAGGCACAGAAAGAAGGTTCTTACTAGGTTAATAGATCAATGGTTACCAGCATAGCATAGGTGTAAAGAGTAGCAGACTCTGGAGAACTGGGTTTGATTCCCCACTCTCCCACATGAAGCCTGCTGGCTGACCTTGGACCAGTCACAGTTCTCTCAAAAATCTCTCAGCCCCACCCTACCTCACAAATTGACAGTTGTGACAACAGGAAGAGAATGTGATTGTAACCCACTCTAAAACTCCTTAAGGTAGAGAAAAGCAGGATAAAAACCTACTTTCCTTCCTCTATAAAGAACAGTATTGTGGTTTACTTCAAGGATGACTGCCCGTATCACCTCTCCCTTTTTACTGTCATTTCCTCTACTTTTGTATCCCCTTTCCTTCATCATGGTATGTCATGCAGTTTTTGTTGCCTTAGAGAATTTGTTTGCATTGTTTTCCAGTTCCTCGTCCTACTGTATTCTTTATGAAGTCCTTTTGCTAGCTGACTGAATTGCTTTTCACAATTTCATGAGTCTCAGTGAGAAAGTCAGGCTATAAATGAAGACAACAACAATGTCAATGAAGACAACAAGAATGTAATAGCCAAAAGCAAACAGAACAAGGCCACAAGAAAGCCAGGCCACATAGGCATTCATTTGGTAATTTACCGAGGCCAATCTATGGGGAAGGGCTGTGGTTCAATGGTAGACTGGGTTATCAGCATCAAAGTGGGAGCCTAGAACACCTGCAGAATCACAACTGGTTCCCAGTCTACAGGGATTGGTGCTGATGGGAAAATGTCAGCTTGAAAGGGCAGAATCTATAGCGGGGGTGGCCAACGGTAGCTCTCCAGATGTTTTTTGCCTACAACTCCCATCAGCCCCAGCCACTGGCCATGCTGACTGGGGCTGATGGGAGTTGTAGGCAAAAAACATCTGGAGAGCTACCGTTGGCCACCCCTGATCTATAGCATCACATCCCCATGGAGTACCCCCATGTCCCCAAACTTCACCATCCCAAGGCACCAGGAATTTCCTAAGGCAGATTTGGCAACCTGAGTACTGGAGCATCTGTTCCATATGCTCTGCTCAGCCCCCAGCATCTCCAGTTAAAATAATCCATTAGGTGACGAAAAAGACCTCCACCCAAGACCCTGGAGAGCCACTGGCAGTGACAGTAGACAGTACTGACTTGGATAGGCCAAAGGCCTGACTCAGTATAAGACAGCTTCATGAGTTCCTATGTACAGGGAAGAGGACCAGGACAGACATGGCTTTTACCCTTCCTGCATCATAATTAATAGTCTTCCCATCCTTTCTAAACATCAGCTGTCTTTCAGTTTTCTAATGGAACTTGACAACTACTGAGAAAAATGAACACAACATGACTATCAAATTCATTAGCAAAAAGATTAAACAAATACTTCTGAGGTAGAAGAAAACAAAACACATACAAGGGCCTGGCATAACTGCTGAAGGCTCTCCAAGGGAAACATATTATTAAATCTTCATGGTTTTTAATACACTGTCCTATTAAAGCTGGAGAGACAAGCCTTTTTAAAAAGGAAATCAAGTTGTCTGCAAAGGGACTCATCATCTCTTGCCAAGGAGGCAAACAGGAACCACTTGAAAAAACAGAGTTTCCCCTCAAACTTGTTTTAAAGGAACACACAGAGAAGCACTTAAGCTATTGAACAGATTTACTAGCAAACAGGAACAAATGTGAATTTCTCTGCTGCAGGATAAGCTCTGCTTATCGCCTTTGTTCCTTGAATGGACATGAATATGTTGTTTGACTCACATTCTTTTCCTCATCATCCACCCCTTCTATGCTGAAGGCAAGCTGCCTTCTTTGGGGTTTCTTTGTTTTTTTTCCTCAAAAGCCTTTCATGTTTTATCAAATGTGTTCAGGACCTTTGCATCAGCCTGACAGTTTTCATCAAGCTTGAAAGACTGTCCCAAGGAAAGAGGGCAATGAGTTCATGATTGACATGAGAGCCAGCCAAGCAGCGGTCAGCACAATTCTGTTGAAAATGAGAAGAGACCTCTCCCCTTCCCCCAGCTTCAGCTTCATCTGCCCTGTAGAGTCTGAGTCTAGGGCATCTGAACAAGCTTCATACCATAGTTTTGTATGGGATGAGGAGACAGAGCGAGATTGGAATGATATGATCCCTACAACCCACTCCAATCAATACTATACTACAAAGTTACTTTTAGGCTGGGTCCAGACTGACAGTTAGAGGTGACACAGGGACAGCCCCCAGATGGATTAAAAAACCAAGTCCAGATGTGAACATATGGAGACCATCCCATTCCCATACTCACCTTGTCCTCCAGCACTGTTAGGGCACTGAAAAAAGCTACCACTTCCAAAGTGATAGCAAATCACCACAGTGCTTCCCTGATGCCTTTTCCAAGCTGTCTGGACAGCCAGGGAACATCTGGGAAGCACCGCTCAAGCACTTGAAGAAGAAGAAGATGATGATATTGGATTTATATCCCGCCCTATACTCTGAATCTCAGAGCGGTCACAATTTCCTTTACCTTCCCCCACACACACACAACAAACAGCCTGTGAGGTAAGTGGGGCTAAGAGAGTTCTTACAGCAGCTGCCCTTTCAAGGACAACTCCTATGAAAGCTACGGCTGACCCAAGGCCATTCCAGCAGGTGCAAGTGGAGGAGTGGGGAATCAAACCTGCTTCTCCCGGATAAGAGTCCGTGCACTTAACCACTACACCAAACTGGCTTTCTGACCGCTCCTCCAGAGTGTGTGCAACCCGTCCCTGTCCCGGCAGCAGGCTGTGTACAGTCTGACCGCCCCCCAGGGCACTTTCCCCTCTGCTGGATTACTTCAGGATGGGAGGCTGCCACCCCAAGCTGCCGGTCTGGACCCAGCCTTACTGTAGCTTCGCTGTAAGCTTTGCTTACAGTAAGCTTTGCTATAGTAAGCATATGAAAATGAAACCACAATGAGACATACAAAGTCTCCGCAACTTTTTACTACATTACAGCAAAAGCATTGGAAAAAAGGATGTCCTAACCCTTCACCATAATGCCCTAGATCACCAAGAGAGGTGGACTTGTAAGGCTATTGAATAAATTTAAATGCACACATGCATGGTTTCTCAATTTAATACTCACACAATAGATTTATTTTTTCAGAGGTTCTTTTATTGGAAGAAAATTGAATGCACTGTTTAATGGGAAATAAAACTACAGTATTTCACTTGGGCAATAAAACAATGCCCCCATAGCTGTAGTGCTGCTACTGTTCCTTTTGTTCCTTTCTTCCAGAGCACTTTCAAGACCCTCTTGCCATGATAAGACTATTTTCAGTTTTTCTGTGTAAGCACCACTTTAATATAAGCCATTGAAGATTACCGCCCTCTTATCAAGGTTGCCTAATGGCTGAAATAGTTGAGGTATTATGACAAGTTTGGAGAGAACATGGATTTAGTGGGGGTGTGGGAACAGAACCTTCTAAATCAGACAAAGGGATCACATAGAGAATTAAAGATAAAAAGTACTCAGCTTGGAACTACAAACTTTTTTAAAAAACCCTCATAGAATAACAAGTTTTCCTTGGCCTTAGCTTGGGAAGAAATCACATGTGGAAAAAACTGCACTAATCAATGCAACAAAAGTATTATTTTATTTACTTAGTATATATTTTATTTATACCCAGATTTTCACCTCAGTGGGAACACAAAGCAGTTTCTCCTCCATTTATTTGTTTCTTCCGTTTGTTTATTCAGGTTATATCCCACTGTCCCCCACTAACATGGGGCTCAGAGTGGGTAACATCATATTATAATCAATAATACAATCAGATAATTAAACATTTTAGGATTGAACAGTTAAAATATTAAAACAATACAGCATTAAACTAACCTGATGGTGCAAGACCATTTTACCTCTCTAGATTATTACAAATCATACCATACCAAACACAGGGAGGAGGGGAGAAGAAAGGGGGAGGAGAAAAGGGGAGGGCTAAATTAGATGGAATTTTCCACAGACCTCTGCCGTAAGCGTGGTGGAAGACAGGACCGGATCTACATGTTTTTGAGGGGAGGGGGCAAAATTATAAAATGATGCCCTCTTGCAGGCCCATTCTATCTTATGGGTCCACAGAACATAATGGATTCCATACCCAATTTGGTGCCCCCCTCCAGCAGTGCCCGGGGCAAGTGCCCTCTCTGCACCCTCCTAGATTTCCATTTTGCATGTCCTACGGAACTGTTTCAGGTCCCACGGGGCCCAGATCTCATCTGGGAGAACTCTGTGATGCAGGTTAGGCTGAGAATGTGGGACTGGCCCAAGATCACCCAGAGTGAGCGTGTGGGACTGACCCAAGGTTACCCCCCCAAGATATGAACCTGAGTCTCCCAGTTCCTAGTCAAACACTCTAACCACTAACACCACACTGGCTCAGTATCATGTACAGAACAGACAGGATTACAAAAGTTTAGAACACACACATTCACAAAAACAAAAGATACGGGACAGGCACATGCAACTCTACAGGATTATAAAGAACAAACTTCAGTGGCACTGAAAAAAAACCACCCAGAAACCAGTCTCCAATTAGCCAGACAAGTTACCCAAGGCAAAGCTGGCAATGACTGACTGATATAAACATTGAGAACTGGCCAGCCAAATCCCAGTCAACTATTTAAAACATCTGTCACTAGAACAATAAAGAAGTAAAATGCTACTTATAACATCTATAGTTTACTAGAAGCATCCCAGCCCTTCTACATTATCAACCACAGGATTTTCCAGATGCTGAACAAGGCACCCTGTAGTGCCCCTTAACCTATAAATGGCTTTGTGTGCATACAAAGAATTCCCACATCTGACTGGCATTACTGTTATAGTGGTAAACCCTCTGACAACCTTGGGACCATGCCAAATGCTGGAGCTGACCCTGCCCTCCTAGAAGATTTGCAGAGCCCCATATAGAGCCCATGGAATATATGGAAGCCACTCCTCTACACAACAAATGTAATGGCTCAGGGATAGTCTTGACTCCTTCCTAGACCACTATCGCTTGTGCCAGCTTTCATTTACAAGTACCCTGGTATTTACAATCCCAAAGATGGTACATTTCCTCCAATTATGGAAACTAGACCTGTGCAACTGCCACGATCACTTGTGTGTATGAGTGTGTACACTTCAACAACCTTGTGCCCTTATTCAGAGATGCTAGTGAATCCTATACAATAGCACCAGTATATTAATTTTAAAGATTTTATTGATTTTAGAGTTTTAGTAGAATTTTAATTAATGTGTTAATTAGTTATGTTCAAATATCTTGTAAAACTAATGTACTGATTATGTTGTTAGCCGCCCTGAGTCTGCTTCGGCGGGGAGGGCGGGATACAAATAAAAATTGATTGATTGATTGATTGATTATAACTAATGGCCAATGAAAAGAAGCAAAGCTAGGGATTTTAATTTGGAGAGGAGCAGAAAGATATTTTCTGAAGAGATGTGCCAGCTCTTAAATGAGGAGTATATCCATTTTGCCTGGATCTATCTTCATACAGGAGCTTCCCAACCTCCAGTTTCACAGTACTATTGTGCCCATCATTTAGGAAGAATCTGACCTTTCAACTCTTAGATGAGAAGCACAACAGTATCCAATGAATCCATCAGAAAAAAGGAGGGGAGTTGCCAAGCTCCCTACAGCAAGCCTGACCATATCCCCAAACCATCATCACTTCCCAAGGAACATTTTTATTGGGCTGTGATTCCTGTGAGCTGGTTTGGTAGCCAATGTTGGGTGAAAAAAAGGGCATAAGTACCACCATAGATATTTTGTAGTGTTCAATTTGCAATGGAAAAATGCCATTTGGGGGTTGAGAAAAGTTAGCTCCATGTATTCTTTTGTCTACCTTCCTCTGTGTATTTTTTTTCACGCCCATTACCTGTCATTCTTCCCATCTGCTAGTCTGTCAGCTCCCCTTTTAAACATTTGGAAGGGCCTCACCATGCAATCAAAAGCCAATCAGAAATCACACAGGGAGCATAATGACATCATGGTGACACATGGCCAGATTTGGCTACACGGCAGACACTAACATTACATTTCCTCCTTGGAGGGGAAGGAGGAAAAACATGCATCACTGTTTCCAAGGCAACAGTCTAATGCTTTCTGATTTTACCATGCCAATAGTGACCCTGAGTTCACATAGTTATGCACTGCTAGTTGTGGTAGTATGCAAATGAGGATGTGCATCAAGTGTCACATCCAAATGAAAATAATGCAGCATACCAGTATCAACTTCTGTATTTGAATGCTCATCTGCATTCTGCTGCAATGTGTCAACTAGTCACAACTGGCTTGTGGTAAAGGACTATCAGAAGAGAGAAGCTCACAGGTTGCCCTGGCAACCTGGACATGCTCCTTCTCTCCCTCCTCCCCAAAATCTTCACCCTTGCTAATAGTTCCATAACATTTCATAAAGGGATGAGGAAAAGATTGGATACAGGAGGAAATGTTCATGAAACATGTAATTTGGCTCATGCCGTAGGGTGAGTGAGCAGCTTCTTTTCTTTCCTCTGATGGATTCATTGCAGTGCTATCACACTTCTCATTTAGGAGTTGAAAGGTTGCATCCTTTCTAAATGATGATAACCTAGTGGTTCATCCCAACTCACACAAGGCAAGGAAGGACCCTCATTTCTGCCACTGTTATCAGATGAAAACATACAGTTTTATGGAAGTCATTTTGACTTGATGGAAATTTGACCACAGTAAAATAATTAGATACGTAATCCAACCAGTGTCCAAACCATGAAGCACTTTCCAAACTGCATGACTTCAGGGAAAAATGGGAGCTCTTCTTTTTGCTTCCACAGTATGTATTCTGCCACTGTTATCAGATGAAAACATACTGTTTTATGGAAGTCATTTTGACTTGATGGAAATTTGACCACAGTAAAATAATTAGATACGTAATCCAACCAGTGTCCAAACCATGAAGCACTTTCCAAACTGCATGACTTCAGGGAAAAATGGGAGCTCTTCTTTTTGCTTCCACAGTATGTATGGCTGTGCCTACTCATACAATCTTTCAGACTACTGAAGAGAAGCCATACAATCATAACATCTTAGTATGTACAGATCATCAAAGCATGTTACAGATAGAGAGGAATAAACCAAGTTGCTTCAGGAATAAACCAAGTTGCTGCAAATCAGACAATTCCAGATAACTCATACGAGTGGCAATCACAAGCCACAAGGGACAACAAAACTCAAACATACTTCTGAATACAATTTTAAGAAGTCATCATTTCTTCCTCTTCTAAAATACAGTACACTGGCATCAACAGTCAAAAATCAAATAATTTGGTTGCCAATATCCACTATACTTGCAAAAAATCATTTAAAAAAAAGAGAGAGGGAGCTGAAACCTCCCTCTGGGCATACTCAAAGCATCCATTACATCAGTGCTAAGGGCAAGTTAGCCTAATTCACTGCACAGTTTGGGGCCAATCCAAGTATTTTAAGACAGAAAAGCAAGCCAAAAGGAAGCAATGTCTCCATCTTCAAATGTGCCAGTCAGGAGGGATTAGAAAACTCAGATCTGTGAAACTTCTCTCCTGCAGAGCAGCCTACCCAAGCATAATGGGGAGAGAGTTTATTCACAGCCAAATGAACCAGCTGCCAAAACACTTCTGTGTGAGAAAGCACAAGGACTCTAGACAGCAACTTTTCATTCCATTTACCCAAAGAATGCAGCTTCTCCAAACAATCCCTTGCAATCAGTAGAAAGACAATGCAATGCTCAAATGAGGCTTTTTGTATTCCAAACAGCAGTAACAACTCTTTAAGACACATGAGCCTTCTTCAGTTTTGGCTTTTGCTGCCAAATTTATTAGCAAGGAAAAGGAGGGAAAATACAGATGAACAGAAAGAGAATGGGAGGGGGGAAACACATTTTGTTCCTGGCCCCCTGAACGTGACTCACTTTGCTCTCCTGTGACAAACTGAAACGCCTCTGAGGAGTTCATTTCACGTCTCATCCATTCTCTGAATAATGGGGAAATCCCTCTTTGTTTCTCTAAGATATCAGCACACACTACACACCACATAGACTCAATTCCATTAGACATAATGGAACAAGATTGTTCCAGAAGTTGTTTTCAATTGCTTGAGTGCATCCTTCATTTAGGGAAACAAGAATAGATGAGCTTTTCTACCCAAGAAGACGTGAGGACACACATTTTAAGCCAGAGCGAGGGCCATTTGTTTACTGGCTAGGCTTTAAGGTGGAGAGAAGGTCGGCCATTACTGCCCTGTGCTCAGAAATACGTGAGGTTTCTGGGAAGTTCACAGCATGGATTCCCTAATCTTTCATTTGCATCTCAAAAAGATCAGTAACTCATCCATTCAGGGGAAACACACATCAAGCATATGTTTCAGGAATCTTCAGTAAAGGGCCTGACTTTTCAGTCCCTTCTATTTCATGTCTAAGCCTTAAAGGAATCTTTTATCTCTACACTCCAGGTCCTGGAAAATATAATGAGATCAGGTACTTGAAGGGCAGCAAAACAAACTCTGGGAAGTGACTGATACCATATAGCAGAATACTGGAGTAAGAGCAAGTCAACATCTCGTGGTGCAAGACCCATAAATACTGGAAAAGCATGCACAGGTGGGGAGAAAAATGAAGAAGGCAGGGTAACACCAGCTTCTGACCTATATATACCAGACTGTAGTATCTATAGGAGACAATGATAAAAAGAAAAATGAACCAAAAAGGTATCCCCACTTTAAAGTGCAGGCAGGAACTGGAGCTGTCCAGCAATGAAGCCTCCTGAACAGCAGCTCTTGAGCGCACCCAATTGGAAAGAGTTTCAAAGCACTCTGAACATATATGGCAAGAACATGTGTTGCTTTCAGGACTGTCACTGAGTTTCTACAGGGAATATGCTGCAAGAGCAATTACATGTATTATCCAACAACAAAACGTTCTTTGCACTCATCAAACTTTCAACTGCTGTACAGTTCATGCAACTCCTCACCTTGATTATTAAATCCTGTATTAAATCCTGCACTGATGTCTGATTCAGCTGCTGAAGCATATTATCTTGGTCACAGGGGGGGGAAATGTGTATCTCAATGGCTGCAACTACTTTGAAAAACAAAGTAGTTCAGGGATTTTTCATTGTTGGCCTTGCGTTTCTTCAAAGTAAAACTTTCTCACACTTAATAGGTAAGCTGAAACTAACAAAGTACTTCTATTTGAGGATACAAATCTTATTCAGAAGTGGCTAAGTACTGAGAAGATGAGGAAGGAAGATAATCCAGGCCAACTTTTGTATATTGTAAAAGGAGTAACACCAAATTTTAAAAAGGCACTTGGCCCTTCACACTTCATTTATTTAAAAATCCATATTTCAGTTTTTCCAATGTCCAAGGTGGCTTACAATCCTCAAAATTACAATAATACATAAAAGCATCATATACAATAAAATACGAAGTGCCCTCTTAAACAGCAGTCTTAAAGCAGCAAACGAGCAAAAGCTCAACAAGCTCAAATAGAACATAAAATAAAAAAAGGTTCAGTTCCTATTAAATAGCTCCATGTGCTACAGTTTCTGCCACAGAGCATGCTTCTTGTTCCACTAAAACTTTCATTTGTGCAAAGCCAATGGTTTTCAATGGGCCCTTGCTCAAATGAAAGCGTTAGCATAAATTTCAGTGTATGCAGCACACTCCTCAACAGACCTTATCTAGCAAGCACAGAACCTGTTCCTAGATCGGAGCCAAAATCAAAAAGTAAACATTTATAAAGTTCAACAAAATAAGTCCCAAGAGCCTTATGTTTAGGTATGGGCACGAACTACCATGTTCCCTTAAAACGGTGTTTCAAGCAGCACAGATGACTGGAGAGGAACATGTGCATCACCTTCAAATGTTGTTTAAAGGAAAACCAATCTCCACGGTTTGTGCCTAACCCCTACTTATGTCTCTTCTCTGGCTGTTGGTTCCACAGAACAGAAACATCTGAGAAGGTATAGGCTCTTTGCATCACCTGACTTGGTGGACAGAGGTCACAGCCACCAGGGCCTAGAAACTATCATAATTGGCATACGGACTCACTTGGGAAGAGGCAGTCTTTAATGAGGTTATATTTTGGCATCTCTATGCTACTGCATAAGAGAAACAGCTGGAGACATTTTTCCCCTCCAAATTGTGGAATTTTCCATTAATAGTTAAGTACAGGAGCCTGCTACTGCTGACCCATAAGATTACCCCGCAAGACTACGTGCAATGAGTATAATGTAATGTAGTTCATTACACTTTGGAGCTATAAACTATGATGCCTTATGAAAGTTCTCTATATGGAGCAATCCTAACAATATCAGCAGCATCAAGATGACTATGATATGAGAGGACTGGGAGGAGATAAAGGGTTGGAATGCATGTGCAGCACATATAAACACAGCAACTGGCATCCTTAGGACTCAAGCAGAATGCCAGAGTCCTTGTTAGAAAGAAATAACATATTTGCAAAGAAGCCTGGTTACACCATTTGAGAGTCAATCATTTCATTCCCCTAAGTAAGAACTTCCTCCTTCGTCTGGACTTCATGGGCTAACAGAACTTCTGTGTGGAAATGAGTGTTTATTAATTGTTGCCTAGTGTCAGTTACCATTATTGTTATATTTGCAACATTTGAGAGTCAGTCATTTCATTGTCCCTGAGTAAGAACTTCCAGCTTCTCCCAATGCCAAATGAAGCAAACCTACCAAGGCAGCTTTGCCTCTAGTTCACAGATGCTTTCCATCAGCTTTGATAGAGAGCTTCTGAAACTTATCAAAGAGCAGCACAAGAAAAGTGGTGGCATTTCTTTCTTCTTTCCTAAAAAAAAAAAATCTGTAAAACGCAATTCCTCTGGAGCTACACTCTCCTACAAGGAAGATCGGGATATCTGGTTTAAAAGGAGACATTTCATGGGTTATTCTGCAAAATTTATTAAGCAATTGGAAACTCAACCAAAACACAGCTGTGGGGGGGTGGTTTCTGGTGAAACTACAGACTAAAAGCAATTGGAAAGAGAGGCTAAGAAAGTGAAGCTTCTTGAAAAACATAAGGCTAGAAGTCTAAGGATCTGGGGCACAGAATTTAGTTTCTTTTTTAAAATATGGTTATGAGAAGAAAAAAAGTCAGTTGGAAAGGTGGGATAAAATCATGTTTAGCTGCTTCTTTCTCTCTTTCTTTCTTTCTTTCTTTCTTTCTTTCTTTCTTTCTTTCTTTCTTTCTTTCTTTCTTTCTTTCTCTCTCTCTCTCTTTCTTTCTTTCAATTACTTTGTCCAAACAGTCACAATGTAGATTAATTAAAAGATGTAGTTGTAAACTGGGGGGGAGGTGGTGTTTGTAGAAAAAGCCCAGCAGGAACTCATTTGCATATCAGGCCATACACCCTGATGTCAAGCCAGCTGTAACTGCATTCCTGCTCAAAAAAGCCCTGATCAACAATATCAAAACCATACAGAAACAACACTTAGCTTAAGAGTATCATCTACATTCTAACTACTGTAGTATAGCATAATGGAAGCAAAAAATATCCAGCAGAAAAACTTTATACTAGAGATAAAACACAAAATAAAACTGAGACAGCCTATGCTACAAGGAGGTAAAACAGTTATAAGAGATAAATGCAGCATTAAGCATTTCCTGTTTAGCAGTTGAACTTTACAGCTGAACAATGAGCCTCTCTCAGGAATGTTCCAACTACTGTTAATACATTGTCAATCAGTATGAACCAACACCAAGGAATATAGCTTTAATAGCAGAAATACATTTATGAATCACATTTTTCCAACATATGTCCCACAAGGCAGCTTACAACATATTAAGACTGTGACAAAGGTGGAAGTTACAGCAAAGTGACACAAAGGTATGTGAAAAGAACTCTGAAGAGGGAAGACAATAATAATACTAACTAATAACATAAAGAAGAAATAATATATAAGAAACGTCTGAGGATAACTCAAGGAATTAAGACACACACACAGAGCAGACAAAATAAACACAGCACACACTTTTGTGGTCTCACTTTGGCAATTTTCTCAAGAGAGTTGTTGAATTGTAACCAAGTTTCAACCAAGTTCTTCAGACTAGCATAGGGAAACAAAAGGTCCTAGCCTACTCTTTGTCAGTCGCACAGTCAAGTCCGACTCTGCGACCCCATGGACAAAGTCATGCCAGGCCTTCTTATCTTTCACCATCCTCCGAAGTCTGCTCAAATTTGTGTTTGTTACATTAGTAACGCTGTCAAGCCATCTCATCTTTTGCCGTTCCCTTCTTCTTTTTCTTTCTGTCTTTCCCTGTCTTCTCTCCAAGCCAGCTGGAACTCTGTTCCTGTGCATTCTGGCTCAAAAAACAAAAAGCCTTGGTTGTAAGTCATAAATGAATATTTAAGAATTCCTCACATAAGGGTCAATACTGGAAGCTGTATACAAAAGGGGAAGTAGACTAAGTGAAAAGGGAGGAGTTAAGAGGTTCATTTTCACAAAACTTGCTTTGAGAGAATCCTTTTTTTATGAGAAAAGTAGAAAAGCAGAAATTCATATGATTTCATACCAAAATCTTGTTTTAAAAAGCTTTAATATGCAAGGTGTTTATATCTCCCTACACAGCATGCCCCGAGCTGTTGTTTCCATTTACTCCTGCAGAAAATAAAGGCTATTAGCTTTATTGCATATCAACAAAAGATGTTGTGTGTATCCACTTCCACTCTGAAACTCTGGAATAGACTCATTAGGGTAGTAGGTGGAAATACAATGCTAGGCTCTTCACAATACTTGCAGAGAGCTATGCTTGGTTTTGGAGAATGTTATTCTCCAACAAATGCATCTTGACAAAGACAGAGGAACTAAGCTGCAGGCATTATAAGTTGTTGCCAATGTATTCTTTCTTGAAAAAGCTATATATGGTATAGACCAGGAATCCCCAACTTTTTCATTCTGAAAGTACCTTTCAAATTTTGACACAAGGAGGAAGGTACAACCACAACGTGGCTACCACAGGAGGTAGAACCAGAGGGAAAAAGAGGGGTAATTTTTAAAAAATAAACTGGGAAAGAGGAATGAGACAGAATAAAATGAACGCTGTAGCAGTAGCTGCTGAAGCAACATTATTGTCATTTGTGCAGCCAATTAGCTCTCCAATGGCCAGTCCAAAGTGACCCCACCCACTCTCTAAAAACACTTGGCAAACACCAGGTAAGGTTATCAAAATTTCAAATTTCAAAACCTTGAATGACATAATATAAAATTATCATTGGGTGCTGCACCCCCATTATAGACTAAGATATGGGAGACCCAGGTTCAAATCCCTACTCTGGGACAGTCCCACACTCTCACCCTAAGTTACTTCATGGGGTTCTTTTGAGGACAAAATGGAGAAGGGGAAAGTGTTGTAAGCCACTTTGGGTCCCCTTTAGAGATAAACTGAGGTATCAGCGAAATAAATAAATTTACACTTGTGTACATGTGAGCATGCAGTAAACAAATTCACATGTGTGTATGTGAACATGCAGACTGTGTATATTTGTGCAGTTTTCTCCATGAGTACATACAAGTGGAGGGCAGGCATTGTGTGTTTTCATATCACACATATGCTTAAGACGTGCATTCTCCACTGCACTCAGCACTATATTATCATGGTGAAATCCGGCACCTGTATTAAAAATCCCAGATCTACAATAGCAAGTGATACAGATAAGCTAAGTTACATGTACTGTATTTTCCTAAAATCTACGGAGAATATACTAACATTATTAAAATGCATAAAACACTTTCCTATCATAGTATTCAATGATACTGCACTAAAAAGAAAAACAGGTAATAAAAGTACTAGATATTAAAACTGCATACAGCTAATAAAAATAACACATAATGTTCACTCACGGTATTTGCTTGTATTCTCATGTGGCTGTTTCTCCTTCATTCAAAAGAAGCACTAAGTGAAGGTTACTCTTGCCTTCCCCCCTATCTTGGTGGCCCTGCCTTTACTTACAGTTGTTCAAAGCCTAGGGGCTTACAGTTCCAATCCCTCAATGTCTATTTTCCCCAAAGAATACCACACTGACAGTGTCAACCACGATGATAATCACAGGTTAATGCCAACTGTTCAAATTCTGTTAATACCATGATAAAAACTCAAGCTCCGAGGATTAAATGCAGGCTCTTGAGGGGCAGCCTGCCAGTTGGCATCCTGCAGACTCCAAAGTTGGAAGCAAAGAGCATCATAGTTGCAGCTGTCTGAGGAAGACAATCCAGAGGCAAATAATGGCCTTGTGATTACAATTTTGAACAGATTCAACGTGCTGAAAAGAAACTGATTCAACCGCACCATAAACTTCACAGCCTGTTTGCAATCAAGCCTTTCTGCCACTCTCAATCATCCGAGGTGAAGATCAAAAGAGCATATTGGACACAGGGGGATGAAGGGAATCAGCCTTGGGGAATGGCTAGATGCACTAAAGGCATTCATTTGCCAGGCATCATCTATAGTAGGGAAATCAAGTCTCCACAATCAGGAAGGAATACGAAAGCTGACGCGATAAAGGATAAACTGTGCTAAAAGAGCTTAAAAGAACTGCAACCAAGTTGTGGTAGCAGAACATCAAATGATATGTGGCCAAAGAGTAGATATAAGGTAGAATGGACTCAAGTACTGAATTCAATGAATTGATTCAAAAAAGGAAACTGATTCTAATCTTCTTTCATGTAACAAAAAGGAATCTCTGTGTGAAGTGAAATGATGGCAGATGTAAAATATTAAAATGGAAGGATTTTTAATAATTCCTTGTAGCCATTCCAACCTGGCTGTTGTTGATTTTTATGTTCTGCCTCAGAATACCATAAGAACAATGTATAGGGGCATTTGCTTGGATACGTGTTAGTCAAATTGCTCGGAGCAAAGAAACAACAACCCCTCCCCAGCCCCTGCTGAGCTTCCTACAAAGTGGAAGAGGGCAGCCGGGCAGGGGGCACATTGTTCCTTTGCTTCAGTTGCTTAGAATGAAGAAACAATGCCCCACATGGCCCCTGCCCAGCCACCCTCTTCTGCTTTGGAGGGAGCTGAGCGGGGGTTGTGGACGCGCTGGAGCTGAGCAGGGCTTTGGAGGGAGCATTGAAGGAAGCTGAGGAGGGGCTGTGGACACACTGCCATGCCCCCCCCCCACTTCACCAAGGTCTGGAAGACAGCAGGCGCGCTCAGACCAGGACTCTAAGTGCACTCAGTGCCATGCCTCCCGAATTCACAGTCTTCCCAAACCTCGAGAAACCTTGGCGAGGTCTGGAAGGCAACAGGGCGACTTCAGGGCATGGCACATGAGGAGAGGGGGCACCTCATGGCACCCCTAGGCCAGGTGGCACCCTAAGCGGCCACCAACTTGGCCTACTCCCATGTGCCGGCCCTGTATGTACCTATTTAAGATTAGGTAGCAGAGATATAAACGTTATAAAGGACAGAAACAAACACAATTAAAGATTTTTTTAAAAAAAAAACTTAAAACATTAGCATTCATTGATCTCAAAGGTGCTTTCTTTGTATCTCTCCCATAGGATCCAGGGAACTGGGCAAAGGAAGCTCTGGCTCTTTCCTTCCTTCCCCAGGTGACCAGGAGGGGAAGAGCCTCAGCCAATAGAAGGAAGAGAGGCTTATCTCTGTAGCTCTGCTGTGCAATTGAGAGAGCCTGGCAAAGCAAGCTCTGCCTCTCCTCCTGCCTCAAGAAAGGAGCCTCAGCCAATGGAGAAAATAGAGGTTTTGCTCTGTAGCTCCTGTGCCATTGAGCACACCTTGTAAAGCAAGCTGTTATGAAGAAGGAAGGAAGAGGGAGAAGAAAGCAGTTGCTTCAGGGGCCTGACAGGAGCTCTCTGGGGGCCATGTTTGACACCCCTGATCTATGGTATATTACACCTTCAATCAATTGTGATAGGCACACCAGCAACAGACTTTCCTTGAAGAATGAAATCCAACTAAAATCCACACTCCAGTCACATTGTGGATTTTAGTTGGAAATCTGCTCAAACAGGTCTGCCTTTGAAAACTATTCTGAAACTTCAGGACTGTAATAATGACTGCTGATGGAAGAGAGACAGAACACAACCAGCCATTTGAGAGAACTACTTTGGCTCTTATTCAAGGGGCAAACACACATACACACATAGAGGCAAGGTGAGAGGGAGACCAAAACAGGGTTTTTCCTCTTCCCGCACAGGACTGGTGCCAAACTTCTTAAGTTTTAGATGTCACAAAGTATTTGTCTTCTCATGGGTTCTGTGGAGGGTTTTCTCCTCCATTATCCTTCCCTGTGCTTGCATGGTGCTAGTCCTTCCAGTGTTAGTTTTCTAGTTAGCATTCGACTCTTTTGCTCTATATTTAAGCCTGTTTTATTCATTGCAGCTTTTGATGATATGGTATTAATTGCTGTTGTTTGTTAAGTAGAGTACTTATAACTAGGGTAGGAGACCCCCTGAATATGTATTATCAGTGAGGAAAAGAGGCCACATGACAAGCTTAGTGATGCTTTCAGTAATTTGGCCAGCAGGAGGGGAGGGGAGACCCAGAAAGGTTTATATTACTGAAAAGCAGGAATTCATGTGAAGAGCATCCCATCTGCACAGAATGTGAAAGCTACATTTGCACATTTAAGTGCAACTGTTTGGCACAGTTGGATACAACTGTGCATTCTGCAGAACTCTGAATAGCCTCTGCACATGATTAATGTGCAATTAATGATCAATTGTTGCAGCCCTGCTTCATTTGCCTGCGTTGAATGAGATGAGATTAGGAAACATGTGGGAAAGGAATCTTTCTGCAGTGATCCCCAGGCTCTGACAGTTCTGCCCCGGAAAGCCTGCCTGCCTCATTCCTGACCTGCCAGAGATCTATGAAAACAATTTGCCAGAGGGATTTTGGTGGAGGCTGAACCCACAATACACCCTGTCAGTGTCTTCCCCCCCCCCCTAATTTTACTACCAATCAGTGGCTTTAATTTTGATAGGAGTCGATTGCACCTTTAAGACCAACTTAGCTTTATTCAGAACGTAAGCTTTAGTGTGCATGCACACTTCTTCAAATGAGGAATGTGGTACAGTAAGCAGAGCCACATATAGCTGGTGGGGTTTGGAATAGTGGTACAAAGTTAAAGTCCAATAGCAGAGTAGTAAAATTAACAAATGCAGAAAACCTTTAATCTGGGTTGCATTAGGGTGGGAAGCCATAAAACAGTAACATGTCAGAATGTGAGAATGCCTGTTAATTATTCACACAAAAGTTTACGTTCTGAATAAAACTAAGTTGGTCTTAAAGGTGCAATTGACTCCTAGTTTGTTCTACTACTTCAGACCAACACGGCTGCCTACTTGGATATATTTAATTTTGATTTTATTCTGCTGCCTTTTATGGATTTGAATAGTTGTAGCATTGGTGTGATTGGAATTACTATGTAGTGGAAAGGAAAGGTTTGTTTTTATCACTCCTCTGGCATGCTCTCAGCACTGCCTTCAGGTGAACTTATGAAATAGAGCTCTGTTTTTAAAAGGTATCACTTCTTGAATGCATATTAGCATTTTTTGCTATTAAGTAGGACAAGTGATAGACTGCTTGGACGTCTGATGGAATTCCACAACAGATTATCAGGAACTGCAAGTAAAGCAGCCAATACTGTATCACTATTGTATAGATCTAGTATGGCCTCATTTGGAGTACTGTGTACAGTTCTGGTTGCCACATCTCAGAAACAATACTGAAGAGCTACAAAAAGTACAAAAAAGGGCAACCGAGATGATTAAGGTGTCAGAACATCTTTCCTTTTTCGTTACAAAAATACAGTTGAGGGGGACACAACAGAGGCTTATAAAATTATGCAAGAGTAGCAAAACAAAGAGAACATTTTCTCCCTCTTCCAAAGTATTAGAACTGGGGGGGGGGGGGGATTCATATAGTGGAATGACAATATATCTAGGAGCGACAAAATGAAGTACTACTTCACTCCATAAGTAAATTAAATGAAAACATTCACTGCCAGTGGATGCGTAGTGACAGCCAAGAGTGCAAGCAGGTTTCAAAGGATGATTCACAAAAGAGAATTCCATCCAAGGCTATTAGCTATGGTGACTAAAAGGAACCTCCATAGTCCGAGGCAGCAAACTACTGAATACCAGTGCCACAACATATTATCAGGCAAAGGCCTTGGTCCCTATAGCCTGTTTGGCAGCCCACAGGGGTAGCTGTTTGCCTATTGTGTGAAACAGGTTGCTGGAGTAGATGGACCACTGATCTGATCCAGTAGGCTCTTCTCGTGTTCTACCACAGTGACGCTAGTGGCTCAGGAAGTACCTCCACCTCTTCTGAGCACTATTTTCTGAAGTGGCACCTGTCCCATGTTTTAGGGAAGTGGGCAAGGCCCTTGCCCAGTGGAGCATGTGGCTGGTTCTCACCTTGAATCAGCTGCAATCAGAGAAACAAGTAAGCTGTGAATTTTTAAGGAGTAAGCTCCTTGCCAGTGTGGAAGTAAATGTGGCTCTTTTGGTTGATGGCAACAATGAATGCGGCTCTCTATGAGCCACGGAGTGTGTACCACTGTACTACCTTTATTTGCTACTGAACTACCTTTATTTGCTACTGAAATGAGCTAAAATGCAATTTACTACAGTGAATCCTAGTAGGTTCCTCCAGAGCAGAAAACAGATATTTCAACCATCTTTTTGTACCCAATGTTGTTAGCCCTCTGTGGCCAAACATATCTTTTCCATGAGCCACACACACACACACACCCCTCCCATGCACATTGGGGTATCTTGGTTCAAGCCCAGACAAAAAGATCTGGAATAACGCCAGATCTTCTGAGCTGCTGCCCCACTGTAGCAGTAATTTTTTCTTAGTAAAAGATCTCTGCATAGCATAACATTGGCAACCTTTGCTTTGTTAACAAAGAAGAACAGTTCAAGGTCTGCAACCTCTTAGCACCATCAGAGTTTGGTCTAGTACTAGGCATGAATGTCCTTTATTTCTGCTGCTCAGAAGCAGAAAAATGACACATTCTCAGTTTAAATCTCCAATCTCATAAAACACCATCTGTATCAGAGCAAGAATGGCTCTCAGTTTGGGAGAACTGCTCACTGTTTAATGCAAAGGGAAATTATTTTGTTTTTGGAGGGGGGCGGAGAAGAGTCAGCAGGATCTCCTTGTAGGACACAAACAACTGAAATAGCTTCTAGTCATGGATAGCAGTTGCAACAGTGACAGATTTTGTCCAAGTGCAGCAGCAGGAGCTTGCGGCTGGCCAGCTCTGCCCTCATCAGTTGGCATCAGTGCAGTCAGTTAGAAGCACGGGGGATGTCAGAAGCACGCAGAAAATTCTGTCCCTACTCCAAAAAAGCTTCATTTAGAGAATCCAGCAGAAATCAACAAGGACTCAAATAACCCAGCACCCCGCAGGCTGCTGATTTTGTAGCCAGGCTTGACAACAGATGCCCTTGAATGAAAAGGGCATCAGTTATTTTCTGAACAGGGGTTTGCAACCAAGTGCATCCCATTACCCCTTCTCATAAAAGCACCCAGTTTGTCTGAACCTACCTTTTCTCTTCTAAAGTAGACTTCTAAATCTGTAAGCACTGTCCCAATACTCCCCCCCCCCCCCACACACACAAAAGAACTAATGAGATAACATCATCTTCCACTATGGAGCAGACAACAAAGAGGACACGACACACAGTCACAGAGGAGAAAGAGAATAATGCTCTCTTTTTGAAGCGGCTGGACCCTTTGCAAGTGGAGTCATCCTAGCTACATAAATTGTAGCTGTTCAAGCGGCGTGCACACCATATGAAGTGTGACCAGGCCAAGTCGGAGTATGGTTTGAGCACGGGCAACTTTGCCAACATGCGCGCTAGCTGAACTGCCAAATTGAAACAAAGTGTTTATTTCAGGAGAAAAGAAGCTGCTAAAAGGAGTATACAGTCAATGAAAGGCACAATGAAATAAAACTAAAGAAAAGTGTTGTGACATGCCAGGTGCTTTTCTGACTGTTGGCAACAAGAGTCCTCCCACATCTGCTTCACAAATATCCAGGAGCTTCAGGGCCTCAATGTGATGAAGAAATCCCACTTTGGGTATATCTTAATAATCAAGCTTTCTATAAATGCAACAGTGACCCCAAGGCAACCTGACGGCAGGCTGAAGAGGCACATCTCAGGCCACAGCAACGAAGACTCATGTCTACTATGTTTCCCTATACACCCTACCTAGCTGATAAATGTTATGTTAATAAATATATCTGTAGAAGTATTTTATTCATTAAGTTTTCATCCCATCCTTCCTCCAAGGAGCTCAAGGTGGCCTACATAGAATCATAGAGTTGGGACCTCCAGGGTCATCTAGTCCAACCCCCTGCACAATGCAGGAAACTCACAAACACTTCCCCCTAAATTCACAGGATCTTCATGGCTGTCAGATGGCCATCTAGCCTGTTTAAAAAACGCCACGGAAGGAGAGCCCACCATCTCCCGAGGAAGCCTGTTCCACTGAGGAACTGTTCTAATGATCAGGAAGTTCTTCCTAATGTTGAGCCGGAAACTCTTTCGATTTAATTTCAACCCATTGGTTCTGGTCCTACCTTCTGGGGCCACAGAAAACAATTCCACACCATCCTCTAGATGACAGCCCTTCAAATACTTGAAGATGGTGATCATATCACCTCTCAGCCTTTGCAGACAAAATCACGTCGCTCCACCAGGACCTGCCCATTACATTGGATACAGTATACGAACTGGAGGCTCCGTGCCTGTCTTCTGGTTTAGTCCTGGATCATTTCGACCCACTCAGCCTGGAGGAAGTTGATGGAATCCTCTCCTCTGCGCGCCCAACAACTTGTGATTTGGACCCATGCCCCTCCTGGCTAATTAAATCCTGCCCGAGGGAGTTTAGATGTCCTTTACGGGACATCATAAATAGATCCCTCTTGGAGGGGCATTTTCCAATGCCCTTAAAAGAGGCTTTGGTCCGCCCCCTCCTGAAAAAAAGTACAGCAGACCTGGCCGAATTGGCAAATTACCGACCGGTCTCTAATTTACCGTTTTTAGGTAAAATTATAGAGAGGGCAGTGGCGTTGCAGTTGCAGGGTTTTCTGGATGACGTTTCCGTCCTAGACCCTTGCCAGTCTGGCTTTCATCCGGGTCATGGAACGGAGACAGTGGTGGTCGCCTTGACAGATGACCTCCAGCGGCATCTGGATCGGGGCAGTGTGGCGGTGCTGATGTTGTTAGACCTGTCGGCCGCGTTCGACATGGTCAACCATCGGTTACTGACCCGCCGCCTCGCCGATGTTGGGGTTAAAGGGTCAGCCCTACAATGGCTCTCCTCCTTCCTCGAGGATCGGGGACAAAGGGTGGCAATCGGGGGCGAGCTGTCCCAGAGGCACACACTAAATTGTGGGGTGCCCCAGGGAGCAGTTCTCTCACAAATGCTATTTAATATCTATATGCGCCCCCTTGCCCAGATCGCCAGGAGGTATGGGCTTGGGTGTCACCAGTATGCGGATGACACCCAGCTCTATCTATTAATGGATGGCCGACCTGACTGCGTCCCAAAGAACTTAGACCTGGCTCTGCAGGCTGTGGCAACCTGGTTAAGGCTGAGCGGGCTGAAATTGAATCCAGCGAAGACAGATGTCATTTGCCTGGGTCGGGGCGCTCTGGGAGGGGAAATACCTCTCCCGGTCTTCGACGGGGTGCCGCTGAAAGCGGCGTGCCGGGTCAGGAGCCTGGGAGTTTTACTGGAGCCTTCATTTTCAATGGAGGCCCAGATAGCAGCCACTGCCAAGTCAGCCTTTTTTCATCTGAGGCGGGCAAGGCAGTTGGCTCCCTTCCTAGAGCGTCAGGATCTGGCAACAGTGATTCATGCAACGGTCACCTCAAGACTGGATTACTGTAATGCCCTCTACATGGGGCTGCCTCTGTGCCGAACCCGGAAGCTGCAGCTGGTGCAGAACGCGGCTGCTAGACTACTGTTGGGGCTCCCAAAGTGGGAGCACATACAGCCGGGGCTGCGTGAACTGCACTGGCTGCCAGTTATATACCGGATTCATTACAAAGTGCTGGTTATTACCTTTAAAGCCCTATAAGGCCGAGGACCTGCCTACCTTAGGGACCGTATTTCCCCATACAAACCCCAGAGAGCGTTGAGGTCAGCTGGGAAGAACTTGCTAACTATCCCCGGGCCGAGAGAGGTAAAGCTTCAGAGTACCTGTGATCGGGCTTTCTCTGTTATGGATCCATGCCTATGGAACCAGCTTCCAGAGGATCTGCGGGCCCTGCGGGAATTTGAACAGTTCCGCAGGGCCTGCAAGACCACCCTGTTCCGATTGGCCTTCACTGATTAAGGGAAACTGCTAGTGAAACCTATACAATAGCACCAGTATATTAATTTTAATGATTTTATTGATTTTAGAGTTTTAGTAGAATTTTAATTAATGTGTTAATTAGTTACGTTCAAATACCTTGTAAAACTAATGTATTGATTATGTTGTTAGCCGCCCTGAACCTGCTTCGGCGGGGAGGGCGGGATACAAATAAAAATTGATTGAGCCACCTCCTCTGCAGACTAAACATGCCCAGCTCCTTCAACCTTTCTTCATTGGACTTGGTCTCCAGACCCCTCACCATCTTTGTCGCCCTCCTCTGGACCCGTTTCAGCTTGTCTATATCCTTTTTAAAATGTGGTGCCTAAAACTGAACACAATACTCCAGGTGAGGTCTTACTAGAGCAAAGCAATACCATCATTTCACATGATCTGGACACTATACTTCTGTTGATACAGAAAATTGCATCTGTTGTTCGCCTTCCATTTTAGCCTTACAACAACCTTGCTTGGTAGGTTAAGCTGAGAACTGCTCAAGATCAACCCAGTGAGCTTCATGGAACAGTGGAGATTTTAGCCTTTGTCTTCCAGGTCCTGGGCCAGCCATTACACCAGTGTTGGCCTCTGTTGCCTCTGTTTTTCCTCTGTTGTCCATGCACTGCTCATTCTAGTTTGGTGTAGTGGTTAAATGTATGGGCTCTTATCTGGGAGAACTGGATTTGATTCCTCAATCTCCACATCAGGACCTGCTGATGTGGCCTTGAGTCAGTCACAAGTTCTCACAGAGCTGTTCCTTTCAAGAGCAGTTCCTGCCAGAGATCTCTCAGCTCCACCTACCTCACAGGATGTTTGTTGTGGGGAGGCGAAAGGAAAGGAGAGATTGTAAACTGCTCTGAGACTCTTTTGGGTAGTGAAGAGTGGAATATAAATCCAATCTCCTCCTCCTGCTTCTGGATCAGTTAAGAGATTTCACACTACCTACGAGTCAGTGTAATGTCCTGATTAGAGCAGTGGGGCCCAACCTCTCTCTTGTCCATTTCAGTTTGGTTATTCTGCTGAAGTCAAACCATACAACATTGTGCTTTCTTGGTTACCTTTTATCATTTTGTATGAGAGGACAAAATATGCCTTCCGTGATTTTATTTTCTTTGTAGTGCTATTTGATAAAATTAGTATCTGGCCTTTGTCCAGCTAGAACTGTCTGCAGCATCCACCAACACACGACTCCAGTTATATACAGAGAAAAGTACAAAGAATGCGTGAAGATGGTTTTTCCTAAAACAATAACTTGCACTCCTTTGGTGCCATTGTCATAAAAATAACCACAAATATTAAGACAACAAAAATCCATACATTTCTGCCATGCTGTCTAACATGATGTTTTCAGGACCTTTTCCTGTTGTGTCTGTGACAAGCAGAAGATTAAAAAATATATATCGTTGATGTCCACTGCTTTGCTGTTAACAAAAAGAGATTAGCAGATGTTTGCTTTCTCAAATAACTCACTACCATAAAGGATTAATCGAAAAAGGTAAAAATCCAGTTGCGGCTTAAAAGACAAACAACATTTGTGTCAGGGTATGAGCTTTTGTGAGTCACTGCTCATTTCGTGACTCACGAAAGCTCCTCCCTCCCCTGTCACAAATTTTATTCGTCTTTAAGGTGCTACTGGATTCTTGCCCTTTTCTACTTCTACAGAAGGACTAACATGGCTACCCATCTCAGTCGATCATTAAGTAATGAAGTTGGCTTTCTCCACTTGAATGCAGTATGCATTTTGCAAGTTTTGAAAAAAAGGAAAACAATTACTTCACAGAGGGGGCGGGTCTCTGAATGTGCCCTTCCTCAACCAATGCTATCATGGAAAACAGTAGCAGTGGAGAACAGTATGGCATGGAAAACAGTAGCAGTGGAGAAACTTTTAAAAAATGTACACTGTCCTATTTACATGGTGAGCAAAGATATCCAATCAGGTCTCAATAAAGCACAGGAAAACCTGAAGGATAATTAGGGAATTACGATGTATAGGCTGGGTACAGACAGGCAGCTCGTTCATGCGCACGGAAGGCACCTCAAATCACACCACCCCAAAATGGAGTGGACAAATACTGCTCACACACTCTCACATAAGGCATCTGTATATCACATGGGAGGTGTTTTGGCAGATTTACATGGTTGTTGTGTGCCATCCCTTTAACTGCAGTTTGGGTTCTTTTTTTCCCTTACATTTTTAGCAGCCATGTGCTCATGCACTCCTTGGCAGTGATTCTTTTTTAAAAAAAAATACCAATGAATGCCTAGGATGCATTGGTGGATTTACACCACCAATCCATCTTGTTTGTGCACTCCAACACTCAGACGCCAGGAAGCATGGGAGGAATGCAGCAGAAGATTTCGCTGCCACTTCCCTACTGGTAGTTATTTGATCAGTCTCAGAAACATCGGAGGACAGGGTGAGTGCAAGAGCGGAATGGGTGGCAGCTGTGCCCGTCTGACCTTGACTTTCTAATCCGCCTGGGGAAAGTGCCTATGGATGTTCTAAAAAAAATCCTGTTCTAGGTTGAATGCCGAACCAGAGCAAAGCCCACATATGGAATTTTTGATATTTACATTTCACATCAAACATCCTGAATTTCCACAGGTTTTGGCCCTACCATCTGTTGTCTTTACCTATGCATCAAATAACCATGTAATAAATTTGAAGAAGTGGGCTCTAGCCTGCAAATTCTGGAATAAAACTAAGTTATGGTTTCAAAGTGTCACAAGACTCCCATTTTATTTGTGTTGATTCAGAAATTAATGCCCGTAACCAGGAGGACTGGTTCAAAATTAACTGCTCACTGGCTATTCCTATAAATTCAGGTGAATAGCCAGGGTATAAGCTTTTGTGTGCATGCATGCTTTGCTGGTCTCAAAGGTGCTACTGGATTCAAACTTTGTTCTTTTCCTATAAATGGTAACAGCTAAATCTCACAAAGGTAGGGGTGGCATTCTAGCAGGAGCTCCTTTGCATATTAGGCCACACACTCCTGATGTAGCCAATCCTCCAAGAGCTGACAAGGCTCTTTTTTGTAAGCTCTTGGAGGATTTGCTACAAACAGGGTGTGTGGCCTAATATGCAAAGGAGCTCCTGCTAGAATTCCACCCCTGTACAAAGGAGCAACTAGCCAAGAGTCTTTAAAGAAAATCCTGTACTGAAAGTTTCCTGTGTAAAAAGAAAGGCTTTTCCTATGGCAGAGCACATCATAATCCATGCATCTTGGGAAGATCTGGTCTGTCATCCCCAACTACTTGCAAGCATATGTACTTTTATTCTAGCAAAAACTTAAAATGATCCTACCCCCACTCCCACTCACCCTCATTACTCTACTGACCTCCTTGTCTACATGAGTTGGGTGGGGAGGGGGGAATCTCCAACTCTCTCTTTTGCATTTTATCATTTTATTTTATTTTATTAACCATTTATTTTTTGGCTGGGAAAGAAAAAATGAGACTGAAGGTTCTTGATTGTGCTGGAAGTCATTTTGGAAACATTAAAAAAATGGCTTTAAAAAAAATTCTGCTGGGGCAGCACTCATTTGTGGGGCCTGGTTCTGTGTGGTAGCTTTAAAAAGGGTGAGGGCTCCAAAGCCCTTCCCAAAGAATAAACTGTCTGGAGTAGTACACGATATCTCCAAAATAAACGCCTAGAAAAAGAAGTAGTTTGTAAACAAAGCAAAAAGGACCATATGTAAAAGCAAGTAGTTACACACCATCAAAGCTGAGTGTTTCATGAGATTCCAAAATATTTGACATAACTTTGCTGATAAACAGCTAGTGATATGAAGGCCCAGGAAAAGGAACAGAAACGTTCAGAAAAATACATGGGTTTTCCCCCCAATGACTGGGGGGGGGGGGAGGGTGGAATACTGAAAAAACCTCCTATGAAATAGTATCTCATTTAAAAATAGTGAGTTTAAGACAAGGTTTTTATTCATATTTTTAAAGTAACACCATCCACCACACCATTAGAAAACAGGATGGCAATATGAGGTAAGAACTGGAATAACAGGAGGTCTTCTAACCTGCTCTTCATTTTGCCTTTTCCTCCAGAGGTTTACCCTGGAATTGCAGAGCTTGCTTCAGATTATTTGCTCCATGTTATGTTTTATAGCTCTGCTCAGAGGCAGTAACTTCAGTTTTTTATTGTCCAACTGATATACAGTCAGTACAGTCCAAAATGAAACAGCGGTTATGATGGATATCCCCCTGCTCCCATTTGCTTATGCTTCATATCCCTGTGTTCAGCCAAATAGGACTTCATTTATTTATTCCTCATTCTAACTGCCATCCATAAATTACAGGAGTCCTTCCCCTCCAAGAGATGCAACTGGCACCACCTTTACAGATTTTCCATAACAGATAGTTGAATTTTATAACTTCTGGAAGGGTTTTCTATGACAAGGGTGTTTGCAGTTTTTGTTGCTATTGTATGTCTATTGAACAAAGCAGGAGTCAAGTTGCATCTTTAAGACCAACAAAGTTTTATTCAGAACGTAAGCTTTCGTGTGCTCTCTAAGCACACTTCATCAGACGAGAGGATCAGGTATTGACTATGTTAGCTTTTACTCTATTCTATCCTGTTGCATTATTTTATTGGGAGGTGTGTGTCAAACATTAGTCCCCTTGAGCATTTCCAGAAAAACAGAAAAAGCAGCATACAAATTAAATAAAATGGTGGCCTTCAATTCAAAAATCACGGTAAAACTTTAGTAGGAATGATATCCTGAATATGTTTCTAGACCCAGAAATGCAGTGGGTGTCCTATTCCAGTAATTATTCCATCAGTTGGCCTCCCTTGTTGTGACATCATGCTTTATAGCCTTGTTGTGGAGCTGAATCTTATTATTAACACCATCACTTCTTTTTGGGCCAAAAACTGCTGTATTTTGTGAAATGTGCCCTTCCCGCCTGTGATGCACCTTATTTTGTTGTATTGTTCTATCGTTTTGGTCTTTTACTGTATTGTTTTAAATTTCTATTGTAGGTTTTTCTAAGTCGGATGGATGGACGGATATTACAAAGGTGCAAATGATGCAATGAAACTTTCAGACTCAAGCATGAAAGCATTCTCCAAGCTGGTCAGGCTTATTCCCCAAACAGTTCATTCAGTTGACTAGCAGTAACATCAAAAATG
This sequence comes from Heteronotia binoei, assembly GCF_032191835.1. NCBI lineage: Eukaryota > Metazoa > Chordata > Lepidosauria > Squamata > Gekkonidae > Heteronotia > Heteronotia binoei. The sequence goes on from NC_083234.1 coordinate 65,640,995, forward strand.
AGTAGTAACATCAAAAATGGTTCTGCCATTTGGATGATACCTTTTAATTGGTCAAGAACCTCTTTGGAAGAAATGCCTGCCCAAAGACTTTGAGAAGTGTAAAGCTTGCTGCAACTCAACAGTAGTGATTCAACACAAGGGTGCATCTTGAATATCTTAGATATCGTCTGACATTTAATTTCACCACATTGAAAGTAGCATCTCACACCCTTCTTAAAAGGTGGCTGAAAACATAAGCCAGTTGTCCAAAGCAAAACAGTCCAAACCTTTTGTTAAAAAAAAACCCCGAAAGAAAGCAAATTAATCATCTATTTAAAACATTCCCATGCTACGTTCCCCAAAGTTCAAGACCATAGTTCAAAAATAAAATACAGTATAAACATTAAGAAAACTACCTGCATTTTTTTAAAAAACGAACTGGACAGGCATACAATGAAACCAAAGCAAAAGAAATAAACTGCACAGCTCTTCCAATAAGACTAGGAGAAGAACTACACTCTAGAGTCTGAAAGCTTCGCTGTGGCACTTCATCTTTTGCACTTCTGGCAGCAAATCATTCCACGGCCTTGAGAAAACTGCTGAAAAAGGTTATGTAACACTGCACCACCAAGCACCTAGAGGAATGAAACTGGTCTGAGTGCTGATATAAGGACAGGAAGACCCTAGTTACATGATGTCCACACACCAGGATCAGTTTTAAATGATACTACTTCCTCCTTGATTTAGGCCCATAGTTTTAACTGCAAACCATTGCAACAATTTTGACACAAGATGGACACACTAACGTCTCCCAGTATCCAAAAGGAGACGTGCAGCCATATTTTGCACTAGCTGAATCTTCCAAGTCAAAGGCAGCCTCACATGAAATGTGTTGCAGTAGTCAAGTCAGGAGATTATCTTTTCTTTAATAACACCTTTCAGACAGAAGTTTCTGAGGCAGCTAAAAGTATATTAACCCAGCAATAACACATTAAAGTCTATAATACACATTAATTCATATTTACCACTGTAACAAAACAACCCATCTTGAAAAGTATTCAATGGACTGCTTAGCTCCTACTCTTTTAACTCATTACACAAAGAAAACACTGGGGTTTATCACTAAATGTACACTAGACAGATCACTGTATCCCTGTGAATTGCAAGTATAACTTACATATCCAGTGCACACATGAAATATCTTACTAAAACACTGAAAAACCTAATGTGTGCAGTAGCCACAAGATATTTGCAGTTGGCGGGCACAGAAAATAATCAACTAGGTTAGCCAATGGGACCACTTCTATTCAGAGGCCCCTTCACTAGCAGCTAATTCGTTTCTGGGTCTGATTAAAGGTAGTGCTCACCTTTAAAACCCTACATGGTCCAGGGCCCACACATCTGAAGCATCACCCCTCCACACAAGATCTTGTGCAGCAGTTCTGTTCTTCCCACTATCGAAGCCGTCACAATTCAGGTTCAATCAGCGCTGTCACAATCCAGGTTCAAGTTTTCAGTGGCCACTCCATGCCTATAAAGCTCCCCTCTGGAAGAGGTCAGGCAGGTTCCCATCCACTTGGGTTTCTGGAAAAGGAAAGGAAAGGTCCCCTGTGCAAGTACCAGTCGTTTCTGACTCTGAGGTGACGTTGCTTTCGCAACGTTTTCACGGCAGACTTTTATGGGGTGGTTTGCCATTGCCTTCCCCAGCCATCTACACTTTCCCCCCAGCAAGCTGAGTACTCATTTTACCGACCTTGAAAGGATGGAAGGCTGAGTCAACCTTGGGCCAGCTACCTGAATCCAGCTTCTGCTGGAATCGAACTCAGGTTGTGAGCAGAGTTCAGACCACCACTGTACTGCAGTACTGCTGCTTTACCACTGCGCCACGGGACCGCTTGTATGCAAAACAGAACTGTTTCAGAGAGCTTTTGGGGAACCCCAAACCTGGGCAGGAAGACCCTCTTAGTTAGGGTATAAATTGTTTTTCATTTTGCTTTTAATGTGTTCATTTGATACAGCAAACTTTATTTTGATATTTTGTTTTTGTTTTTTTTACATTGTCATTACACACCTTTAGTCCTGGGATGCCTGGGAGGAGAAACAGGTATACAAATATTATAAAAGAATAAAGAATGTCCGCAGCCTGCAAATGTGAGGTCAGCAACAGATATTTTCCATGCAATCTGTTAGCACCTTACAGCCTCTATGAGAATTGTAATATACTTTAGACCAGGGGTGTCGAACTCATTTGTTATGAGGGCCAGATCTGACATAAATGAGACCTTGTTGGGCCAGGTCATGTCAGGTTGGGCCAAGCCATGTCAGGCTGGGCCATGTGTGGACCTATTTAAGATTAGGTAGCAGAGATATACATTTTATAAAGAACACAAACAAAAATTTAAAAAAAAATTAAAACATGCTTAAAATGTTAGCACTCATTGGTCTTAAAGATGCTTTCTTTGTATTTCTCCCATAGGATCCAGGGAACTGGGCAAAGGAAGCTCTGGCTCTTTCATTCCTTCCCCAGGGGACTGGAGGGGGGAGGAGCCTCAGCCAATAGAAGAAAGAAAGGCTTGGCTCAGTAGCTCTGCGATTGAGAGAGCCTGGCAAAGCAAACTCTCCTTCCCCCACTTCTCCCCAAGGGAGGAGCCTTAGCCAATGTAGAAAACAGGTTTTGATCTGTAGCTCCTGCGCGATTGAGCAAGGCTGGCAAAGCAAGCTGTGATGCAGAAGGAAGCAGACGATAACCAGTTGTTCGGGGGCCTGATTCGGCCCCCGGACTGCATGTTTGACATCCCTGTTTTAGACTAATATTTCATAGCAAACATGTGCTTACAGCCTTAGATGGAAAACTGGTCAAAGCAGGGTCCCATTTTACGTCCAGTTTTCCCTATTATCCTCCTTCTATATAAACATTTGTGCCTCTTCCAAAGTAATCTACAATAGATCCTTCTTTAATTTTTACTACCTGGCTTTGTTTGCATCCATATACCATAACTCTTCCCAGTACCAGTTATTAGAGATTAGCACCAGTTATTTGAGATTAGCATTTCTTCTTCAGACTGGAAACAGATACCCCCAATGCAGTGTGACAAACATGTTGGATAAAGTCAAGCCAAGCAAATATTTCTATTTAAACAGATAAAAGAAACTACTCAACTCCATGGAATGAACAGAAACTCCATACTACTATTCAGGAAAGCACAAAACCTAAGATAATACTTCCAACATAGAGAACTAACACACTCCTTTGCTAAAATGGGTAATTATGGTGACGTCAGGACAGAAGAGAAACCACCTTTACCAAAGCCACAGAGACATGAAGACTATGAAATCCTCTACCCCTTTAAAAACATATGAGAACTGTACACCAGTCATTACAGACTGCTATAATCTCAGATTAAGGGTCAAACTGGCAAACAATTTTGATAAACATAATCTGATTAAGTTAAATCAACAGGAAATTCTGTAAGGGAAAAGCATTCTGGCCACTAATGTGTTCGTTATTTGGAAGAAATAGTTAATGAAAGGAGCAAAGAAAGGTGACCTAGTTATAACTCAGGTGGATTCTGCAGACAGCTTATGATAAAATGCTGTCTAAAAGATTAAAGAAAAATAAATAGCAACTGAATTAAAAGGCACTACACTATTAATTTTGCACCCTGATGTAAAGCAGAAACAGCCCATGAATCAGAAAGCTATAGTGGACTGCCACAAAAGTCCATCCTACTAAATGCTACACAGTTTGTCAAATAGCAGGCAACTCTCTTAACACTCTAGCTAGCTATACCATGTGCTAGAGAATTTCAGCATGTTTTTGTACTCTAAGCTTACAACAAAGTGGTGGGGGGATGTTTTACCACATCTTATGCTTTAAGACTCCAAACTCATAATGTGTAATATAACTATTGGGAAATATTATGCAGATGGATTTATGTGGCAAAACCAGGGCAATAGACCAAAGATTGAATAAACATAATGTGTTCTCTGCTTGTTAATTTAAACATTTCACATCTGTTTCAGTGATAACAAGACCTTTCTCAATTATTCCGGTAGTTCAAGAACAAATCTGTTCAATTACCCCAAGGTGCACAGTTTCATTGGGAAATGAAATCAACAAGACCCCTTCTTTTCAGAATTAGGTATTGATTGATGTAGGTCCTTTTTCTGTTTTTGTATTTTTGTATTTTATATGTGTGTCTGTACACACATGTGTGAGTGTGTGTGCGCACCCACCTACCCCTGGGAATTATTGTGACCTCTGATGACTGACCCCTATTCTCCAGGGTCCTGAAGGATATTCAGGGAGGTGGCTGAATAAAGCCTGCCCATGTCCTCCCAACTGCTGGTATCCCAAGCAGGTCTCCCATTCAAGTACTTACCAGAGTCAACCCTGCTTCGCTTCCAAGATCTGACAAAATTGCGCTTGCTGGACTATCTGGATAAGGGCAATGTAGCTCCTTTTTTCAAGTCTTCAGGCTTTTTTTTTATCATAGTAAAAGCTCTGTTACTTAGCACTTTATTATCCAGGACATTTAGTTAAACCAGCACCACCTAAAGGCTAAGATCCACCTCCTCAACTACCATACTGCAGTGTCTTCAGGTACCCTTCCCTCTCTAGTCAGTCAGCTTACTACATCTGGCTGTTACTGGGCTTCTGAAAGCCAACACTGTGAGCTGATATCATCCTTGAGTGCCTCTTTCCTCCTCAGCCCACCTTGAGCTGTCAGAAGACACATCTGCCAGAGAGTCCTAGACAGTAGGCCCACTTGTCTGTCTGCTGCTCTGGATGGCTCCATAGCTCAAAGAGAGGGGTCCTGGCAGGCATGAGGGCTGTCATCACGGTGCTTTGGATGGGCTGGGATTCGGCAGCTGCAGATGCCTCTGAGTAGGAGGCAGGGCAGAGGAATAAGCATGAATATGCATCACATTTGATTAAATGGCAACCCACATTCTACATGGTCGTAGTCAGACTGGCGTGATTTGGGCATGCCCCGATTAGTCACATTTTGTGACGGAGATTTTCAGACTCCCATCCTGATCCAACTGCACCATGTGCTTCGTCCATGGTTGACCATTCAGATTAGTGCTGTGTGTCACAACCACAGAATGCAGTCTGCTCTTAATTTTTTTTTAAAAAAAAATTGACTTTGTTGGGAAAAAAAACATTCCTTGTGCATATGTGCTACCATTTAAAGAAACAGAATAGCAAAACTGAAACTAAAGAGTCTCACTTCCAAACTGGTGTAAGTGCACACTGGGGAAATTCAGACATCTGGCAATGCAGGATGAATGTGCAGGGATCCAAAAGCACCAGAATTCATCTGCTGTCTTTTTATTCCAGCTCCAACTCATCATATTATGGGTTGAGTACAACTGGGGAACAGATGCCAGATGTGGGTGTGTGAACAAACCCATTTAATCCATTAGGGTAAAGCAACTGCATCAGTCCAAACTAGTGCCCATCAGATCACAGCCCGTGTGTGCCAGATGACAAAGTTTTTACTGTAGTATCCTTTAACAAGGTGGCCTAAGCAAAATGAGCAAACATCCATTGTATTTCCCAAACATGAGAAGACAACAAACTAGGTGTCAGAACATTATTTACAGAGTTCAGCTATTTCCCATCCAACCAGATAATTATCATAGGGTTATAATGTCCATGTAAACTAACTGTTTTCCCAACAGCCTCAAAACTCCACAAGAACAGATGAGGCATTAGAGCTTTAAGCATCTGCTTGCAAATATTGTGCAGCACTCAGCTATATGTTATTACTCAGCTAACTTACCTTTCAAACAAAAACTGGCTCCTAAGGCATCTTGCAGGCATTAAAACCAATATAAATGCAAGTTAAAATATAATTTAAAAGTTCTGAATGAGGTCTCGATCTAGGGACAACAGAAGGATGCCTGGATGTTGCCTTGTCACCCTCTAAAAACATGGAACTAGAACTAGATACCTCTTAGATTACTGCTCTGTACGTTGCAACTTAACTCCTGAAACACATAAACCCAATCTGGAATAGGACCACAGCACATGAGGGGAAAGGACATAAGCGGCTCCCTCATGTCAAGACCCTGCTGAAGGCAGATCTCTGTTCAAGATCCCAGTCCAGCTATGCATACTTGCAGGAACCAAGCCTATGCACATGTAGCCCCCTGAGATAAGCATCAATTATGCCAATCAGCTGTTGGACGGCTAATACAAGTGATCACTAATTACTGAGCAATAACTCATGGGCAGTTCTGATTCCTGCATGGTGCTGAAGAAATTACATCTCTTTGCAACTTTGGATACATGGGCAGGAACTGTTCTGTCTGCATATATGGCTCCTAGATAGATAGGGGAGGTTCAGGAATGGCAAAAGGGCTTTAAGAATGTTTTGCTTCTTGCCGCTGCCAGCTAATTAGTTCATAATTTTTGCAAACATATCACATGCACTGTGAACAGAAAGAGCGGTTGCATATACAGCAATACTTCTTCTAAAGCTGTTTTGTATAAAGCTGTTTCATTATTACACTCTTTATTCTGGGAGTAATTTAAAAAAAAAATACAATGTAGGGATAAGAGCTGAATGGCAGCTCCATGGCATGGCTGGCCCAGACAAAAGTAAACATGACCAGGTGTCATGGTTCAGCCAGAGCTCAGTGTTAAATTTACAGTATTAGTTAGAACTTCATTTAATAGAGATTAGAAACCCCCCTCATTGGCTTTTTGCATGAAAAAGAGAATGTTCTAAATAAGAAATAAAGAAAATTCTTGTTTTTACATAAAAACTAGGAAAATGTAATAAAAATTATATTTGTTGTAGATGATAAAGAAGAAGAGATTGGATTTACACCCTCGCCCTTCACTGCCTAAAGGAGCCTCAAAGCAGTTTACAATCTCCTTTCTCTTACCTTCCCCAAAACAGACAACCTGTGGGTAGGTGGAGCTGAGACAGCTCTAACAGAAACTGCTCTTGAGATGAACAGCTCTGTGAGAGCTTGTGACTGACTCAAGGTCACATCATAAGGTGCATGTGGAGGAGTAGGGAATCAAACCTGGTTCTCCCAGATAACAGTCTGCACACTTAACTACTACACTAAACTGGCTCCCAGAGAAAAACTGAAGGCTTTTATGTTCCCCTTCCTTTTTTACTCCTTTTTTATTTTTATATTTTCCCTCTCTTTCTTTTTTGCATGTTTTCTGTTCTTTCATGTTCTATGGTTTTAAGTTTTCTATGTCTCTTAGTTTTGATTCTTTTACAAAATTAAAATTTCCTGAAGGAACAGAGCCTCAGTAAGAGCTACAGAATTGAGGGAGATGTGACTTTCCTGTGGGAAAGCCTCAATTTGAGAGGCAACCTGGACAACCTTTCTTGGATACACCAGCACAGGAGTCTAATGGTCACCAGGTGATATCATTTGTACGGAAAAAATGGCAATTCTGTGAATATATTCGATAACCATTGTTATCAGTGCCTCTTACAGAGATGCTTCATGTAGCACTCTGCTCTCAGGCATATAACCGCAGTATTAAAAGAGGTATGCACATAGCATCCAATGCTTTCTTCATTTCTATGCAGCTCCAAATTACTGATTTAGCACTATATTGATAGTCAGATGTTGAAGGTGGTATATAAGTCTTCCTCTCACGTTCCCTAAGGACTGGACAAATATTCTGTACTGCTACACATATCCCACTTTCCCAATCAGAGAAGTTCCAGACATAAGGCTTCTCTGGATGGCTTCCCTTTGAAGGAAAGGAAGCTGAAGGCTTAAGGCATTTTTGTACAAGTTGAGCAAAAAACAGAAGGCAAACAGGCACTTCTACGGGGCAGCAGATCCACACTCCCATATCAGATCCCTGAGAGTGATTGAAATTCCACACCTCCAGGTGCCTCACTCAACTCACATCAGTTTGTGTGTACTTCTTACTTGGTCTCTTTGAGCCTCTAAGCTGTTTTTTCTTGTCAAATGCGCACACACACACACTGCTCCTTCTTTTCAGCTAGGAGAGGGGATCACCTCTTTCAAGCCCACATGGGCACTTGGCCAAAGTCATTTCCTAACACTTAAGGGCTCATTGAGAAGCTATCCAACACAGCTAAGACATATTACCATGCCTTCTGCAGGACAGACTCATCCACTGTAATGAGAACCCAAACTTGTAGCAATATATAGATTTTTGACCCTTACAACTCATGCAAGCAAATTTAATTTAAGCAAAGTTGGTTCAGTGCTTTTCATTAACCACGCTAAGAAAATACAGAGCAGAATTCCAGTGTTTGGGGTAATCAATAAAACATCAATTAAAAACATCCAAACAACAGACCGCTAAAGTAAATAAAAACCAAATTAATTCAGGTGCAGGAGAGGAAGGAAAGACTCACAACTAATCAAATCAAAACCAGATTACAAACACACACTCCTATGCACAACAAAGTAAACAGATCAACCAAAAGCCTGAGTGATTAAAAAAAAAAATTAACCGGGCACATAAAATTTAGCAAGCTAGGTGCAAGGCAAACATTTGGGATAGAAAGGAAGTTCTACAACACAGATGCTACTACAGGAAATGTTTTCCTCTTCATAACCACCCATATCACTTTTGACAGTAGGGATATACTTTTTGATCAAGAGACATGTTCGTCATAGGAGCAAAAGCAATTCCTTAAGGATGCACAATGACTTTGCATTGCAAACCACAGTATGCGCCATTCATGCAGTCAATTCCTACACTCATGCAAGGAAAATGCTGCAACTAAAACTACTATCCCTTTCTTTCTTATTCTCCTCCACTGCTACTTCCCAAACTTATATATATATATAGCTAAATTTGGGGGTCTGGGATGCGGCAGTGGAGGGGAATATATATATTTGCTAAAAATATATTATGCAAAAGGGGACATTCATACATATGCATTTGATCTGCATAATTTCTGATCAGCTGACTTTACATAAGGATGTTTTTAGCACAAAGTTCTCAAGTGATTTTACTGGCTGCAGAATTGCAGCTTGGATTTTGTAGGAATTAAGAACAATGTGTCCTTGAACATCTTGAGTAGATTTAGCATTAGAAGTGGCTGTTAGGCTAGGGAGGGGTAACATCTAAGTAGCATGTCACCCTTTTTATACTTCTGAGCTCCCACAATAACTCTTATGTTTGCTTTTCAAAAATACTTCTACCCCACATAAACTTAAAAATTGTGATAAAAATAAAAAAAATCAAGAATGATATGACAAGTAAAAGGCTCCCAAGTGTTTCTCTCCTCCCAGGATCTCAAAGTCAAGATTTTTTTCAAGGGCTGACAAATTACTCATGCAGCTATAGATTTGCTACTCATCATTAGCTGCTCCTACATTCCCATAACAGTCTATACTTCACGTAGAGTGGAAAATACAGCTATTTCCTAATTTTAGGTAACCCCTATGGGGAAAAAATAAGATGGGGGGGGGGGAAGAGTTAGAGGACTTGCAATTGTCCTATAGTAATTCTGCCATCCACCTCAAAGAAAAGCACTGATTGCAGTGTTGGTCATTTGGCAGGTCAAATACTGGTCACGTATTTCTAAAACATTAATTATATTTGAACAAAGTGACTATTATTGTGAAAACATTATGTACACAAGCGCCATCAAGGCAACTCCAGCAGTGGGCTTTCAAGGCAAGTGAGAAGAGAGGTAGTTTGCCATGGCTTTCCTCTGCAGAGTCTTTGCTGGCTGTCTCCCACCGATCCTGCTCAGCTTCTCAGATCCGACGAGACTGGACTGTACCATGCCACCTTCCCTCAAGCATGAAATTACTTTTTTTTTAAAAAGTTAATAATTATTAAACTACAGCATAGCATAGCGGTTACAGCACAAGACTAGGAGATGGAAGTTCAAATTCACACTCAACATGAACTGCATGGGGTGATCCTGGAGCAGTCGCTCTCTTTCTCTGTCAAGCTAATCTACCTCACAGAGTCGTTGTGAGAAGGAAATAAAGGAGGAGAGAATGATGTATGTTACTCTGAGCCTCTTGGAAGAAGGGCGGGATAAAAATATAGTTTTAAAAACCTGTTAATGGTGTTAAGTATGGTCGCTATAAAGATGAATTACTCAGCTGTTCCTCTATTGGTTTTTACCCTGAATTCCCCGGGTCAGTCAGTTACCATTTTTTAGGAAAAGAAATTAACACAGAAATAAATCAAAGTAACAGGCCTTGTTAATAACAAAGGTCACTTTTTAAAGAAACAAAGCCGATTCATTCTTCCTGTTGGAGATGTCACACCCAAGACAGGTAGGCAACAGAAGCTAAGCGGCTCTGTCTTCTCCTGGATAGGGGCTTGGGGTCTTCCATTTCTGCTGTTGCTGACAAATGGCATGATAATGAAATAAAAATATGAGCTGTCACCTCCACAGTGCATTCTTGGCTACAAGGAATATTGACCAAAACCAGACAACAGAATGTCCACTCACAATATTTCATTAGGGTTTGTAGAATCTTTCGGGCTCAAGTGCCATGTTCTACTGGAGAAAGTTTTCCTTCCAGACGTTTCGTTCTCAGCTGCAGAGAACATCCTCAGTGGCGTTGCAGCCGGAGCAGGCACTCTGACCTTCTTGGCTGCTGTGCATTTCACTTTGTCTACTGCCAAGCCCAACAGAATCAAGTTTCACCATATTCACAAGCAAGTCCACCATTTTGTTCAGTGCTCTATTTCAATCTAAACCTAAATCTCTTTAAGATTATATAATGAGTATAAAGCAAAAAATAGATTCTGAATTTCCACATGGAGACTTGAACCAAAATAACGAAGGTGAGAGTTTTTTAAACAGACTTTGTTGATGTTTCACTGAAAGTTTGTCTGTTTCTTTGAAGGCTTATGAACAGGGGAAATGGCTGTTAACCAAGTGTTCTGCATGAAAGACTGGCTACTGGAATAGTGGGATATGAATCATTCTGTACCCCAGTTCAAAACAGTATGGCCAACTGACGCAGCAGACCAGAGTACATATGCTGCAAGGGGAGGGGGAGTCAAAACTTTCAGTAGATCAAATCGAGCTGTTCAAAATCCATTCAGCTATTAACAGGAAATGAAACAGTGAAGGAAGAAGCAAGTGATAGAGATGCCTGGAACATTTCCTTTTTCAATCGGCTAGAAGCACCAGACTATTCAGGCATAAGTCTGTTACAGCAGCACAGGACAGACATGGGTTTTTTTTCTGGAAGCTAGTTCATTTCCCCCCAAAAAGCCTTGAGAGCTACCAATCCCAAATGTTAGCTCAGTGGGTGCAGCCAGTCACAAAATAGCATGTACAAAAAGTACAGCAATTCAGAGCAGGTCTGAAATACTTGGGTGGGGAAATCGTTCCTCTGCTGTTTTTCCCAGCAAGCCAGCACCAACACTAACCAAATTTATAAAACTGCCCTACAGGAGTGGGGAAATACTGAATTACCATAATGCTTTCCCCAGAAGAGGCACATATCAGCTTTAATGCTTGGAGACAGAATGAATACCATACTCCTTTTTCATCACTAGAAAGGGAAACATATTTGTGCATATCAAGGAGACAAGACAAAAACGAAAAAAGTTGCTGCTGCTATCCATTTCCTACCCAGAGCAAAGGTACATACATGCATGTGTGTGCCTCCTTTCACATTAAAGAGAAATACTAGAAAAACTGTTAAGGATCTTTAAAGGGATGGATAAGAAAGTGTTTGCAGCAGCACCGGAGAAGGGACAAAGTAGTGGTGGAAATTGCCTTCAAGTCACATCTGATTTATGGCTACCTGATACTGAAAAGAGATGAAAGAAAAGATATGTTCAAAGGTGGTTTGCCATTCCCTGCTTCTGTGTTGTAACCGTGTACTTACTTGCGATGGCCTCCCATCCAATACCATTAAGGGCCAAGCCTGCTTAGCTTCCAAGATCCTACAATATCAGGCTAGCCTAGGCCATTCAAGTCAGGACAAGGAACAGAGAACCATTTTTAATTATTTAGAGAGTAAACAGTCACTCTTGATTGACCTTTTACCCCCCCCCTTCCACCCCACACTGTAAAAACCCTAGGCTGCCACTGTTTTGAATGCAACTGTGAGGAAATATATTGAAGGCATGGGTGAGTTTCTGCAACTTTTTTTATTCATACTTTATATTTTATGTATATATGATGTGACTGTGATGTTCTTTGTTCATTCCAGCATAATGACAACAGATACACTGGCCTGTTGGCTTTGAAGAGGAAGTTTCGAAAACCAGCTGAATCTAGAGGCTTGGTTGCCAACACTAATTGCTGCTAATGCTTTCTGCTGATGCCGATTGCAGACTAGATCCATGATTCAATACTTCCATTTGGCTGTCCAACATCTTGCTAGAACATTTTGGCTACAATGCTGCATTGTTCTTCCTTGACGTGTTCAACAAGACATGTCCAACAAGGGTTGGTTGTAGAGTAGATTACCTCCAGTGAAAATGTGTACGGAATTTCTATAGAGAACCTTCAGAGACAGCCAGTCAGGGATGACATTTTCTATTGAGGATTTTAAAAGATTCTTTGTGTCGATAGCTCCTATTAAAGAGTGGATCTGGCTAGTTTACTGGATGTTTTAATTGTTTTTGAGATGTTATGCAATTTGGGTAGTGTTTCTAAGAGTGTAAATTGAGTTTTTAGCATACATAAAATAATATAAACAATTTAGTATTGGCAGCAGTGCTTTTGTATTGGTTCAAATATTTTTGACAAGGGCTTTTTATCAATGCTGATGTATGCAGATAGGTGAACACAAGACATACAAAGCAAATCAGAGGTCACTGATGAACCCTGTTAGTTAAAGCGTACACAATGTGTACTACACATCTTAAAGGAGAGAGAGACTACTGCCTACATTAACACTGTCTCTATGGGATGTGGTAGCATGACAAAGGTGGCCCTCCTATTAAATAAAATGAAGGTCTTCCCATTGCACTAACAATGGTGTTTTCCAGATTGCCTCTGTTCTGTTTTCATTCCCCCCCTTTTTTATGCAGCTCCCAGACAACTTTGTTAACATCCCCATGCTGTCCTGGTCTTTCCTTGTCCCCCCACCCCCGTTCTTCCCTAGTTTTTCCAATACCTGGTTTTTTTTCCATTGCAGAATGAATTCACTAGATAACCTGTCACTTGGAATCTGAACATTTTTTTCCACCTTGTGGATTGCCACCCAAATCCTACCCAAAAAAGGCAAACTTTTGATTATACATTTGCAAGCCTGAGCTTAAATGTTTCAAAGCTGAAGGGTGCTGATGATGAACAGTCAGACCCACTGGGAGGCCCAACACCAGCAGCCAATCAATGCCTATTTATTTTTCCTGCAACCTGATTTATCTTATGCATGCAATGGCAAAAGCAAATGTCAAGATGTTCAGTGGGACTATCTTGTGTCAAAAGCCTGGAGCCCTTAGCCCTCATGAAAGTATGGAAAAATACTGTTTGGTCAAAGATTCATCCAGAGGGGTGGGTGTTTGTGTGCATAAATTCACAGCTTCTCTTGAGAGATCAGCCACCACTCCATGTGAAGTTGGCGGTTCTGCAGAGTGAAGCAAGAAGGGGGCTTTCATGGAGCCTCTCCCCCAAGAAAGGGGACAGATGCTGGAGACCGGGGCAGGTTCATTCTGGAAGCACCTCTCTCCACACATGCTTACTCAATCATAAACTCAGTGGAGTTCATTGGGAGTAAGCCCACTTGAGCCCTGACCTTGACAATTATGGTGCATAGAGGAGCTCTGGGTGTCAAATACACTAGGTATGTTATTAGAGCTGTGCATCTGATGCAAGTCAGGTAAAGGAATTCAAAAAATTGGGGGGAGCCAATCAGAGAGACCTTAAAAATTGGAAAAGAGGCACCCAATAAGGGGTGAGATGTACACCTCAGTTGCAGTGTGATTGGTTCAGCACATGCGCAACCCCCCCCCCCTTTGCAAAACAAACCCCAAAAAATCAATCCCTTTTGAGTGTGAACAGACAGAACCATGACAGGCAAAAAACAAACTAAAATCCTCCATGCAAGTGTGGACTGATTGCCTTGATAGCACAATCATCAAAACAGCCACAACACCCAAGAAAACCCGAAAGGCAGCTACAGCCTGAAAAACACCACTGACACTTCTTCACTATAACTAACAGCTGCTGCTCCTCAGCTGCAAGGAGGAAAGCCCCATCAAATGGGATTTCTACCTACTGGGCTTTCCCCCCTGCAGTACAAATCTATTTGGAGAGAGAAGTAAAGATAAAGCATCTCCTTGCTACGTGCAGTTTTAACCAGAGAAAGCTCTGGCTCAGAAATAATTGTCACTGGCTATAATTGGCGAGATGCAGGAAAGGCACTGGAGATGTAGAGCCTGGTGCAATTTTGGGAGATTTGTTACGCTTAGCTCACTTCTATCAATTTCGGTGGCTCAGGCGCTTATGACCTGTTGCTCAGCTTATTGTGAAAACGGCTTTTATTTACTGCACTTCCATTAAAAGATGAAATCCATGCATAGGGCTCACAGGGCAGAAAATCACAGTTTACGTCTAAGCTTATCTCCCTTCAAGCGGCCTCAACTCATTTTCACCCTGGCTCACTCCCAATTTCTATTTTTTAAAAAAACACCAGAGTCTGGGAGTACTGTTTATGGAGTGACACAGCCCCACACTCATCAGCAACCACAAATATAGAGGAGGGGAGAGACAGATATTGAAGCTAGAAGTCACATTACACAGGAATAACTCCCTTGGTAATGCCCACACAGGTGGTATCCAGGTTTGTTTTTTTTAATGTTCTGCAATCAAAAGACCTCCAGAATATAAGGACAAAAGAACAGTTGGGGAGGGCCACAGCTCATTGAGACTGCGTATACTCTTCATGCAGAAGACCTGGCATCTCTAGTCAAAAGGATGTTAGAAACCAGGTACTTGAAAAGGTGCTTTGCTTCCTGAAACTCTAAAGACCCACCATCATTCACAGTAGAAGTTAGCTAGTCCAAAGGCCTGACCAGAGGGCAGGGGTGCATCTTTGTGCCTATGTGTCACTAGTGTTTTAGATCTCCAGTTGTGCAGGAATTCTTCCAAAAGGCCTCAGACACCACCAGGTTTTATAACCCCAGCCATACGGCCAAAAAAGTAAACAACTCTTCTTCAGATCTAAAGGGGATATCTGAACTGGGTGAATACAAGGAAGCCTGCAAGTTAGCCTGACATCAGACTGACCACTGAGGTAGAAGCCAAGTTTACAGATGTTCAGTGATGTTAAACCATAGTTAGAGCTAAGGGGACCAATTATATAGATGATATAAATGCACTCAATGCACAGCAGCCAAGAAGGTCAGAGCGCCTGCTCCGGCTGCAACGCCACTGAGGATGTTCTCCGCAGCTGAGAACGAAACGTCTGGAAGGAAAACTTTCTCCAGTAGAACACGGCACTTGAGCCCGAAAGATTCTACAAACCCTAATGATGTTACCAGCCGTGAAAACCTGAAATCTTTGATATAAAGAGAATCAAGCTTTAACTCGGTCAAACAGAGGAGCCTCTCAAGCTTGATCAGAAAGCTCAGAGATTACTCTGGCCCCAGAGCTCAAGACCAATAGCCCACTCTGGAATCCTCAGCTGCTTTTCCACAATCCCAAGCCATGATTAGCGTTCAAGACTTAGAAAGAAAATACATGACACTCTGAACAGCAATTGAAAACAATAAGGCCCTCGTGAACATGCACCAAACATTAGGCACCATGGGGGTGGGGGGGCGCCTGCAAAAAGACAAGTTTTTTTCTCTCCTAGAATTGTCTAAGTAAGTTTGTGAATCCAGCACCAAACTCATTACCAGGTTAAACTCCTTGCAGAACCACAAAGCTCATCGGTTCTGGATTAGCTCTTAGTTAAAATCAGTTTATGAATGTAAAATATCTTGTGGGGTCATGTATTCTCTCAATAGTGTATTCTTTTGCATTTAGCTTAGGCCTAAAGTGTCAAACATGAGCAGCACAAGCCTGATCCAGCTATTAGGTGTCCCATGAGCAACTGGCTGTTGTCTGCTTCCTTCTCCCTCTCTGTCACTTCTTTTTGCATCACAAGTTTGCTTTGCCAAGCTCTGTTAATCATACAACAGCCACAGAGCAAAGCTTTTGTTTGGCTGAGGCTCCTCCCTTGGGAAGGAAGAGAAGGGGGAGGGAGGGAAAAAAGCAAGAGCTTGTTTTGCCAGGCTTTCTCAATCACACAGCAGAGCAACTGAGCCAAGCCTCTCTTCCCTACATTGGCTGAGGTCTCCTTCCCTTCTACATCCCCTAAGCCTGTCTCGGCGGGGAGGGCACCCTGAGCCTGCCTCAGCAGGGAGGGTGGGGTATAAATTTAATAAACTAAACTAAACCTAATCCCCTGGGGACAAAGAGAGGGGGAGAGTTAGAAAGAACGAACTCTGTGTCATGGTGCCCTCAGTTACACAGAAGAGATACAAACCACCTTTAAGACCAAGGTATTTATTCAAGGTATTAGCTTTCTGCCCCGAGAGAGACAGAATGTGTGTCTTATGTTGGGCTTGTTAAGTCAGGGTTCCCCTCCTCTTTTTCACTGTATTCATGCCCTCATGAACTAGTCTTTCTCAGAAGGAAAGCAAATGTGAACTATTTAAATGAGAACATAAGAACATAAGAGAAGCCATGTTGGATCAGGCCAACAGCTCATCAAGTCCAACACTCTGTGTCACACAGTGGCAAAAAATTTTATATACACACATACACTGTGGCTAATAGCCACTGATGGACCTGTGCTCCATATTTTTATCTAAACCCTTCTTGAAGGTGGCTATACTTGTGGCCGCCACCACCTCCTGTGGCAGTGAATTCCACATGTTAATCACCCTTTGGGTGAAGAAGTACTTCCTTTTATCCGTTTTAACCTGTCTGCTCAGCAATTTCATCGAATGCCCACAAGTTCTTGTATTGTGAGAAAGGGAGAAAAATGAGGAATAACAACAAGCCACTGAGGTGGATTAGGCTGGCAGTGTGTGTCAAGACCAAGTTCACCCAGCACATTTCCTTTGCAGACTGGGGACTTAGACTTCCCAGATCGTAGGCTGATACTGACCACTAAACACTGCTGTGTTCTATTCTTGAACTGCCACACAGGAGTTGTAGTTATTTCTATGAGGAAGACGATAGTTTTGTAGACAGACACATAGCCCTCACTCTGTGTCATGGTGCCCTCAGGTGTTCTTGACCAGCACAAGAAGAAATTTATGTACAAAAAGCTAGCAATGCCCAGTCATTTCATGTTGTCCTCTGGGTTTTAGGCTCAAAGCACTGACAATGAGATTTCGGTAATGAATGTCAATAAATCAAAAGTAGGTTTGCAACTTACAGATAAAACACCTGGACAACATACTCAAGATTGCTAGAGCAAAAACACTGCCTCCAATTTTTGATGCAATAATTCAGAGCAAGAGGTGTCAGTTTTCAGGGACTGTTAAATAAAATATTGCAAGAGTGCTAATCTTTTAAGCATATTTTAAGTTTTACAAAGTCATTGTGTTTGTCTGTGTTCTTAATAAAGTTTATATCTCCACTACCTGGCACTACATTTTATGACATGCACAGCTCAGGTCTCATTTATGTCAGATCCAACCCCTCCAACTAATTATAACAAATTAGTTCAACACTGAGGCTTGGGCTGATCTGCAAATGGTCCACAAGTGTAAAACTTTTCCTGAATTTCTAACGCAAAAAGCTGCAGCAAGAATAAATCATTTGTCTTACTACATTATTCCTAAGGGCACAGGGAAGGTGGCAGTAACCTCTTAACTAGGATTTCCCAAACTTTTCTTTCCTGTGGCCTAGTTATTTTTACACTTCTCCTTCGTGGCCCACTAAAATTTGGGGGTGGAGCCAAGAGACTTTGGGGGTGGAGCCAGAAGACAGGAATCATGTCATTTCCTGTGATGTCAAGTGACGTCACTTCCGGGGCACACTGAACCAAAACTCCACCTTTTCCTGTGATGTCACTTCCAGGGCACTCCCCCCAAACCTGCCTCTTCTTCTGAAGTAACTTCATTTTCAGAAAAATCTATCTGAAACTCATGTTGAGCCAAAATGGGGGTAGAAAGTTGGAGGTCCTCTCTTTCCACTCCCACACCTGCATGCACCTATCTGTTTGTGTGTTCTTCTTCAGCTTGCAAGCACTCCTTCAGCTTGCAAGCACATGTTCAATTGTCTGCACCACCTACACACCCCTTCCTCAACAGCACTGGCCATTGTATGCAGTTGGGAGTGCTATTGCCATTGCCATCAAGAATGACAGCACTGTGTATCACCCACACTGGGCCCTGGCAGCTGCTCTACCTCAAAATATGCTGAAATATTTAGTAGGTCCTTCCTTCAGCTGCTACTAGTGGAACCCTGACTCAAGCTATAACCAAGCTTGCTTGGTTTCAAGAAAATCTTTCGACAGCTATTTTTCATACTTTTCTTTTGCTAAAACACTGGGAAATTGCTGTGAAAGGTAGCAAAGAATTGTACTGCAATTAATTAATTTCCAGTTATATGAAGTTCATACAAGCTTTTCTGCAGTTATCCCAAAGAGGATATTTATGAAAGGCCTGCGACTTTTTACTGGCTGTGTTTCCCATGCCTTTAAAAGCAACCTGTTTTGCAGATATTTAGCCAGTGAACTTCTTTCATTCTTTTTAATAGCTACAGGAGGAGTTTAATAAAAATATCACTTCCAGTGCTGTTGAGATATATTGCAGTAATCTCCAATAATCTCTTTCTGCCCCACACCTCTCACACTCACTCACACAGAAATCTCATAGAAAGGCCAGCTGGCTACAACTGGGGTGCCAACTTTTCATTGGCAGAGCTATGTCTGCAACAACAGTATGATGAACAGAAAAGTTCCATCCAGTAAAAATGGAAAGAAAGAAAGAAAGAAAGAAAGAAAGAAAGAAAGAAAGAAAGAAAGAAAGAAAGAAAGAAAGAAAGAAAGAAAGAAAGAAAGAAAGAAAGAAAGAAAGAAAGAAAGAAAGAAAGAAAGAAAGAAAGAAAGAAAGAGAAAGGGAAAGAATGAAATGGAAGGAGAGGAAAAGAAGACATGGAAAGAAAGAACATAAGAAGAGCTATGTTGGATCAGGCCAGTGGACTACTCGGTTCAAAATTCTCTCATACAATGCCCACAAAGCACCAGAATGTCCACCAGGGGGCCAGGGCACTAGAAGCCCTCCCACTATTGCTTCCCCCCCTCCCAGCACCAAGAATACAGACACAGCATCACTTGCAGAGAAAAAAAGAAAGAAGGGGGGGGAGAGGAAAAAAAGCCTTTCTCACCATCAGATGATCGTTTTGTAATGAGTGGGCTACTGGAATGCCCACTCCCCGCCCCTCCCAGCTGAAAAAAACACACACACCCTTCTTTACCGCCCAGGTCTCCCGAGGAAATCTACCCAAAAGAGCATACTGCAAGGCACATAAAAGCTCATACCTTGAAGAACACTTCATGGGCCAAAAGTGCCAGTGGACACCAGCTTTTCTCTTAAACACTGGGAGGGGGGGGAGAAGGAAGGAGAGGCAGCCCAGCTCCTGTCTGCACAACACAGAGACAGGGGAAGGAAGGAAGCCAAACAGAACTCAGGCTTTACAGCCTGTATCAGTCTTCAAGGCTAGCTTTTCTCTGCACAACAGAGAGACGGGGGAAGGAAGGAAGCAGAGCAGAGGTCAAGCTTTGCTGGGGGCAGGACTAGCTTTGGCTTTTCTTGTGACCCAGTAGTGAGGCTTCCATGGCCCGGTACCAGGTCACGACCCTGCAAATGGGAAACTCTGCTCTTAACCATTTTGAACCTACCCACTTCATGAAACAGGTTAAACAAGGAGAGAATGATTTGCCCAAAACCACTCAGTGAGTCTCAATGAATCCAACATAAAGACAATCAGAGAAGCGAAATCACTGTAGAAAGAGTTCATCATGAACTCTCAAGCCAAAAATATGCATCTTCTCAAAATATGGGGTTGCAGCCTGCCTCCCCTCCTACACACAATTCTATTTCTATACATCTCCTAGTGACATAAGATGCTTCCCCACTCCTCTGTCATGCAAACACCTGTCAATCTTGCATCCGAAGGCTCAGGAAAGCAATGACTATCTTGTCACTGAGGGTATTTGCCATCAACCAAGCAGATGCCACGGGCAGAATTAACACCCATGAAATGGAGAACAGCCCTCAGAGCAAGCAGCAAGGTCTATGTGAGCCCTCCTGAGCAAACAAGGCCACTTCATGCCAGACACACTGCTTGAAGGGCAGCAGAAGACAAGTCCCAGCTGCCTGCAAAGAGTTGCTAAGGTTACCTTGCTTTTGCCTAATTAGAGAAGCTGTCACTCTCTGGCAAAGATTACAAAGAGAAATCAATGTAAATCTTCCTTTAAAAATACTGATATCTAACAATGAGGTTCCTCCTTGGGAATAATGACAACTTTACAGGGATACCAACCAATAAAAGCACAAATTAGTTGTCCAGTGCAAGCAGCACATCTTCCTTTACCTAAGGCCAGCTCTCCCACAACTATATCGCCTCATGTTTAGAGTTACTGCTTGCTCTCCTTGCTCTTCTTCCAGACCTCCATTTTTTAATTATTTCAGTGCAATAAACAGACCCGATGTCACCCCCAGCATTCCAGGGGTAAGAATTTTTATGAAGCATGTTTTATTAAAATAGCCAAAGTGCTTTCCGACTAGAGTGTAAAACCTTCTGTGAAGATTATTAGACATTATCCCACTTGGCGGGGAGGGGGGAATAAAAGATCAACTGAGTCATCCAACGTTAGACAAAATTAGAATAGACAACGGACAGTTCTTGTAACCAATGCACCATGCTGCATTTCTAAGCACATAACTAACTAGCAGTGGAGAGGGGCTCCCATTTGCTGTTTTGGTGGCTTCTATGGGAACTATTTTTCTAAAATGTGTGAGTCCTTTGGAAGAAAGGTGGGCTAGAAATAAACTTAGTAGATGGGTTTGATGCCTTCCAAGCATCAATAAATGCTACCCAGTTTGGCTTCTGCAGACCGTATATCTAGTACATCAGCTTAAAATTAGTCTCCAGGTTTGTTAGTATAAGGACTACTAATATCTTCACTTTGGCTTTCTGCTTTACAAGAGATCAGTGCTGGAGAAAAATCTTGATTAACTTTTGGCTTTTATATAGTTTCAAAGAGCAAATGGCCTTTTTTTTTTTTTTGCTTCTCTGTCACTGTATCCTCCCATATGACTTGAAATCTGTCTTGCATCCAAAACTGTTCGATTAAGTTTACATCTTCTGTTCTCCTTTTAAGACACAGTTTATCTGCAAATATGTGGCTTTCCCTCATTATGTCATGAGCCCTCTTTTTACTTCTCCCCCCAACCCCCCGCGCGCACACACTTTCCCCCTGTACTGAACATCCAGATTGACAAAGTTCTGGAGAACTTAAAAGCTGGTGTTTTAGTTGGTCCTGATAAAAGCATACATTCTAACAGTACATATTTACTTACAACAGTACCAGAGTTCATTATCTGTCTGATAAATCCTTGCCCCTTTTTCCTTCAGAGGAACTCCATTAATGCGTTTAAAATTCTAGAACTCTAGAATTGCCATCTGTAGGCTGAATTAAAACATGCCACGAGTACTTTTCATGCCTTCTTCCCATTCTGTTGGTGGGCACATGTGAAAAGCAGAAAGGCTGATCTAAATGGCTAGCCCAGTCTCATCAGACCTCAGAACCTAAGCAGGGTCAGCCCATGATTACTACTTGGATGGAAGACTATCTAGGAAGTCCAGGGTTGCTACGCAGGAAATGGCAAACCACCTCCATTGTTTTTCTCCCTTGAAATCCTTATGGAGTCACCATAACAAAAGAAACAAAAGCATCCTTATTAACAATATGCATGCAGCTGAGTTCCTGGTGGTTACTCTAGCTGTGGGGCTTCTTGCGGAGCCCAAGGCTGGGGGTGGAAGTATTAGTTGCTTCAAAACATTATCACCCAACACTCAGGACGAGATGTGTTAAAAATGTAAATGAAATAGCAAGACCCAGTATCTAGTAAAAGAAATAGGAACTTGCATTACAATGGGCACTTCCTGCCAAGAGAATAGCACTGTCATATATGTAAATTACACAGGCTCTGCAACATGAAAGGCACAGAGAGGGGAAAGCTGCCTAACAATTCTTCTGCAGCAACTAAAGTGGAAGGCAGCACACCCCTGGACACGAAGCACCATTACTACAGCCCTTCAGACACAGTAATAGTTTGTTTTTAATTATACGACACAGTCAAAGGCCTCTAGGCATCTAGCAAAGTGAAAAGAAAA
Source organism: Heteronotia binoei (assembly GCF_032191835.1). Lineage (NCBI taxonomy): Eukaryota > Metazoa > Chordata > Lepidosauria > Squamata > Gekkonidae > Heteronotia > Heteronotia binoei. The sequence continues at coordinate 65,663,284 of NC_083234.1, forward strand.
CTCAAAGCCATCAGCACAAGCAAATGAGTTTGAAATCAGTTGAAATATAGCACAGAAAGCCATAACGTCAGCAGTCTGGGAAAGTAAGAAAAAGAAACACAAGACACTGCTAGTGAAACAAGAATTCCCATCATCTGTTGAAACAAAGTCTAATTATTATATGAAAGCCTGTTCTTCCCCATTTTATCCCTACTCCCCTTTGTAATTTCTCTTGTTTCGGTTTTAGATTGTAAGCTCCTTGGGACAGGGACTTGTCAACTTGTATGCACATATGGACAAATATTAGTGTGCTGTGCACACACTGATGACACAGTAACAAATGTTAAGAATGTAACATTCATACAAGATACAGTGCATGCCTCTTTTCAAGGCTTGTTTCCACCCAATGCTACACTGCAGAGAAATCTGCTTAGCCGGGTATTACATCAGTCATTAACCATCTCTTGGACTCCTCCGAGTTTTGTCCTTGCATCTCAAGTACCTTTCTTCAGTTAATATTTTGTATAGTTGTATGAATTTCTGCAAACTGGAGGTCTTACAGATCTATGATTAGGAGAGCACTTCAAAGTTATGACTACTGCAAAGGTTACATAAGGATTTTCTGCAGCACATATACACAAATCTTTAAAAACCCCATGCACATGTTCCCTAAGAGAAATCTAGCTCAACTAGATTTCCTAGACACCCAAACAAAGGTGTTTAAAGGTGCAAGTACACACATGTATTGTTTCTACACCTGAAACGTTTGCTACAAAAAGCAGAGTGGTCAGCACTGAGCCAACACATTACTATTGCAGCCAAGGTTTTTTGAATAGGTGGCAGAATAGAAGTTACTCTCAGCCAAGTCTATAAGAACGATTGGATGTTTTATCCAAGTAATAGTGAAATTCATCAATGCACTAGACGTGATTTACATCTACAGCAGCAGCACCTGCCCAGACTGATGCAGAGAACTGCATCAAATTATTCAGCCAGGTATACTTTCTGAATAGGAAGGAACTCCTTTTGGGGTGATTTAAAGTCAAAATATTGCAAAATGCGCACCTATTCTCCTTCTCTCACGCCCACCCACTGTTCCTCTTAGATATTACATTGTCCCATCATATCCCTGTTGTCTTAAATTTAAAAACCTCTTCACCCACGAACAAGTCAGTTTTCCTTTTTCAAAAACCACGTAATCATTAGGGGTCACACTATTTCAGTCACAACTTCCAGAATAAGCTACCCAAAGAGTTTTCTATAAAACAGACAGCTTTTGCTATCAAATGCCTCTCACATGTCCTCTGGGACAGTGCAAGGATTCCCTTCCTGGAGAAAACAGGCTTTCTTGAATCGATCCAATTTCCTTTTTTTCCCTCAAGGAAGCTAGCAGAATGGTGTAAAAACATGCCTTCTTTTATCTCCCTCTAGACTTCTTTAGATGTATTTTATAAAAGCAGTAAAAACAGGCAGCCCCACATTAAATGATAACCCTCTTTACTTTAATACAACTCAACATTCAGTGCACAAGCATCTTTCCTCTTGTCAGCCATTCCCAATTAGCAAAGGTCTGGGAGGTGCCCCATCCCAACCATCCAACTCAAGGTCTTGCTACATCGAGCAATCGATCAATCCTAGACATCCTCAAGGGAGGTTGGGAAGAGGGAGTAAAACAATTTAGAAAGCTCGTGCCAGGTAATTTGAAAACAAATTTTCAGCCGTTCCTGCTGAAGAAAGACTTTATGGGCCGAGACATCCTAAAAATTTGTTTTGAATGATTCTTTGCACACCATAAAGCTAGCAGGGAAAACTGCCAGAGTAGCAGGTGCTAGTCAGACACTCACATACCCTGTCTAACAAGTTGGAAGAGTTCTTTGCGGCCTTTGGAAGTATAACGGAAACCTCAGAGGGCAGTCTAACCACAGAACATGGCATTATTGAATGGAACTGTGTTAATGAGAGTCAGTTTGGTGTAGTGGTTAAGTGCGCGGACTCTTATCTGGGAGAACCGGGGTTGATTCTCCACTCCTCCACTTGCAACTGCTAGAATGGCCTTGGGTCAGTCATAGCTCTTGTAGGAGTTGTCCTTGAAAGGACAGCTTCTGGGAGAGCTCTCTCAGCCCCACCTACTTCACATGGTGTCTGCTGTGGGGGAGGAAGGTAAAGGAGATTGTAAGCCACTCTAAGTATAGGGCGGGATATAAATCCAATATCTTTTTCTTCTAAGTAGGAGCCCCTAAAGGGCAAAGCATTTTGTTAGGCTGTGATCAAGGGAGATGGGAACAGAGAGACACAGACTATGTCAAAAATAATTTACTTCAATCAAACCTTATATAAGCACCAAGAGTGAGATATTTCACACGATGGCTATCAAACAGCAAACTGCCCAGTTATCAAGCCAGTGGGATGGGAGAAATGAACCACCACACTACATTTAAAATCAGATATATTTAGAGAAGATGCCAAGCACTACCACTTTAGACTTCTTACTTGCAAAGAATGTGCTCAACCGCTGAACTATGGCCACTCTCTCTCCAACACAAATACATGTCAGTTGAGATACCAGCCAATACATGAGCATGTGTCACACTGCACAGTCAGTGTTATGAAAAACAGAAGGTTGGTGTTAAGATCACTACTGCAATGAATTACCAAGACTCTAGAACACGGGCTCTTAAAACTTTGTCAGTGTGAACTCTGAAGTCAAAAGTAAAATGGCCAGACTGTTACCACACTGATACATGACATGTCCGCCTGTCAAATCTTTTTCTTATCCTTCACTCAGGGCACACCTGATTAGGGAAGGAGGGAGAAGAGTAGCAAATCCCTAAGGCTATGTATCATAGTGTGTCTGTCACCACAGCTGTAGATAAGGTAAGGCATCAGTGGTTCTGTTGAACACAAAGAAAGGGGGGAACAAAAGTAGGAGAGGAATGGAGTATACTGATTCAAATGTTTAAAAGGTAAGAACATAAGAGAAATCATGTTGGATCAGGCCAATGGTCCATGCAGTCCCAAAACTCTGTGTCACAAAGTGGCCAAAAAAACCAGGTGCCATCAGGAGGTCCATCAGTGGGGCCAGGACACTAGAAGCCCTCCCACTGTTTCCCCCGCTCCCCAAGCACCAAGAATACAGAGCATCACTACCCCAGACAGAGAGTTCCATTAGTACCCTGCGGCTAATAACCACTGATGGACCTCTGCTCCATATTTTTATCCAATTCCCTCTTGAAGCTGTCTATGCTTGTAGCTGCCACCACTCCCTGTGACAGTGAATTCCATATGTTAATAATTCCATGTGTTAATCAACAAAAGGTAATTACCCTATATGAAGGTGGAAACAGTACTTAGGATCAATAGTCTGGGGTCAGATAGTTTGGGGTCAGATTCTGGTTTCTACATGCTGGTTTAGCACAGGTTGAACAGGACTCATCTGGTTTCAGGGTGCTGAATGCCCAAGAAACTTTCCAGATATAGATGGGATCTTGAAAACATAACAAAAGGAAGGCTGCCCCACTCACCCCTTCAACTTTCAAAAACCATTAGTAATCAACACAACATACATGGGCATCATACTTGAACATAGTGGGTTGGTAATTCTTTATTCTTTCCCTGAAGCCCAATGAAGTCTTGTGGAAGAACCACAGGAAAATGTCCATTTTCTCCAGCAATTGTCAGTGCATTTCTAGGAAGGCCCACTTCACACACTGAGAGCTAGAAATAACAGTCCTACAAAAACATTCTCTTGTTTGCAAGGCCTTTCTACAAAATCCTGCAGCAAAACTTGCATATTTGAGCAGCTGAACTACAGTCTACCCCAAACACACACAACCAACCCTATCAAATGTCCTTTTAAAGCTACACTCACATGTACTGTATTGGCTGTCTTCACCTCCAAGCTCATGACTAAAGCACTACCATTCTTCAAGTATTAGGTGACTCCAGATTCAATCCCTGGCATCTCCAGTTAAATGGACCAGGCAATAGGTGATGTGAAAGACCTCTGTCTGAGACCCTGGAGAGCTGTAGCCGGTCTGGATAAGATAATACTGACTTTGATGGGCCAATAGTCTGATTCAGCACAAGGCAGCTTCACATATCTAATTTCTTTCCTGTCGGCATAAAAACTACCAAGTGGGATCACAGAAAGCAGGATGCCTAATGACTTCAAAAGCTGAGTACTGTGTTTAAAAAAATATCAGGGCAGCTTTGCTCCTCACCGCACCCTGAACTCTTAAAGGAGTAGACTATAATAAACTGTATTACACACCAACAAGCAAGCACACAAAGTAACATCAAAAGCAACCCATGGCTTCGGGAGGGGGGGGGAGGCCAGAATGAAAGCGGAGACAGAATCTCTTTCAGTATCAAGTTGTCCCACAAGTGCAACACTGCTCCTTTAAGCAAAGAGGTCTGCTGGTTTCAAGGAGCTCTCACAAACTGGAATGAGAATCAGTCAGAACAGTAGACACACCAAGCTCAAGGTGGAATCTTGCAGATAAAATGGCACTTAGCCTTCTTTCTTCTATCTTAATGATGATGTCCTGAAGGGTTCACAGTCCCACTGCAAGGTTAGGATCCCTCATGGGAGAAAGGAAGGAAGGAATCCTTACTGGGGCATGTCTTAACTTTGGGCCAAACCTCACATTACTGTTCCCTGGATCCAACTAATTTTGCCTGCAGCTATGCTGCAGCTGCAGGGAACAGTTGTTTTAAAAAAGAAACGCCCAAATCAGCTCAGAATGGCACCACAGGAGGCGGAATCGATCCTGTCTTCCCCCCACCCAAAGCCATTTCCATTCCATTCAGGCTATCCTTTTGTAGCTGCAGGGAACACAAGTGGAGTCAGGCCCAACTCAGGTCTTTAAAAGCTCAGGTCTTTAAAAACAGTCAATCAGATGGTAGGGCTAGACCAAATGTCTAACAGGTGAGGCAAATACTTTAGGTCAGGGGTGTTGAACATGCGGCCCAGGGGCCAAATCAGGCCCCCGGAGGGCTCATATCAGGCCTCCAAGCAACTGGCTGTCATCTGCTTCCTTCTCTCTCTCTCTTGCTTCCTTCTGCATCACAGCTTGTTTTACCAGGCTTGCTCAATTGCACAGGAGCTACAGAGCAAAGCCTCTATTTTCTCCATTGGCTGAGGCCTTAGGGAGGAAGAGGAAAGGAATAGCTTGCTTTGCCAGGCTCTCTCAATCACACAGCAGAGCTACCGAGTCAAGTCACTCTTCCTTCGATTGGCTGAGGCTTCTCCTCCTCGTTCCCTGGAGAAGGAAGGGAAAAGCTAGAGCTTCCTTTGCCCAGTTCCCTGGATCCCATGGGAGAGATGCAAAAAAAGCACCTTTAGGACCAAGTGCTAATGTTTTAAGCATGTTTTATTTTAAGCTTTTAAAAAATCTTTGTGTTTGTGTCCTTTATAAAGTTTATATCTCCGCTACCTGGCATTACATTTTATGACAAAGATGGTCCAGCCCAACAAGGTCTCATTTATGTCAGATCCAATCCTCATAACAGATGAGTTTGACAGCCCTGCTTTAGGTGAATCAGAAGAGCAGAAAAAGAGAGTCCAAAGAGATGAAACAGATGCAAAGAGTGAAGCAGGCATTGGGAGCAAACCAGGAACTGATGGCAGGAAAGCAAAGAAGAACTTTGTTGCACAGAAGTCTATCAACAGGGAGGTGGACACAGAAATGCAAGGAGCCAGGAAAGCTACTTAGGCCATAGCAGGTCTGCAGTTTTTCAAAGAGGTGAACACAGAAACGCAAGGAGCCAGGAAAGCTACTTAGGCCATAGCAGGTCTGCAGTTTTTCAAAGAGATGCTGTGGCTTAAAGTGCAAAAATCTCCAATCTAGGGTTCAAATGTACCCATGAATTGATAACTTTGACCATAATGAAATAATGCTGTTACACAAGAATTCAGGCTAGTAGATTTTATCGTCATTTTTCTTAATCAATTTTTATCTGATTTGTTTTTATTGTCATTTCCTATCAGCCTCTGCATTTTATGTATTCTCAATTCTACCCAAGGCTATAACAACAAATTATTGCAACAAATTACTACTACTCAAAAATTAGATATGTTGAAGGGGGTGGGGATGGAGAGACCAATATTAAAAAGCAGTATGGCAACAGCCTTGAAACCCCCCAAATCAGCCCTGGTGTTTCACACCACCACACTAACTTGCAGTCTCCCTCTGAGACATTTACTAAACATTCTTACCTTTGTTATTTTTTGCCAAGTAGCACAAACCATATTTCTGTTATAACACGACATTCAATGCAACAATCCATATTAGCCTCTCTCCTTCCTCTCCCCATCAAATTACAAGAAAGGTACCCATTATTCAGGACTAAGCATAAACCAAGTACATATTTCTTTTAAGCTTAAGAGGGTGTCTTTCTTTCTTGAAGTACAAATGAAATTTCACAATAGGAACTGGGGTTCTGTGCCAGAGGAAAGCACTGGGCCTTCTGGAAGTCCTCTCTCACAGGAGCACCAAGATGGAGAATGGCTTGCCCTAATAAAGTTAAATTGGAGTTCAGAGTCAGCAGGTGAAAGAGATGATGTAAAGAATGTGTACTGAGTTGCAGGCTCTGAGTGTCAAGTGCCAGGGGTCAGGCAAGGTAGGGTCATTCAGTCCAAGGTCAGGGGTCCAGAAGACCGCTAGAGTAGAGTTATTCAGTCCATGGTCAGGGTTCCAGAAGTCAAGCAAGGCAGGGTTTTTCAGTTCAAGGTCAGGTTCCAAGATTCAGGCAAGGACAGTGGCTTAACATCTATCATATGTGTTGCACCCATATCTAACTACCTCTCTTGGCTGGTTTTATAGCCACCCATCTAAGGGTCAGGCATGCAGCTAGCTACTCAGAAGCAATCCTGCAACTACTCATCTTTGTTATCAGCAAGCACCTGGCATCTGGTCAAGATGCCCTTTGCTGTCTTGTCCAGGGATTGGGCACAAATCTCATCACTAGCCTAAATCTGTCCCAAAAATCACCCCATTCATGGTTCGTGAGCCTGGTTCGTGGTTCTATGGGAGCAGAATACTCCAAGCTCACATGTAACTGTTTTTACTTTGCAGCAGGCAGAAAGAGCTAGAGGCAGAGAGGAAAGGGAACTGGAAGTCATTCCTCAATGTGAAAATAGTGGTGTTGGGGATGTCTGATGCTTACTCAGGATTCTGAGGCACCTGTCCTTGTGCTCAAGCTGAGCAGAGGGGTTCAAGCCAGTGAATTCCTTGGCTGAGGACTCACACACAATTTTTGAACCTTCGATTCCCTCCCCCCCTTTTTGTCCTTTGGGCCCTCAAATCCTTGACATTCATGCCTCTGGGCACTCCCCACTTGATTTAGCATCATCACCTGCCTTTGCTGTGCTTGCCGCTTGTCATGGTTTTACGGTTTGCCACCACCCTCCTGTGCCAGACCTCCCATTGAGCCCCCCCCTCCACTTCTGCACTTTGAACCTTAGGATCTTCCAAGAGTAGGCAGGTGGGTGAATGCCTCCCAAGCCTGAGGAGAACTGCCCATCTGCAGCAACAATGTCTATGAGGAGGAGGTGGACAGTGCAGGTAGAGGGGTATCCAGGAGAGGTCATCTGTGAGTTTAATGTCTCTAGCTCAGGGGTGGCCAAACTGTCGGTTCGGGAACCACATGTGGCTCTTTCACACAAATCGTGTGGCTTTCAAAGCTCCCTCCACCCCATCGGCCAGCTTAGAAAATGTATTCAAAGTTGCTTTCTTTCCATTCCTTCCTTCCTTGTGCCTCTCAAACATCTGATGTTAATTCTATGTGGCTCTTACATTAAGCAAGCTTGGTCACCCCTGATCTAGCTTGACACACTCCCGAACCTGTGGCTGTGATTTCCCTAGAGAGCACTTTTCCTGGGGGCACCTGCTTTCGGGGGGGGGGGGGCTGTAACTCAGCCTCTCAATATTCAATCCTCAACAAACTTGGAGAGCATGTAGAGAAAAGGCAACTGGAGACTAGCTGCAAGTTTGGCATCTTTAGCCTGCAGGGGAGGGGGGCATTTTACTGCATCACAAACCTCACATTATAAACCAGTTCAGTAAATGAGAAGGTTCATGATGATCAGTGGTGTGAGTCAACTCCATTTTCCCAGTTCATGCCATCCCTAGTCTTGTCTGTAGCTCTGTTCTCAGCCTTTGCTTGCGATGCTCTGGGTGTAGGTGATACTGCTGGGTTGGAAATGTCCAACTGAAGTTCACCTGCTGAACCAGGGGCTGGTGGGTGTCTGTGGCTCTGCACCAGCTGTTGGCTGTGAATCCTGACATTGTGCATTCTCAAATGCCTGCAGCTCCATTTCCTGCTGGTCAGCTTCTGTTGACTCAAGTTGGGCTACAAGAAGCTCCTCTTCTCCCAGAGTCCTCACTATTGCTGAGCCCTGGCTGACTCATAACTGAATGCTTGTAAAAGATGTACTGTACCTTTGCATCTGCTGTAAGCATTCTTTACAACACTTACCCCTGACTGGGATAAAGATACACAGATCTCCATTCCTACTCCCATCTGATGAAAGGAGCTTTGATTTTCAATAGGTTATACCCTGAAAATATTATTGTCTCCAAGGTGCTACCAGATTTAAATCTAACTGACCTACTGCAGTGCAGACCAACAAGACTACTCTCTGAAACTGCCCTAATCTTTAGCCTACTTATCACTGAAAGCACCAGGGTGTGTGCTGGGCATTGATCCAAGTCAAAGGAAGGAAACATGTTCAGTTTCCTGCCCATTTACACTGGAAGTGCAAGACAAGAGTGAAGTGAAAGAAGAATGATGCCAAAATGGAGATACAAGCCAACAGATTAAAGTGATCCAGGAAAGTTTTTTGTTATTGTTGTTGACAAAGTGGGTCTCAAAAAGTACAGAAAAATGGCTTCTACAGAGATGACAGCAACATTCAACAAACTGGGCCATAGTAGATGATTGGCAGACAGAATAAGATGGGGAAATCAGATGAGGGAGGTAGTACAGTCAAGACAAGAGAGGGCTAGATTCTTGAAAATGATGAGAGGAGTGACAGAGAGCTAGTGCTGAGATTAAGTGGAACATCAACAAGCTGAACGTAATTCAACATCATACCCAGCTATATGTATCTACAGTAAATAATGCCACAGCTCAGCAAAAATTCAACCAGACTCAGAAGCATTTATTTGTTTCCAGGAAAAGACAGAACACATCAATCTTGATGTAATGGTCAAATATTCAAATGCAGAGTAAACTATCCAGTGCAAACAAAGAGTGAAACCATCTTTTTTTGTAGTTTGATTATCTTCTCCCCCTCCCCCCCCCAAAAAATACACACACATACCACAAAGCTCTCTTTTATAAAGACGTAGTTGTGTGGAACTTCAGGTTAAGCAGGAGAAGGGAGGAAGGCTTTTAATCATTTCCTTTCCAGTTGTTTGCCCCAAATCCCTCCAGATGCTTTTCTTCCCGGGAAATAAAATATACAAAGACCTGTATCTTCTACCTCATGGGCAGAAAAGTTAGCTAGGGTAGGTCAGAGATTGAAATTTATTTGTTTTGGCTGTCAAGTCACAGCCAATTTATAGCAATGCCACAGGGTTTTCAAGCCAAGAGACATTCAGAGGGGATTAACCATGGCCTGCCCCTGCATAGCAACCCTGGACTTCCTTGGTGGTCTCCCACATAAGTACTACCCAGGGCTGGCCCTACTTAGCTTCCCAGATCAGGCTAGCATAGGCTTTCCAGGTCAGAGAGAATAGACAAACCGAGGGGGGATGGGACATACCCCCAAGACTCTACTCAATGTGAAGCTACCCACAGCTGCTTTAGTTGGCACCTCTAGAGGAAAAGAATCTCATAAGTAAATTTAACATGCAGTTTTGCCTTAATTCTCTTTTACCATCTCCAGTAACTGCTCCAGCTATGCCTTGAATTTAGCGCCAACAGTAAATACAAAATTAGCTGCCTCTCTGCATATATAATTTTCCCATCTCCACCTTAAAGTTTCTAGGTTTTATGAGGCACAGCTTCAGAAATACAAAGTACTTCTATTCACATTCAAAAGCTGAGACATGGAGAGCAAATGAAAGACAAGGGGGAAATTTAGTTTTTCAATTTCTTTTTCATGGCAAAGTTTTAACAAGCTCCACAGAAATGGGGGGGGGGGGGGAGATAACCAGCCCAAAGTTGGAATTATAGTGTTTTAAAAATCCTAAGCAAACAAGAAGATACTCACATCCATTAAAAAGAAAAGACCACCACCCAGCTATACTGTGCATTAAGTTTTACTTCTGTGTTTTAGAAATACTTGGAAAATGTTACAGAAGAATAAAACAAGACTTTGCAGTTTGCACTCTAAAGAAGCAGCCAGAGACTGATAATGTCCCTTCCATGTTTCAGGCTTTCAATCTGTCAGATGAGGACAAGGATATTTACTTCCTCTGCAAGTTTGTGGATGAGGAAGCTCTATGGAGAAAACTACCAGAAATGGAAAGGGGTGGAGGAAAGCCCCAAGAACACAATCCACCAATAGCATGGACTTCATAAGCCCCAATGAGATTGATGAGAGCAGCACTAGAGTACCTCTGAGATCTTACCCTGCTCCCATTCATTTCAATAGGACTCTCACAGAAAGATATCCTGGGTGAACTGTGCAGTAAAAAAATTCTCTTTGCCTCCATGCATCTGTCTGACAACTGTTCTCTTCAAGGACAGAGTGTGATAGGCAACAAAAACAAAGAGCTTTCAAAACTCAGCGATTTCTGCAACTAATTCTATTGGCAAGATGTTTACTACCTTGCACCTGAAAACAGCTTTCTGCAGAAGCCATCCTACCTGGACATCACCGCCATCTCTATACCAACCAGCAATTTTTCAAGCCTGCAAACTTTACTACTCAATTTCTCAATCCTGCTTTTGGAGATGGTGGGAAAACAAACACTAATAATTCCACCTTGTGCTGCAGCTACATGGGGAGAAATATTTTACTGCATTCTCACAAAGATGGAAAAGCTGAATTTGATGTCAAGAGATTTACATGCCAGTGTGCCACAGGAATTGGTACAGAAAGTCTGGGGAAAGACAACTCCAAAAAACAGAAACAACCCTGTAAATTTTAACTTGATGCATGTCAATATGCATGTTTTATTTGTGTATTTTTATCGTTTGTAAACCACTTTCAGCACTGGAAATGCAGGATATAAATATTTTTAAAATAAATTAAATTATTTGTGGTATTAACTAATACTGGTCACATTGCATAAGATAAGCTACAATGACAGCTCTCAAAGCTTCTCAATAAACTTTATGATGAAAAATGCAGGATTATATAAAGGCCATCATACCTGCCAGGCTTAACAGTACCCATTTTCAACCACAACTGCTAAATTCACACACATGATTTTCAGCTCTCCTCCCTTCCAATTGCTGCTGTGCACATATAAAAACCAATTTTTAACAGGTTCATGACAAGTTTCTGATTCAATTGATAGCAATGCAGGAAAGATGATTTACAACTGCATTTTGACTTTTCTTAGCTTTGCAAAGCTCATGTGATTTTGGTCTTTGCTGCTGCTAGAACAGAAAGCTCATCTAACAGCCTCAAAGCTGATAAATAGGAGCATTCTCACCAGAAGCAAGAACAAAGTAATACCTTTCCCTATCCTCTCTTCCTAACGTCATATACAGAAACAGAGGTTGGAAAGTGGTTCTTTTGCTCGGAGATCTGTGGAATGCAACACTGCAATCGCACAGGGGCACCTAGTCCGTATTTCACTATACTTGGACCACATCAGGTTGCAGCTAGGTACTACAGTTTATTCTTCCACCTAGTAACTTCCTGCAGCAGTACATTTCAAGTTCCTTAAAAGACTTGACAAGGAGAAAGATTACCAATAACCTATATGGTTCTGCCTAGCTCAACCGACCACCCCCAACAACTTACCAGCACTTCAGCCTTCAAATACAAGACCCCTGCACAGCAAAATCTCCTAAATAAAGTATATTCCTCTACACTGCAATGGGTGACTCCAGGATCACTTAATGTCAATATATACTGTGTGATTCCAAACATTTTAAAAGTCGGCTGGGATAGCAGAAGAGGTCACAGAAGCAGCAGGTTTCCGTTGTCTCCAAACGATTGGTACAGATCACAGCAGCCTCGTGGGTCCCGGAAACGATAAGATAAAGCATAGCCTTTTCTTTCTTCTCTTGGCATTGTAGTGTACCAACTTAATAACAGGCAAACACAGCTGTCCTTCTGGAACTTAAAACTTATGAGCAATATTCAGTACATTGGTACATACTGTCCTTCACAAGCTAATACTCCAAACAATGGAACAACAGTTTGGCTGTTTTTAAGTTAAAACTGCTTTGCTCAAAATTAAGTTTACTGTTTAAAAGTTTAGAATCAAAGTTTAGAATCTGCTTATCAAGTTATCTACTATATATTAAGAACAATGCAAGAACTAAACAGCACCTCTCAGCATTTTTTTCCAGCACACATGAGTCCCAGTCCCATAATATATAGTAGATAACTTGACTGATGACAGAGACCACTGTTCTTTCTGGCTGAGGCCAGTGGGTGAGCTCCCTACAACTATGCATTCTCTAATGGCTAGGCCCTACTTGGTTCCCCACCCCATTCCTAAGGTATTCTTCCAGTGCAGGGGTGCACTTTGATCCTTAAAACCCTATCCACTGGCAGGGGCCAGCATTTTTTTTCCTACTGCAATCTTTCCTTTGGTAAATGCACCTTCTCCTCAATATTTGTAATTTTCTATCATTCCAACCCAGTCTTAATCTTTTCTCTAAAGTGAACATGCCTATTTCTTTCAACCTTCTCCCGTATGTTTCAAATCCTTAATCCCCTTGCAGTTCTCTGAATCCTCTATACCTAGCAAGGCATGTACTCAGTAAAGGAAAATCTATCATACCATCTGAAGCTTGAGTAAAAACCTGAGACCTGGACACATTCCAACCAAAGACCTTCCAAAGAGTGACAGAAGACTCACCATAATCTATGATCAGGAAAAACAAGGCATAGGTAGAATTCATCCAATCAATGTGCCTTACTTTTCCAGTCCATAATAATACTTAGGCGTTTTGCTCAGGATTACACCGCAAGTCAGCAAAGTCAGAATTAAAGTCAAAGATCCTTTGGCTCAGCGAACCTTGCACTAACCTTTATGTATGAATCCCCTCAACCAGCAGGAACTTTTAAAGAATAAAATGAAAAACCAGCACACAGAAGTTGGTGGGGGTTTTTTGAACATCTCTACAATAGTCAATATCCTCAAGGAAAATATCCACTTCCAACATATACAAGTTCACTATTCAACCAGAAAAGCCACCTGGAAAGCCAGGTAGCTAAGCCAAATCAGGAAGAGTTCAGCCTGGGCAGTGCAGGAGTTGAAGGGGTGTTCTCAAAAGCCAAGTATCAATCTTTCCAAAGGATTCACAACACAAAAACCCTGCATTTTCCCCACTGGCATATCAATGTCCCCACATAAAAGGTGAGAGGAAACCGTCATGTGGTGAAATAGCTTTGTTCTGTTCACTCTTTTTAAAAGAGAGGGGGATTAATAGTTCAGAGGTGGAGATGAAGAGCATAGTTTAATTTTAAAACTATGAATTCATCATTTATAATATAGCAGGAATTGCTGTGGGAGGAAGAGGAGGGCAGCCCTTTATAAGCTCACTAAAAGGCATATGTCTTAAGCAGGGAGGCAGTTGTATCATGACTAGTGGCATCATGAACACTGCCTTGAAACGGACTTGTAAGATTTATACAGTCATATGCTATATATACAGCAATCACAAAGGGCAACACATGTATTTGTGGAAGGTTAACCTGCACCTTCCCAGGAAAAAAATACTGAACCGTAAGTGCTGGAAAGATGCACTTACCCAATAACAGATACACTGCCTAAAGAGACAAATTCTTGATTTCCCCAGAAGAATCAACAATCAAGCACTATGTGCGCCAGTAAAATAAACAGGTTACTCACCTGTAATTGATGATCTTCGAGTGGTCATCTGTGCAGTCACACACATGGGTTTTCCTATCAGGACGAACCCTACCTCGGAGATTTTAAATAGCTAGCCTAGGCGTTATTTTTGGCGCGCACTCCCTCCCGCCCTGGGGAGCAGGCATCCACTGCGCATGCCTGTAGCGCGAGGGAGGCGCCCAACCCACTCAGTTTCTTTCCCCGCCGCTGACATAATAGGAGCGCGGATATATAAGACAAGTAGCCAGCAGCGGGGACGGCTGGGCGGGCGTGTGTGACTGCACAGATGACCACTCGAAGATCATCAATTACAGGTGAGTAACCTGTTTATCTTCTTCGTGGTCTCTGTGCAGTCCCACACATGGGTGACTGATAAGCTGATCTGCAAGGCGGTGGGTGCTGGCACTAGAGTTGGAGGAAAAAATAGTGCAAAGGTTAGTGCAACATAGGCAGCACATTATAGGCTATAAGGTAAGTAACTACTCACCAAGCCCGGACCAGCTTCTTAGTCAAAGATGGAGCGAAGAACTGCCTGTCCAAAGGATGCATCCCGCCTAGCACGAACGTCCAAAGCGTAGTGCGTGGCGAAGGTCGAGGAGGAAGACCAAGCGGCAGCAGCGCAAATGTCCTCCATGGATACACCCCTGGCAAGGGCAGATGACGTTGACAAAGCTCTTGTAGAATGAGCTCTTATGGCAGATGGAACTGGTTGCTTCGCGAGCTTGTAGCACAGCTCTATAGCAGCAACCAACCACTTTGATAGTCTCTGCGTAGATATCTTTTTTCCCTTATGACGGCGGCCGTAGGCCACGAAAAGTCTGGAGTCTGTGCGGAACGATGCAGTTCGATCTATATAGTAGGCGAGTGCTCTTCTCACGTCTAGACAGTGTAGAGCTTCTTGGCCCTTATCCGTAGGCCGTTGGAAAAAGGCAGGTAAGGTAGTGGTTCTATGCAGATGGAATGCGGAGACCACCTTCGGTAAGAAAGCGGGATCTGGCCGTAACACCACCTTATCATGGTGAAACATGGTGTAAGGCGAGTCCGCTCTGAACGCGCAGAGATCACTTGCTCTTTTAGCAGAGGTGAGTGCAACTAAAAGAGCCGTTTTCCATGAGAGGAGGTGAAGTGGTATCGTAGCCATAGGTTCAAAAGGTGGTTTTACTAGTTGGCTAAGCACTAGTGACAAACTCCAGCTAGGATACATTTGCCGTAGTGGTGGGTGCAAATGTAAGATTCCCTTTAAGAAGGATTTCGCAGCAGGGTGTGAGAAGACAGTTCGACCCTGTACATGCGGGTGAAAAGCTGAGATTGCTGCCAGGTGCACCTTCAGAGAGGAGTACGTAAGGCCCTTTTCTGACAAATGCAGTGTATATGCTAAGATTTGAGGCATGGAAGCCGAGGAGGGTCTGAAATTATGCTTGGTAGCGTAGATGGAAAACCTTTTCCATTTCATGGAATATGACTTCCTTGTTGACGGTTTCCTTGCATTAAGGAGAACGTGTCTTACTCCTTCAGGAAAGTCTGAGAACATATCCTCCAGGCCGTCAGGCGAAGTCTGTTCGGGTCGTGGTGCAGAACCCTGCCGTTCTGTTGGGACAGGAGGTTGTGTGCCAGAGGGAAGTGATGGTAAGTGCTTTCTGACAGGAGGAGAAGGGTTGTGAACCATGGCTGACGTGGCCACCATGGCGTCACGAGAATGCAATCTGTGTTGTCCAGTTGAATTTTCTGTATGCACCGTGTTATTAACGGAAAGGGAGGGAAGAGGAAGTGTAGTGGACCGGTCCACGTCTGTATGAAGGCATCCCCTGCAGACTGTTGTGAGGGCGGACCTCTCATAAAAAAGATCGCACACTGTGCATTGTCTGGTGCAGCAAACGCATCTATTGACGGAGTTCCGAATTTCCGGAATACTGGCAGAAGGTATGACCGGTGGAGTGACCACTCGTGGTCGTTGATGGAATATCTGCTCAGTCTGTCCGCTTGAACATTCTGTATGCCAGGAAGATGTACCGCAGTGAGGTGAATCTGATGGGCAATACTCCAATGCCACAGGTGCATTGCTCTTTTGCAAAGGCGGGTGGATGCTGTCCCTCCTTGCCTGTTTATATAAAAAACCGTCGCCACATTGTCTGAGGCGATCTGTACGTGTAGGCCTTGAAGAGATGGAAGGAACGATTTTAACGCTCTGTGAACAGCTAGAAGCTCTAAGCAATTGATGTGGAGCGACTGTTCGTACGGTGTCCATTGCCCCTGGACCGTGAGTACGTCGAGATGAGCTCCCCAGCCCCATCTCGAGGCGTCTGTTGTAACCACTGCTGATGGACTTGGCCGTAAAAAGGGCATTCCCGCAAGCAGGTGAGCTCGAACTGTCCACCATTCGAGCGAAGGGAGGATGTGGCTCGGAACAGTGAGGACCGTTCCTTGAGATTGGTGTTGGGGTCGAAACGCGCGGACGAACCAGATTTGTAGGGTTCGCATGCGTAGTCTTGCGTGTGTCAGAACTGCCGTTGTGGCTGCCATAAGTCCTAACATGCGCTGAATGTTGAAGGCCGCTTGTTTGGGTTGTTGCATTATTTGTGTGGCCAGCGTCTGAATGGAGGATATCCTGTCCACAGGAAGATACGCCTTGTGGTCCGTGGTGCACAAACGAGCCCCAATAAACTGAATGTCTTGAGTTGGGGTAAGGTGTGACTTTTGATGATTGACCTGGAGGCCCAGGTTTGCTAGGAGCGCAAGTGTGATGGAAATGTCCTTCATCAACTGTGTCCTTGAAGCTCCCACAAGGAGCCAATCGTCTATGTATGGGTAGGTTGCAACGCCGCGTTGCCTGAGGTACGCTGCAATAACCGCCATACATTTTGTGAATGTCCGTGGTGCCGTGGAAAGTCCGAAGGGCAGAGCTCGGAACTGGTAGTGGTTGTTGCCAACGGCGAAACGCAGAAACTTCCTGTGGCATTGGTGTATTGTCAGGTGGAAGTATGCGTCCTGTAAATCTACCAGTGCCATCCAGGAGTTTCTGGGGATTAATGGCAGAATCGATTGTAAGGTGATCATTCTGAATTTTCTGTGGCGGATGAATTTGTTTAGGGCTCTTAGATCCAGAATCGGGCGCTGTCCCCCATCCCTTTTCGGGACTAGAAAGTACCTGGAATAAAAACCTGTCCGATGATACTGGACTGGGACAGGCTCTATAGCCGCTTTGGCTGTTAAGGTGTCTATTTCTTCCTGAAGGGAAGGTGATGGGGGAGTGGAAACAAAATGATGTCTTTTTGGTGGTGCTTGGAACTCTATGGAGTAGCCCCTCAAAATAATGTTCAGAACCCATTTGTCTGTGGTTATTTGTTGCCAATTGTCGAGAAATGGAAGAAGCCTGGAGACGTGCTGAAGTGGTAGAGGTAGAAAGTCAAAGAGACTGCTTCGATGAAGATGCAGCCTTTTTAGGTGGTTGTGGTCTCTGCTGTCTCTGGTTAAAGGATTGCTTTGGAGGAGGAGCTTTACGTTTCCAGTATTCAGATTGTCGAGGGGATCTGGAACGTTTGAAGGGGGTTGGTTTCCATGATCTGGGCTTATAGCTCTGTTGTTGTTGTTGCTGTTGGGCTACCCCCAATCTTTTCGCTCGTTTGCGGCTGTCATCCACGGTGGACAGTATATCGTCCGTTGTGGCATTAAAGAGACCTTGGCCATCGAAGGGAAGGTCTTCTATCTTGAATTTTAGATCAGGCTGCAACGAAGAGGATCGAAGCCAAGCATGTCGCCTTAGGGCAATGGAGGCGGCCATCGCCTTGGAAGTGCACCCCACCGAGTGACGGATGGTGTTTATCTGTTGCTTTGAAATCCTGTTGAGCTCCTGAAGTAGCTTGCAGGCTTGTTTCTGGGAGGGCTCAGGCAGGGCAGAGACTAGCGTATTCAGTTGGGAGGAGATATTGTGGGAATACGCGGCGAAGTATGCTAGGTAATTGTTGATCTTGGCAGTTGCCGTCGAGATTGAATACATTTTCCTTCCAAGAGTATCTAACTTCCTGCCTTCCTTCTCAGGGGGTACCGGGTGGCGGGTCTGTTTGGTTTTAGAAGATGAATGCACTATCAGAGAATTCGGTGCTGGATGGCTAAATAAAAATTTCGAATCCGGTGCTTGGATCCTATAAAGGGATTCGATTCGTTTTGAAGTCGGGGGAATGGAGGCTGGGTTGTCCCAAGCTTCTTTGATGGCTTCTAGGTGTACCGGCAGCATCGGCAGAAAGGAACCAGCAGGTAAATCTGAGTGCACCAGGTCGTGTACCACGTCTGTCACCTTGGGTGCATCCGAAGTCAGAGTTACGTTAAGTGCAGAGGCCATATTGGCAATCAAGTCCAGGTATGTCTTTGCCCCTTCGGAAGGTGACAAATCCGCGGGCTTGGCGATATCTGAAGCAGGGGACCCAGGGGACATGGACTGTATCGAATCCGATGATTGAGCTTCGGATTCAGCATCAGAGTCAGGTTCGGGTTCAGGTAGGTCCGGTCTGGTTGGAGTCGTGCTTTTGGGTTCCACTGGAATCGCACCCCTAGGTTTAGAAGTCGAAGTGGAAGGAGTCGGAGACGGCTGTCTCGGTGGTTGCTTGCTCCGTTGGACAGGAGTCGCTTCCTTGGATGGGTTCATGTGATAATCGGTTCGGTACCGAGAATGATGGTATCCGCAGCATGCATGGGATTCGATGGAAGGAGACCTTGAAGCATAATGGCGTCGCCTCGGGGACATGGATGGGGACCGAGATCTCGGGTTGTAGCGATGGCGGTCCCTCCCTCTACTAGGGGATCTCTCCGGGAAACGCGCATGATGGTACCTATATCTCTCCATGCTGGGAGACCTGGCTGGGAACCGATGCGCATCGAAGTACCTGTAAGCATCATGTTTGTGCTGGATGGGATTCGACATATCGCGGAACGATCTAGGATTGATGTGGTGTCGAGTCCACTGTTGCGGGTCTCGAATCGGCTCCAGCGCAGGGTCTAGCATGGATCCATGCGGGGAAGGGGATCGGGACGGAATGGGAATAACTTCTTCCGTCTGCTGGTGCGGCGACTCCGTAGCCGGGGTGGTCACTTCCTGGGTGTCGGATCCGGGAGTGGAAGGCTCGCATTGCGTCTCAGGCTCATTCTGTTGTTCGGAGGATTTTCTCGAGTCCTTCGGAATCTTCGGGTCCTTCGGGTCTGTCGGTTTCCGCGGAGCCTTCGGATCGGACGGTTTTCTCGAATCCTTCTGGCCCTTCGGGTCGGAATGCTTATGTTTCTTAGTGTGCTTCCCGCCCTTTGGTTTAGTCGCCGCGGCCGTTTGTTCTGACGTTCTCGCGCCGTCGCCGGCTTTCGCGGCATCGCCGGACTTATGCTTGCTGGGAGCAATGGCCACTGAAGCTGCCGACCTTGCGCCGTCCCCTTGGGGAGTCAGTAGGGGAGGCGACTTACTTGCTGACGAAGATTGCGACATATCAGGCTGGAGCACAGACTCCATTAAGTGGCTTCTGAGTCTAGCGGCTCTGTTTTTTCGCGCCTGTTTGCAAAATTGAAGGCAGTGCGCACAGGCGTCCACTTTATGGGATTCTCCCAAACAGAACAAGCAAAGCGAATGCCCGTCCGATGTAGGGATTTTCGCCCTACAGCGCGAGCACCTTTTGAAAGTTATTTTACTGTCCCTTCCTTCCATACGCCCGGGGGGGGGGGTGGGGGTGGGGGAAGGGAGGTCTGAGGAAAAAGCGGGGAAGATATTTATCTAAATCTTTTTTTTTTTTTTTTTTTTTTGAAGATAAGAATATGAAGAAATAGCGAAGGATGAAAGAAGAGGAAACTTGAGGAAAACGAAGGCTAGATATCTGAGGTAAGTGAGGAGCGCAACGAGGTAGGACTATCCCGGGCGGCGGTTGGAAAGAAACTGAGTGGGTTGGGCGCCTCCCTCGCGCTACAGGCATGCGCAGTGGATGCCTGCTCCCCAGGGCGGGAGGGAGTGCGCGCCAAAAATAACGCCTAGGCTAGCTATTTAAAATCTCCGAGGTAGGGTTCGTCCTGATAGGAAAACCCATGTGTGGGACTGCACAGAGACCACGAAGAAGATCTGGGAAGGCATTTTTGTTCAAGGAAATTTTATTTGAATGTCAAATTTCAGTACTCTCCACAACTTCCAGTTTTTCCATTGGAAAAATGGGAGGGAGGTCTTAGAGAAATAGGGGGGCAGGGTCTGTTTGTTTTAATTACTGGCCCTTCACATCTTTATTTTTTGTTATCCATGCAGGGCCCAGCCAATGTATTGTTAGATACAGTAATAGGGGACAATAGCAACATGCCATAGTAAGCCATCAGATTCAGAATGTTACAGTGTTAATTTATTCTTGCTAACAGTGCAAGGAATAAATAGTCTTGGTGCTCCTGTTTATAGTATTCCTGGAGAGAACAGAAGGAAACATTCTGGCTGAACGGCTGCACTCTTGCAAACAGGCAACCTCAAACAGGAGTGCCCCTTATCCTGTGACTCAGGAGACATCTGCTCTGTTCCCACCACAGGGAGCTCTCAGGCTACATCTTATTTCTATCACATTTTCCCTTCAGTGGTTCTGAACAGCAGGCCTCAGTCTATTCCGCAGGAGGTAAGTACTGTTCATTTTGGAAGCTTGCTACTCCACCTGACAAGGCTATTTTGGACACAGGAACAATTATGTTATGCCAAGCAGAGCATACATTAGTTGGCTATGAATTGTCAACTTCCTCATGCTTCTTTGGATGACTGTCTGAGTCCACTGATGGACGTACTAGGAAAGAAAAAAATATTTAATGCAAATTTCATACCTGCACCACATTCTTGCAACAAAAAGTCAAAGTTTGTTTCACAGCACATGTCAAAGATCTGCTTTTGCATTTAGTTTTGTTTTAGTGTTACACTGAATACAGCAATATCACAGCTTTAATGTTATCTAATTCTGCTTTTCTGAAAACACTTTCACTCCTGCTCTTCCTACCACTTAAAATTTATGCATCACACTGCCTTAAGCTGGCCAAGTAATTTGAGTGTGTGCATACACTAAGATAAAACAAGACATTCGAAAAATATAACACAGATTTCAAGGACAGATCCATGAACCAAAAAATGAGCTTGGGATTTTATGGATCTTTACACAATTAAGAATCATGTTGAGAGTATATATACACACACACATACTATATGAACTCTCAACACAATTAAGAATCATGTTGAGAGTTCATATAGTATGTATGCTTGTTTAAGCAGGTTAAAAAAAAACCCTATACTACTAGGCATATTTGTACCCTGACCACATATATATTCATATTCTACTCGGCTGGATTAGCCAAGTATTTTGCCATTTCAAAAAAAATGAGGCAGAACATGCAGCAGACATACAACAACACTGGAGAAGGATTATAGCTACTGACAAAATTAAGATATATACTTGAGAGAGTAGAGACCTTCTCATATAAAAGGTCTAGTAATCAATAAAGCTGGCAGTCTTTTACAGTGATTAAAATGACAGAAGAATGAAAAAATATTACAAGGTATTATGAGGTGCCCCAGGCTACAAAGAATACCAATGATTATTTATCTGGGGGAAAATGCCTCTGTGTTAGCACAAGTATACACTCTGGCATCAATGCATAATACACCATAACTTATGACTGAGAACCTATTTATGAACAGAGACAACTAGTGATGCTACTTATGAGAAAAAAAGTGGAGCACATCTGTACAAACACATCTTCCAGGAACAAGAGAATAAAGTCAAGAACAATGCTTCCTGACAGGGATAACTTGTAGCAATAATACAATGAAGAATGCAAAACCATTTTTGAGCTGTGAAAGGGGAGTTGGAACTATTTATCACTTTCTCAAAAGGTACTTTCAAAATATGCTCATAGAGTCAAATCCATCGCTACGAACTCCATGCACATGCCTCACCACTCAGTCACCAACACCCCCTAGTGGGCTAAAATTCTCTTCTGACATGATGAGTAAAAAAAAAAAGTCAGCTTTTCAGCATTTACACCTGCCAGGTATAGTGTGGCTGGTGCATCTGAAACACACATTGTTAGGCAGCAAGGAGTACAAATCACTAAAACTGTTCTTATTTTTAAACGGCAACAAATATATAAAATTCTGTTTCTAAGGCTCTGTTTTATTGTGGATGGCAGAGGTGATTTCCTAGTCACTGAAAATATTGGTTGCCACGAGCATCTTAACATCACCAAACACTGACTCTTCATCAAGTATCAGCACAAAGCTATGTCTAACCAAGACACACCACACCTATAAAATGTGCCTGACAAATCTTAGTTTAGATAAAAGAAAAATCACATGTACTGAAGGGACAAAGCGTAATCTACTTTTAACCCACTTCTGTCATCCAACAAAAGGGAGGCAACCCTAACTACCCTCTCAGCAGAAAGGAAGTCAACTACATTCTACTCCGCCCCCCCCCCCGCCAACCTCCAAAAAAAGAGGGGAAAGCTTGTATTATTTCTATGCTGGGGCACTTCCATTCTATTCCCACTAAGAAAGTATACACATTGGTGTTTCTCACAGCACACATTAACTGTACACAACAGAAACACCTACAAAAGCAAGTCCTATGCCCATTTACACACTTTTGTGACCCTTTCTGAGAAGATCACAGCTTTAATTAAAAAGAAAAGTTTGTAATTCTTAGGATTGGGAATACTGGGAGCAAATACTACAGCATGAACTGGATAATCAGAAATCAGATTTCTGCCACAAGAAAAAGCCCTAATCACTGTTTTCCATCTTCTAAAACCAGGCACAGAATAGGGTTGCAAACCTCCAGGTGGAACCTGGAGATCTCCCAGTATTACAACTGACTCTAGACTACAGAGAGTTTTCCTGGATAAAATGACTTCTTTGAAGGTTAGATTCTATGGTATTGTACCTTGCTGAGGTTCCTCCCCTACCCAAACCCTCCCTTCCTCAGGCTCCAGCCTCAAAATCTCCAGGTATTTCCCAACCCAGAGCTGGCAACCCTACAGAGAAGTCAAAATAGCCCAGGAGCAAACAAGACTAAGCGGCACCCACAGAGCTAAAGAGCTGCTGGGGCTTGGCTCAGTTTGCTCCTGGCATCTTGCAGCCCTGTAAATTGGCCAGTCCACCCCCGTCTAAAGTGCACATAAATCAAGATTTTTTTCAATGACTTTTTTGCTTCTAAATACCTACTTCATAATAATTCCAAGGGGAAAATGAGAGTAAACTGTGTTCACCTCACAAATGCCACTGGACTCCTGCTTTATTTTGCTGCTTCACAGTAACAACTTTACCCTGTCTGACATATGCCAGGCTTACAATACAGCCATCTTACATGAGAGCAAAATGCAAAGGTCAGTCCTTCAACTTACGATACATTTGAAAGACATCACTGATCTGGGGCCACATCAACCATCTCACAGTTCAGACCACAACAGCAAGAGAGTAGCAGCAACTAGGCACAGAGGTACCTGAACAGCAAGGTACAACCTTACTTAAAATGAAGCCCGAAGCCAGCACTGCCACAGTGTTTGGGGAGGAACACCCTGCTGAGACTTGGGCTGCATTCTGAAGTCATCAATTTGCAATTAAACTCTGAATGTACTTAAACACAGCTTTCTACTTTGACTGCTCAAACCCCTCATTCCTCCTACCAATTCATCATCACCTCCAGGAAACAGAGTTTATTCCCTACGTGCAAACCAAGATTCTGTACTTTGGTTTAACTCTAGTTTAGACATTTGCACACAACTCTATAGGATTGGGAAGAGCACAGGGTGCTATGCTATGCTTATGCACAGCTGGAAATTAACTGCAGCTTGTTGCAATGTCTCAGTGCAGCCTTACTACTTTCTTCCCTCCCTCCCCAAGGAACTGCACCTAAACAAAATAGCTAGGTTTGGCCTTTTCTATTTTCCCCTGAGCTTGTAGAGATTACTGTGCAGTGAGGGCACCAAAATATTTAATAGCAGCTGCAAAAGAAAACACACTCTTAATTATGATGGTTTTTCAAGCCAGTGAGGAAGGCTGGCCCAATTATATCCCACTAAGTCATATGCATTAGAGGAAACTGACTGTAAATCCTGACACACGAATTTCCTTCCATTGCAGCAGAAGCTGATGCAAGAGATGTTAACGTTCATCCCAAGAAATCAGCTTAGTATCATTCCAAGCAACTCTACCTCTACAGATTCAAGTCTTATTAGTTTAATGTCACACACTTGTGAGCTTTTGGTTTCAAGACTGCCACCCCTGGTCTTCCATTTCAACCTCCCTGGGAACAAACAAACAACCTTATGTGAAATCAGGCCAAGTCACACATTACAGCATCAACAGGTACACTGTATGTAACCTGTAGTACGCAAGACACTCACTGTGTTCTCATTTTTTCCATCAGTTGCAAGTGCTAGGCAACTGCAATGGTCCCCAGCTCCCTACCGCATAATCACATAGCTTTTGCACACCTGAGCATGGTGATGGTGTTTCCTGTTCTCTTCCCACCCAGTCACCTACCACCCCAAATAAAAGACTAGGATAGGGCTGGCTCTGAAATGAAGCTTGAAACTCAGTTCATTTAGAGAGTCTGGAATTTATACTGATAATCAAATCATAAGGCCAGCCTCTTGTTGGTCCCCCCTAAAGTGTGCAAGAAAAAAATCAGGGTTTTTTTTCTGGATTAAAAAAAAATTGGACCCAAAAATTGGTATTTTCCAATATTTTTGAATCCCAATACCGGTATGGTATGAGGATTCAGTAATATTTGGGAATCCCAGTTTTTGGGGGGTCTATTATACCTTATGGGGACCATTAAAGTCACTGGCAAATCTATCCCAGAGTATATTCAGTGGTCTGGGTTGAGGTAGAAGCACCAAATTTGCAGTGTAGCTGCTGGAGCTTCTCCTCAAAGGAATCCCCAAGTTTCAAAAAGATTGGACCAGGGAGTCCAATTCTTTGGGCACCCAAAGAAGGTGCCCCATCCACCATTGTTTCCAATGGGGGAAACTTGCAAAACAATATAAGCCCAGCAGAATGTCCCAGAGAATCTCTGCAGTAGAAAGTGAAGGAGGGGCATTTTTTTTTCAAAGCCAGCAGCAGAATAAGTGTAAAACCAGGGTCAAATCACAACAGGACTAAGATCAAATCTGAGAACCTCTGTAGTAAAAACTGAGGGACAGCATTTCTGTAAGGACAGCAGAACCAGTGCAATGTACTCGTGCCCAGCAGCAGAATCCAGTGATATTGTGACAAATGCCAGCTCAACAGGACTGATGTCAAGCACAGAATCACAATCTGATTCTGCAAGGAACCAAGCAGAATCCACACACACACAAACCCCCCTCCCCCCTAAAAAAGAACCAAAAATGAATGTTAACCAAGTTTTAAACCAAAGGACCAAAGCCAAGAACCAAAACAGAAGGAAGAAAGGAACCCTTGGCCTCCCCACCCCTACAAGCAACCACAAGGCCCAAACAACAATAAAACTTCACACACAAAAAACCCCCTGCAAGTCACTAAACTAGAAGGAACTAAAACGTAAGAATAAAACCAAAGGGAAACAAACAAAAAAAGGCCTGAGACCCTTGGTCTCACCCCACACAAACAACCACCAAGCCCAAATAACAAGTAACAAAAAACTCCAAACTGCAAACCACACCACCAGAAGGAACTAAAACCTAAGAATAAAACCAAAGGCCTGAGGTCCCTGCCCTCACTCCACCCCCCCCACACACATACAACCTACCACTCACAAAGATCAAAGAACAACTGACACTAAAATAAGAAAATTCTTTTTAAAATGTTGTCAGTCAAATCAATCGCTGTCTTCACTCTTCTCCAGGCAGGCAGGATCCAATCCAAAATCAACAGCAGAAGCCAAAGCCAGTGCATACTCTCCAAACATCTCTCAGCAACAGAGGCTAGCTTGGCCACACCCTTGATTTTACTAATTTCAAAAAGAGAAACAAACTTCTGTGATTGGCTAACAAGCAGCGTTCCCCCTAACCTGAAATCTTATTTGCCAGATTGCCACTGCTCCTTCCCTTCTCTCTCCTGTTCCCTGGGAAATGGGTGGGGAAAGCAAGGTAGTTACTATGTTGGGTTTCACATGTGAAGCCAACAAGTTTGCAAGTTGCACTAGAATAATTTTTGCCAAGCACTGGAAAAAGCAGGAAATATCAACTATAGAAGAACTTGTTCAGAAGATATTAGAAACAGCTGTAATGGATATTTTGACAGACATTTTAAAGGATAAATCCAAACAAGTGTTGGAGAGATGGGCTCCTTTTTATGAATGGATAAAGAAGAGATGAATATGGAACTTTTTAGAACTTTGATACGACACTGATACCAGTTAAAAAGTAATATTGAATTGTAAGTTAAAATATGTTTTTTATGTAATTTCGAAGTCTACTGCTTATGGGTTAAAAAAGAATGAAGACAATTACTTTTGGGTTAAAAGAGAATGAAGACAATTATATTGTGTTTCTTTAAACGCAATTATATTGCGTTTAAAGAAACGCAATATAAGCTCTTATCCTTCCTTCCCCCTTTTTCTTTTTCCCATCCCCACTCCCTTCCTATATACTTATGCAATTTAAAGAAAAATTAAACCTTGCAAGTTGCAAACCTGCAATACAATGTCATGGCAAAACACTGCAATGATTGGCTCTAAGGCACTACAGCTCCCCCTAAGGTGCTTATGTCACTGGGCTGCAGAGATGCCTCTTCCCCCTCCCTTCTAGTTGCCCTGGAAAACAGAGCAAAAAGTGGGGAAAAGCCCTAGAGGAGAACTGAAAGTTAACTTTATCATCCTTTAAATCTCTCCACCAGCAGCTATTAGGTATAGCTGGATATACTTTTAAAGAATTGGCTTTATTCAGCATCAGCTATACTGACAGCCGGTCAGATTCTCTGATCTGTATTCTGCTTTAAAAATACCCCAAAATACTGTTATATTTTTAGGGTGGTTTTTTTTTTTTTTTGCTTGGATACAGCTGAATGCACATCCCTAGTCCCCTCAGCTTTCTGAGGGTATTTGGCTAGAAATGTGAGAGCTCAAGGGGGAGAAAGGAAACTTGAAAATTCAGGACACATAAAAACTCCTAAGAAATATTTTTTCTCTCTCTCTCATTCCAAATGCGTAACATGAAAAGTTTGATAAGTTTCTAATTTTTTTAATTTAAAAAAAACCTGCAAAATTTGAAGAAGCACTGGGAAAAAACCTCTGAAATATTTTGTGCTTTGAAATGACTGAAAGGTTATCTTCACTTTTAAGTCTGAAGGAAATTTTGGGAAATGCTACATGTTTTCTTGTGTTAAATCAGTGAAGGTATGAAAGAAAAATCAATACTGCATATATTTCAGTTTTTCTGAAAATGTCTGGGCTTTTTTTCATTGAGGGGAAACAGAATTTTTTCCCCATGACTTGAAAATTTCCAGAATTTTACAATTGTATCTCTGGCACATGGATAAGTCAAACAAGTTCATAGCTAAGCAAGGATTTGAACAGAGTCTTAGATTTGGTGCATCATGCACTAAACAAAATCAGACATGTACGCACACACACACACACTCAAACACGGCTGCCTAGGAAGGAGTTAAAACATTCTATGTATCAGTAAGCCTCGTTTTTCTTCTGGTGATAAAAAATTGCAATGAGTTTGAATTATCCATACCAAACACCTAAAGCAATTCATGAGGCAACCTTGGAAGAGGACAAGGTTTTACCTTCAACAGAATAAGGGCACTGATTACTTTTAGAGTGGCGGCAAAGCAATCCCAAGATATTTCAATAACACACACCTGTTTATAACCCTTACACATGACAAGTCTAGGATCAAGCTGCTTTGGAAGTAGATCCAGAGCTCATATAATACCAACACCATTGCAAGTGATGCTGTAATCAGTACTCAAGTAGACACTAAAATCAAACAAAATGTTCAGGCTTCACCACTTCATCCAAAGTTGCCCAATAAGTCCAAAGTATTTTCCTACTTGTTCAGACTGTGGGGCAAACTGCATAAGTAAGCATTTAACATCCATCCAACTTCTACCTATAATGGGTGAGGAAATTAAACACATTTATTCATCTCATGTCATATGCAATGCAAATTATAAATATTGGCGAGTCAGGATACATTTGTCATCTACACACCATGTTTAAGCATGGCGGGGGAAAACAACCACTTCATGTCACTAAGCAGAAATGAGTGCAACATAAAATATTTTACACAAACGTTCTTATGAATCAATCCTAATGCTACTAACTATTTGGCCCAGACTTGAATGCCAGAATTTCCTGCACATTAAAAAAACCCAGCTTAATGCGAACAGCAACCCTACTCCAAAGGGAAAATGGCTCTATTACCCTTTTTTGTTTGATCTTCTAGTTCTTCTATCTGCAATATAGAAAAACATGCCAAAATGTGGTCCTCCATAATCCCCTTCCCTGCATTCAGAAACAGTGCATTTCAGCATTTTATCACCACATTCTGCAGCACATATAAATCAGGTGAGTCTAAGATTGCATAAAGGACACATCCCTTGTCTTCCTCTGATATGTCCAGCAGACTATATAATATCACACTGAAGAAGATTCATTACTAAGTGGCTACATCATTAAGAATAGTATGTTTCTGGTTCTACAATAGGATGCCATGCCTCTGTGCTTTTATTTGTAAGTACAACCTAAAATAGCATACCTGTCGCTGCCATAAGTTTGGAAATATATTTCTGTACATCACTTTCTTAGGATGAAGAGAAAAAAGGTATAGAAATATCTCAATTTCTGGTTTGCCCATACCCAAGAAACAAGTCAGGGACCACTTTCTTGCTTTTCTTTGTTTCTGCACTGCATGTATAAGTGTGCACGCATACACACACATGCTTTTTTAACCCAGACTTGCTAGCAATAGAGTAGTTAACAAACATTTATTAACTCATTCTCCCATTCTGACATGTTACTGTTTTATTGGTTTCCCACAAAAGCTATCCAAACCAAATGTTCTTTCAATTTATTAATTTCACTATTTTGCCATTGGATTCTAACTTTATACCACTTTGCATTCTAAACCACTGCCTACCAGCTGTAAGTAGCTCTGCTCACTGTACCCCATTCCATTGTCTGATGAAGTATGCATGCATACAAAGCTTGCATTCTGAATAAAACTTGGTTGGTCTTAAAGATGCTACTGGACTCCTACTTGTGTGTGTATGTATAAAAAGTTAATCAAGAACAATAAATGAATAAATCACCCTTATAAAGCACCATCACCACTACCATTACAACCCTGGCTGCCACTTAGAAGCCAAACTAGATATTATTTTGTAACGCTTCCTCAACAGCTCAGGCTTTTGGCAAACTCCCAAGGAAAAGGTGTTCCATAGTTGTGAGGCAGCCTCCAGGGCTTTCTTCTCATTATTCTCTTTGCTGTCTGAATAAGCTGCAAAGAAAGCAAACTTTTGTAACATCAAGAAGGTCACACCCAAGACATGAAAAATTCACAAGACATGCAAAATCCAAAGAAGGTCTCAATTGCCTTGTGGAGAAACAAGCCCTGGAACACTTGAGTTCTCTCACACAACCAAAGGGGGGGAAATGCATCTTCACTACTTCCTAGCCACTGACCCATTCAAAACTGCCAAAAGGTCAAGTAACAAACAGTGGACTTATAGCTTTCTAAGTCAGTTGAAGTCAATGAGCTCAAAATGGTGCATCTTGCT
This sequence comes from Heteronotia binoei, assembly GCF_032191835.1. NCBI lineage: Eukaryota > Metazoa > Chordata > Lepidosauria > Squamata > Gekkonidae > Heteronotia > Heteronotia binoei. The sequence goes on from NC_083234.1 coordinate 65,692,984, forward strand.
TTAAGATTTCTCTGAAAATGACTTCACATGTGATCAAAGAAAAAGTAATGTCATCCAAAGTTATCTACAATAAATGCAAAACATCCTTAATCCTTGGGCTATTTCCATTCTTCTGGGTAGGTGTAGATAGCCAACCTCAACATTTATTTTGTTATCCAGGGATTAAGAACTTAATGGAGTAAAGCAACTACGTACTTTGGTACATGTCCAAAAAGAAGGAGAGCGCCAGTGCAGCTTCTGGGATGCTCCTAACAAGTCACTGAATTCTATGCCACCAGACAAATGACTGATCAACGATCAAGCACAATCCTTCAAGCAACACACATTCCCCACATTTTCTGATCAAAATACTGAGCATGTACTGGGTGCTCAGAACCACCACTGCACTCAGAAGCCCTTTCCTGGCCCAAGTGGAAATAGTTAGAGAAAAAGAGTTTAAAGTCTACCTTCAAATTAATGATGGCATTCCCAGGCAAGTCAGGAGAGAGAAGACTTACTTGCCAGAGTAGTATAGAAAAAGGGCTCAAAGTGTTATTTCTTCTGAACATGCATGTATGTATGTGCACATGCTTGTGGGGCACACAGAGACACACAGGATGTACAATACAGAGAACAGGCAAGAAATTCACTTATTACCACTTTAAGCTACAGCAGAAGCCAAACCAAAACTGGGGCACCACTTCCAATTTCTAGGCACCAAGATCAATGTTTTAAAATGGCTAGTTGCAAAGGAATGACTAAACACAGTTTAGACACCTGGGATTTCTTTCTACCCTGGAAACAGAAACTATAGCATCTTTCCACATCACGATAGCTACTTCAGAACAGTCTAATACATTTGGACACTTCATAAAAATTCAGTATACTTGCTGCAAGAAGAAATGTATGAAAGACTGTAGGTGGGTGGTGATTTGCCCCAGAAAACTGTGAATTTCACCCACCATCACAGATGCCAGAACAACACAACAGCAGGTTAGATTGTGAAGTGGATATTGCAGTTCCAGTGGGGCAGACAATTATTCCAAACCTGCTTTCCTACGAATTCTAACCAATGTACTTTCCCAGGGGTGGGGGCAAGGACAAAATGGCTGAATGCAGAAACTTGTGTGCAAAGTAGCCAAGGGATTAAGAATAGGGATGTGAATCTGTATATGGAACTGAAAGCCACCAACATAATCTACATCTGGGTGCACGCACACATGCACATTCAATTTTCACCCATAGTTCCTGAAAGCAAGGGTATATTTTTTTAGAAGAAGAAGATATTGGAATTTTATCCCGCCCTCCACTCCAAAGAGTCTCAGAGCGGCTCACAATCTCCTTTACCTTCTTCCCCCACAACAGACACCCTGTGAGGTGGGTGGGACTGAGAGGGCTCTCACAGCAGCTGCCCTTTCAAGGACAACCTCTGCCAGAGCTATGGCTGACCCAAGGCCATGCTAGCAGGTGCAAGTGGAGGAGTGGGGAATCAAACCCGGTTCTCCCAGATAAGAGTCCGCACACTTAACCACTACACCAAACTGGATCTCCTTCCTTAAAGATGAGGAAGGAGGAGGAGGAGGAGAATGTTTGGGTTGATTATCCAATATTGATTTATTTAGAGCATTTTTATGCTGCCTATCTCACCCAATCAGGGTCCCCAAGGTGGTAAACATAAAAAAAATTAAAACATCCGAACAACTAAAATTATTTTGAATTTTTTAAAACAGTTCAATAAAACACACAAAAAGCAACAAGAGGAAGAGTAGGAGGAGGAAGAAAAGGAGATTGGATTTATACCCCACTTTTCACTCAAAGTCTCAGAGCAGCTTACAATCTCCATCCCTTCTTCCCACAACAGATACCCTGTGAGGTAGGTGGGGCTGAGAGGGCTCTGAGAGAACTGCCCTTGAGAGAACAGCTCTGAGAGAACTGTGACTGACCCAAGATCACCCAGAAGGCATCATGTGGAGGAAGAGTGGGGAATCAAACTTAGTTCTCTAGGTTAGAGTCCATCACTCTTAACCACTACACCAAACTGGCTCTGGAGGGCCAGTAACCATTATCAGGTGTATGCCAAACAAAACAAGTCTTCACCTGCTGGCAGAAGACACCCACAGAAGAAAACAGACAAATCTCCCTAGGAAGGGAGATCCAACGTTTTGGTGCCCTTGTGACAGAGAATGCTCTTTCTTGGGTTGCCACTCATCAAGCCTCCATGCTGTTGGGCAAAAAACTCCATAGAAGGGACAATTGTCACACTTCCTCGCACCCAAGTCTACTAACAAGTTCAACAAATTCATACATCAAACTCATATATTAACAGCACCCCAAAAACAATCCTTTCCCCTTGCGCTAAACCAAACTGTCATAAATGTTTCCAACCTTTGCATGCCTGAATAAACACAGAGATGTTTGCCATCTCTAGCGACCCAAAACAGTAGGAGAAAACCAGGGACTAAAAAAACTGTTAGGCTCTTAGAAAAGCATATACACCAAACAGAAAGTTCTATTTAGTGGTTCATGTTTTTTTAAACATTTATAATAGTGTCAATATCACCTGAAAAGTGTTGAGGATTACAGTATATATACAACCTGTTCTTGTCAGTCATATTATACATTCCCTGACAAAGAAGTTGCTTTGTAAATAAAATCAGGTGTTTCAAGGACAAGCTAGTATCATGACTGAGTTTTCTCCTTTTTACTGGTAATATATAGGCTGGTATAAACATCACAAGTTCATACAAAGACAATATAATGCAGGGAGAACAAAAATCACAGCCATAGTTCAGTCCCAATCAGAAAGAGTGCAAAGCCAAGAAGATTCACAAATTACAGCAAGGTTTCGAGATGTCAGTGAAGGGAAGTCACTGCTGGATAAAAGAGGAGCTGTGTGCACATCAACAGACAGTCTTTGCTGTTTTGCCAGAGCAGACAGAGCCTGCTTCTGGATGCAGAATTCTAAACAGTTCACTTTTTTGCAAGGATAACAAGTCAGCTGTGATACACACGACAACCTTGACAAGACATGGCAAGAACACCCCATGTAAGAGCAAAAGACCAACAAGGTACACACAGTGACAGATGGTTGTTCCTCTCTCTTCTTCCCGTTAGAGAGAACCTTAGAAGCTTGGAGCAAACATGCAGATATTCAAGCAACAAACCCTGACAGCTAAAACATGGATTAATCAGAACAGGGCTAGACAAAACATTTACTTACTAGAACAAAACCTTTCCTCACAGCAATTTCTTAAGATTCTGCCATTCAGATCCAAAAGTGGAGCTGAGGGCACTTCAAACCTCTTTAGGGTGGCACCTGCCATTCTCTCGGATGAGCACAGCATGCTCCAAAGTAGATCCAGGAAAGACTTGAAGACCGTTAAATCCCTTCCATGTTACCCATAAGGAAAGGAACAGAACAAAAGAAAAAACAGGAAAAGCTCCAGGAGTGTATATGTGGTGGGGAGACATTACAAAGTGCTAAAAGATAATTAAGCTATCAATTGCAGGAGAAGGAAATCAACCCACAGCAAAGTGACAGCCATACTAAAGAGTCTCCTGCATCAGCATAAAGAATGTCTAAAAAAAATCCCACTGTTTGGCAGCTGGAGAAAGGGGGGAAGAGAAGGGACACTTTCCATTTTAAGATGTGGCCTAAATTTAAACATCTGCAGAGACGGGAGCTTGTCACAAAGGTGCCAATCCTTCAGGGATGGAAGAGACAATAATCCGGTAGGTCCATTGCATGCCTGCAATGGAGTGTAAAAGGAGATAAGGAGACAGTAAGGAAACAAAACTGCCTAGCTTCTCTACATGGGTGCATTGCAAGGGCTTGGAAACAAACAAGAACAACAACACAAATCACACACAGAAAAGCACTGTGTCTGCCTAACACTCACTGTCTCTGATTAACAGAAATAAGGCATGAACCCTATCATTAACAGTGGAAGTGTCAATCAACAGCAGCAAAGGCTTCTGAGTATCTAGGCACCAGAGAGCAGTAGAAACTGAGAAAGGGCATGGGAAAAAATAGATTGAAGAACGAACTGTCCTTCAGGTTTGCACAGTTGCCCCATGTTACCTTCTTCCTATTACTCACCGAGACATGTCTATATGTCAAATGAGCACTTCACCTCCCCACTTCCAGACCTAAAATAGGAAATGACAATCACACTTCTCATTAAGGGTTCTCTTATTTGGCACTCAACAACTCCATAACTTCATTGCCAATATGCTGATGCGCTCCACAGCTTAGCCTGCCTTTCTCCTCTTCATGCCATTCCCTGCTCCTATGGCCCACTCAAGCACAGCCCAAAAACTACTTTCATCCTCCATTCCAACACACCCTTCACCCCTTAATCCTGAACCACCTGGTCTGTTCCCCTTTTGTCCACAGTAGAATCAAAAGAATCAAAACCCATCATTCTGCCCCACATACACACATACCAAGACTGGGGAAGACAAATTCTCTCAGACAAGGAATGGCAGCTAAGTAATCACCCATAATCTTAAACTAACAAGATAACAGCTACACTCCTTAGATTACCCCCAGTAAGGCTTCCCAAAACACAGAAGAACATTTGTACAGCTGCAGCATCTTTTCCACAAGTTTTCCTGGCAGATCATTTAACCACCATTCCCCACAACCCCCAACTGTGCTTCTCACCTCTCTGCCATTTCCCATTCAGTTAATTCTGCACAGTTTGCCTCCCCCCCCCCACCTGCTCTGTGTCTGTACGTTCTCTCTCCTTTCTCCAGCAGCATTCAACAAGATGCTAGTTTGCCCTGCATTAAGCTGGCTGGCTGGCTTGCCACGGTGCCTTGCCTATTTCTGTGCCCTGCTTGACATCTTACACAGACAAAACAACTGCATTCCCCCTCTCTTGGTCCCTTTCTATTATTATTTAGGATTGTTGTAACTGGTACCTTTCTGCACACAGTGCTATCCTTCTGTGGTATCCCAGAATTTTCTCTTTTAACTGGTACATTATGTATTGGATCCAAGCAAGTCTCTCTTCCTTACCCACTAGGGAAATCACTACAGCCAGCTATTCACTCAAGCTCCCAAATCCTACTTGTCCCTGTTAATCTCTCACTTTGCCTAGGGACAGCAGCAAGTGGTTTTTCACCTACACCACTTCAGAATTCTCTCTCTGACTCAGTCTCCTGGAAATTACATTTTGTAGTGCATTCCTCCAAAGTGCACATCCCTACCCAGGAGTCTAGTGGCACTTTGAAGACTAGCAAAATTTTATTCCATGGACTACGGACTAGAGCCTCTTTCAAGAGTAGCCACACACACCCCGACCAAATACTGGATCATGTCCTCCAAAGCCATAGGTTTTTCCTGTCACCATATCTCATTTTATTTAAGGATATCTCTGTTTTTTAAGACCACATGAAACTGTTCCTTCAACATCCCCAAAGGTCTTTTCTTCTATTCCTCGCACAAAATGTCTATCTATCTCTCCAAGCCATGCCGTTAGTATACGGTCAGTCCTCTTTCAAAACCTTTTCACAACCCATCCTCTATATCCAATACTTCTGGGACATACAGAGTTCCTCATGACCCCCACCATTCAACCCCTATTCGATCTTTCCAGTGAAAAAAAAGCCTTCCCTCCAGCTTTGTACCAGAGCTTCTATTGGCAGTACGTCATGTCAGACACTGCCTTCCCCCTTGTTATAATCATCCTCCCCAAAACTTACCCGGAAAGGCATACTATTTCCCCTTGTGTATTCCTAGTCATCCATCATTACAAAACATTTAATACTGTTCCTAAACCACCACCACTATTTGTACGACACTGCATCACCAAGCCATTCGCTTGTGGGGGGTGGGAGATGGTAGACTATGTATCCATTGCACTGACAGCTTGGGAAAAATGAATATCCGTTGCATTTCCATGGGTCAAATCTTATACTGCTCCTGCACATTAAGTGAGGAACTATATCCCGGTGCACTAAACAGTAAGCAATTGGCAGGGGCTTGTTTTTAAGTTGCACAACACCCAGCACAACATTAAACATAAATGTATAATCACACACTGTGTTTGTTACCCCATTTCAGTTTACCTTTCCAAGACATTCAAATACACACACTCAGGATATTCAAACACACACTCATCACCTCCCCCCTTTCATGACAAAGGGGTCACATTCATTGTATAGCCTTCCACACTGCCTTAGGACAGAGGCGATTGCAAGACAAGACAAATCTACTTTCACAGACCTCCTGCTTTTGCCACTGAAAAACAAAACAGGCATATATTCTGAAACCCTCCAATGCCCGCAGGCAGATAGTTCTTTCTACCCTGGCACAAGGAAAGGGCGTCATCTGCCTGTCATTCCACCCTATGCCATGGCCAACAGTCCTGTCCCACTAGGTGCAGCACCTCCATAGCTGCCCCCTTTGTTCACAAGCTGGGCATCCTCTTCTACTTCCCGGAAGGAACCCCACTGTCACTGCCTCCTCATTTTCTATCCCGGACAGAGAGAAAGGAAGATTTTTCAACTTCTCCCCCGCTACAAGGGGGTCTACCCATCATCCCAGGAAAAGAAGAAAGGTGTCTTCCCCTCAATGCATCCAAGGGGAGCATTCCTTTCTAACCTCAGCCAGTCAGCCAAGCAAGACCTTTCTCCCCCAGGTTACCCCACCATCCCCTCCCTCCCCGCCCCCACATGCAAGCAGGTGCATGTACTTTTGTAGCCCCCCCCAGAACAGAAAGGAGTGCAAGGGATGCCCACCAGGGAGGGAGCTCCAGACTACCTTTGCCCAAGAGTGTGAGGAGGGCACTTCTACTTTTTGCCTCCCCACAGGGGCACAAAGGGGGCAGCCCAGTCTACTCCCCCTCCAAATACACCCCCTCCCCAATCCGCTGGCTTTGCTCCTTACCAATACTCCCTCTAAGCGGTGCAATCTTGTGGGCAAAAAAAATTCTACTTTGTGAGCTCCTGGCATTAAAGTTGCGAGCCACTGCATCCATCCGCTTGCTCCGGGGTCATTTTTCCGGAGCGAAGACAAAACGGTGTGTGCGCTCAAAGCTAAAAAAAAACAAAAAAATCCCGTGAGCTAGCTCACCCTAAACTCAGTTTAGAGCAGGGGTGGCCAAACCTCCTTAACCTAAGAGCCACCCAGAATAAACGCCAGATGTTTGAGAGCCACACGCCATGAATATCAGATGTCTGAGAGTCACAAAACAGGAAGGAAAATAGATGGCGAGAGAAAGGTGGAAAGAAAGCAACTTTAACTTTCAATGCATTCCCCAAGCCTCTGACTGGCTTGGAGAAGCGATTTCAAGAGAGAAATGCCTTCTCCAAGCCAGCCAATGGGGCGGTGGGGGCTTCAAGAGCCACACGATATGTGCGAAAGAGCCCCATGTGGCTCCCGAGTCACCCCTGGCTTAGAGGGAGCCTTCCCCCCGGGCTTCCTACTCCGCATTCCCGTCCTCCCCCCGGTCCCGCTCCTCCTCACCCAGCGTGAAAAAGGGCAGCTCGGTGTTGTCCAGGTCATCCTGCACGGCCACCCGCCCGGGCAGCTCGCTCCGCACGAAGAGCAGCAAGCGGGAGTCGCCGGGGACCCAGCCCGGGGCAGCAGCAGCGGCGGCCGAAGAGGCGGAGGAGGAGCCCGGGGGACTGCTGCTGCTGCCGCCGCCGCTCCAAGCGATGTCGCTCTCCCGCAACACCGGCAGGGTCGAGACCGTCACCGTCTTCTCCCGGCACGGGCTGCCGCCGCCGCCACCGCCGCCCCCTGCGCCGCCTCCTCCGCCGCCCACCGGCTCTCCCCGCGCCGCCGAGGAGCCGGGCCCGCTGGCCAGCAGGAGCAGCAGCGGCAGGAGCGGCGGCGGCGGAGAAGCGGCGCTGGCCGAAGGGGACGGGCAAGCGGCCGGCAGGAGGAGAAGGAGGCGGCGGCGGCGGAGGAGCGAAGGACGGGCCGCTGCCATGCCGGGGCTGTGAAGAAGGCGCGCGCCAGAGAGAAGCTGAGGGGAGGAAAGCGGCGAGAGGAGAGCGGGACCCCGCCGCCGACTCCGCCGCCTGCCAGACACAGGCACCAACCCCGCTCCGCTCTGCCTTGCCTCGCCTTGGCTCCGCCCCCGCCTCGGCTCCACCTTCCCGCCGCCTCCTTCCCTCCCTCCCTCCCTCCTTCCTCACGCCGGCCGAGCGAATCCCCCTCAGCGAAACTGGGCCGGGCGGCGCAAAAAAAAGAGAGAGAAATCCACGCCACGTGAGGCACGAAATGCGCGCGCTTTTGGGGGCCGCGTGGTGTCGGCGGCTACGGCGGTTGGGGGGGGGGGGAGGCGGGGCTGTTATTTTGCTGTTCTTTCTTTTCCCCTCCCTTCCAACCAAGAGGCGATGCGGGGCGGGGGGGAGGAGTGAAGAGACACCAAAGCAAGAAGGGCTCCTGCGAGCCGTGGCCGTTGGCTTAGACACTTTGTGGGGGGTCCCCACTGAGTTCAGGGACCGGCTCGGCTTCCCCACCCCCGCCCGGGGAATGAGGCGTCGCGCGGCCGCCTCAGGCTTTATAGCGCGCTTGGAGGGATTCGAAGCGCCGCGCTGGTCACGCGCAGGCCTGGAAAGCTCGCGCCCTTTCGAAATTCGGCTCCCCCCCCCCGGAGATGGGGGCGAAAGAACTTCCAAAGGAATCTGCACGCCTTTTTAAAAAGTTGTCAGTGGTCGTGGGGGGGGGGGGGATACTGAGCAATGTTCCCTCTAAGCTGCAGAGTCTTGTGAGCAGAAATTCAAGTTGTGCCATTCAAGTTGTGCGCTGCTGCGTCAATTATTGTGCTCTGCGCTCATTTTCCCTGTGCTAAGCCAAAAAAAAAATGTGAGTTAGCTCAGGCTAACTCACCTTAGAGGGAACACTGATACTGACCAGCGTTCCCTCGAAACTGAGTTAGCTGAGCTAGCTCACAGATTTTTAGCCTCCAGCTCATACATTTTTGTCTTAGCTCAGGAAGGATGACCCCAGAGCATACTAATTTATGCAGTAGCTCACAAAGTGGAATTTTCGCACACAAAACTCTGCAACTTAGAGGGAACATTGATACTGGCTCGCCTACCCTCTCATTAACATAGTGTTATTTCTACTAGAAATTAGCATTTATATGGTACTTTCAAGTGTGCAGTGGCCAGTGTAATGTAAGCCATTGCATGTACTTTGAATTTCCAGCTTGAGTGACTCACTTTCCCCCACAAATACAAAAAGGTGTCACTTGACAAACAGCACACACATTTCCTGCACAGTTTTAAAGGTTTCTGACTTTGATTTAGTGGCTTATTTCCTCTCATAAATAATAATTAAGAAACAAGTTTCACACACGTTCCTAAGGGTTTCCACCTTCCCCCCCCCCCCGGTTCATTTCCTGATACTAATCCTAGTAGTAGTAATAATACACCATTAAATCACAAACGACTTATAGTGACCTTCCTCATGGGGTTTTCAAGGCAAAATATGGTTTCACGCAGGCATGCTTTTAAGGTTTCCTATGTTTGCCCTGTCATAGATAAGAAGGCCCTCCCCAGTTGAAAAACAAGCCTCCCCCACCATCATTTCACCTCCATAACAAGAAAAAGCTTCTTTTAATGAAATGTCTGCCATCTAGGCTGCTGTGAAAGGTAGATGAGCCAGGACACTATTTCCAGAAGGGTGGAGAAAGGAGATCTGTGAAACGAAGACATAAAAATATCTCGTCTCCTTTTTGCATCAGAGAAATCTGAGAGAAATGCATGTAAATAACATTTTAAAATGCCACCTTGGATAGAAATTTACAAGGGAAAACAAGACAAAATCTTTAAAAACAACTCTTTAAAAAGCCTTACTGCAGATTTGAGTGTGTGTGTGGAGGGGAAAATATTTTTTATTTTACCCATGAGGATAAAATAAAAATACACCAACCCTGTAACAGTGAAATGTTAAGAATAGAATATATACCCACCTATCCCTTGGAATAGGAGATTTGTGAGGAGAAAGTTTAGCCAAAGAACCCCAAGAGACACATTCTTGAGAAATTTGTGTGAAGTTTTCACAGACAGTGGAAGCATCCTCTGGGGAAGTGGGGCCCATGTAAAGGAAAATAAATAAATATAGTTAATATACAAGGAGGATGGAAATTTGTGCACAGAAAATGCTGCAGCCATAATGCACATTTTTATACAGCTTTGTTCCCCTGGTATGTATTTAACATTACATTTGATTGTTAATCTGGATACATGTAAGTTATCGTGAGCATATTACAACAGAGCTCACAAAATGGAAATATTTTAAATACATAAATATGGAGTGAAATAGCAGCCCTCAGTCTTAGAACCAAGCAGACATTTTAAAAACATGTCATTCTCTTCCTAAAGTTTTCCCTTTCCAGACCTGCAATTCTCCATCCATTCTCACTGTCAACCATCCCTGTTCTTTCCAAACATATAATATATGCGTTTCTACATCCATTGAAGCCAATGGACTTAAAAGGGTACCACTGCACTAATAAATTCTTTCCCAGTCAGAATTTACACAACCCCTCGTGGCAAGATCAGTGAACTATCTTGCATATGATGCAGAGACCTTGCTGAAATTGATCACATCTGGATCTGTTTCATGCCTGGATGGAGGACAACTTGGAACCCTCCTTGCATTCAAAGGAAGAAAGGTGGGATAGAAATTTAATAAACATCTAGCATGGAAAAAGAGAAATGTCCTCTTTACTTTCCATTTAATGGCTAGTATAATAATCATTATCAAGGCCCTCAGAAAAAGAGTGCCTAATAAATAGGAGAGCTTGGTGGTGGAAAACGTCAAATCACAGCCAACTTATGGACTTTCAAAGCAAAAAAAAAAGACATTCAGAGGTGGTTTGTCATTGCCTGCTTCTGTTTAGAAACCCTGGACTTCCTTGGTGGTATCGCACCAAGTACTAACCAGAGCCAATTCTGTTTAGTTTCCAAGGTCTGACCAGAGTGGACTAGTCTGGGCCATCCAGGTCAGGAAATATGAGAATCTAAACTGACAAAATTTCTTTGTATTGTGTTGATACTGAAGACACTTTAGCATTTTCCCATAACAGTAAGGGAGCCTAACGCAACATTTTTATATCTCCATGCTCATTTCCTTCAAATCCATCTATCCTAGTATAAATTGTACTTTCAGACACTGTTTTCAAGTCTCTTTGGAATTTTCTTTTTTTCAGGTTATTTCAAAACGTTCTCTTTTCACATTTTTTCCTTTAAAAAGCTTTCCTCTGTGCCCACTATATAGCATGCATATAGTAGTTTCAGTGTTCAAACCAGGGCTTTTTTTGAGCAGGAACGTAGATCTGACTGGCAAGTTATCAGGGGGTGTGGCCTAATCCTAAATCAGACTTTTCCCTGCAGCCACTGTGGCCGGACCTGCCTGTCCCGCATTGGTCTTGTCAGCCACCAGCGAGCCTGCAGCAGACGTGGACTATTGCACCCTTCTTAAATCTTCGTTCGCGAAGCCAAGCCGAGAGAGAGAGAGAGAGGCCTAATATGTAAATGAATCCCTGCTGGGCTTTTTCTACAAAAAAGCCCTATGTGAAACCATGGTGACATCAGGGGGAGTGGCCTAATATGCAAATGCATTCCTGCTGGGCTTTTTCTACCCAAAAAGCCCTGGTTCAAACCACTCATGTATGTTACTTTGTTGTAATTCTTATAACACCCCTGCAAGGTCAGTTATATTATCACCATATTACAGATGTGAAGCAGGGACAGTGCCTTACCAAAAGCCACCTAGAAAGTTTGTGGCAGAAGCGGAATTTGAACCAGGGACCTCCCAAATCCTAGTCCAGTCTCTTGTTGTTCTATACCAGCTCACCACTTCTAGTACTGGCAATAGGTAACAAACCATAGTTCACCCGAAGGATGAGAGTCCAAGCACTGGAAGGTAAAAACATATATTTCACCATGCCTCAGCTATAGGGAACCTATGATGCAGTCTCATTGCCGTGTATGTGGGGTTTTCAGGTTATTTCAAAAGTGAATTTAAAAAAAAAATATTTCATGCTTCACGAAATCTACATCCTATCAGTATGGAATGGCATTGTTGGGGAGGAAATATTACAGCTTTATACTAGACCCAGAGGGATGATGCTCTAGCAATGATGGAAATCACAAAAATGAAGCTGCTGTAGCATGGGGAACACTCTTCTCCCCCCATCTTCTCCTTCTCCCTTGTGCACACTTGCAAGCTATCTCTCCTTTTTCCTTCCACTCAATCAAAGTGGTTATTCAATTTGCTGTCTTATTTAGCCTTTCACCTATACTTTCTCACATTCGGCTAATCTTCCCCACCCCGAGTCCTTCCTAAAGATTGTTTGAGACAGCTTCATCTCTCCTCTTTTCCTCTGCTGACTGTCTTTTGCTTCTGCTAATTTCATTTGAAGCCCGTGATCCCCTTGGCCCTTAGCAGAATCTCATATACACATCTCTTTTTAAAAAAAATAATAATAATAAATCTTAAGAACAATGCCATCTTGGGTGAAGAGCACTTCTTTTCCCCCACAATCTTCTCTTACTATCTTTTCTTTGTTTCATCATTCTGTCACTTAACCCATCTCTGCCTCTTCCTTACTCAGGTCTGTCCTTTTGTTATACCCCCTTTAACAAACGCCTTGCCTTCCAACACATTAATATCTTTCTCATCAGCTCTGTCTTCAGCCTCACTTATTTAATCTTCCATCCTATCTCCTTTCCCTCCTTGCCTTTTTTTTTTGCTCCCTTTCTTTCATTCTATTTCCTGAGCCCTCTCTTTCTCTCCTGCTATTAATTCTTCCTATGTCCCTATTGCCCTTTGCATAATTTCTCTTGTTGTCTTCTATTCACGCTTGCTCTCTTTCTCTTTCCCTCCGGAAACACTACCTGGCTCATTGCTAGGTTTACCTATAGGCTATGCATTCCTGTTAGACGATTGACTCTCTAATAACAACACACAGATGTGCTTTAGGCAAGGTTTTAAAGCTGGTTATTACCGTTTTATAGGTAGATGGCTTCAAGATGCACGCACAGTTTCCAGAGGCAGCCGGCTCTCTTGCACTCAACAGCCTTATTCAGGCGAACATGAGACAACAGAAGGCCTTTGGAGTGGAGAGGAGAGAACTTTTCGCTGAACCTTTCATTGCCCTTTCAAATATCAGCTGTCAGATAGGTTGACCGGCTCTGGGGATTCGTACCTTGGAGTTCAAATCCAGCTCAGATCAATAGCAGCTAAAGAGCTGTTACTACTTGATAGTCTGTTTAGCAACACATGTGAGAGATGCTGGTAGTTGCTAAAATCACAGCTGGATGTCCTCAACACCCAGTTCAAGGCACATTTCCTTCTGTTTCACTGAGCAAACCAAAAGTTCACGGCAGAGATGGATTCTTTCCTGGATGGCATTTAGCAACCTACGGTATGGGCAACTTTGGAACACCCTTCCAGAAGCCATCAGGGCCCCGCAGGATTTATCGCAGTTCCGCAGGGCCTGCAAGACTGAACTGTTTCGGATGGCATATAACATCTAATGGGAGAGGGCTGCCACCACATCTGGATCCCTAGCGCTTTTATTACTAACTGCCTAGGATCTGTGCGCGTCAGAAAGACAATATTACATGATCTGCCTGAAGTAGCACCATCGTCGTTTATCGGATTGTTTTATTGTTTTAATATTGTTTCTGTTTACTGTTTGTTTTATGCTGTTAGCCGCCTTGATTCTGTACAGAATGGGCGGGATATAAATATAATGTAAATAAAATAAAACAAATAAATAAACAACTGGGTATTGTTCAATACATGCCCAAATGGTGGTTCAGCTCACTCTCAGTTTAGCACCTCTTCCCTCTCTTTTTGCATTTGTCCGCTTTTTGTAATGCGGGGAGAGGGGCTTTTAGCACCTAGATCGGAGTGGGGGGGGGATACAAGCATAGGGATGAGTTGGCAAACTGCAATTAAAAATAAAACAGACTTTATTTTTTTTTTGTGATATCTTTCAGGGCAGAGGTCAAAGATCAGTAGAATAAGGCATCTAGTGAGGTCCATAGCCTAGAGCCATCTGGCCTACCTGCCACCTCCAGGTATGGGAGATTTTCCCACAAGGCCCCTGCAAGGGAATTCTACAGTGGCCTCTCATTTCTTACTGGGAGTGGTGCCTGGAGATAGCATAGCAAGTCTCCTTCACACTCTTTTTTAAACTCGTTAATGCCAACAGTGCTTAAAAGAGTGTGAAAGAGTTGTACTGCAGTGCAGGAAGGTGTTATGCACACACATAAACAAGAGAGGCTGTGCTTGGAGGGAGGGCAGTGGGTAATATGACCGTTATTAGTATTGTTAGGATGCGTGGATACAGACTCTGTTCAGGACCATATTTGAACCATTTGTTCTTCAGCCACTTCCTCCAAATCTCTAAAGATGAATCGGGCGCGGGGGGGGGGGCGGTGGAGGTGATGTATCTTGCCTCTGAGTGCACACATATGCAAATTCACATATGTTTACTCAAGACGGGGGTGGCCAAACTGTGGCTCGGAAGCCTCATGTGGCTCTTTCACATATATTCTGTGGCTCTTGAAGCTCCCCACTGCCCCATTGGCCGGCTTGGAGAAATCATTTATCTCTTTAAATCACTTCTCCAAGCCAAGCCAGCTGGTGGCTTGGAGAAGGCATTTAAAGTTAAAGTTCCTTTCTTTTCACCTCTCCTTCCCTTCTGCTTCCCTCATATATTTGCTTTTTTCCCACCTTTCTTTCAATTTTTCCTCTCTACCTCCCTTGTGGCTCTCAAACATCTGATGTTCGTGTTTTGCGGCTCTCAAACTCTGACGTCTATTCTATGTGGCTCTTAGTTAAGCAAGTTTGGCCACCCCTGCTCTAAGGCAACTTGTACCACAACCATTCTCCACATTGCATCCTAGGTATACTCTGAATCTTTGATAGTGGTGTAGGAAGTTATGGTTTCTAATCAAACAACAGGAGGGGCCATGGCTCAGTGGTAGAGCATTTGCTTGGTCTCCAGAGGGTCCCAGGTTCACTCCTTGGCATCTCCAGTGAAATAATCTGGCAGTAGGTGTCCTGACCTGGGTAGCCCAGGGGCAAGCCCAGTCTCATCAGATCTTGTAAGCTAAGCAGGGTTGACTCTGGTAAGTACTTGCATGGGAGACCTCCTTGGGAAATAAAAAGTTGGGAGGCAAAGCAGACTTTATTCAGCCACCTCCCTGAATAGCCTTCAGTCCCCCAATAGGGGTCAATCACTAGAGGTGTCCATGAAGAAGACTCTGCAGAAGAGGGCAAACAAACTCTTATTTGCTCTGAAAACCCCTTGCTGAAGCTGCCATAAGTTGATTGCAACTTGGTGGCACATAAGTATATAATCAAAAGAACAAATAATACCTTTGTTTTTAAACTCATACAGGAAAAATCAAACCATCAGGTACAGTAAAGCCTTATGCCACATACAAATGCCTAGCTGAAGGACTTCTACAATGATTTCTGCATTTGAGGGTATGGCTGATAAACACACATCCTGATTTCCATCTGTTTAATGTTGGAGGCTATGCACTTATGTAAGCCTCTGCATGTCTACCAACCCATCTTATATACATTTATGTCTGAGCAACTTGCACTGATTTAACAACTGTAAATTTTGACTTCATTTCAGCCTTTTTTTTCTTACGTAAATTAGTTTTGGATTGCAGCCACAAGCCACTTTAAGTCCATTTTATAGCACTGGGAGCTGCAAAGGGACTAGGATGATGAGAATCAAAAAAGAGAACAGAACTCCTGTACCTTTAATGAAAAAGACCTCTTGTCAGGCAGAGTGATGGAAAAATCTGAAGCTACTAAAAATGACCTTTTCAGCATGACTACTAAGGCTTTAATCTAATGCACAATCTTATGGGAGTAAAGCCTCTTGAATTCAGTAGGACTTACTTCAGAGTTAGTATATAAGAGAGATCTGAACAGATGCTGGAACCCTGTTTTTCCTAGGTCATTCTAGTATTCGAGTAGTCATTTGGGCAAAATAGGTATTAGAAGAAGCCCAGCTGTTCATACAAAAGCATTTATTTGCACATGGATGGGGGACTACCTGAGGATCATCAACCTCAAAACATGGTAAGCAGCCCTAATTAAAGTCTCTTCATCATGCCGCTGTGACCACATAGGAGAAAGTAATTTTAAAAGTATGACGGAAGTAAGGTTTTCTTATGACAATTATAATTCAAGAAGCATTTTAAGGTAGATGCTGAGCTGATGTAATTCAGTACACCTTGCAGTGATGTTGGGTGTGTGGCATATGCAAATGAGTTATGCTAATGAGTTGTGCTAATGAGCTCTGGCACCTCTTTTTCTACTAAATGACCCCTGCACTCCTCCAAATACTTATCAAGGTTGACCCTGCTTAGCTTCTGAGATCTGATGAGGTTGAGCTAGCCTGGGCCATCCAAGGTCAGGGCCAAAGTTAAATAGTCTCCTGTTATTGCACAAAAAGGACTGCCTCAGACTTCCCCACTGTTGACCCTTTTTATTCCCTACCATTAAACTCTAATCCTAAACATAAGGAATAAATTCTGTTGCATTTAGTGGACCCTTTTAAGAAAGCATGTGAAGAACTGGACTGTCAGTGATTTAGTAATGTCTGCTTAACTGTGTCAGGCTTGCAAGACGTCTTCACGTTGCATTACATATTTACTGAAGGATCTGGCAGTAGTACTCCAAGACCATATGGCTGATGACATTCTCTTGGCTTTGCTTCATAGGAGTGTTCTTTTTAGAGCAATCCTAAATTTGCTTGTAGAAGAACACTCTTGAACAGAATTTGTCCCTCTTTTACAAGCTGCAGGTTTTCTTTTTATCAGTTTAGAAATAGTTCCAACTAATTAAATCATTTTAAAAAATGAAATCCCCATAACATTGTCAGATGTAATTCAATTAGCTCTTGTGATGAGGGCCACAGCACACTAGAGAAGTGTCTTGGGAGAGTCAGATGAAAGACATATACGAACAAAGCCTTCTGAAGGCGCCACCCTGCAAATAGGTAAGATCGATAATTGAACATATGCATACATTATCTGTTTTGCCCCCCACACACCTGATGCAATAGCCCACCTGAGGAGGGTCAGAAAGCTCCCATACTACCATTGTTTCAAAAGCTATTTAAAACAGAATGGTTCAGGAAGGCACTTTTATAAAGGGTACAAGACTGTAGTCTATATGCCACCATGTATAGTATGCATTAATCTGTTTCCTGTATTTATCATCCACAGCATATTGATGGAACTCTGGGGCAGTGATGCTCTGTATTCTTGGTGATGGTGAAGGGGGGGGGGGGCAGTGGGAGGACATCTTGTGTCCTGGCCCCACTGATGGACCTCCTGATGGCACCTGGTTTTTTTTGGCCACTGTGTGACACAGAGTGTTGAGACTGGATGGGCCATTGACCTGATCCAACATGGCTTCTCTATGTTCTGTTAGTTCATCATTTTCTATTGTTGTCATTCCATTTTCTGCTTCATTTGACATATAATATCTAGTACTTTTGGGAGGGGGGGACATTGTCTCTAATTCTTGTATTCATAGTCCTATTGCATTGCTTATTAGATGTCTCATGCTATTTAATCACATTGATTTACACTCTGTAATCTGCCTGGAGTCGCAGTGACAAAGGAAGACTATAAAGTAAATAAAATTTAAAAATAAACTGAAATTAATAGGCGTGTATTCTCTCATTTTCTTATGTATTCCCAAAGCTCTGCTACCTCATGGCAGTCTGAAATTCACCATTTACTTATTGATTTTATTTCCAAGTAAAATACATAAAATTTAAAAATTGAACTGAAATTAATAATTATGTATTCTCTTCTGTATTAACAGAAATACTGGTGACCAACGTTCCCTCTAAGCTGCAAAGTCTTGCAACCAAAAATTCTACTTTGTGAGCTACTGGCATGAAAGTTGTGAGCTACTGCATAAATTACTGCACTCTGGGGTCATCCTTCCTGAGCTAAGACAAAAAATGTATGAGCTGGAGGCTAAAAATCTGTGAGCTAGCTCACGCTAACTCAGCTTAGAGGGAACACTGCTGGTGACACCATGATTTCAGAAAGGAAGGTGAATTGTGATAAACAGAAACTCTCCACTATCTATTTAGTCCATTTCTAGCCCTTCCTTAAAAGAGCTCAGGATTACATCCCCCTTAAATGGAGAATGTCGTTTCTTGCGATATAGTTTAACTATGGATTCAGAAGGATGATTTTGACTATGTTAAGTCCACTCTCTTGGTTCAAACAATAGAAATCAGTCAGACCAGAACAAATCTCATCCGCTGAACCACCTCAAGAAAACTTAATTAGCCCTGACCTGGATAGCCCAGGCAAGCCCGATCTTGTCAGATCTCAGAAGCTAAGCAGCACTGACTGTGGTTAGCGTTTGGGTAGGAGACTTTCTTGAAATTCCCAGTCAAGAGGACAGAGGCAGGCTCTATTCAGCCCTCTCTGAATATCCTCCAGGCCCCAAGTAGGGGTCAGTCATCAGAGGTGGACATGCTTTCCAGGTGCAAATACACACACAAATATACAGAATACCCCCCCCCCCATAAGAAAGAAAACTTAATTGGGTACAACATCATGCCACCCCATATCCTGTGTCTAGTCGTTTTGTATAAACCTTTTATTTTATTAATGTTTATCATTAAACACAAATGCAAACAAGCAGGAACAAGAGAGAACCAGAAGATGAAATGAGACTAAACATTGTTTTACAACATTGATCAAGGGTTCTACATATTCAAGTCAAAATTGCATCTACATTTCCCAAAATCAATGAAAGGTTGTCGACACTTTCCAAATGCCTGTTTTCTGTTCTCCTTTTGAAAGCTCATGACATTTCAGTGAGTTTCTGTCTCTATTGTTGCAGTCTGTGATTCCCCAAAGGAAAATATGAAAACCCAAGAGAACCTGGGGCAGGGTGAGAGAATGTTAAGAACTTTTCCTAATCCCCAAAGGACCATGTTAAGGTTGTGTGTAGAGAAATCAGACGATATTCCCACTGATGTAAGTGAGATCAAGGGTATCAAGCAAAGGGTGAATTTCAGACTGCCATGAGGTAGCAGAGCTGGGTCATCCATCAAAAGGCACTGCAAAATATCTTTCTTGCACAACGGTGTCAATATCCACACAGAGCCTACACGGTTTTGGCTACGACTTTGTGTTCTACAAATATTATGCTGCTGCAGGAGATTAACACTGAAATTTGTCTCAAATAATTCTCCACTACACCAGAATAAGAACACGCAGCCCAGTTCTATCTGTATCTATCTGGAAGAAAGCCCCAATGAATTTGTTAATAAAATCTCAAGTATGGACGCATTGAATTGCATCTTGAGATCAAGTCTCTCCAGAGGTTTTTGAACGTGGACCCTCATTGGTTGACAATCATGTTGGGAGTACCCGATGTGATATCCCTGTGCCTCAGTCCTCCAGAAGCAAGTGACCACAAAGTAGGCAGGGGCAGGCAGGCACACACTAAGCTCCTTCCTGCTTATTGTCTATTGTCACAGTTTCCCTTTGAGAGGCAGATGAGCACTCCGAGGGAAAAGCAACTTCCTTCCTGTCTGTCTATCTCTATCTCTCTTCCTGCTTCCATGCACACAAGACGGAATCAGGATGCTCCTCTCTGCATCCGTCTTCATCTGACAGATAGATAGCTCAGGATCAGTGTTCCCTCTAAGCTGAGTGAGTGTGAGCTGGCTCACAGTTTTTCAGCTGCCAGTTCACACATTTTTGTCTTAGCTCAGGAAGAATGGTCCCAGAGCAAACTAATTTATGCAGTGGCCAAATCGCTCGCTCACAACTTTAATGTTAGTAGCTCACAAAGTAGAATTCTTGCTCACAAGCCTCCACAGCTTAGAGGGAGCATGGCCCAGGATTTGTCTCTTTCTTTCAGTCTGCACTATCAGACATGCAGTTCTATAATAAAGTAGTTATTGGGTAGTTTCAACTAAAAATGGTAGGTCAGTGTAACTTTGTAACTTTGCAATCACACGCAACTACATGGTCCGTTGAGACTCAATGCAAGCAGCTTTATGTGCTCTGCTAACTAAATAACCTGGACCTTCCGGAACCAATACCCACCCCAGCAAACTATCCATCTGAAAATGGGATTTATAGTGGCATACCCCTCAGAGGTCTTATGAGGACAAAGTGAACAAGGAAATGCTGTTACTTGCCCCTAAGGGATAGTGGGAGCTAAGTTATCAAAATAAGGTTACAATCCTAAATCTGCTTACTTGGGCAAGAGCTAGATTAGAGTCCAGTAGAAATTTAGAGACTAGCAAGGTCCTCAGGGTATAAAGCATCAATACTTCTTTTGTCAGACATGTGGAGAAACGCCATTTTATTCAATGTTGGTGCTTCATTGTGAGGGGTCAGTAAACCCCTCAGCAGGCTTTGTAGCCTCCCTCCAACCCCCCCTCCCTTCCAGAGCCAAACCAACAACGCTAGGGGGAAAGTCTCCTAGAGAGGCAGGAAGTGCTTTTGTTCTTTGCATGTGAGTTAAGCAGGAAGAGTTCTCAGTTTGCAGCTGGCGCACTGGAAGAGAGGTTGCTTGCCTGTAGGCTCCTGCCTGTGGGGGAGGCCTGCTCAGGAAAATGAGGCCTCCAGGCAGTAAGACAAAGTAAGTCATCCAAAAGGGCAGGGCATGTTTAGATCAGGGCCAGCAGGATGCGTTTATAATCAACTTTTCTTTGTTATGCTGTGTGCTGTGCGGGTGCTGTGCTAACTTTTTAAATGCAACTGCTTTTGTTTTGTTCTTCTTTTCTTCTCTTTTTCTCTTTTAAATAAATATATTTTTACTGTTTAAATGCTGGCAGTCAATCTCTGTACCACATAGATCCCCAGACCGCTTTAGACCACGCTGTGTTAAGAAGGGGGCCCCGGGGAAGGAGGAAGGCATGCAGTTGGATAAGGTGCCAATCCTCCAGGGGTGCCCCAAAGAAGTGCTGAGGTCTCCGTAAAACCCAAGTACAGGGTGGCAGAGGACCTTGAGGCCTGGCCTCATAGCTGGAGAGGGGGATTGGGAGTCCTGTTCCTCTCAATCGGAACCCCTAGACTGAGCAGGTGGTGGCAGCGAGCCCAAGGGGCAGGAGGAGAAATAGCTCCCTCCAGGAGTTGGCGACTCCATAGGGAGCAGACGGGACCGGGTCTGAAGGCAGAATCGGGCCGGTTCCGTCACAAGACACTTGGATATAAAAATCCTAGATATTCAGTGGAACAATTCAAAATCCAGTTTAGGACTTGTTTTCAAGAGTCACAGGGATCTACTAGCTGGGATTCTCCAAACCAAACCCCTGTTCTCTTAAGGCATTAAACTTCTGTCTAGGTTATACTCCATCAGACTGCAGACGGAGGATCACAAGCTTGTATGCACTTTTGCAAAAATAAATTCCCTGCATATTGAAAATTAGCATGTCAGGCAAAAGACCAATCTAGCCTTCCATCTGACACAGTAGTTTTCTATGCGGAAATTCCTGCAGCAGGATTTTGTAGTGTATTTATTTAATTATTTATACCCAACCTTTCTCCGCATTGGGGAATCAAAGTGGCTTACAATATCCTTCTCTCATCTTCAGGGCCTTTTTTGTAGAAAAAGCCCAGCAGGAACTCATTTGCATGTTAGGACACACACCCCTCACGCCAAGCCAGCTGGAACTGCATTCCTGTGTGTTCCTGCTTTTTTAAAAAAACCATGTAAACAAGGATTTTTATAAAATCCCTCCCCCCCCCAGGAGAAGCTTCTGATTTTTTTTTATCATCAAAGTGTAGTGTTTGATGGCCCTTTGGGACAGATACTGTGCCATGCCATTACCCTCAAGCCAAGCAGGAATGTCAATGTGACAATTAGCATGGATAAACATCACACCCTTTGAACCCTGGCCAAGCCAGCCAGAACTGTATTCCTGTGCATTCTTGCTCAAAAAAAAGTCCTGCTTGTCTTCCGTTTTATCTCCACAATAGCCCTGCGAAGTAGGTTAGGCTAAGAGAGAGAGAGGGACAGATTCAATCACCCCAGCAAGCTTCCATAGCAGAGTTGGAATTCAGACCTGGGTTTTCCAGATCCTAGTCAGGCATGCTAACCAATACGCTACAGGGCTAACAATGCTCTTCTGCCATTTACGTTGGCCAGGTTTCAGGCTCCATGGATGAGAATAAATTGACTTTAAAAATAGAAGCACTCAGAATCCAGTGAGTGGGCATTTCAACCTCCCTGGAATTAAATTACAGACTTAAAAGTTGCAGTACTTCAGCAGGAAAGTTTCAAAGGGAGACTTCAGGAAGAGATTATGGAGTTGGAATTCAAATGCAGATTTTGTATTATCATATTTGAACCCAATAGGAACTAGCTGCAAAAAAGTGATTGTTGGCTCTATACAGGTTCATGTGGTTCACTATTCAGATTCATTCTGCTTTGCTAATTCAGCAACAGCTGGCAGTATCCCTCCCTCACTCTGATTGGATTGTTTATTCTCCTGATTGGATCTTCAAGGGGTACTTAACAAACACATTGGCTGCATTCAAGCTTCATAACAAATTGTGGTTTATGAACCGAGTTTGATCAAACTGCTGTGAAACGTGATGTCCAAATGCAGTTGATTCAATCAATTAGTGTATGCTGGATGAAGTTAAACCAGGATTTTAGATAAGGGCTTGTAGTTAATTTGTTAAGCATGGTTTGTACTCATTGTGGTTTGTTGTGAAATCTGAATCCATAAACTATAGCAAGGCTCCTACCCCAATTGATTTTTTTTTAGTTGAGACTTACTTCTTGGACATCTCTGTGTGCTTTTACTGTCTGACCATGAACCCAGATCAGATTGTGCAATATCTTCTTGACTGGTATCCATAAGACTGCATAAGACAAGGCAGGTAATGAAACAGAGACAATATTGCTCACTTGAAGAATGCATTCAATTGCACAGGGGCAGAGAGTGAATGAAAGGAAGTAGTGCTACACTTTACAAGTCACTTTTATGACCCAGCTGTGACCCTGGGGGATACATGCCACTTATCTTCCAAATGAGATGATTTAGTCTGCAGACTGAGCAAAAGCAACTGCAAGTTGCAACAGCCTGGCAAATATAGCTGCTCATAATGAACATTTATGAGTATATAGGCAATCTAATGAGGAACTTGGCCTTGCAGGTAATGAAGGGAATTTGAAAAAGATCATTTTGCCTACCAATCATATTTGCCCTGAAGTTCATGAT
Source organism: Heteronotia binoei (assembly GCF_032191835.1). Classification (NCBI taxonomy): domain Eukaryota; kingdom Metazoa; phylum Chordata; class Lepidosauria; order Squamata; family Gekkonidae; genus Heteronotia; species Heteronotia binoei. Next base: position 65,716,197 of record NC_083234.1, read on the forward strand.
ATGCTTGCTCCCATGTCCACTACCTCTGTACCATTAGGTGCAACTCTGGACCAGTCCAGACAGGCAGCCAAACCAATAACTGTTTCGCTTCCCTTTCAGGTTGTCATAAATTATTGATGGACTATACTCATCTCGATGGATCAGAAACATGTCATATTCAACCTATTTTCTACTGGTCTATCTAGAACCAGAGGGAGGCCCTCCCCTCTTTTTTAGTGACTGCAAATTAAAATTGAAGATTACCGAGGGGGAAAAATGTTCCTCTATTCGACACCTGTAACGAAGTCTAATTCAATGTCTAACAGAGCAAGGATTTATATGTGAGTTAAATGTGACATATGACATACTTTGGGCAGATCTGTTTTACTTCCAGGCTGTTATCTACTAAGTTATCATTTTGATGCATGTACACACAAAAAAGCCCCGTTGAATCAGACCAGTGGTCCATCTAGTTCACTTCCTGTTTCTCACAATGGCCAATCCAATGCCATGCATGACCCAAATGGAGGGAAAAGAGGCCAGTGCTTTACCCTAACCTTGCCTTTGTATAGTAAGCTAGCAACTATCACTAAGGCCTGTGGCAGTGAGTCTCATAACTTCATAATTCATTGCATGAAGTTCTGAGAAGCCCCAAAATGTGTTCTCATTCCAGTAGCAAGGGCTTAAAGCAGATTCAGAAGCTAGGCCCAATATCACAGGAAGAGTGGAAACAAGCTAACCATACAAACTGGTTGAACCAGTAGGGTTGTCTACATAGACCAGAGCTTAACTATCCTGGAAGGCAAGGGGTCCCACCTGTTTTGGGGCTTCATCTGGCCAAGGCCTGATAGAGCCTCAATCCTGCTAAGGGATTTAGGCAGCAATCTGGATCAGTAGATTGAACATGGGCTGCTGCGGTGGTGCTTCTCTGTCACTGAATTGTCTCCTCTTGCAGCCACCATTCCTATTGTCCTTGATGGATGGGTGCGGGAGAATTTGAGGGATTGGTAGTCCAGACTCTGGCCCTACAAGATGGGGGACTGGCTGCTCTGGATTCTGTCATGTTTGCAGCTTGGGGTCTGAAGGGGGTCCACTGGTGCTGGAGGTTCCCTGAGCCTCCGGTCTTTCCTCAGAGTGGTCTCTGGCTCCTCCTGGTCACTGCTGAGGAATCTGCTCCTGAGCCCATCCCAGGTGGGTTCATGACCAAATGGACATGAAGGCAATAGGCTTCTCTTCCTAGCAGCCTGGTGCCTCTGAACATGAAGGTTTCATTGAATCTTCATTGCTAATAAATCTTGGTAGACTTATCTTCCATTAATTTTTCTAATCCTCTTTCAAAGTCAGTTGTACCAACTGCTGAACTATGACTTCAGGCTGTATTATTGTTGGAGTTATGGTCTTCTTATTTTAATCTGAATGTATTATGATTATGAAATATCTTAAATTTGTTGTTTAAATTGATATGTTTTGTTTATTGTTATTGCAATGTTTTAATGTTGTAAGCTGCCCTGAGCCCACTTTGCAGAATAGGACGGCGTATAAATCACAAATTAAATTAAAATTAAATTAAATCTAAGCTAGTGACAGTCACAATATCCTATAATAGTAGCAGTGCCTTTGACTTCACTAGACTTAGATGGGAGTAGGGGGATAAAAAAGCATTTAAAAAGCCCAGCAGGAACTAATTTGCATATTAGGACACACCCCCTGACATCATCATTGTGCTGCGCAGGGCCTTTTTGTGGAAAAAGCCCAGCCAGAACTCATTTGCATATTAGGCCACACCCCTGACAGCAAGCCTGCTGGGACTGCATTCCTGTGTGTTCCTGTTCAAAAAAAGCCTTGGGGATAACTGTACTTAGGATTGAACTATGGATTCTGCAGGTTATTGCCTGTCTCTTTTCTGCCCACAAATTTTAGTGCCCCTGGTTTGGGCACTATGGGAGAGGGAGACAAAGTTCTCTCTGTCCTTTTTGTCCATACTAGCCATGATTTTAAAAACAACTATCATGTCTTCCCATAGAAGTCTTTCCCCCCTTGGTTTAAAATAAGAGCTTTGCATGATTTAGCTTGTCTTTGGAAGGTGCTCTAATCTCTTGATCATTTTGCCTGACCTTTCCTACACCTTTCCCAGCTTTTGTTTCTTGATACGGGGAAGCTTGCAATGATGAAAAATTCAGAACCTTTTGCATATCGCTCTTCTCCTTCTTCCGGTGCTGTTCGTTAAATGAAAGTCCAGCGACGTTTGTTTCAAATGCCATCAGTTGCTCTGCTCCGGTAGACGTTCCTTATTTGCATTTGCAGCTTGCCTGGGGTTACTGCCTCTGCAGGCATCTGTATGCAGACATCTTAACTGGGAAAATACTTAAAGTGTCAATACACTCTCCAAGTTTAAAAGGAGGAGGAGAAAATAGCCACTTTGGTCTAAGTGGTAGCAGGTGGAGCGTTTGCCTTGACTTACAATCTTGTAAAGCTTCGGTTTTGGACAGCCCCTGGCTAATGCATCTTTCATCAGGCGTTGCAGAGGATGAGGGAGTTATTGCAAAAATATCAATAGCGGCTTGGAATTTGCTTTCTGAAGTGGTTTTCAATTGGCCCGATTACCCACGATAGGTATATACAGCACTGATCATTAAGATGCACTATATACGAATTTGCAATATATGGAACGATTTATACCGTCTGTAATGGAGCTGACAAATTCCAGGGCCGAGCTTGCGGAAGGAAAATATAAAAAAAAAATGAGTCATATTGCTCTGCTGTGATGTAATCTGAGGCTTATATTTCACCTTTCAAGATCCACACCAGCATCAATAACTCTGCTACAGAAGAACAGAGAGAGGTTTTCATACTCCAAAGAAAATACCACAGAATTAATTTTGCCCCTTAAACTGTGGTGTATTAAACTCTGTGCTACGCCTATATATTATTCTGCTGTGGTCTAGAGCTACACCAATACAACCTGTGGTGCCGTCAGCTTTCACAGGCTTTAAAGCTAAGATAAGCTTAGGTCAGCAATTCAGTGAAAAGACTTTCAAAATGTGTGGGGTGGGGGGGAGAAAGGCTCCTTAAGCAATGCCGGAAGTGACATTTACGATTCAATAGGCAGGATACTTTCATCTGGTTTAAGCTCTGAGCCAGCATGCGGTTTTATGGGGCTCTGGGATGCTACAGATGGTTCCCAAGGGAGAGAGTATAAATACATTGTTTAAAAGTCAGTATATCATAAACAAAAAAAAACTATTCAGCATTTTGAAACTGGGCATGCCTAACGGTCTTCTGTGGCTCATATATGAACCGTTGACACAAAACTGGGGCGGGGCAGGGGGAGAGAGACGGTTAATGCCTTAGAAGACAGAAAGAAAATTCCAATTGGCTTTGATAGTTTGCACAGCTGGAATGAAATTAACAAAACACCATTCAACCAATGCAAAGTCTGAGGCAAAAAATAATCATGAGCACAAAGGTACAGAATCATAAGCACAGATAAAGCCATCTGTTGGGAATTCTCTAGCTTTGGATTTTCTGCATTGAAGTGAGGGTTGGACTAGATGGTTCCTTTCAGCTCTAGAACTTCATATCAAACTGCATTGCAGTGTACGGTTTCTTCCAATGGGCAGTGGCTCTCTGGAGCCTCAGATCTTTTACCACAAGAAGTCAAAGGTTAAACCTGGGGCTTTTTGCGTGTTTTTGTACCACCGAGTCACATCCTCTCTCTGAAACTGAAAGGAATGCAAATTGAGAAAACCAGATAGACACGCTGACCTGGATAGCCGAGGCAAGCCTGATCTCATCAGAACTTGGAACTAAGCAGGGTCAACTCTGGCAAGTGCTTGGATGGGAGACCTCCTTGGAATACCAGCAGCTGGGAGGACAGGGGCAGGCTTTATTCAGCCACCTCTCTGAATATTCTCCAGGCCTCTAGTAGGGCTCAGTCAACAAAAGTTGCCATGACTTCCAGGTGTTCTCTCTCTCTCTCTCTCACACACACACACACGCACACAAATATATATAAAGAAAAAAAATTGGATAGATATACCTTCTGCATGCCTTAGCAACAAAGTGGTAGTTTGCACATTATAAAGTCATTTTGACGGCCGGACATGTTTATCTTCTTTTAACCTTTTGGAAGATTCTTTGGAGAAAATTCTTTGCAATGCATCGTTAGGGTGGCCATTTCTCCTCTTCTTCAGAGTCTCCTGAATGGAGAGACATATACATTTCGATTCTAGTGCCCATGCATTCCATTGCCAATGCATGTGCATGACTGTGCAGATGTCATGCAGTGCGCAGAATGCCATTTCACACGTTGCAATAATAGAGCTGTACTACTGCTAACTATGGATGATGGGTTAGATTCGAGTCCAGTATCACTCTAGAGACTAACAAGATATTGGGGGTATAATCTTTTGCGAGTCAAAACTCCCTTCATTGACAAAAGTTCTTGAAAGTTTATCCCCCTGCCTCAAATCTTTTTGGTCTCTACAGTGCAACTGGACTTGAATCTACTGCAGACCGACATTTCTACCTTCTGAAACTATTGATGATGGGCTGTCTGCTGCATCTTTAACCCAACAAGCAAACACAATCTTGGCTTTTGAAACATGCAGAGCAGGTAACAAGAGACTTAACAAAATCAGCAGTCAGGGTAAGTGTCTTAACAAATACAACAGTCCGGGTGTCTATATTCTTGGTATGAGAATATAGGTGTTTCCAGCACATCCCTGTTTTCATCAGCACCACGTAGGAGGGTATGTGGCTGATCCGACGCAAAAGTAAATGCTAGACTAACTGCCCAGCTGTCTAATTAGTTTCACTGCGTTCAGAAACTGACCTCCACTGTTTGCTATGCCTGGTTTCTGTTTGTTGTAATGCTTTGCAAATTTTGTCTGCGTTTGGCTCATCCTGGCATTCAGAGATGAAAGACCTGGAGAAGAACTCCTCCACTGCTTGTACATCATCTACACTTCTATTGAAAATTGCCTTGAATCATAACAATGCATTACAATTTGTTTGGAATGAAACTTCACGTCTCGCAGTAGCCGTTCCCTCGCTTTCTTTCTGGAATTACTGTGAGTGTGTAATACATAGGAAGATGAAAGCCTTTGTGTTGCTTTTCTAATAAATTAAACCAACACATTAAGCGGCTGTAATTAAAAGTGGTTTTAGAAATGCTTGACCAATGTGCGGTTAACGCAATGCATTAAAATAAAAATAAAACTCAACAAAGTCAAGTACTAATCCCATTGAGTCTCGTGCGTTTTTTAAAGTTTAAAAATACTATTGAGCTTTGAAAATAAATATGCATACACAAAGCTGACAATACAAGACGGTACTCCTTTCTTCCAAAGCCTTTCTCAAATTAACAAAATGCCATCTCGGTGACATACATGATAGAATTGACCACAGAAGATGAAGCACATTTCTAAACAAGGTAGGTACCTTGCTGAGAGTTTAACCTTTGGTGATAATTCAAGAATGACCTCATGAAATCAACTTCAGAAGCTCAAGAGCCACAAGGCACGTGCCCTTTCTATTCACATTTTGGCAGGGACATGAACCAAATGGAAATTGATTTGATTTGATTTATTAGATTTATATCCCGCCCTTGCCGCCGAACCAGGCTCAGGGCAGCTCACAAGAATAAAATCACAATAAACATTAATTAAGCATTTTAAAATAATACGATATTCAATAATATAGCAGTTAAAAACAGTTTGGCGCTAAGATTATTAGTTTCGGATGGCTTTCAGTGCTCTTAGGTATCCTTTGTATTACAATGGCAGGAATTCAGTCAAAGGCTAGCCGGAATAATACTGCCTTGCAAGACCTGCAGAACTGGGCAAGATCCCGCAAGACTCTAACCTCCTCTGGTAGTTGGTTCCACCAATAGGGGGCAGCGATCGAAAAGGCTGTCTCCCTGGTGATTTTTAATCTTGCCCAGGACCGGTGCGTGGGAGTAGGCAAAGTAGGCAGTTGCCTAGGGTGCCACCTGGCCTAGGGGGCACCACTGGGTGCCCCCTCCCAGACGCATGACTCCGGCTCTTGACCACTGTCACCTTGTCCTCTCCCATCACCAAGCTGCCCTCGACAAAGCCAAGTCACCCCCCTCTGCCCGCTGCGTGACTTGGCCTCCCACCTCATCCTATCCTGCCACCCTCCTTCCCGGTGTGGCCGGCAAGCGCTTCTTCTCACAATTTTTTTTTATAACATAACATTTTTTAAAAAAATTAAAAATCAGTACATTGAAAATGTGAAAAGTTTCAAGTTTGGCGCTCTTCAATTACCCTATATTTTGAGTAATGGGGTGGGGGCGCTAGTGGGTGATTGGCCTAGGGTGCCAGAAAGCCTAGCACCGCCCCTGATCTTGCCTCCCTCGGCTCAGGGATCGATAGTAGATTTTGTGTTCCAGATCTGAGTACTCTCTGAGAAACATGTGGGGAGAGATGGTCCCTAAGGCAGGCAAGTCCTCGACCATATGGGAGAAGGAAACAGACCAGCAGGCTGCTCTGCACTGCTTTTTACTCAGGGCAAAATTGGAGGCTCTGCGGAATGAACGAAAGGGGAAGGGCTAGGCGTGCAAGTAACTAAGACACATTATCTGGTTTCTCTGTTTGTATCTTCCTACTTTAGCTCACAACAATGATAATAAAAATCACAATATGGTGCATGAGATGGGTCTGAAGATAATCAGGTAATTATGAGCAGCAGCAGTAAATAGAGAGGGTTTTACAAGAGGTAATGCATAAGGACAGGAAAATGACAAACAATGGGGGGCGAGGAGAGAAAAGTCACTTTGCTGTCATGGGAATTGCAAGATGGGCTGGTTGTTGAGCAGCGTTTTACCGAAGAACCACATATGGCCCATGCATTGTGGTTTAGCCTCCTCCTATTTTTCCAGGGGAAAAGGTTGGAGAATAACCAGCTAATAGGATGTCCCACTGGGGAATACCCCGGTATAATTTTAACTGGCCCCTGATGGTCAGCTAAAAATTTCTAAAGTGCAATAAATTTTACCATCTGATAGTACATCTCTCATTTGCATTTTATGCGTAAATTGTAAATACACATATTTACATATAATGTAATGTGCAAATCTACTACTTGCATCTGATGCCACAGCTTGGCCTGTAACTGAAAAGTTCTTGATGCAAGATCAGTTTTATTATGGAGTGGATCTCCACTCTTAGCCTTGGAACCAATGGCTTGGATCCAGTGCTGCACAAGAGGACACCTAAGCAGACTCAGCACAATCTTGTGCAACATCTAGCACTTTCCTCTCTATCTATTACGAGGCCCAGAAATTGGTTGCAAAATATCTTGAACAAGCAGAAATGCCAGTGGGGATACAATGAGTTTTAGCTCAAGCGACTACTGTGGTTTATTTCTTGCATTTCTGCTTACTCAAGAGCCCTGTCGTCACCAGCAGAAATTTCAAGCTGGTGTCTGGAGAATAGAATGATCTGTGACAATACAGAAGTTGGTCTTTTCTGGCTTAAACACTGGTTGGTTGGTGCTATGAACATCCATAGCTGACTTAAACTGAGTTGGACCATAGCCCCCTTTAACTACAATGCTGCCCACTCTGACAGTAACTTTACAGGTTCTACAACTGAGCAAGGTTTTTCCTAGCGCCTACTTTGGAGGTGTTGGGAATTGAACCTGGGTCCTTCTGCATGCATGGCATGTGCTGCACCACTGATCTATGGGTTCTTCCCAACATCACTGGAAGGTGTTTTATAGCAAGTAGGTCTTTGGTCCTTCTAACTCAGTCATGCTCATGCTGTCTGCGGCTTTCTAGGGCCTCTAACAAACAAGGGTCTTTCCTAGCACCTGTTGCCTGGGGAGCTTTGAAATAAAGAAGCCAAGGACTGTACCTGAGAACTTCTGCATGCAAATTATGTATCCCACCCTATGCCCTCCCTTCATGCTGCTTGGCTTTATGGGAATCTAAAGATACCAGACCTGCACCAACACTCCCCATGAGCTCTTTGGAGTTGGGGCTTGGGGGGGGAGGAAATGTTGTTGATGTTTTGACTTCTTTTCTGGGCAAAAAGCTGGAAGTGATGCCCAATGCAAAGATTTGGAATCTTCCAAGAACATTGCTGGAGGCATGGCAGTGACATCACTTCTGAGTTGTTGCCTGGAGGTGATCTCAAATCATCAGCAATCACCACCACCACACATTCTCCTTATGCTGCTTACTGGAGCAAGGCTGGGCAATGCAGCACGGTGGATGGTGCTCAGTGGTAGAGCATCTGCTTGGTAAGCAGCAGAAGAAGAAGAATTGCAGATTTATACCCCGCCCTCCTCTCTGAATCAGAGACTCAAAGCGGCTTACAATCTCCTTTAACTTCTCCCCCCACAACAGACACCCTGTGAGGTGGGTGGGGCTGAGAGTGCTCTCACAGCAGCTGCCCTTTTAAGGACAACTCTTGCAAGAGCTATAGCTAACCCAAGGCCATTCCAGCAGCTGTAAGTGGAGGAGTGGGGAATCAAACCTGGTTCTCCCAGATAAAAGTCCGCACACTTAACCACTACACCAAACTGGCTCCCAGGTTCTACCCCTGGCATCTCCGACTAAAAAGGGTCCAGGCAAGTAGGTGTGAAAAACCTCAGCTTGAGACCCTGGTGAGACGCTGCCAGTCTGAGTAGACAATACTGACTTTGATGTACCGAGGGTCTGATTCAGTATAAGGCAGCTTCATATGTTCATATGTTCACCCCTGTATTGAACTCCCTTATGACAGCTGCAGGCAACCCTATGTGGGACTCCCATGTAATCACCCATCCAGTTATTGACCTGGCTAAGAACTGCTTTGCTTTAACAACAAATAGCTTCCTGTGCCCTAGACTATTTGCTTGACTTCACATTAAACATGCTGTACCGTCCTTGCTGCCCACAACAAAAAAGGATCCAGCTAGCCAGTTTCTTAAAGTCTGCCCTTCGAAGCCCTTTAGCTGGAGAGATAAGAGCATATTTCTGCCAAAAACTCCTCTCCTTCCAGAGATAAAAGGAACTTGCAGTATGCATAAGTCCTGGATCACTTTGTTATTAATCAACATTTGCATTAGAAGCTTAAACTTCTTTGAAGCATTAAATATTCAGGCCCTGAAAGTAGGGGAAAGAGAGTCGGAGGAAGAGGTGGGGATTGTTATTATTAATACCACTCGGCAGCTAAGATAGATGGCTGGAAGGAATGACTGGTGAGGCTGCAGACACTCTATCTTTTAAGCAGGACAGACTGTGCAGATGGATAGGCAGATGCCAAAGTGTGTTTGTCATACACGCATCAAATCCTTTTGGATCACACCAAGAAAGCCAATTGTTGCTCATTGGACAAATCACACAAAACCCCCCAAGAGGGCAGGACAGGGTGGAGGATCACAATTAAAAATTTTCACAGGAAAGGAATATTGGGGATATCTCATGCTTTATGGTAGGGCTGGGCTGAGACTGCGAAACAGAACAGAAGTTTTTTTGGGTATAAAAGAAAAAAACTATTTCTGGCAACTTGATGCTGGCTTACAGCTGGAGGATAGCTTTAAAAAAGCTTGAAAGGAAGGAAAAATTGTGTTGGACGACCAAGAGCTAAAGACTCTTTAACCAACCATGTTTACTATGCAAACATTTTGCCAGCAAGAAAGGCAATGTTGGACAACATTGAGGCTTTAGGACCTTAAAACAGCCTGCCATGGTGTAGTAACAGTAACCGTAGACCCTTCCCTTTCTCTACAGCAGGAGTGGCCAACGGTAGCTCTCCAGATGTTTTTTGCCTACAACTCCCATCAGCCCCAGCCATTGGCCATGCTGGCTGGGGCTGATGGGAGTTGTAGGCAAAAAACATCTGGAGAGCTACCGTTGGCCACCCCTGCTCTAGAGGGTGGTATTGGTGACATTGGACCCCTGCGAAAGGACTGAGTCTTCCCCCTGCATCCTTTGACATGCATACTACCTTAAGAAGCCACAAAGTTGGGTATCCAAAAACTGGATGAGTGAAATTTGGTTTTTTTAGAAATAAATTTAACCAAAACATATGCATTTATTACAAAGTGCACTAAAACTATACCTTAAAAACATTGGCACAATCTTATCCATCAATGGGCATGGAGAAAACATCCTGGAGGTAAAAGTAAAAAAGTTTTAGCCTGCCAAAACAGCTGCCTTGAAGCAAAACAAAACAGCAAAAGCAGAATTCAAACCAGCAAGTTTAAAAGAACAGATAGCGGATAGAAAAGAAAACTTAGCTCTTCATGGAGCACAACAGAACACCATCGCCCAGCATTGCCACAAGCTGCACCTGAAGTGGTGAATCTCTCTCTCTCGGCTTGGCTTCGCGAACGAAGATTTAAGAAGGGTGCAATAGTCCACGTCTGCTGCAGGCTCGCTGGTGGCTGACAAGACCAATGCGGGACAGGCAGGTCCGGCCACAGTGGCTGCAGGGAAAAGTCTGATTTAGGGTCGGTTCTGTAGCAGTGCGATTCTTCCTCAATCTCCTTTTGTCCTCAAGACCAGCTATGCGTGCGTTCTCAAAGGAAGAGACAGCCTGGTGGATGGTGTGTCTCCATGCTTTGCGATCTGAGGCTAGGTCAGACCACTGGTGATGGTTGATGTGACAGGTGCCAAGGGATTTCTTCAAGGAGTCCTTGTACCTCTTCTTTGGTGCCCCTCTATTTCAATGGCCGGTGGAGAGTTCGCCATACAGGGCAATCTTGGGAAGGCGGTGGTTTTCCACCCTAGAAATATGCCCTGCCCAGTGCAGCTGCGTCTTCAGCAACAGTGCCTCGATATTGGTAACCTCCGCCCGCTTGAGGACTTCAGTGTTGGTCACAAAGTCACTCCAGTGGATGTTGAGGATGGTGCGAAGGCAGCGCTGATGAAAGCGCTCGAGGAGTCGCAGGTGATGATGGTATAAAACCCACGATTCAGAGCCGTAGATGAGGGTTGAAGTGGTGAATACGTGAACTAAAAAGCCCTGAATCTATATGACCTGATAAATTTAATTATTTCTAGATTAAAAACCTTGATCCAATAAAACAGAACCAATAATTCACTATATCTAAGTTTGTAACCTTGAACCACATTAAAACAGGACCAAATGTGATAGTGTCAAGGCAGGTTGATTATAAGGCATTCCAGATAACTCTGTCAATTAAAGGTATTGTGGGCCGTGGGCAATGGTGTTCTATTGTGCTCCATTAAGAATATGTTTTTTTCTCTCACCCAACCTTTGGATACAGGCTTTGCTGCTTCTTAAAGTTGGGGTTTCCCCCCTTCTGTTTTGGTTTGCTATCCTCCTACAGAGTAATGTACTGTCATCAGGACTTTCAGAATTGTTTTTCTTTAATTTACAAAGGGGGGGCCCTGCATATCAGAAATATCTCCCAAGCATGTAGGCCCCTCATTTGCTGTCTGAGGATGGCCCTGTTATGCTGCCTTACCAAAAGAGCATAGGATCATCACATTTTAGAAAGTTCATTCATTCATCTATTGATTGGGAGATGTATATCCTTCCTGTTCAAAACTGCACTCAAGGTGGCTTGCATTATAGCATTGAAAATGGAAGACATTTGTTATATTTAAAAAAAAAACTTTGAAAATCTCTTATTGGTAAGAACATAACCCCCCCTTGCAAATCAGAAAAAGCGGTTAAAACTGCAAAGAGCAGGGCTTTTTTTGAGCAGGAACACACAGGAATGCAGTTCCGGCTGGCTTGGTGTCGGGGTGTGGCCTAATATTCAAATGAGTTCCTGCTGTGCTTTTTTGACAAAAAGCCCTGTGCCAAATAATGGTGCTGCCAGGGGTGTGGCCTAATATGCAAATGAGTTCCTGTTGGGCTTTTTTCTACAAAACAAGCCCTGGAAAAAAGCGAGAACAAAAGTCAGTATTAAGATCAGCCATACATGTAGTCGATCTGGGGGAGGGGCCACTTTGTTTAGGGCTGCCAGTAAGTTTGCAGAAGAGAGAAACAAATCATGGGCTTTTGAGGTTTCTGAACTCTGTCACCATCTCCTCTTTTGCCCTTATTAACTTCCAAGCAATAAACTAGCTTCTTGAAAATGATGAGAAGAGTCCTTTGTTGTATCAACATCCTGTATTTCCCTCCAAAGGCTACCCAAGGGACCCAGCCCTTCATGTACGGTCCCTGCCAAACACAGCAGCAACAGGATTTTAATAAATGAGCAATATTAATGTTGCCTGCATTATCTATATGGAGGGTAATAAATGAATAAATGGGTTAATTATATCCACCACACCGAATTTAATTAGAGCATCTCTGTTCTCTCCATTCCAGTCAGAATCTCAATTATAAATCTCTAATTTGAGGGATTTTTACAACACGGATGTAAAAATTTGCTCTAGGCTTATATCTGACAGACACGTTCTTGGCGTAGGGAACAGGCTTTTTTTTTTTTAAATTAATAAGTTTGTTTGGGATGGCAGGACTGGAGAGAAATAATATTAAAACGGCAGGATTTTCTGCTAATAGGTGAATCAGTCACATCTAGGTCAAGCTTAATAAAAGCTGAATAGCAGCTCATGAACTTTGCGACTGGCATAGCCAGCAACCCAGTCAGAACATGCGATGTTGGAGTGGGACCTCATTCCATCTAATAGCCAACTTGATGGTCAAGTGATGACCACTCACAGATAATCTCAGGGTCCCCACACATGTGCGAGAACTCTCTGGCTATGCAGAAAAAAAATATTACTCTGTGAGTTAGAAAAAGATGTCCCGTGCAGGAAAAAAAAAATTCCTAATGAGGACTGAGCATGCTCAAGGAGGCATAGAATTCTGAAGGGAGGGAAGGAGGAAAATATAAAGGAGGGAGGAAATTGGGTTGCTCAAGCCACTAAGCAGCGCATACTGGCCCTGTGAGCCTAGCTGACAATCTAGGCTCCTGGAAGCTGTCTGATCACATGGTTCAGCCCCATGAGCCTGGCCAGTGAGCTGAGCTCCAGGAAGCTATCCAACAGCTTTGGGAGGAGGGTAAGAGCCATGGCCACCCAAGGCAGAGCTACACTCCAGTGCACTCTGGCTCAAAAAAAAAAAAAAGCCCTGGTAGGGGGCATCTTTTGGAGGCAGCCCAGGTAAATCCAGTGTTCGTGAACAACCGGCATACTTATGTATAAGTATGGGCTCAGCTCACACACACTCTCAATCAGCTACTGTTTTCATGGTGGCTTACAAACATGAAAAAAATGTACGAAAGAGCCAACCTCAACCTGAGTTACTAATACCATTAAAAAGTCACTGGAAAAAAACATCAAAACGCTGAAAAATAAATTAGCAAGAAAACAAGGTAATAGAAAAATGCTCCCTCAAATTCTAAAGAAATTTACAACCAACAGACTTCTGGGAAAGTATGTTGCGTTTTCAAGTTAAAAACTCAGCATTATCTGGCAGCAGCAACAACTGTAATAAAAGCAGGCAGCACAACATATCTTAATGACACAGATTTTTATCAGCCAATTGGTCGTGACAGTATTAAAATGGATAACACAGAGAAGAGGCAGGTTAAATACATACACAGTACAGTGATCATTAAATCAACACTACCATTATACTTTGTAAGCCATCTTGAGCCCTCTTTTGGGGAGGAGAAACAGCCCTTTTTTGGGATTCACACGCCCCCCCACGTGTCCAGTTGACAGATGTATTCCAGAAATACCATGCCTGGAACTTAATTCTCAGGTGTGTGTGAACCCAGCTCATATTGGCACTGTGACATGTGGACAGCAGGACCTTAAGCTTCCTCTAAGCTGCAGATTCTTGTGAGCAAAAAATCTACTTTGTGAGCTACTGCATTAAAGTTGTGAGCTACTGCATAAATTAGTGTGCTCTGGGGTCATCCTTCCTGAGCTAAGACAAAAATGTGTGAGCTGGAGGCTAAAAATCTGTGAGCTAGCTCATGCTAACTCAGCTTAGAGGGAACACTGTTCCTCACCATCATTTTCTTGATCCGAAAGCCTCAAGATGTCAATGTTTGCATCAGTTGGGGTTTTTTTTTAGAAAAAGCCCAGCAGGAACTCATTTACATATCAGGCCACACCCCAACACCATCATTATTCCACAGAGGACTTTTTTTGTAGAAAAAGCCCAGCAGGAGCTTATTTGCATGTTAGGCCACACCCCCTGATGCCAAGCCAGCTGGAACTGTGTTCCTGCTCAAAAAAATCCCTGGCCATCAGTACATGAACTTTTCCAAATAGCAGCAATTTCTGGCAAGGGGAATGGCATAGCCTTTAAACTCCCTCTCCCTACACATCACAGCCCCAATGTGAATTGAGTCCACATGTACCTGGGGACACTGGTGAACCTCTATGGCAGCCATGTGGGGTCATGAGCACTTTGTAACGTGTGAACTGGCCCTCGGTAATAGCATGTGTTTACTGCTTTTCACCCCACGCTCTTAACCATGACTAGAGGAATTTCCAAGTGTGTTATAAATGTGTGAGGTTAAATTTCAGAGACCATTCTGTGAGTGTAAAGTGCCCTCAAGTCACAGCTGATTTATGGAGGGGTTTGCCATGGCCTGCTTCTGCATAGTAACCCTGAACTCCCAAGTACTGATCTGAACAGACGCTGCTTATCTTCCAACATCTGACAACATCCAGCTAGCCTGGACCATCCAGGTCAGCATGAGATGATCTACCAGAATGCTTCAGGAATGAATAAGAATGATAAAGGAAGTATGTCAATTTCTAAGCCGGCGGCTTTCCAGGAACATGCACAGAAATTATTTAATTCTGAAGTCCTTTAATCCCAGCAAAACTTTCATTGATTGCGATTAACTGTGTGACTGCAAGGCCATCTGCCTAAGTAGCCTTTTGGTCCACTGAATATATTTCCTGTTTCTTCCAAATGCTTTATGTGGTTATTCTCTTGCATCTAGACTGAAAACCCCATGTTGTTCCTGGGTAGGGATGCCAACTCCAGGTTGGAAAATTCATGGAGATTTTGGTGGTGAAACCTGGGGTGGGTGGGGCTTGGGGAGGGACATCAGCAGGGGATAATGCATACACTCCATCCTCCAAACCGGCCATTTTATCTAGGGAAACTGATCCCTGTCACTTGGAGATCAACTGTAGGTCCAGATCTCCATGCCCCACCTAGGTATGCTTGTTGGGGGTGGGATACAGGGGCAAATGAGTTTTCAGACTGAGCCACAGTTTGCAGATGACAGTGTAGGATGCCAATGTACATATCCACCACTCTGTTAGATGCGTACACCCAGGCCTTGGATTCAGTGGGAGCTCACAGGAGCACAGCTCCTGAACCTTTCTGAGAGTTCCACCTCCTCCTTCCCACATTGTCCATTGAAAAGTAGGTGCAGCTGCATAACAATCCCTGGATGAGCACCACCTATTTTTCTACAAAATGACCCCTACATACACCATTATAAGCTTGGCAAGAACTCTAGGAGAATTTTATTCCAAACTCTCACAGAGAAAGCTTGCAATTAGTAGTCAACTCTAAGTCAAGGGGAGTTTTCCAGTCATTTCCTGGACTGATAATGATAGCACAGGATTTTTCGAAAGGTCATGGGGGAGTGGAAGTGGATGGTGGAAGTGGATGTGAAGCAAGCGCTCTTCATTTCTTTCCCTCTGTCTTATCGTAGACAAATGCAGGATATTAGTCCACTCAGAAGCATAAGAATACACTGAGAAGAATCCTCCATAGGACGCTGCTTCTGCATGTAAAGCGTGCCCCAAATACATATTCCGTTGCTAAAATAGAACAGGCCTATTGAGTAACACCTACCCTGCGCTTAATGAGCAGATTACCTATGCATTTATGTTGATGGAGCATATGGGAAATGCTTACAAAGCTGCAATGCTGCACCCACAAGTGAAGAAGTATACAAAGATGCTTGGGATCCAAATGATCAAGAGAAATATGAAACCTAAGAGGACTGCTTGCTAAAAGGCCACACTGTAATGTCATGATGGTTAAAAAAAAATTACAGGTCTGATGTACTAGTAAATAGCACAAGATAGAAGGAAATGTAAGTTTGCATTCTAGCTGTGATCCTTTCCATCTCAACTGGGTTCGGCTCCAGCTGAGAGCCCCCCATCTGTTTAATTTCTAAATCTCATCAGACAGAGGGCAGGAAGCAATTGGCAATGAATCTCCTCCCCAAGAAACATTTTGATTGCTTTGTGTTACCTTCTGAACCACTTTGGGAGCTACTATTTGGCTAAACAGCGGGATAAAAATATAATAAATACATACATATCAAACTGAAGTGCAAGGACCATTTGTCTGAACTAGTACTGCAAGTCTTATACTCTGGTGAGCCATAAACTCCCTTTGTGCAGCTAATTGTGAGAAGACAGAGATCGGCACAATCCAATTTTTTTAATGACAAGAGAGACTCTCAAGTCTGTTTTCATTTCACATGTGCTCCCCTGATAAATGGTTTCCTTTCGTCCTTTTAGAGGATATTACATATTCATGGGCAAGATCTACTGGGGAAACAGCAAGTTGCTGCATTGGAATTTGGAAGAAGTTAGGGCTTTGCAGTTTGGCTCCAATTTCTTTTGGAAAACCCATAGCACCCTGCCCCCCAAGGCAAGCAGCTGCAGCGGAGACAATAGCAGAATGTGCTAATATAGTGCCTCAGGGGCTGGGTAGAGATGCCAACTTGGAGATCCCCAGAATTATAGCTCATCTCCAGGCTATAGAAATTAGTTCCCCTGGAGAAAATGGATTTTTTGGAGGATAAATTCTATGGCCTTGTACTCCACTGAGGTCTCTGTCCTCCCCAGATTCCATCCTCAAGTCTCCATGAGTTTTCTAACCTGGATCTTGCCACTCTACCCCCTTATCCCCTGGTGAAGCACAGAGTGGGAGAGTCAATGCCATTTAATGGTTAGAGTGATCTGGGAGACTCAAGTTCAAATCCCCAGTCTGCTATGGATGACCTTTACCGTTTTCGCACACAGCTTACCTCGCAGTCACAATCCTGTTCCCTCCGCAGCATCTGTCAGATTTCCCACCATCTGCGCCGGAGTTACAGGAAGTGCCGCGGCTTTTGCGTAGCAAATGTAAACTGGGTTTTAGTGGTTTATGTTTGCTACGCAAAAGCTGCGGCACTTCCTGTAACTTTGGCGCAGATGGTGGGAAATCCGTCCAGACACTGCGGAGGGAACAGGATTGTGACTGAGAGGTAAACTGTGCGAAAACGGTAAAGGTCATCCATAGCAGACTGGGGATTATGTTTGCTAGCAAAAGCTGCGGCACTTCCTGTAACTTCGGCGCAGATGGTGGGAAATCCGTCCAGACACTGCGGAGGGAACAGGATTCTGACTGCAAGGTAAGCTGTGTGCGAAAATGGTCTTCGTCTCAACCTAACCTACTTGGGAAGGATAAAATGGAAAAGAGAACAACCCTAAACTTCCCTTGTTGGGGCAGGGTCTTCTGCAGTTGCCAATCTGCAAATGGGCAAAATCAACAACTGCTTGTACACTGGCCTTCTCCATTGTGGGCCTTGTCTTGTGGAACAGTCTGCCTGAGGAGAAAAAAAAGACGACTAAGACTGCAGATTTATACCCCGCCCTTCTCTCTGATTCAGAGACTCAGGGTGGCTTACAATCTCCTATATCTTCTCCCCCCACAACAGATACCCTGTGAGGTGGGTGGGGTTGAGAGGGCTCTGATAGCAGCTGCCCTTTCAAGGACAACTCCTGTGATAGCCATGGCTAACCCAAGGCCATTCTAGCAGCCACAAGTGGAGGAGTGGGGAAGCAAACCTGGTTCTCCCAGATAAGAATCCGCACACTTAACTACTACACCAAACTGGATCAGGAAGGTCAGGACTTAGATGGACCAAGGGATGGAGTAATTCAGTATAAGACAGTTTCATGCAGGGCTTTTTTTGTAGGAAAAGCCCAACATGTGTTCATTTGCCTATTAGGCCACATCTCCGACACCAAGCCAGCTGCAACTGCGTTCCTGTGAGTATCTGCTCAAACACCCCCCCCCCCCGTTTCATGTGTTCATATGGGGTGGGGTGGGGAGAGGGAAACAGAAGAATTTGGGAAAACGGGCTGCACATGTATCTAGGAATCCTGTATGTGCAGACTGGGGGGCATAGGTAGGGTTGTCAGGTCTTCTCTGGCCACCAGTGGGGGGTTAGGGTTGCCACTTTCAGGTTGGAAAACTCCTGGAGATTTGAGGGTGGGGTCTGGGGAGGGATCTCATTGGTTTACAAAACAATAGAGTCCACCCTCCAAACCATCCATTTTGATCTCTAGTCTGGAGATAAGCTGCAATTCCAGGAGTTCCCCAGGTCCCACCTGGAGACTGACATCCCAAGCAGGAGCCATTTCCAAATGGTTCCCCCTTCCCATTATTTTTTGTGGGCCCTTAACTTGTTTCCATCAAAGACAAAACTCAAACATGTATTGCAAAGAGCAGGGAGGTTGGAATACAAATATAAATGAGCCTCCTCCATGGTGATGTAGAAACTGGCTACCTGTGCATTCGAAATAACCTTTAAAAACTTAAAAGGCTGAAAAGCGCTTTAAGTAGCTTGGGCCAGAGGAACCGACACCACCTGTTCCACCCCTGTTCTGATGCATTAGCCAAACACAAGAGATGTGTTTACTTTAGATGTCTTGTTATTGTGTCTCCCCTTTTCTGACAGCCACCCAGAGAGACAGAGGAACATGATGAAATGACAAGAAAAGTCACTTATCAATACCACAGAGGATCTGAGTCATGCCTGCATTCTTGAAAACGGCTCTTTTCTTTCGCTCTGGTCCAGTCTGGCGGCACTTTTGATTTTTGTTGACAAGAGCATGGATCAGAGATGGGTCCTTGGCTTTCAGCCCAGCTGCCTGGCTCGCTGTCTCTGCTAGGCAGCATGCATCAAAGGCCTGCCTTGGCAAAAAGGGTTTCAGCAGCACCTCATCCCCGCTGCCTCTTCTCTTCCTCCTGGGTGCATTTTCTCTGGGAAATATAATTTCCACTAAAATGCAAGATGAAGGGGAAGAGGAAGGACGAAGGATGAACTTCAAAGTGATGTGCAAGGGTTAAAAGATAAAAGGGCGGGGGAGGACCTGGATCTAAAGGGGGTTGTATCATTACAAACATTTTCATGATTCTCTTTGCACAGGAGCAACTCAGCTTGATGCCAACTCCCTCTGTTGGCGACATTTGGGAAAGCATGCCTGCCATTCCCGTAATAAGCAGGCAGCCGCACCTGTTGTGAGTGCTTAGAACAGAGAATTCGGAGCTGCAGCCAGCTTTTGAAAGCTTTTTGTACAGATAAACCCCAAACAGACACAGGGAATCACCATGGTCTATGGACAGAGCTTCAGACTTGATCTTGTGTTCAGGCCAGGTTGCCAGTCCTGCCTGCCGTCTGCTAAAGGGCTGTGTTTAATGTGTGGGTTGGCTCAGATGTTCTCTTAATTAAGCCCTTTTGTTTCACACATTGGGCATGATGCAGCCTCAGAGGAAGGCACTGAAATCCCGCAGATCTCTAAGGAAGAGTTCAACATATGTGAGCGTCTCTGTCATTAGAGGACATGGGACTTTGGAGGTGTTTCAGCAGCTGAGTGGTGCTTCTTGCACTATCCTCATGAACCAGCTCAGACAGGCAGTGGGGTGGGTGTTGGTGGCACACTGATATGCATCACAAGGGCATAATCTAACACTAAGAAACGCTTGCAGGCTCAGACCTAGCTTGCGACTATGTGCTAGAAACCCCAGTCTGAACAATTTATTTGGGGTCTGGGATATTTTGCTTAGTGTGAATGTGGCTGTTATGACCTGTTTTGCCTCAGGAATTCCTGTAATGAAGCTCAAGAATTTTATTTCTTTACTTACACCATGTTTTCCCTAACCTTCTTCCTAGGATAGGGAAGAACATGGAGGAGGCACATCATGGCTTGTGCTATGATGTCACTTCCAGGAAAACCAGGATGTGATATCAGGTACCTCTAGGAATCACCAGGACTTCTATGGTAAACCCTGGAACTGATGTCACAGCACATGCAATGATAACCTTTAAAAAATTCAGAGCCATGACAGGCAGCACTGATTGCAGCAACCTCAGAAGAGTGGCAGCTAGGCCTGGTGAGCTGATTCAGCCAACTTGTGGCAACACAGTCCTGTGGCACCGTTCAGGAGCCTAATGCCAGGCCATGCTACTAAAAATTAATCAGGGAATTAATGGCCCATCAAAAGGACTCGTTTGCTGTTCCATTTGTTAATAGTATGGAATGTACTGTGGATGCATTTAGTTGCATTGGTATAATAAAGCAAGTAGCAAAGGCTCTAGTATAACCAGATGTTAGCAGGGTGTTTTTTTTTTATAGTTTACATATTGCCTGGTGTTATTCAAAGAAAACATGAGAACCTGAGAGATTAGATTGCTAGCCTCCAGGTGGGGCCTGGAGATCTGCTTTCACAACTGATCTCCAGCTGGCAGAGATCAGCTCCCCTGGAGAATATGGCTGCTTTGAAGAAGAAGAATTGCAGATTTATACCCCGCCCTTCTCTCTGAATCAGAGAGAGCATCTTACAATCTCCTATATCTTCTCCCCTACAACAGACACCCTGTGAGGTGGGTGGGGCCGAGAGGGCTCTCACAGCAGCTGCCCTTTCAAGGACAACCTCTGTGATAGCTATGGCTAACCCAAGGCCATTCCAGCAGCTGCAAGGGATGGACTGTGGCATTGTATCATGCTGAGGCCCTTCCCTTCCCCAAACCTCATCTTCTTCTGGTTCCATCCCCAATGTCTCCAGGTATTTTCCAAGACAGACCTGGCAAACCTACTGAGAGAGGAAGGAAGGAGGGAGGGATGGAAGGAGAGCAGGGAAGGGAAGCACTTTATTATGGACATGCTTTTGAAATAATGCATTTATTTTTTATGGACATAAAAGGTGGAGATGCTGGGAGGAGGCCACACTCTGCCTTGCCCAGGGCTTTAAGCTTCCTAGATATGTCTCTGAATACAGCATTGAACTAGGATTGGGGAGATCCATCCATTAAGCTACCTCTGTGCCTATGATCCAGTCACTCTCCCTCAGCATTGTTACGTGGATAAAAACAGAGGAATCTTGAGCTGCTGTATGAAGCCAGATGCTCCTGTGAAGAAGGGCAAGATAGATAATAAAGAGGTAGGTGACACCATGCGGCTAAAACCAGGAGCAGACTGGAACCAGAAATTCAGTTTGAATCAAGTAGGAAGGTTCTACATGGGGTTAGATGGAACACTGGAGGAGGGGAGCTGGAAAGTTACTGTCTGGGAATTGGATGCTACGGCTTGTTGGCAGAGCACACAGCCTCCAATCGATGGATCTCAGGAAGGTTGGGAAATGACTTTGCTTAATAGTTTGGAGCGCCACTGCCAGCTGTAGCAGACTGGTGGTCTTCAACCCATGAGTCTCAGAGTCCAGTATTTTTTGCTGCTTTTTGGAAGGACCCCATTCATAGTTCTTGCCTTTCTTAACATGCAAGTAGAGAGGAATGCCAGAAGAACAAGTTGAGACCACTTGGGAGGGAAGAAGGTTTCTCCTAGATTCTGGCTCTTGACTTGTTCCAAATACTTTTTGGAGGGGGGGGCTGCTGCTTCCTGTTTTGGCCTTGAAACTGGCGAAACGGCTGACTCCCTCTTTTCAGTTTTTCAGAGAGTTCTTTTCAGAGAGTCAGTTTGGTGTAGTGGTTAAGTGCATGGACTCTTATCTGGGAGAACCGGGTTTGATTCCCCACTCCTCCACTTGCAGCTGCTGGTGGAATGGCCCTGGATCAGCCATAGCTCTCACAAAGGTTGTCCTTGAAAGGGCAGCTTCTTTGAGAGCTCTCTCAGCCCCATCTACCTCACAGGGTGTCTGTTGTGGCGGGGGAGGTAAAGGAGATTATTGTGACTGCTCTGAGACTCTGAAATTCAGAGTATGGGATGGGATATTTATTTATTTAGATTTCTATCCTGCCCTCTCTGCAAGCAGACTCAGGGCAGCTAACAGTCAGTTCAGACATCTATAATTACAGTATAAAACCAATAAAATACAATTCCTGTTTAGTGATTTCCATGTTGCTGTCCAGGGGTTGAGGATGGGTCCTTGGTCTGGGAAGACTGAAGACCCCTGGAACTAGATGGACCAATACTCTGTATCAGCATTAAAGGCAGTTTCTGACATTGGCATACATTAGCAGCTGTGCCACCTTCAAAGGAGTGTATTTGCTTCCACTTATCCTCTTCTTATATATTTGCAAATAAAACAAAGACATCATCACTATTCCCTGCTCCTGCTTCCAAAGAAATCAGATCTGTAACTTTTGCGCTTCTCTGCTCTAGGAAGTCAGCATCATTTAGCCGCTAAGCCTGACTTAGATGACCGAACTGGGTGCAGGGAGGTTCCCCAACTGCCCAGGTTCTGCAGGGATTTCCCCACCCACAATATCCCAGTCAAAAGAAGTTGAGGACTGAGGAAACAAAAATGGCTTCCTCTTTGAACCACAAGGAAAGATGGAGTATAAATATTCGAATAAACAAATATATTTCATAGTGATGCTCTAGGAATCCCCCCTGTAACGATTAGGGGAAATTCCTAGAATGTCACCTGGAAGTGACATCGCATCCTTCCCAAACTCCACTTTCCCCAAGCACCAATCCTCCAAATCTCCCATCATTTGCTTAGACAGTATTAGATGCTCTAAGTGCAGGTGGCCATAAAGTCAAGCCAAGCTAAAAATGCATCATAAGGGGCCATACCAAAACACACACAAATCTACAATCTAGTAGGCGGGGGAAAAACATTGAGTTGTCTTCTCCCTTAAGGATACTGTAAGGCTTTGGATTCATTCCCTCTGTTTTTTTCAAAAGCCCATCTGAAAGTTGCATCCAAGCACTGCGCAAGGAACCCCGCCATGCTTTTTTGTCCCCGACAAAGCTGTGCTTCAAAGTCTTGCCTCAAAACGGTCTCAAGCTTGAGTCAGATGCAGTTCCACAAACAAATCCAGCCCTCCTCTGTTCTTCTGGGGAAGGGAATCCTTGTCTGTGTGTTGCTTCTCGCCTCTCATAGAATCAGAGAATCATGTTTGTCTGTGCACAAAAGAAAAGGCTGGTTTTGAAGGGCTGCTTTCTCCACAGCCATTGCTGGGCAAAGGGGAGCTGTATAGAGAGCATCCACCAGCTCTGGAAAGGGGTGTGACGATGATGGGCCTACTAAAAAATTATAAAAGGAATTCAACAGTTGTGAGGAAAATGGGGGGGGGGGGGGGAAACCAGCAGTGGCACCAGCTGTATCGTCCAAAACATTTTTTAAAAATTCCCATTGCTTGCCATACGCTAGGTTTTTTTTGGGGGGGGGGGGGGGGAGAGAAACTGATTTACAAATAAATAAGATAGTTGGATCTGCTTGCTGATCCGGTGGAGTATAATTTTCTTGTGGTATGTGCAGATGCACACAATTTTAGCAGTGAGTCTGCTGCGGAGATTTGTATTTGTTATTTCTCCGTATTTCGGAACAGGAACCTACCAACTGCCTAGGGTTGCCTCCGTACAGGTTGGGGCTGGAGATCTCCTGGAATCCCAGCTGATCTCCAGATGGCAGGGATCAGTTCCCCTGAAGAAAATGACTGCTTTGGAGGGTGGGCTTCATGAAATTACACCCTGCTGAGGTCTTTCCCCTTCCCAAACCTCACCTGCTCCAGAGTCCATCGCCAAATCTTCAGGCATTTCCCCAGTGGGAACTGGCAACCTAATTTGCCAGTGGATGAAGACTTTTTTTGGTTTGGTTTGGCATAACACCCATAAATGTCATCGACTCTCCTCCCTGGTTTTCGTATTGTGTGTTTATGTGCTTATATGTTGCGCTGGGTTATTTTATATATTATTTTGAATGTTGTTTTAATGTTTGCTGCCTTGGGGACTTTCTTTGGTGGAAAGGTTGCATAAAAGTGTTTTAAATGAAATAAATGAATCTTTTCCTCCACATCCAGTTTAGCAGAAGCTTGCTTTGTTTTTCTGCAGGAGGTGGATTTGCTCAGCTCTGGTGGTCAGGCTTCAAGTGGCTTTCCCAATCTGGTTAGCACAGAATCTGACCTGCGAGTCAGTCCTGCAACTTTCTTCTTCTTCTTCTTGCATGGATTAGCCGGCTCATAATTCAGTCATGAAACTACCTTTCTTTTTTCTCAGAGTAGTTTTAAAAACATGGATTGGCTGACCCGTAAGTCAGTCATGAAATTACTTCCCTCTTTTCTCAGAATCGTTTTAAAAGGTTGTCAAGAAGATGTTAAAATTAAAATGTCACTGCTTTAGTGCATGAATACAAAAAAACAGAACTGTAGAGGACAGTGTGCCAGAACGATGGGGAAAGGCAGGACAATGCCGGATTTGCTGTATGCTTTTTTTTTCCCATTAGAAGAGCAAAGGAAGAAGCTGAGTTCATCCCTCAGCAGAAAGAAAGCATCTTCTACTTGAAGATTCATTTCACATGAACCGATGTGTATATATATATATATATATATATTTCATCCAGGTATTCCCATCTGGTAAACATGCTGTTAATTTTGTAGGAGCTGCTCATGCATTCTCTTTTTGTGATAAGGTTGTTTGTGAGATGACATTGATTTGATTGCTCCCCCGCCCTTTCCTGGTGTCAATCATTTATGGAATGTGGGTGTGGTTTAGAGCAGGATCTCTTCATACAAATTACAGGGCTGCCTCTCAAAAACAGCAGGTCTGTCAAGGATGGGGTGGGAAGCCACAGAGAAGGCTGCAGAATGATGGGATGACACTGCTGTGCAATCCGAGCGTGACTGCTTTGGGGGACTAATTGTCATGATGCATGCATGGACAGATGTGCACATTACTGCTGATGAATAAAACACCGCGTGCACAGGCAAAATGCGCAAGTGAGAAACGAGATGCTTCAAAACCTGCAGAAGTGCAGCGGTGCTCAAAACGTCAGTTGATGATGATGTCTGCACAGATAGACATGTCGCATGGGTACTCATACTACCTCAAGAATAGTTCATTAAATCGCTTGAGAGCCAGTTTGGTGTAGTGGTTAAGAGGGGCAGTCTCTAATCTGGAGAACTGGGTTTGATTCCCCACTTCTCCACATGCAGCAGATGGTGACCCTGGGACAGTCACAGTTCTCTCAGAGCTGTTCTCTCAAGAGCAGTTCTCTCAGAGCTCTCTCTGCCCCACCTCCCCCACAAGGTGTCTGTTGCAGGGAGAGGAAGCAAAGGAGATTGTAAACTGCTCTGAGACTCTGGCTGCTTTCACACATGTTGGATAATGTACTTTCAATTCACCTTAACAGTAGTTTGCAGCTGGATGTTTCAGTGTGAAACAGGAAAATCCATTTGCAAATGATTGCTAAAGTGCATTATCCAACTTGTGTGGAAAGCACCTCTGAGTGAAGGGTGGGGTATAAATCCAACTCCTCCTCCTTGGAAGAAGATGCTCCAAAAGGCTGTAGACATAGGCAATCTTAAGCAAAGTTGCCCCCCCCCCCCTAATTCTATTGAGGCTTTAGAAAGCTGGAATTCTGCTTAGGATTCCTCTGGAAGAACAACATCTGTTGAATGGGGTGAGCAGATCTAACTACCTTACAGTTTGTTCCAAATGCATTTGAAACAAACAGACTGTTCAACCTGCATAGCTAGCACCCTGTTGCTATTTTCCCCCCAATGGAAGCATCCTCTTTCCGTTAGCAAATTACTAACAGTATTCAGTTATTACCTCATCCATCTGGGTCCTGACATGCTTCAAAAGAATCTTTGTTCCTGGGTAGAGCTCTCATACTCTTAAATGATACACAACAGGTAGAAATGTAAAAAGGTGGAGTCTTCCGTGAGTTGTGGTGGGGATAAAGCTTTACTAGCTGATTTTCTGCAGTATCAGTCCTGATTAGAATTTGGCACAGGAGACCACCAAGGAAGTCTAGGGTCGCTACGCAGAGGCAGGCAATGGCAAACCACCTCTGAAGATTTCTTGCCCTAAAAAGCCTATGGGGGTTGCTGTAAGTTGGCTGGAACTTGACAACACTACTTTCCACCACCACCCGGAAAGTGACGGATCTGAAAACAATCTGTCTGAAGGACCATCTCAAGAACTTAAAATAAGATTCTTGCTGGATCAGAACAATGACCCATCTAGTCCAGCATCCAGTTTCTTACAATGGCACAGAAAGGGCTCCGTGACCAGAGCAGGGCACCATCGTATGAACATATGAAGCTGCCTTATACTGAATCAGACCTTTGGTCCATCCAAGTCAGTATTGTCTTCTCAGACTGGCAGCGGCTCTCCAGGGTCTCAAGCTGAGGTTTTTCACACCTACTTGCCTGGACCGTTTTTAGTTGGAGATGCCGCAGGTTGAACCTGGGCCCTTCTGCTCACCAAGCAGATGCCCTAACATTGAGCCATCATCCTTCGCCAACTGAGCCATCGTCCTTCCCCAACAGGACAAAAGGAAAAAATGCTATATCTAACAGAGGTTGAATGAGTGCAGTTGAAGGTTTTTATGCCAATGGAGATAAGTATAACATCACCTGGTGAATAATGCCTCTATTAAAAGGGCAGAGAATTTTTTCCTCCAGGTTTGTTGGCAACCTTAGGCCAAAGCATTTCCCTACTGTTTGGTGCCAGAGAGCCAGTTTGGTGTTGTGGTTAATTGTGTGGACTCTTGTCTGGGAGAACCAGGTTTGATTCCCTACTCCTCCACTTGCACCTGCTGGAATGGCCTTGGGTTAGCCATAGCTCTCGCAGAGGTTGTCCTTGAAAGGGCAGCTGCCGTGTGAACGCTCTCAGCCCCACACACCTCACAGGGTGTCTGTTGTGTGGGGAGAAGATATAGAAGATTGTAAGCCACTCTGAGTCTTTGATTCAGAGAGAAAGGCGGGGTATAAATCTGCAGTCGTCTTCTTCTACTACTGTTGCCTCAGCATCTGAAACTCAAAGATATATTGTCAAAGGTATATTGCCCATGCAAGTTCCATTTAGCCATCACGGCTAATAGACATTTCCCATATTTCTGTTTCAAACATTTTTATTAGTAATATATGGCAATATATTCAATTTCTTATATCATTAATAACTACTCCCCCCCATATATTACTTTCTACCTACCCCTACCCCCATTACTTGACCCCCGCCATGTACTAAATTCAAAACATCATTATAAAAGTTACCCCTAATTAATAAGAACCAAAGTTCATATCCTTCTCCCACTTGTACTTAATCATCATCAAAGATTGTCCAATGTCCTTTTACTTTCCATTCTTTTTCTACATATCTTCTGAACTTTTTCCACTCCATCTTAAATACTTCTAAATCATAGTCTCTTAAAGTTCTCGTTAACTTATCCATTTCACTCCATGTCATAGACATTTCCCATATTAACTTGCCCATCTGTGAAATAATTGTTGGGGACTTTCCTTGGTGTATTCCTGCCTTCAAAACTTAGGCTGTCTACCAAGGACAGGGTCTTTTCTGTGGTTGCGCCCTGTTTATGGACTGCTTGATGAGGATTTCACCAGGCATTGCTTTTTTATCAATCATTATCTTTACCATCTTTTAGATGCAGGCTGATCTGATCAGTTTAGCCAAGCATTTCAGTGTTATGGGTTTTATTGGGTTTACTTTCCCCCATTGTTGATGTCTCTTTGGGTGCGGTCAGACGTCCAAAAAATCCATCAGCAACCCATCTTTAAAGCGCTGTCATTTCGTATGTCAGATAATCCGCCGCATCCTGTTTCCCGATCAGACAGATGCTGCTCCGATGGCATGCCGTGTGGATCCCGTCCCCTGCTCGATCACACAGCGCCCTCCGGAATTTCTTTCAGATGGCGGCAATCCGCATTAGCGCAGGCGCAGTTGTGTTTGCGCTGGCTGGCCTAATTTAAAATGGTGCCAATCCAAAGTAGCGCAGGTGCGGTGCTGCGTTCTATGTTTCTTTCTGGCCGCATGCGCGTGTGTGTTTACCTGTTTGCGCAGGCGCACTGCTGCGTGCTGCAGAGGGTGTGTTTCTGCTGAACGCATGCGCGTTTGCAGTAGCGGGGTTTCCGGCTGTTTAAACCTTTTTTTTTTGTTTCCCCGGCAGCTCTATCGATATATCGATATATCGTTGTGTCGAAATGGAATCTGATGGCCTTGTCACATTAGCGTGCGCGCCCACCCTTCTTTTGAATTATCCAATCAGGCGGCAAAACAAAAGGCAGGTCGAGAGGGCACAAACTGTGCAGGGCAAGAGCGCATAACATCTCTGTTGCATGGTTGACAGGGCGCGTGGAGGAGTGAGCTCGCACACGTCTATCCAGGAACCGAAAAGCAGTTATCTGTATAAGCAGCCCCGTTCTCACATGTCTGCAGGCATTCTAACTCGGTAGACTGCTCGCTAACACGGACATTTCCCCTTTTCAGCTACCCCTCCAGGCAGGGAGATGGCGACCGGCGACCTGACATGTCATGCGTCCTCTCGTTGCTGAGGATCGCGATGCACGTATCGCTTTTAAATGTACCGATTCACACAGATGTGTTGCAGATGTGTTTCTCCGTTTGCACTACTTTTCGGAAAAGATCGCCTCACATACTGGAAATCTCGATACTCACATATCGAAATTTCGATATATCGCTATTACGCAATAAACTAAAATATTAAAAAAAAAAAAAGGCCGGCCACGCACGCTAATAAGCAATTTTTTCGAGTTCCTTCCTTCGATGGCGCAGTGATATGCATTTTGTTTGTGGCGGGAAGCTGGAAGCGGGAAGCGCTGTTGCGACTCAGCAACGATTGCCCATTCAGATGCTCCAGAGCGCTCAGGAAGCGCTCAGGAAGCGTCTTGTTCCGGATTAAAAGCAGTAGCAAATTAATCCGCGAGCAAGGCGCATCAGCGTGGGACGGGCACGGGCTAAGCACGCTTGACAGATGCGGACGTGTGAACGTCCGGGTAAAATCCGACATGCTTGCGGGCTCAACTCATGCCCGTAGCGGGGTTTTTTGGACGTCTGACCGCACCCTTTGATTGCTTTTATACATTGGCCAAATGCTTTAGATCTGCAGTAGCCTCTAGGTATTTCCTTTTGGTAAGAATATATTTGATAACTTGGTTTTCAAGCACAGCTGTTTTATTGCTTTTGCTGAAGCGAGCCTAAATTTACTAGCCTGTTCATTCTACTGATCCTAGAATCAGCCCAAGGCTGCTCTGTTCCTTTCCCAAATCTCAGCTCCAGTGGAGAGGTGGTTCCAGTTACTCCTGAACTTCCTTCTCTTGCTCTGCTCTTGGTTTCTCTCACAGAGATACAAGGAAGTTCTCCTGGGCTTCAGTTGTGTTATCCCAGTTAATCCCACCCACCCCAGTTGAGGGAAGAAATTATGGATCCTTCTGGGTTGGTTATTGGAGAGAGAGAGAGAGAGAGAAAGAAAGAAAGAAGGAAGGAAAGAAAGGAAGGAAGGAAGGAAGAAAAAGAAAGAAAGCCAAGGTTCCACGCCACTGTTCTTCACTTCTTATGGATGTGTGTGTGTTTGGCAAAAAGGAAACAAATCAGAAACAACCCCTAGACCCTCCAAGCAATCACTTATAACCATTCTCAAGTAGAATTTACAATGCAAATAGGATTTAATTCAACAATTAGGGATGCCAGCATCCAGGTGGTCCTGGGGATGTCCCAGAATTACAGGTCATCTCCAGACTACAGAGATCAGTTCCCTTGGAGAAAGTCCCCTGGAGAAGTTCCTGAAGTTCAGCTTTGGAGGTTGGACATTGTACTCCACTGAGCTCCCAGTCCCAGCCAGGTCACTCAGTCCCAATCAGGTCACCTGGAGGCTGATATGATCCCTACTTCAGTGTCATTGGAGGGGGGTTGGTCTGGAAGAGCTGGTCTGCTGACTCCCCTCTCTGTGTACCCTCTTCGTGTACCTCTGAATCACTGCAGAAAGAGAATGTCAAGCCCTTCTCTCAAATGGCTCCTGTATTCCATTCCAGGGAAACGGGGATGGAGAGACTTGTTAAGACAATTGTTGTGATGAAGCACTGAACTCATAAACATTTCATTGTATTGAATGTCACGACTCCTCAAACAAAGCAGTGGGGGAGATATGTTGAGTTAGGGAAACAATCAGCTGCCATCTGGAAGCGGGGGAGGTGGGCATCAGTTGCCCCCCCCTCCCCTAATTCCAGACTGCTCAGGTGCAGTCTGGAGTGCTTGATTTCTGGATGACTCCGCATCACTCAGCCGCTGGGAGATTTGGAGCAACCATTCAGCTGCTTTTCTTTTCTCTTTGTTTAACATTTATTGAGTGTCAACAGTTCGTGAGGCACGGCTGGAAAAAGAAAAAGTGCCGAAGCAATGCAGTCCTTGCCCAAAGGGCTTCCTGTATACACAAAGTTATTTCAGGTGATTTGTCCTCCTCGTCCGGGAAGCACAGTGCCCTAGAATTAACTCCTTCCAATGCAACCCCACCCCCCTGCCCCCGAGATCCAGGTATTGCCACAATACAGCTCTTCAAGGTCTCTAGTATTTTGTGGTGCTTCCAAAAAGCACGCTTCCTTCTCCTCCTTTGGGCTTGGTCTTCAGCCAGATGAAATATTTCTCAAGTTTCTGAGGCAGGGGCAGCAGCAAAGGAGACAGATTTCAAAGGGGCAAACTGGGTATTGCATGCATGGATTAAAAACTAGAAACGACCTACCAGCAGGCCTCATTTTGGGCAGGAGCTCACAGGAGCAGAGCTACAGAACCTCTAAATTTTATTGTGTTCTTTCTTTCTTACACCCCCCCCCCCCCAATATTTGCTTCTGGGCTCCAGGTGGGAGCACATTCAGCCGGGACTCCGGGGACTGCACTGGCTGCCAATAATATACCGAGTTCGGTACAAGGTGCTGGTTATTACCTTTAAAGCCCTATATGGCCTACCTTAGGGACCGTCTCTCCCCACATGTTCCTCAGAGAGTGCTTAGATCTGGTTCTCAAAATCTACTAACAATCACCAGGCCGAAGGAGGCCCATCTGAAGTCAACCAGGGACAGGGCCTTTTCGATTACAGCCCCTTCCTGGTGGAACCAGCTACCGGAAGAGGTGAGGGCCCTGCGGGACCTTGGGAAGTTCCGCAGGGCCTGTAAGACAGTCCTCTTCCGGTTGGCATATAACTGACCGGTACCTGAAAAACCCCAAAGGAAGGTTGCAGGATAGCACATTGATAGATCATTGTCTTGTTTTAACCGCTATTTAATGTATTTTAATATTAATTAATCTTATTGTTAGAATTTTATGTTGTGAGCCGCCCTGAGCCACCTCGGTGGGGAGGGCGGGATATAAATCGAATAAAATGAAATGAAATGAAAATGAAATTATTTAACCCCCCCATGAGAATTTTGCTGAACTCTAAGATTTGACAAACGTTCTAATATTTCCTCTCCTCCTCGCCCCCAAAAAAGGGGAAAATAACCCAAACATATAAAGCAGATGGATGGAAATCTTCATCATGCCACTGTGGCCACATAGGAGAAAGTAATTTAAAAAGTATGATGGGAGTAAGATTTTATTACGACAATTATAACTCAAGAAGAAGACTGCAGATTTATACCCCGCCCTTCTCTTTGAATCAGAGACTCAAAGCGGCTTACAATCTCCTATATCTTCTCCCCCCACAACAGACACCCTGTGAGGTGGGTGGGACTGAGAGGGCTCTCACAGCAGCTGCCCTTTCAAGGACAACTCCTGTGATAGTTATGGCTGACCCAAGGCCATTCCAGCAGCTGTAAGTAGAGGAGTGGAGAATCAAACCCAGTTCTCTCAGATAAGAGTCCACACACTTAACCACTACACCAAACTGGCTGTCATTTTAAGGTAGATGCTGAGCTGATATAATTTAGTACACCTTCAGGTGATGTCAGGGGGTGTGTGGCATATGCAAATGAGTTGTGCTAATGAGCTCTGGCAGCTCTTTTTCTACAAAATGACCCCTGCCTACCAGTGCAGGAATTTCAAGCTATGCCCATCTTTCAAAGCTGCCAATGGTGCTGAGAGGTGAGATAATAATATGAAGGGGTCGCCCTACCCTCACATGATGCTACTTATGTGGGTGTGTTGAAGATGCAGAGAGTCCAGAAACCGCTGTTGGTTAGCAATGCCCTGAAAACGGAAACTTATTTATTTATTTAGCGGCAAACTTTATATCCTGCTTTTCTGCCCAACCAGGGCCACCAAGGTGACTATCAATTAAGGAACCAAACATTCTAAAAACAGTGTAATAAAACCAAGTAAAAGCAAAACTAAAATGCACATGTTAAAACAAAAAGAACCACCCTGACCTGGAGAGCCCAGGCAAGCCTGATCTCATCAGATCTCAGAAGCTAAGCAGGGTTGACTTGTGGTTAGTACTTGGATGGGAGACTGTCCTTGAAATACCCATTCGGGAGGCGTTGGCAGGTTATTCAGCCACCTCCAAGCACCCAGTTGGGGTCAGTCACCAGAGGTTGACATGACTTCCAGGTGCGCACACACATGCACACACATGAAAAATACAAAAAAAGGGAACAATTAAAACAGATGGGAGGAAGGAGGGATCATTCAGGGAGTGAAACAAAACGGTTTCACCTATTGGCACAAGGCAGGGATAGAGGGGGGACAGATTGCTGAGGAGGGAGTTCTATAATTTTGGTGCCATGACTGAGAAGGCCCTCCCTCAGGTTGCTACCTGCTTCAGAAGGTGGGGCACCCAATGCAGGTCCTTAGAAAATGACCATATTGATCTCGTAGCTTCATACAGGAGTAGGCTGTCCTTCGTGTATGCAGATCCCATGCTGTCTAGAGCTGTAATGGTTAGCCCCGGCACCTTGGATTGTGTCCAGAGACAAATCAAGAGCTACTTTAGATAAGCCAAGACTGACGTGATTTGATCCCTATGATCTACTAATGGGCTCATAATTTCCCCTCCTTGTAATGCTCATTACATGTCACGACCTCCTTACCTCCAAATGATTCCTGTGTTTGCAATTATAAACGGGATATATTTCAAGCTTATCTGCTGCTTTTCAGCCTGGGAAGCTGGCGTTCCTTGCTCTAAGCAGCTGAGGCCAGCGGCTGCTGTTGGCACCTGTTCACATCGGTGCATTCGCTAGGCAACGGCTGGGATTAGCCTGGGTCTTCTCCTTGCTGCGAGGTTCTTCCTGGGAGGGATGCGATACAGTTTCCCAATAGCCTATTCGTTTTCTCTCTTTCGAATTAGGTTGACCTGATCTGGAGAGCCCAGGCTAGGCCGATCATGTCAGATCTCGGCAGCTCAGCAGGGTTGGCTCTGGTCTGTATTTGGGTGGGAGACCTAGGGTTGCCAACCCCCAGGTTGGAACACAAATCTAGGGTGAAAAACAACGTGGTTGATGCTCCATTGGTTGAACACTTTATTGCCCTAGGGCACC
This sequence comes from Heteronotia binoei, assembly GCF_032191835.1. NCBI lineage: Eukaryota > Metazoa > Chordata > Lepidosauria > Squamata > Gekkonidae > Heteronotia > Heteronotia binoei. The sequence goes on from NC_083234.1 coordinate 65,749,560, forward strand.
AGCCTGAATCGATGCGATTTTGTGTTATTTCAAAATTTCCATCTAGATTACAGGACAAAATTTCCATCTAGATTAGATTGCCATAGGTGGCTCTCACAACAGGAAATGCTTTAACATGATCTTTAGGTTAAATACTTTGAGTCCTCGGGGACTGAATAATGATTGGGATTTGGCTTTCTTTCTTTGATTTGGAGTTTTGTTATGAGTTATATTGCTGTACACTCTGAGTTTGTCCTTGATGTCTGTAAAAATTTTTTGTAAAAAGGTTGGTAACGTATTAGATATTTCTGTAACCTACTAGTTTTGTACCTTTAAGGAACGCTTAATTGCTCACACCTGCGTATATAATGGCTGAAGTTAGGGTGGCTTTTACTATCTTGATGGTCACTCTTAGAGTAAAGTTGATGGCATTCTTACCCAGTGCTTAAAATTTTCAGTACAGAGTTATGTTCCTTCTCGCCATTATATCCATGGTGTTGATTTTGTACAATTTTGTATTGATTTTATCTTTTCTACTGTTCAAATTTTATGCAGCTTGAAGAAGCCACATGCCAAACAGGAAAATAATACAAACCTGTTCTGGACTGCTGGCTGTATAGCCTTATGAATTGTAGGCTGCGCAGTTGTAAAATTATTCAACGTGTTGAACTATTGTCAATCTCACCGGAACTTTCCCAAAGGAGTTACAACCTCTATGGATGGAAGAAGACGGGATTGATACCCTGGTGCAACCGTTCCTTATACTTCACAAGAATTCATGTTCTTTGGATATTTAATATATAAGACTTTTTTGATTATTGCTTAATTTTGTGATTTATTGACATTGTGAGACTGGATTTCACCGTAGTGGGTGCTTTTGTTTTTTTCCCCTTTTTGCCGTGATTCCCTTTTTTGGTTACACAATCCCCAGGTGGGAGCAGGGGATCCCCCAGCTTGGAGGCCCTCCCCCTGCTTCAGGGTCATCCAAAAGCAGGGCGGGGGAAGGAAATGTCTGCTGGGCACTTCATTATTCCCTATGCAGACCGATTCCCATAGGGTATGATGGAGAATTGATCTGCAGGTATCTGGGGCTCTGGGGGCCCCCCCTGTTTTTTGAGGTAGATGCACCAAATTTGCAGCATAACACCCAGTGTCTCTCCTTAAAACATCCTCCATGTTTCAAAAAGATTGGGCTAGGGGGTCCAATTCTATGAGCTCCCAAAGAAGGTGCCCCTATCCATTATTTCCAAATGGAGGGAAGGCATTTAAAAGGTGTGCGGTCTCTTCAAATGTGATGGCCAGAACTCCCTTTGGAGTTCAATTATGCTTGTCACAACCTTGCTCTTGGTTCCACCCCCAATGTCTCTTGGCTCCACCCTCAATGTCTCTAAGCTCCACCCTCAAAGTCCCCAGATATTTCTTGAACTGGACTGTGCAACCCTAGGGAGACCACCAAGGAATACGAGGGTCATGATGCAGAGGCAAACTGAAGGTCTCTTGCCTTGAAAACCCCAAGGGCTCTCCAGAAGTGACTGGCAACTTAACGGCTAAAATAATATAGTCAAGTCAAATTTTATTGTATTAGCCATTGGCCATAACAAGATTGCAAAACTTTCAAGTACTACAAAACATTTTTTTTTAGTAAAATGTTGTTCAGTCGCACAGTCGAGTCCAACTCTTTGCGACCCCATGGACAAAGTCACGCCAGGCCCTTCTGTCTTCCACCATCCTCTGAAGTCTGCTCAAATTCATGTTTGTTACATCAGTAACACTGTCCAGCCATCTCATCTTTTGCCATCCCCTTCTTTTGCCTTCTGTCTTTCCCAGCATCAGGATCTTCTCCAGTGAGTGCTCCCTTCTCATTTGGTGGCCGAAGTATTTGAACTTCAGCTTCAGCAACTGACCTTCCAGGGAACAGTCTGGGTTGATTTCCCTTAGGACTGACTGATTTGATCTTCTTGCAGTCCAAGGGACTCTCAAGATTCTTCTCCAGCACCACAGCTCAAAAGCATCTATTCTTCTGCGCTTGGCATTCCTTATGGTCCAGCTCTCACAGCCATACATTACTACTGGAAATGCCATCGCTTTGACTATACAGACATTTGTTGGCAGGGTGATGTCTCTACTTTTTATTATACTGCCCAGATTCACCATAGCTGTCCTCCCAAGGAGCAAGCATCTTTTAATGTCATGGCTACAGTCACCATCTGCAGTGATCTTGGATTCCAGAAATGTGAAGTCTGTCAATACTGCCATGTCTTCCCCTTCTATTTGCCAAGGTGTGATGGGGCCATATGCCATGATCTTAGTTTTTTTGATGTTGAGTTTCAAGACTACTTTTGTGCTCTCCTCTTTCACCCTCAACAAGAGGTTCTTTAGGTCCTCCTCACTTTCTGCCATTAGAGTAGTGTCATCTGCATATCTGAGATTGTTGATGTTCTTCCCGGCAATCTTAATTCCAGTTTGTGCTTCATCCAGGCCATTGTTCCGCATGATGTACTCTGGATATAAATTAAATAAGCAGGGTGACAATATACATCCTTGTTGAACTCCTTTTCCTATTCTAAACCAATCAGTTGTTCCATATCCCATTCTGACAGTTGCTTCTTGTCCCTTATACAGATTTCTCAGGAGACATGTGAGGTGATCTGATACTCCCATCTCTTTAAGGACTTGCCACAGTTTGTTGTGATCCACACAATTAAAGGCTTTAGCATAGTCAATGAAACAGAAATACTATAAAGCTAAAACTGCAATCGCATGAATAAAATGATAAAATTAGACAATAAAATAGGAATAAGATAAACTGGTCTACAGGTTAACCCTTATGAGACTGCCCTGGCTCTGATCTTCTTAGCAGAAAAAGCAAAAAGAGCAACTCTATAGGATACAAATTCATCTATATCTGACAAAAATTACACAATCTTCTCATTTTCAGAATACACATTTATAGTAAATAAAATTCCAGCCAAAAATTTATCTCTGGATGTGTTGTACAATGGGCAAGATAGAATACAATGGGGGAGGTTCTCAATGGCTTGTGAGCCGCAAATGCAAAATATAGTTCAATGCTGTCCTGTGGTGTTAGAAGAAGAAGATCATAGATTTATACCCCACCCTTATCCCTGAATCAGAGTCTCAGAGAGGCTTACAATCTCCATTTATCTTCTTCCCCCACAACAAACACCCATTGAGGTAGGCGGGGCTGAGAGAGCTCTCCTAGAAGCTGCCCTTTCAAGGACAACTCCAGCAGGAATCCATTTGCATGTTAGAGTCAGTGGAGAGTGTGCAACTGGCCCAAGTTCACCCAGCAAGCTTCCTTGGGAGATTGAGGATTTTAACCTAGGTCTCCCAGATACTAGTCCAACCACACCATATCATCAAGAATCATGCTCTTGGATTTGATGTGGCTCAGTGCTCTGTAGGACAGCCTTCTGTTGCTAGTGTTGCCAGCTCTGGGCTGGGAAATACTTGGTGATTTGTGGCGGTGGAGGAGCCTGGGAGGGTGGATTTAGGGAATAGGAGGGGCCTCAGAAGCTATAACGTCCTATAACCCACCTTCCAAAGCAGCCTATTTCTCCAGTGAAACTGCTCTCTGTTGTCTGGGGACCAGTTGCAATTCCAGGAGATCTCCTACCACCATCAGGAGTTTGGCAACCTTAATCTGGATGGAAACAGGAGCAGCAGTTCCAGGGTCCTGGACTGATATTGCTGCTAATCTGGTGCAGCTGGTGTGTGTGCTTGCTTATGCGCTTCCAAAGACAACCAATCCTATAAAGGTTGCTCAAAACTTCTCCCTTGCTCTGGGAAAAGAGAGGATAACATTCCAAGACTTTTTTTTGAGCAGGAATGCACAGGAACGCAGTTCCGGCTGGCTCGGTGTCAGGGGTGTGTGGCCTAATATGTAAACGAGTTTCTGCTGGGCTTTTCTCACAAAAAGCCACTTGCGAAACAATGATGGTGTCCGGGGGTGTGTCCTAATATACAAATGAGTTCCTGCTGGGCTTTTTCTACAAAGGAAGCCCTGCAAAATTCTATGGAACAGGAGAGGCTGGAAATGACATGTGCTTTGCAAGGCTGCTTGTGGGTTTCAGAGGCTGTTGTTCCCCTGGGTCTTCAGTGACTGATGCCTCCTCGCCACTCCTCACCCCCTACCCCCAGACCAGCTAGATTTCTCCAGGAGCCGGGAAGCAGAAGACTGCGCTAGCCAAGGCACTCTGAAAGGAGGATCTTGCAGACAGTCAGGCTTCCATTGTCTGTGTCCTCGGATGCCTGCCAAACCCTGGCACTGCGACCGAGGGGAGGGAAGACCAGGCCTCTCCTCTTTACATCTGTTCCTCTCTTGGGGCAGGGGAGGCATTTCATTGTGCTTTCCCACTGCTACATGAAAGAACAGGGATAGGGGGTGGGAAAGGAGCAAGCTCCCCTGTTGCAATCAGAGGCTCTCAAATGAAAATAACACAGGAGCATAAAAGGAACCAGGAGGGCTAAATCAGCGCAAAAAAGGAGAGCCAGTTTGGTGTTGTGGTTAAGTGTGTGGACTCTTATCTGGGAGAACCGGGTTTGATTCCCCACTCCTCCACTTGCACCTGCTGGCATGGCCTTGGGTCAGCCATAGCTCTGGCAGAGGTTGTCCTTGAAAGGGCAGCTGCTGTGAGAGCCCTCTCCAGCCCCACCCACCTCACAGGGTGTCTGTTGTGGGGGAGGAAGGTAAAGGAGATTGTGAGCCACTCTGAGACTCTTCGGAGTGGAGGGCGGGATATAAATCCAATATCTTCATCTACCTCACAGGGTGTCTGTTGTGGGGGAGGAAGGGAAAGGAGATTGTGAGCCGCTCTGAGACTCTTCGGAGTGGATGGCGGGATATAAATCCAATATCATCTTCTTCTTTTCTCGATGTTGTGTACGTGGACCTTAGTGAAGACTTATTGTGTGTTCCTGCAAGACTCATTGGAGCCACAAGGGCTGAGCTTGGGAACTCGGGAACAATGGGCAACAGGATCCAAATCTCTGCTGCCCTGCTCCAATCACGGGCCCCCTGCTGGTTTGAATGATCCAATAATGTCCTTGTGTCGGAACCCTGAGTTGTATATAGTTGGCCCCGTTGGCTCAGTTTGGCAGCCTATACTCTGCTGTACCTAATAAAGAGCTGAGGATCACTACCCCTTCGCCTCTTCATTGCGTGGAACCCACTATGTTACAGTGGCAACAAAGGTGGGATCTGGATGAGTGAAGCCCAGGACCAACCGGCATTGTCCAGTGCACCGAAGCTCCAGCGCCGCTGCGCAACCGACATTGCCACCACTCAAAGACTGCCAAACTGAGCCAAAGGGGCCAACTATGTACAACTCAGGGTTCCTGCACAAGCATGTTATTGGATCATTCAAACAGGTGGGGGCTTGTGATTGGAGCAGGCCAGCAGGGATTTGATCCTGCTGCCCATTGTTCCCGAGTCCCCAAGCTCCGTTCGTATGGCTCCAATGAGCCTTGCAGGAACACCCAACAAGTCTTCCCTAAGGTCCACATACACAACAGTGGGGCTGAGAGTTCTGAGAAGACTGCTGTTGAGACGAGTAGCCCTGAAAGAGTTAGATTGACCCACGGTCACTCTAGCAGGTGCATGTGGCGGATTGGGCAATCAAACCTGGTTCTCCCAGATAAGAGTCTGCACATTTAACCACTAAACCAAACTGGCTCTCAATAGAAGATAAGCACATCAGAGATAAGCATTCTGGCCCAGCCCTCTATTTACTGCGCTAGTTTTTTGTTTGCAGAGAGGATGTTTTTTTTAAAAAAATAATAATATCAAAATGTCATTCTTTGCCAGTGTTCTAAAATTGCACAGTTCTCTCTACCACCTCCAGACTCTACTACTCCATATGTAAACTTTCTCTTGCTTTTGGGTCTGTCTGACAACAGGAAATCATCCAATCTTAATAGGAAATTCTCTGGCAACTTTCCCCCGATATTAGACATTAGAATTCCGGACCGGAGTATGTTTCAGGTGGGTGGGTGGACTACCACAAGGATTTGTCATCTGTTTATGCCAGGATATCCACCCCCTCCTTGAAGCACAGACAAGCAGCCTGATTGGTGGAACCATCTACAAAGGACCCAAGAGAGGAAAGAAGATTAAAGAGGCAGACAAATAGCCAGGCAAGACCCAAGAAGCTAGATAAAGGAGGGTGGGGCTTTTTTACACCCTGGATCTCCTCTCTGAGACCTTAGTGACAGCTTCTTTGAGATATTCCACAGATATCCCTGTTTCAAGTTACCATTTCCAAGATATTTATATCGCTGACATTTAAAAAAACAAACACACCTCAAGTCAAAATGCTTGAAAAGGGAATATCCAAACTGTTGCTATCAGGCCCCCCAAAAAGGGGGGGGACTTTGAACCTGCTGAAGTGTCCTTTTCTCCAGGGTATTTTGCCCCTGACCCCCTCCCTCTTTCTTCAACCAGGTTGCAAGCAGCAGAACCCTGCAAAACGTATTGGCAAAAAGCAGCAAGTTCCTTTGAACCGATAGCATTCAGAGCTGTGTGCTGCGCTATTCATCCACATGACAAAGAGAAGAGGGGAGGCCATACTTCTTCCTGACTTTTTATTGCTTTTCAACCCAGTGGGAACTTCGCAGACATTCCAGGGAGGGGAAGGGAGGGTTATTCAACTACAAAGTGTTTTTAAGACGTGTGTGTGTGTGTGTGTTTGTGTGTAAGAAAGGGCACTGGGAAAAGAGGAAGGAAAACTGTAACAAACAAGAGGGGCTCAACTCCAGTTCTGGAACAGAAATGGGGTCGTGGTTCAGTGCTACAATACTGGTGCTCCATGCTGAAAGTCTCTGAGATTCCATCCCTGCCATCTCTACTTAAGAGATTTTGCTCTACTGCATAGGTGGGGAATTTTTTTTATGTGCTGGAGAACTTGGACAGCTGTAGATAGGTACTGACCTAAGTGGACAAATATTCAGATTCTGAGCTTGAGGGCTTCTAGGAGGCATCTAATGCTGCCAATTCTTTAAGCTTATTTATTTTTTCATATTTAAAAATCTTTCAATGCGAACGACAGTTTCAAAAAAAGCATTTTGGAGAGATTTGCTTAAGATGGGTAAAGCTGACTGCAATCCCAAGGACACTTCCCTGGGAGAAAATAAAATGAGACTTCTTTCTGAATAGACTTGTTAGGATGTCCCTGCAGTGTTCTAGGTGGATAGAGCCAAGTGGGCAGCCGGCTTGGTCTGAAGCAATAGAACAAAGTAGGAGTCAAGTTGCACCTTTAAGACCAAGGGTGCGGCCAGACCTACCACTTAAAGCGAGATGGAAGAGCCTTTTTCTGGACCGGGGCAGAAAAATCTGACGTGGCGGCGTTCACATGAACGGTGGTATAAAGGTTTGGTCCCGTTAGTGAAGAGCAGTTGATCGATCACACGGTGATGGTGATTTCTGGGAGGGTGGGGTCCATTGAACATGCGCCCAACTGTTTGGAGCTGGGAAATCAAACCTTGCTTCAGCAGCAGGGGGGAAGGGGGAAAGTTTCCAGAATTAATGTTGCCGATCCAAACCACGGAACTGCCAGGAATTATTTTCCTAGAAATTGGCAGTGACAATGATATCTTGAAATCCACCACATTGAAAAAAAAGAATTTTTTCCTGTTCTGAATAGTGGGATAACGTCCCCCCCCCCTCCGATCCTGTGTTGATTGGAGAAGCAGAAGCATCACCTCAGATTCCCGGATGATCTGGCAATGCGCATGTCTGTGAGGTGAGAGGCAGTATCGCGCGTGAGCTGTCCAAACAACAAAAAGTCGATCCTGTGCTGCTGTTTTGAAAAAGGACCGGACTTTTTCTACAGTCAAATTAACCCGATATACATGCGCAGCAAGTCGGGATGATAACGACTCCACATCGTTTGACAGATGTGAATGTCTGAACGTCCGCTTTAACTCCACATTGGAGGCGTGGGTGAGTTGCGGTTAATGTTCCGTCTGACCGCACCCCAAGGAAGTTTTATTCAGAATGTAAGCTTTTGTGTGCTAGAAGCACACGTCATCAGGCAAGAAAGGGATTTTGTCTGATGGTTTGCTTGACTCCTACTTTGTTCTAGGTGGGGCAGGACACCTTGTAGCCTGGCTAGGCTACCATGCAGACTTGTAGCAAGCATATTGTCAGATAGATGGACCCACATTACATAAGAACATAAGAGAAGCCATGTTGGATCAAGCCAATGGCCCATCCAGTCCATCACTCTGTGTCACACAGTGGCCAAACCGCCCCCCGCCCCCCAAAAAACACCCAAGTGCCATCAGGAGGTTCACAAGTGGGGCTAGAAGCCCTTCCATTTTGCGCCTCCCCCAAGCACCAAAAATACAGAGCACCACTGTCCCAGACAATTCCAATAATATGCTGTGTGGCTAATAGCCACTGATGAACCTCTGCTCCATATTTTTATCTAAACTCCTCTTGAAGCTGACTATGGTTGTAGCCACCACCATGTCCTGTGGCAGTGAATTCCACATGTTAATCACCCTTTGGGTGAAGAAGTACTTCCTTTTTTTGCATTCTCTGGATTGCTTGAAGGTCCTGTGATGCAGAAAACACATGTGCTCACCTACTGAATATTAGGCCACACCCCTCTTTTGTAGCCAATCCTCCAAGAGCTTACAGGGCTGTTATTACAGGGCCTTCTGTAAGCTCTTGGAGGATTGGCTACATCAGGGATGTGTGGCCTAATATAAAAAGGAGTTCCTGCTAAAAAAAAAAAAAAGGCCCTGGTCTCCAGTTCAAATGCTAATCAGGGCCAACCTTGCTTATCTTCTGACATCTAACTCCTCACAAATGAACCACCAGCACCTTCGAAGCATCACGGAAACAGGAGGAAACAAGATGGTATCTATTATTTAAATAAATATGACAGCTGGAACAAAAAAACAAAATATCCCAAGAAAGCAATAAAAATGGTGTCCAGACATTGGATTTTCTGCTTGGGATGATGAATGGAAGATGCTATTGGCAAAAGCAATTGTGGGATTCCCGGGCGATTTTTTAAAAACCTAGCAGTATCTCCTCGGATCCATCTTCTTTTTCCCCCCATTAGTGGACAGAAGGGTTAAAAGAAATGGTGCGCGGGGCCTCTGTCTGGATGGAGTTATTGATTTATTTTGTGGAAGTGCCACCCAAAAGGATGTGGCTGTTTTTAAAAGGCTGCTTTGGGAATATTGTGATGTGTGGGACGGCAGAGGCTGAACAATTGCTGTTGACTCTGATTCCTGCTAAGACGGGTTGGTCTACAGAGGCATGGCGCTACAGGGCCTCGGTTCAAATGGCGGACAAGCTCTGAAAGTGGATGAGAAGCCTCTGTCATTTTAGGGGAGGGGCCATCGCACTGAATGGGCAAAACCCCGCCTCCCTGCTTAAGTTTTTGATCTCTCCAGATAAAAGCAGCAGAGTTGGAAGAAGTTGCTCAAATAGAGACTCTGGAGAGTTGCTGCCGCCAGTTACAGCCAGCAAGGAATCAAGGATCTGAACTCCTGGCAGATGTTCAAAGGCGGTAGAATAAAGTGTTGCCATCTCCACCCTTGACCCATGCTCGTCTATTTGAATGTCTGAAAACAGCCCGTGGGAGCAAGTGTATTTTCAAAAGTTCCCAAAGGTGCAGAGAATGCTGTATTAGTGTTCCCATGTACACACACAGATTGAACACAATGGTTGCTAGGGTTCGGAAGGGGGCGGAGCTTGCTGCTACAATTTCATTCCTGCCCCATGTGCATTTATTCCACCCTCTTTGAATGTCTGAACGTAAGTTGGAGGATGAGCGCTGGAAGGTTCCCCATGCAATTTGTACGTTTCAGTATACGTTGGATAGATAGCGAGGTATAAATTGGTGAAAAGAATAACCAGAAACAACACAGTGAGTTCCTTTCTCCACCTTTTGCCACATCTTGGCTGGAAAATGCAGGATATTTGTTCGTACCAAAGGTTTCACTGGTGGTTATTGTTAGGATTGGAAAGAAATTTTGCTCTGGCTCAAGATGGTTGGTAGATTATCACAAAAAAATCCAAACAAAACTACAGTGATTTGAAAACCTCAGGTAAGGCGTTTTCAAGCAGCCATCATGGGATGAGTGCCAGAGCTGTAGCCGCTAAAAGGTACTCCCATGAGGTATTCCAGGCCCCTTCCTGGAACTTTCAGCTTTCATTTTAAAATAAATCAAGACTCCAGTCCTCTAACATGCGGGGTTATAAAGAAAGATGTTCAGGAAATATTCTACCTAACTGCTGAGCAAGACGGACTTCAGACCAATAAATGCAGAGCTGTTGCAAGGATCAACAAGCATGTATGATGCAATCCTACGCAGAGTTCTTCCATTCTAAGGCTGTTGAAATCATTAGGCTTAAGATGGGAGCAAGTTTGCGTAGGATTGCACCACTAGGCACTTGACAATTTTTAGAAATTGTATCAAATCACTATTTGATGTATCACTTCAATAACTAAACAGCTTCACTTTAGACAATGACTTGTATTTAATTTTTATTATATTGCATTGACTTACCATGTTTCGCCATGTGTATCCTTAGCCCCGCCTCCACCAGCCATGATACAAGCATACCACAAAATCATGACACAGCTTGGCTTGGGCTCCCAGAATTTTGTCACCTTACCCCATTCCTTTCCCCACCAAACAGGGCTCAGGGTACCTTTTCCCAGCTGCTCTGTCACCATGTCCTTCTGGGCAGGGCTTTTTTGGTAGAAAAAGCCAGCAGGGACTCATTTGCATATTAGGCCACACCCCCTGATGGCACCATTATTTTGCACAGGGCTTTTTTTTGTAGCAAAAGCCCTGCAGGAATTCATTTGCATATTAGGCCACACCCCCTGATGCCAAGTCAGCTGGAACTGGTTCCTGTGTGTTCCTGCTCAAAAAAGCCCTGCTTCAGGGGAATGTGTGAATTCTTCACAGAGAAGAATAGACCCTGGAGGTGCACTTAATGGGGGACAGTGGAATTAGGGTTACCAGTCCCCAGCTTTTTTGGGGCTTTGATCCACTACCAGCCAGCTGGCCAGTGGAGGAGCCCCACCCCCAAACAGGGACATTGTTGTGTGATGTTCCTGATGTGATGATGTCACCCAGAAATGACATCGTTGCATCTGGACACTTTTTTCACCCTTAAAACCATAGAGTTTGCCCAAATACCAGAGCGTCCCAGCATTATGATGTCACCGCCCAGCCCTGGAATGCCCCCCAAATCCCACCATTGGATGGGTGAGGGGACTTGGTGACCCTAAATGGAGCACATTTTGCTCAGGTCCCTAAGGTTGTCCATGCTGGCTTGGGAAATTCCTGGAGGTTCGGAGGTGATGCTGGAGAAGGCAGAGTTCAGAGAGAGAAGTGAGCTCAGCAGGGATATGATGCCATAGAGCAGGGATGTCAAACATGCAGTTCAGGGGCCAAATCAGGCCCCGGGAGGGCTCCTTATCAGGCCCCCAAGCAACTGTCTGTCATCTGCTTCCTTCTCCCTATATCTTGCTTCCTTCTGCATAACAGCTTGCTTTGCAAAGCTTGCTCAATTGCACAGGAGCTACAGAGCAAAACCTCTGTTTTCTCCATTAGCTGAGGCTCCTTCCTTGGGGAGGAAGAGGGGGGGAAGGCAGAGCTTGCTTTGCCAGGCTCCTTCAATCACACAGCAGAGCCACTGAGCAAAGCCTCTCTTCCTTCTATTGGCTGAGGCTCCTTGCCCCCCCCCCCGCCCCAGTCCCCTGGGGAAGGAAGGAAAGAGCCAGAGCTTCCTTTGCCCACTTCCCTGGATCCCATGGGAGAAATACAAAGAAAGCATCTTTAAGACCAATGAGTGCTAACGTTTTAAGCATGTTTTAAGTTAAAAAAAAAAAACACCATTTGTGTTTGTCTGTGTTCTTTATAAAATTTATATCTCTGCTACCGAACCTTAAATAGGTACACACATGGCCCAGTCTGACACGGCTTGGCCCAACCTGACATGGTCCGGCTCAACAAGGTCTCATTTATGTCAGATCTGGCCCTCATAACAAATGAGTTTGACACCCCTGCCATAGAGCCTATGCTCTAAAGTTGCCATTTCCTCCAGGGAAACTGAACTCACTGGTAATCTGAGGTCAGTTGTCATGTTGGAAGAACTCCAGGCAGGGCCAGCCCTAGACTTTCTGGCACCCTTGGCAAGGCTAACTTCTGGCACTCCCCTGAACTGATAACATCACCGAGTCACATGGGGGCACCCAATTCGGCTCCCCCAGAAGGCAGGTGCCCAAGGCAATCGCTTAGTTTGCCAAGTGGCAGGACCAGCCCTGACTCCAGGATTCACCTAGTGAATGGTAACCCTATAAAGGCTCCTCAAAACCTTGAGCTGGTTCATATTCACACTCTGCTTTGAGGAAAATTGTTCACCATACCACGGTGTGTGTAGCTAACTGAAGTAAGGTTGCCAAGTCCAATTCAAGAAATATCTGGGGACTTTGGGGGTGGAGCCAGGAGCAAGGGTGTGACAAGCATAATTGAATTCTAAAGGGAGTTTAGGTCATCATGTTTAAAGGAACCGCACACCTTTTAAATGCCTTCCCTCCAATTGGAAATAATGAAGGATAGAGACACCTTCTTTGGGGGCTCATAGAATTGGACATCCTGGTCCAATCCTTTTGAAACTTGGAGGCTGTTTTGAGGAGAGGCACTGGATACTATGCTGAAAATAGGGTGCCTCTACCTCAAAAAAGTCCCCCAGAGCCCCAGATACCCACAGATCAATTCTCCATTATACTCTATGGGAATTGGTCTGCATAGGGAATAATGGAGTGCCCAGCAGATATTCCCTCCTCCCCTACCCCGCTTTCTGATGACCCTGAAGCAGAGGAAAGGCCTCCAAACCAGGAGATTCCCTGCCCCCACCTGGGGATTGGCAACCCTGAACTGAAGAGGAGTCTGCCTTCCCTCCTTTTCTTGCAGGCTCCTCTAAGTCCCTGACATTGCTTAGTGCACAGTCGGTGCAAAATCCATTACAGGCTGTTAGAGCAGCCAGGTCCGATATGAAGGCAGGCCTGCCGTGCTCCTAATGAGAACACAGAAGGGAGAATTCCACACGGGGCAATTTCTCCCAACTGTAAGCTTCACAAATGGCAAAACACACACACACGTGAAAGAAAGAGGAGTACAAGAGGTGCATTACAGGCAACGTTTTCCTTTGGCAATGTCACCTGCTCGCAAACCTTCCTGCTTCCACCAGCTCTGCCGTGCTGCAGACGGTGGCAGTCTATTCTGCTTTCTAATGACTAGAATTACTTTTGCATTAGATGGATTTTTCGATGATTTCCTTCTGCCGGGCTGCTACGCCTGTGAGCGATTCAAATTAAGATCACCTCCCTGTGCCCCAGCTGGCAAGCGCAGATACCTCCTCTGTCTTGCTTCCCGTTACTGGCACCCTCGGGGTCTCTGTATCAGTCCAAGCGCCGAAGGCTCCTGAAGGGAGGGATCTCCTGCACACCTGCCGGGGTTTAATTCCATTCCGGGCCAGTCTGTTTGCTTGCTATGCTTTCTGGGTTACAATGAGCAGCAAGAGGGAAGGAATTTGTATTTGAGAGAAGTTGGCATGATGAAAAATGATACAGAAACTGCAGTAGGTTGATGGAATTACTGCTAGAGGCCTGGGAGCAAGCACCAGAGTCGCAGTAAAGTAACGGAGACGGCACTACAGTTTAAAAGCCTATTCTGAGCCATCTGTTTGGGGCAGTTAAAGGCCCCCACAGTTCCTTTGGCCTGTAATTGACAAGGGAGTGAGCCAGCCAAGAGCCAGCCTGCTTGCTTGTCTTTTGTCAAGGCTTAAACTTTAAAAAATCAGAATGCTACAAGAATATAGGAATTCTTTCTTTTATTACAGTCCTTATGCTGGGCCTCTTTCTTGTGGTTCAAGGCAACTTACAATTCCAAGATGAAAAAGATACAAAACGCAATCAAGGTCCATTGCCACTCTCCTTCCGCAAGGATATGGCTGCTGCTTAACCCCCTCCCCATTAAAGGCACTCAAATAAAACTGCCCTAGAGCACCACCTGGAAACTTGCACAGATAGGGCTGCCAACCTCCCAGGAGGGCCTGGAGTCCTCCTAGAGCAGGGGTGGCCAAACTTGCTTAGTGTAAGAGCCACACAGAATAAATATAAGATGTTTGAGAGCCAGAAGACATTAATGTCAGATGTTGGAAGGAAGGAAGGAAGGAAGGAAGGAAGGAAGGAAGGAAGGAAGGAAGGAAGGAAGGAAGGAAGGAAGGAGACAAATAGATGGAGGGGAGGGAGGGAGTGGTGGAAAGAAAACAACTTTAACTTTAAGAGCCACACAGAATAAATATAAGATGTTTGAGAGCCAGAAGACATTAATGCCAGATGTTGCATTTTCCAAGCTGCTGGGTGGCTTAGCTTGGAGAAGTGATTTAAAGAGAGAAATGCCTTCTCCAAGCCAACCAATGCGGCAGTGGGGGCTTTGAGAGCCACAAAATATATGTGAGAGAGTCACATGTGGCTCCTCTGCTGCAGTTTGGCCACCCCTGTCCTAGAGTTACAACTGGTATCTAGATGATGGAGATCAGTTCCCCTGGAGGATTCCTGAAGGAATTGAAGGAATTGAGGATGGTCTCAATGGTAGACCACAGAGCCATCTCAACTGTTCTCCCTCTCTAGGTTCTGCCTCTAAATCTCCAGGAATTTCTCAAGTCCATGTTGGCAACCCTTTCTAGAGGTGGTACCCCTGCAGTTCCTCAGGAGTCCTGTTCAACAGAGTAGAAGCCACTACAGAGAAGGAACAGACACCAGTTGATGTCAAGAACGCCACCTTTAGCTGAGAAACTATCAAGAAGGCTAGAGAAGTGAATTTATACCTAAAGGCCATGGGAGACTTGATTAATCTTTGACCCATGCACATGAGGAATCAATTCCTGCAAGCCAGGAGCAGAAGCATCAATGTGCCCTCTCATCAGGAGCGTCAACTGAAATGTCTTCAGCTGCTGCCCAGTCTGGTGTCTGTCACGTTCTCAGGGTGCAGGCAGGCAGGAGTCCAAAGCCAGTCCAAGGTCAAAGTCCAGGAAGTCAAGCAGGAGCCAAGTCACCAATGCAGAATCACAAACCAGAATCAGAAGTCAATGTCCAAAAGCCACAAGGTCAAGGTGCCAAGGAAATCAAGCAGGTTAGGATCAGGAAGGAGTGCGGATGCAAGCCAGAGAATAGACTTGTTGCTTCCACAAGGTTACCAGGACCTGGGTGGGAGCTATATGGGAGTCTCAATCAGCCTGCTCCCTGTGACTCTGCTAGAAGTCAGGGCTGAGAGATCTGAAGCATCGGAGTGCCTCATGTCTTCACTCTGAAAGTACTTTCCGGAGCCTGCTTCGAACTCTTGAGATGGGAGGAGGAGAGCTTGGAGGAGGAGAGCTTGATCGTCAACAGCTGACACTGGTGCCTGGAGAGTGACTGATGGGCCAGCTGCTGTTTGTTCAGCTGAGGAACTGGCTGACAACTCTTCCAGGTCCATTAATCCATCCAGCTCCTCCTCCTCAGGGCTCATGACACCATCACTGGAGCCTGATGTAACCACAGTGGCTCTCCAGATTCCTCAGCAGGGAAAGGATATCCCCAACACTGCCCTGGGGACTCACCGCCATGTTGCAGCAGCGAGTTCCCATCACGGAACTTCTTTTAACGGTGCCACAAAGGCCTGCTGCAAGTTGGGACTAGCATTCCCTCTAAGCTGAGTTAGCGTGAGCTAGCTCACAGACTTTTAGTCTCCAGCTCACACATTTTTGTCTTAGCTCATGAAAAATAGCTCCAGAGCACACTAATTTGTGCAGTAGCTCACAACTTTAATGCCAGTAGCTCACAAATTTAATATCAGTAGCTCACAAAGTAGATTTTTTGCTCACAAGATTCTGCAGTTTGGAGGGAAGAGGAAGAAGAAGACTGCAGATTTATATCCCGCCCTTCTCTGAATCAGAGACTCAGAGCAGCTTACAATCTCCTATGTCTTCTCCCCTCACAACAGACACCCTGTGAGGTGGGTGGGGCTGAGAGGACTCTCACAACAGCTGCCCTTTCAAGGGCAACTCCTGTGATAGCCAAGGCCATTCCAGCAGCTGTAAGGAGAGGAGTGGGGAATCAAACCCAGTTCTCCCAGATAAGAGTCCGCACACTTAATTACTACACCAAACTGGAACATTGGTTGGGACCACCACAGGTGAAGGAGAGGCTCCTGCCTCCCTCCATGCTATTTTTCTGGCCCCAAATGACACCTGGGGGCTGTTTGGGGTTCAAAAAATTTCACAGGGAGAGGCAGGAACTCTTCATCCACTTTTGTCATGGTGGTTGTGACCAGAGCTTTTTTTAAAAAAAGCAGGAATGCACAGGAACACAGTTCCGGCTGGCTTGGCATAAGGGTGTGTGGCTTAATATGCAAATGAGTTCCTGCTGGGCTTTTTCTACCAAAAAAAGTGCCCTGGTTCTCACCAAAATTGGTGTCTTGTGGCCACTGAGAACACACTGCTAAGAAATAGCACCACATTTCCAGGGGGATGTAGGGACATTTGTTGTTCTTTATGAAGAATAGTGAGTTCACACAGCCTGAATGACCAACATCTCTTTATTGCAGACTGAACGCAAGAACAACTAACATTCCATTGCTCCATATATACTCTTCAGTAACCCATAACACCCCCCCTTTTTTAGGCGCCAAACAAACCCATTGGTTCCCCTAGGATCCTTTATTTGCATAGCCAATAAGAGAGCCCTTCATTCTGATTGGCCATTTTCCACAGAGCAGCCAATCAGCACGAAGGCATCAGGATCCAAGGAAAGAACAGAAGCATGCTTCAAGCTCATCCTCACAAAGGACATAACACTTTAGCCCTGAGATCCTTCAGCTGGAGGGTAAACCTGGGACATTCTGTGTGCAAAGAATGCATTCAGCAACAGTTGCTAGTCTGCCTAGCTCTAGCTCTCCAGAGTGTTTTCCCCAGCATCTGCTACCTATGATCCTTTAACTACCAGGGATTGAAACCGGCATATGCTCTACCACTGAACCATGGCCCCTTCTCAAATATCTTTATAGACAGAGCAGAGTTTTCCCTGTACATCGTCTGCAGCAGCTCACGCTGTGTTTTAAGCCTCTGTATACTTTTCTCCCACCAGCAAGTTCATGGCTGGCTTTGTGGGCTTCCATCCATTTCAGGGCATGAACTTACTTGCTGGGGCAAGACACACCTTGAAAAAAGCTTTGAAGAAAGGAGAATTAAACTGCAGCCTGTTGTGAGAGAAGGTCACTTACCTGGAGTATGCTATCAATTTTTTTTTAGAAAGAAAAGGGTTTAATTTACTGTAGCGAAACACACACACGATGTGGAAGGCCCCGGCTAATCTAATCTAGTCAGATCTGAGCAGATTGTCACTGGTTAGTATTTGGATGGGAGATGACCAAAGAAGTCCAGGGTTGCTATGCATAGGCCCACAATGGCAAACCACTTCTGTTAGTCTCTTGCCTTGAAAACCCTATAGGGTCACCAAAGTCAGATGCAACTTGATAGTGCTTCCCACCACTGGAGAACACACACACACACAGTCAAGGTATTGAACCCAATGCTCAAATGCCCTGCCACCCTATCATTTGGGATAACTGTCATGCCATGGAGATGTAAGGTGTTTTGAAGTGCACCAGGGAGTTCCTGGCACCTCCAGAGTTGCTTATCTCCCCAGGAAAGAGACTAAAGAAATGCACCAAGAGGTCAGATAGCTGAGATGCATTTCTGCAGTGAAAATCATTTTCTCTGATTGTCAGGAGGCACAAGATGGATAGCTGTAGTAAAACATGATTTTGGTATTTTGCGTGGGATGTGCACTCTGGGTTAATTGGGAGATTGGCCTTCACCTTTCCACTTGGGGGTGAGTTCCCAAAATCTCCACTGGGGAAGAGTCTTTCTGCCTTAAAAGGATTAAAAAGGTTGGAAAGATCTGTTAGCCTTTACTCAAATTTTAGGAGTTGGATTCCCCCAGGGCTTCTTTTTGTAGCAGGGATTCATTTGCATATTAGGCCACACCCCCTGATGTCGCCAATCCTCCAAGAGAAGAAGAATTGCAGATTTATACCCCGCCCTTCTCTCTGAATCAGAGACTCAGAGTGACTTACAATCTCCTATATCTTCTCCCCCCACAACAGACACTCTGTGAGGTGGGTGGGGCTGAGAGGGTTCTCACAGCAGCTGGCCTTTCAAGGACAACCTCTGCCAGAGCTGTGGCTAACCCAAGGCCATTCCGGCAGGTGCAAGTGGAGGAGTGGGGAATCAAACCTGGTTCTCTCAGATAAGAGTCCGCGCACTTAACCACTACACCAAATTGGCTCTCTTACAGTAGGCCCTGTACTAAGAGCCCTTTAATCTCTCATAGGATTGGCTACATCAGGGGTGAGTGGCCTAATATGCAAAGGAGTTCCTGCTACAAAAAAAAAACCCTCCATGGAGTGGGTGGTGGTCAGGAAATGCATTTGTTCCATGGACATCCAGGGGGGATGTTGGACAATGTAAATCCAAAGGACTGGGCCCACCAAAGAGAAGGCCTGAAATCTCACTGAAGGGCACAATATGGAGGAGTCTGTCTGAAGAGTGTAAATGGTCCAGGAGAGTAGAGTGGATGGTGTGATTTGACATGAATGAGCATCCTAGGCTGTGAGGGGCTTTAAAGGTAATAACCAGTACTTTGAATTGAGCCTGAAACCAAATAGGTAGCCAAAGCAGTTCACACAGCACTGGTGTTAGGGTTCCCAAATCCCCCGCTAGGCCTGGAGACTCCAGATTTGGAGCCTCCTCCCCCCGCTGGCCATAAAAGGGAAAGCGGGGGGAGGGGAGGGAGGAGAACGGCAGCCAGAGCTCTTCCGTTTTCTCAGGCTGCTTCCCGCCCCCAGTCAGCTGGCCGGTGAAGGGAGGGGAGCCCAGCCACGCCCCCAAAGGACCATGTGCCTTTGCACCTCCGGAGGTGAGTGAGTTCTCCCGGCTTCCTATTCCATGCCATAAAGTGCCCAGCTGGTGTGCCTGTGTTGCTGTGAGAAGCTGGCAGCAACTCCTGAGTACAGAGTCCCCTGCATCAGATTTCCCAGAAACGGGGGGGGGGGGGGGGAGGGGGTGGAGAGGGAAACGTCTTCTCATAGGGTATAATGGGGAATTGATCTGGAGGTTTCGGGGGCTCTGGGGGAGCTATTTTTTGAGGTAGAGGCACCAAATTTTCAATATAGTATGTGGTGCCTCTCCCCAAAGTATCCCCCAAATTTCAAAACGATTGGACCAGGGGGTCCAATTCTATGAGCCCCAAAAGAAGGTGCCCTTATCCTTCATTATTTCCTATGGAAGGAAGACATTTAAAAAGGTGTGCTGTCCCTTTAAATGTGATGGCCAGAACTCTCTTGGAGTTCAGTTATGCTTGTCACACTCTTGTTCCTGGCTCCGCCCCAATGTCTCCTGGTCCACCCCCAAAGTCTCCTGGCTCCACCCCCAAAGTCCCCAGATATTTCTTGAATTGGACTTGGCAACCCTAACTGGTGTTCAGTGTTCCAAGGAGCTGACCCCAAAGAGAGGCCTTGTGGCAGCATTCTGCTGCAACTGGAGCTTCCGAGGTATCTTCAAAGGCAGTCCTATGTAGAGAAATGCACCGTAGTACAATCTGGAGGTTACGGTAACATGGATCAGTGTTGCCAGTTTACAAGCTGGATGTAATTGAAAGAAAGCAGTCCAAGTAACAGAACTGATCTCTGTAGTCTGGATATGAGCTATAATTTTGGAGGGTCCTCAGATCCCACTTGGAGACTGGCATCCCTATCTCCAGGTCCCACCTAGAAGCTAGCATTCTTAGCAAAGTGTCACACCATTGGGTCACCGTAGCTAGCTCCCACACTGCTTTTATTTTAAAGGAAGAACTTGTGAGTCCAAAAGGTTTGGTTTCCTGAGAATGCCAAGGCCCTGGCCACTTTGCCATGTACAAAGACACCCTGGGAAGGGGGCGGGCCTGGCGGGAGGATCAGTTCAAGAAGAGGCTGAGTGACAAAAGGTCAGCTCAGGCTGGGCTGGGCTGGGCTGGTGCCAAGTGGAGATGGTAGGAACAGATCAAACACAGCCCAGGTTAATGAGGGTGTCTTTCCTGGGGCCTTGACAAAGCCCAGGGAATGAGGGCTGACTGGAGCGGACAGACAGTGGTCTCCAAATGATATCCAGTAATTAGCTGACAAATAGAAAATGATGTTTAGTGTAATTGCTCGGAATAATGTCTTGCAGCCTGGATCCGTTTTGCGGCCCGGCGACTTCCCGTTCTCTCTGTCATTTCTCATCACGTTCTTACCCAAATTTGATTGCATCCTCTTGGAAGCTCTGGTTGCCAGGGTAACACCACAGAGCCGTTCTGTTTATGCAAAGGATGATTCACCCTCTCGAGGGACAGGATCTTTGACTGCCCAGCCCTTTCTCACACCCACTTCCTGTTGCTGCTCAGGTGATACCTTTGGGCTTGTACTTAGAGGCTACTTGCCTCTTGGGTGAACCGGCCAACCCAACGGACTGATTTGCCTCGCCATTTTTTGAACTTATTAACTTGCTTTTAAAGAACAAGCACATGGGACAAATTGTGGTTTCAACAAAGACACAGAAAGGGGTTCTTCCCAAAGAGCAATCTGCAAGATGAGCTGTCAGAGTTGCCAACTTCCAGGAGAGTTTCCAGAATCTCAACTGATCTCCAGACTACAGAGATCAGTTCCCCTGGAGAAAATGGCTGCTTTGAAGGGTCTACTGTGTGGCATTATACTCTGTTGATGTCCCTTCCCTCCCCAAACCCTTTTCTCCCCAGGATCCACTCTCAAATATCTAGGAATTTCCCAACCCTTCAAGGTGTGGTAACCTATGGCATGCAAAAATAATTTGGTTTCAGAAGGTTTTTTTTTCAGGAGGATGGATGAGTTTGGATTATTTATGTTAGGCCTGAGTTAGTCTTTGTGATGATTCTATATTTTTAGTGCCAGTGTTGGCTTCATGGTACATTGTAATCAGCATCGCAACTGCCCTGATGAATTTGCAAAACACAGGGGATATAATTTTGGAAATTAAAAAGCTCCACCCACCTGACTTGCTCAGTTGTTCAAACTCCATCCACCTGACTTACTCAGTTGTTCTCCAATATCCCTCATCCTAAAATAATCTCCCTTTGGTGGTGGAAAGCAGCCAACTTACAGCAATGCCATAGGGTTTTCAAGACAAGAGGTGTTCAGTGGTGGTTTGCCATTGCCTGACTCTGCATTGCAACCGTTGGTGGCCTCCCATCCAAGAAAAAAAACAGGCCAACTTTGTTTTGCTTCTGAGATCTGTCAAGATTGAGCTGGCCTGGGCCATCTGGCTCAGGGTAAACACCCTTATTTGCATGGCAAGGTACTTAAAGGAGATTTTAAAAAAAATTAAGGAAGTTCTTGTTTATTTAAGGAAGGTGTTAATTATAAGGGGTAGAAGAAGAAGAAGAAGATATTGGATTTATATCCCGCCCTTCACTCCAAAGAGTCTCAGAGCGGCTCACAATCTCCTTTCCCTTCCTCCCCCACAACAGGCACCCTGTGAGGTAGATGAAGATATTGGATTTATATCCCGCCCTCCACTCCAAAGAGTCTCAGAGTGGCTCACAATCTCCTTTCCCTTCCTCCCCCACAACAGGCACCCTGTGAGGTGGGTGGGGGCTGGAGAGGGCTCTCACATAGGCTTCCCAATCCCCAGGTCCCAGCGGGGGATCCCCTGGTTTTACAGGCTTTCCCCCTCCCCCAGCCAGCTGGCCGGCGGGGAAAGCTCCACCCCCACAGCCATTATGCACCTCCAGGAACGATTCCCATAGGGAATTATTGGAAATTGATCCGCGGGTGTCAGGGGCTCTGGAGGGGCTGTTTTTTGAGTTAGAGGTGCCAAATTTTCTGTATAGCATCTAGTGCCTCTCCCCAAAATACCTCCCAAGTTTCAAAAGGATTGGACTAGGGGGTCCAATTCTATGAGCCCCAAAAGAAGGTGCCCCTATCCTTCATTATTTTCTATGGAAGGAAGGCATTCTAAAAGGTGTGCTGTCCCTTTAAATGTGATGTCCAGAACTCCCTTGGAGTTCAATTATGCTTGTCACACCCTTGCTCCTGGCTCCGCCCCCAATGTCTCCTGGCTCCACCCCAAAAGTCTCCTGGCTCCACCCCCAAAGTCCCCAGATATTTCTTGAATTGGACTTGGCAACCCTACTCTCACAGCAGCTGCCCTTTCAAGGACAACCTCTGCCAGAGCTCTGGCTGACCCGAGGCCATTCCAGCAGGTGCAAGTGGAGGAGTGGGGAATCAAACCCGGTTCTCCCAGATAAGAGTCCGCACACTTAACCACTACACCAAACCGGCTCTCCTAAAAGTCATAGAAGAAGAAAAGGCCTTGCCCTTAAGCAGCAGTTGATTCATAGACAATATCTTACTCCTGGGCTGGTGTATTTTGCAATTGGGTTGGAGAAAATTCTGCTGGGAGGAAAGGCATTAATTCCCCCAGCCTCCCCTCCCCGCCCCCGATTTATTTCTTTAGAGCTCTTTTTGGAGACAGGGCAAGCCCACTGAATAGGCTGGTGCAAGTTCCAAGGAAAAGCTTTTGGCTGCCTTGGTATACAGAAGGCTGGGCTTGAGACTCCTGGAAAAACAGGGCAAAAGTTACTGTAGTGTTCTTGGATATACTGGAAGGGCTGACATAAACAACACAGCGGTATCACTGCCTGATGGAAGATGTAGTAATATTACTATCTTATGGTACTACTATACTACCATACTGCAATAGTATAGTATACCATACAGTAATAGTATAGTAGTACCATAATATAGTAGTGTAGACCCTGTGGCACAGAGTCGTAAAGCTGCAGTACTGCAGTCAGAGCCTTCTGCTCACGACCTGAGTTCGATCCCAGCAGAAGCTGGTTCAGGTAGCCGGCTCATGGTTGACTCAGCCTTCCATCCTTCCGAGGTTGGTAAAATGAGTCCCCAGCTTGCTGGGGGGAAAGTGTAGATGACTGGGGAAGGCGATGGCAAACCACCCCGTAAAAAGTCTGCCGTGAAAACATTGGGCGTTTTCGCACAAAGCTTACCCCGGAGCGACGTCCCTCTTCACCGCGCAGCGTCTGCGCAGATTTCACACCAACTGCTCCGCAGAACCAGGAAGAGCCACGAAGAGCCGCGGCTTTTGCGTCGTTAACGTAAACTGGTTTTTAGCCAGTTTACATTTGCGATGCAAAAGGCTCTTCCTGGTTCTGCGGAGCAGTTGGTGCGAAATCCGCGCAGACGCTGCGCGGTGAAGAGGGATGTCGCTCCGGGGTAAGCTCTGTGTGAAAATGCCCATTGTGAAAGCAACGTCACCCCAGAGTAGAGACCTGGTGCTTGCACAGGGGACTACCTTTATCTTTTTAATATAGTAGTACCATGTCGTATACCAATAAGGTCCCTCCCACCTTCCCCAGGCTTCCCCAAACACCACCTTCCCCAGGCTTCACCCCCAATGTCTCCAGGTATTTCCCAACCCAGAGCTGGCAACTCTAGTGTCCAGTTGTTCAGCTTGTGAGTGCAGTTGGAATTTTGAGAAAGCAGTCACCATCATAAAATACTTGACATGAGCACTAGGTCAATCACAAAATTTTGGGAGACGCCAAGTCAAGTGTTTGTGGGTGCCCACTGAAGCTTGTATGTAGGTTTATCAGACTCCCTGGCGGAGGTGAGGGTCCCCCACTCTCAGACCCTGTTCCCCAGTGGCTGATCAGCTAGCCAGTAGGGGGACTTTCCAGCAGAAAGAAGGCGGCCTAGGCCGTGTCAGAAAGTGGCATCGTCATCCTGGCTACTTCCCAACAATGCTCTGGTATTTGGGCAAGAACTCTCTGGTAGAAGCTGGTTTTGCCATAGTTTTTGCCTCTAAACCAGAGTGTCACCTGGAAGTCACTGGCATGATGATGTCACTTCCTGTACCATGCCAGGCTCCTGGCAACCCGACTCGTGCCGTATAGGAGCTGATCCTGCTAATATGCACTTTTATTTGTGTCATTTTCACCCTGCCTTACTCCCAGTGGGAATCCAAAACAGCTTACTTTGGTCACCTCTCCTCTGTGTTATGCTCACACCAACTCTATGAGATATGTTAGTCTGAGAGTACGGGACTGACCCAAGCTCACCCAGCAAGTTTCTTTGGCAGAATGGGGATTCAAAGCAGGGTCTCGTAGATCCTAGCTTGACACTATAATCACTACACTGCCTTACCCCTGGCACTCCCCCAAAGGTACTTCCACCTGTATCCTTTTTTTTTCAGGGCAAGAATTCTTGCTGCCTGTGAACCGCCATCCCTCCATACCACCATGTTTTCAAGAAAAGAAAAGAGGCTCTGCACTAAGACACACCCATGGTCTGACTTGGAATAGGACAGCTTCATATATTCACAGTAACTGCATGTTCCTTTTCCACCCTCATGTCACAGGGTAATGAGAGACCAACATTTAAAACAACAACATCAGCTGTTTTGATGTAGGCAGTCCATTGAGTGAAGCCCCAGATTAGGGGTCTTCAGCATAGCACTCATGGGCATCATGGTGTCCATCAGCACCTTTTCCAGTGCCTACTAACTGGTTTTAGGCAGGGCTTTTTTTGTAGCAGAAGAGTATTAAAGCTGCAGTACTGCAGTCCTAAGCTCTGCTCACGACTTGAGTTCGATCCCCGGCGGAAGCTGGGTTTTCAGGTAGCTGGCTTGAGGTTGACTCAGCCTTCCATCCTTACGAGGTCAGTAAAATGAGTACCCAGCTTGCTGAGGGGAAAGTATAGATGACTGGGGAAGGCAATGGCAAACCACCCTGCAAAAGATCTGCCATGAAAACGCTGTGAAGCAACGTCACCCCAGTGTCGGAAACGACTGTTGCTTGCACAGGGGATCTTCCCTTCCTTTTTTGTAGCAGGAACTCCTTTACATACTAGGCCACACACCCCTGATGTAGCCAATCCTCCTGGAGCTTACAGCAGGCCCTGTACTAAGAGCCCTGTAAGCTCTTGGAGGATTGGTTACATCACAGGGGGGTGGCCTAGTATGCAATGGAGTTCCTGCTACAAAAAAGCCCTGGTTTTAAGAAGAAGAAGAAGATATTGGATTTATATCCCGCCCTCCACTCCAAAGAGTCTCAGAGCGGCTCACAATCTCCTTTACCTTCCTCCCCCACAACAGACACCCTGTGAGGTGGGTGGGGCTGGAGAGGGCTCTCACAGCAGCTGCCCTTTCAAGGACAACCTCTGCCAGAGCTATGGCCGACCCAAGGCCATGCTAGCAGGTGCAAGTGGAGGAGTGGGGAATCAAACCCGGTTCTCCCAGATAAGAGTCCGCACACTTAACCACTACACCAAACTGGCTCTCCAGAAATGGGAGGGCCCTAGGAGTGTCTTTTGCTCAGGAGCTTCTGCCTAAAATGTTGAAGAGCCACTTTTAGAGTTATGCCTAACTTCGCTCCCTGATAAAAAATTTTTTTCAAAAATTATCATGTGTAAAATGACAACCAAATTCAAATAAATATTTTACAAATGTAGGTAAGAAAGTGCTGAAATATTGCCATATCTCCAATTCTTCAATGTCAATATTAAAAAAAAATATCACTCTAATACATCACATACATAATCCAGCATAGAAATAAATCCATCTCAAAAAAATTTAATTGTAAAGTCCCCTATGATTTGTATGGCTATCCAAAGGAGGACATAATGCAATGTTATAGAGTCTGTGTAGAATCCTCCTGAAATTAACTCACTGTAAGGAAAAAGGAAAGGTCCCCTGTGCAAGCATCAGTCGTTTCCGACTCTGGGGTGACGTTGCTTTCACAACGTTTTCACAGCAGACTTTTTACAGGGTGGTTTGCCATTGCCTTCCCCAGTCATCTATACTTTCCCCCCAGCAAGCTGGGTACTCATTTTACCGACCTTGGAAGGATGGAAGGCTGAGTCAGCCTGGAGCCGGCTACCTGAAAACCCAGCTACGCCAGGGATCAAACTCAGGTCGTGAGCAGAGTTTAGGACTGCAGTACTGCGCCACGGGGCTCTTGTAACTCACTGTAAGAGGACATCTAATAATCTTCAGAATCCCAAAGCATCAGCAAAATAAAAAAAATCAAGAAATTTTTGATACCATCTGTTTTGAGACTCCTTTGGCAAGAGCTGATGATCCTTTCCTTCGAGTGTAGGGTTGCCTTCCCCTGGGTCAAGGCTAGCTGCCCCCAAGCCAGACAGTTGGTGACCATCCCTCCCCCTCTTCTCTATTCCGACAACTCTATTCTGGCAGGCCTTTAATTAACATGGAAGGACTGATACGATATGACCAATATACATCTAATATATACTGAACGCCATCTGAAGCAAGAAGACATCAAATACGATCGGCACCAGACTGTTTTGATTGTTCCAAACTGTTTTTAGCTGTTTGATTTGCTTTAATTGTTTTACTATTTAATTGTTCAATTGTTATGAATTTACTGGTTGTGAGCTGCCATGAGCCTGCTTCGGTGGGGAGGGTGGGATATAAATCCAATAAACCGTAAACCTCTCCTAAAAGGTTTAAAGGGCCCTTCAGCTGCTCAGCGGGGAGCATGTGGCCTGCCCGTCAACTGGAGGGCCCTTTAAAACTTGCAGGAGGGAGGGAGAGGGGTGAGTGCCATTTCCCCCACTTATTCTCAAAAGCATTTAAAGGATCCCTTTAAATCAGCCCCATAGCTAGGGGCCAAGGGGGGGGGAGGGAGCCATGGGGGGCCATGGGGGGGAATAAGAATAAGAATTGCAGATTTATACCCTGCCCTTCTCTATAAATCAGAGACTCAGAGCAGCTTACAATCTCCTATATCTTCTCCCCCCACAACAGATACCCTGTGAGGTGGGTGGGGCTGAGAGGGCTCTCACAGCAGCTACCCTTTCAAGGACAACCTCTGCCAGAGCTACAGCTGACCCAAGGCCATGCTAGCAGCTGCAAGTGGAGGAGTGGGGAATCAAACCCGGTTCTCCCAGATAAGAGTCCGCACACTTAACCACTACACCAAACTGGCTCTCTGGAGGTGGCCCTTTCAATCATGCAGGAGGCTGGTGACTGTCCCTGCCTCCCCTCCTGCATGATCTGGGCCCCACCAATCAGCTGATTTGTGGACCCTTCGAATGGCATGGGAGGGGCAGCAGCTGCTCCTGTGTGTCCCTCCCATGTGCTTAAAATCGTGCAGGAAAGAGGGGGCAGTCTGGGGATGAGGTGCCCTCCAAAACTGTCAGGGGACCAGGCCCTGTGGGCCCCTGGTTACCTATGGGCCTGCTTTAAAGCCTTTTGAGAAAAAGCTGGGAGTGTGTGCACATGCATTCCATTCCACGAATTCGTGGCTTGGAGTGCACACTTGTATGCCTCCCCCCCCCCCCCCGTTTCTCCCCCAAAGCATTGAAAAGGATCCTTTGTTTTGGGGAAGAAGTGGGGGTGGCACACATATGAACTTACGAACATATGAAGCTGCCTTACATTGAATCAGACCATCAAAGTCAGTATTGTCTACTCAGACTGGCAGCGGCTCTCCAGGGTCTCAAGCTAAGGTTTTTCACGCCTACTTGCCTGGACCCTTTTTAGTTGGAGATGCCGGGGATTGAATCTGGGACCTCCTGCTTACCAAGCAGATGCTCTACCACTGAGCCACTGTCCCTACCCACACCTCTCCATGCATCTTCACCCCAAGATGCGACTTCATGGCTTGGAGCACAGGCGCTGGTCCCCAACATGACATCTCTTCTGCATGATGTTATCACATTGGAGCTGTCCCCGCCCCCTCCTGGAACACCCCTCAAAAGTCCCCCACTGGGAACTCCAAAGGACCTGGCATCCCTATTCAAGTGGTCAGTTTCCAGTAATTACGGGATATATTCACGATGGATTGCATCTGCCTCCTGATTCACAATGTATCAGTGATGTGTTTCAAACTGGGTATAGCATTCTCCATTTTATGGTTAGCTCTGCCTCCTTTTAAGATCCCCGTGGCACAGAGTGTTAAAGCTGCAGTACTGCAGTCCTAAGCTCTGCTCACGACCTGAGTTCGATCCCCGGCAGAAGCTGGGTTTTCAGGTAGCCGGCTCAAGGTTGACTCAGCGTTCCGTCCTTCAGAGGTTGGTCAAATGAATACCCAGCTTGCTGGGGGGAAAGTGTAGATGACTGGGGAAGGCAATGGCAAACCACCCCGTAAAAAAGTCTGCCATGAAAACGTTGTGAAAGCAACGTCACCCCAGAGTCGGAAACGACTGGTGCTTGCACAGGGGACCTTTCCTGCCTCCTTTGGCAGTCATTTTGTGGTCAGCCGTGTCTCCTATGGTAGCTATTTTGTGGTTGCACCCACCCCACCATCCTGTGTTAGAATTCTAAAGGTGCCCACAGGCTCAAAAGGGTTGGGGACCCCCCCCCCCACCCATCACTCACTAAAGCTGGATAGATGGATAAGAGTTGGGGCTATAACACACTCCTTTGCCAGTCACCCAATTGCAGTTCTTAAAATTTGTCAGTGAAAACCATAGCAATTAAACTGGGATGAAACAGATAATACGTTGGTAGTGTACACATAGACACATACAGGTGTACGGTAAAGAGTCTGAAAAAGGAGGCCCAAGAAATTCTCAGAAGAACTTTGCAGTCGGTATTCTCATGAATCACTATCTATCCTGCGGCCATTTGCAACCCTGACTTTCTGGGTTCTCTACTGACACCTGCTGTGGGGTATATGCAGGGTTGAGTCTGTGATTGATCAGCCTTCTTCGCTCTCGCCACCCAGTTGTCTTGCTTGCAATCTGTGGGCCTCTGGATTGATGAGTCCTCTTGGCCTTGCGAGGATGCAGGGGAAAAGGAGATGAAAGATATTGTTTTCAGGTGGAATAGCTTCCAAAATGGTACATTTGCTTTCAAAGCGCTGTTTGGAATGCATATGAACTGCCGCCTGCAGCTACGAGAAACAAAGCCATTAAAGTTCAGATAGCAGTGGGCTTTTTTTTTTTTTTTTTTAACCAAATGATTCAGTCTTTTCCTTTTAGCTTGGAGCAAAAGAGAGAGAGAGAAAGAGTGAGCTAAAGGAAGCTTAGGTGTTGTAAGTTCAGAATGCGTCACCTCCATTGGGATCCTGCTGAAGGGTAAATTTGAGCTTCCTGTTCCACTTAACTGTGCCTAGGAAAATTATTGAAGCCCTAGAGATCTTGGGTGAATTACTCTCTGTTTCCCCAACATAACACTAAACTAGAGTTGGTAAAGGAAGCAAAGGTGCTCTCGGGCAACACAGATGAGTCGTACATGCGTTTTAAAACTAAGCATACGAAAGAGCACACGAAAGTTTACATTCTGAATAAAACTTAGTTGGTCAACTTGTCTACTGCTTTGTGCGATTGCTTCAGACCAACACGGCTGCCCACTGGGATCTATGCTTTTTTAAAAAAAAATGCTGTGGTGACAGTAAGCAATAAGTGCACCTGTTTTGCATTTGGAAATGTGCTTGAAGGTAACACAGCTATTATTTGTACATTTTTGTACATGAGGTGGTAATAAAGGAATCTCGGTGAACTTTCTCACAATTAAAAAAGATTCTCTCACACGCCGTTGTGTATGCGGACCTAAAAGAAGACTCTCGTGTGTGTGTGTGTTCCTGCCGGGCTCATTGAAGCCATAAGGACTGAGCTTGGGGGCACAGGAACAATGGACAGCAGGGTACAAATACCTTTTGCCCTTATCCAATCACGAGCCCCTGACCTGTTTGAATGATCCAATAACGTGCTTGTGCGGGAACCCTGAGTTGTATATAGTTGGCCTCGTTGGCCCAGTTCTTTAGTTTTAGAGTGCAGCCCTATCCTATGCTGTACCTAATAAAGAGCTATGATCACTACCACCTTGCCTCTATATTATTATCTCCTATTTTGACATATTTATTGCTTCAACAATTGGTCCCCTTTACTTGGAGCCATACAGGGGTTGACCCCGTACACTTGGCTTGTTGTCCCTTCTTTGTCTCAAAATGTCTACATTGTTATATGCTAAATTTGCTTTTCAATCCTGTCTCTAAGTCTGAATGGTTTTCTTCCATCTCATTTTATCTGAAGAAGCGTGCTTGCACATGAAAGCTTACACCATGAATAGACCTTTGTTGGTCTTTAAGGTGCCACTGGACTCTTAACTTTATTCTGTTCCTTCAGACCAACATGGCTACCCACCTGGATCTACTATCTTCATGGAATGGTGCTCAAGGGTAATCAGTATAGGCTCCACATACTTCATTCTCTACTTACTGGAGAATAGGCTTATCCTTTGCCTGGTAGCAGCAGACAATCTCTCACCACCACCCCTGGCCTCAGTTTCCTGCCCCACCCTCAAACTTTTCAGGATTGGAAGAAAGAAATGCACTGAAGGGAGATGGCATCAATGATGATACTCTGGGAACTCCCAAATCTCTACAGCAAAAACTAAAGAGATGGAGGGGGGATACCTAGGGTATCATCCAAAAAATTTGTCATCAGCCCTCTACATGAAAGTGATATCACATCTTATGTGCCCTTCTCAAAATTTCCTGTGTTAAAGATGGCAGAGATTGGGAGAATTCCTACAGCATCACCTGGAAGTGACCTCCTATTCACCTAAAACTCCACTCTCCCTCATACTCCCACAACTCAAGGCTTTTTTTGAGCAGGAACACACAGGAATGCAGTTCTGATCGGCTTGGCATCAGGGGTGTGTGGCCTAATATGCAAATAAGTTCCTGCTGGGCTTTTTCTACAAAAAGCCCTCTGCGAAACAAATGGCAATGTCAGGGGTGTGGCCTAATATGCAAATGAGTTCCTGTTGGGCCTTTTCTATTAAAAAAGGTCCTGCTACAACCAAATGTCCCAGCATTTGCCAGTGCACAGCTGACAACTCTACTGGAGAGTGGGCCATCAGAACATATGATTCATGTTTTCATAGATCTTGAAGGCAATGTAGTGAAATGGTGATGTAGTACCTCAGTGCTCTCACTGCTCCAATTATGTTACACCCTCTTTGAGTGCCTTAACTTCAGAGAATTAGCATTGCTGTAATTCTTCAACTCAGTTGTCTTCTTGTCCTACGATTCATGGTGGATTTTCTGGATTTATGGAAAGCTGGTCAAAGATGGAGATCTGTGCAGGTCTATATGCATCAGAAATATTTTCACACACCCTAAATCAAACTCTTTTGCTGAAACCAGAATGCAGTTTTTCAGATACAAATCAGACAAACCTGCTTTTGGACTCAATTTGGGAGGTGGATGCTATCGGGATAGTTGGTTAATAAAGCAGAGTTTTGCCCAGTCATAGAAGCATGATACTGAGTGCAGAAAATAAATCTCCAAAGAAGTATATTGCAAAAAAGATAAATTTACATGGATTCAAATTCACATTCAAGTTGCAGTCAAAAGAAGTCTAATGTAAAGAGTACTTTCCCTATCACAAATGACCAGCTTGTCCTGCACCATATGTGTGGGGCTATGAGAGCATTGTATCTCCAAGGAAGGCCATGTGAAGAGAGTGAGAAGACAAAATAAGAGAGGAAGGGTCAGAGGGCAGCTCCCAGGTTAAGGCAAAGAGAGGCATCCCGTTCAAGGAGATAACACCTATACATACTTAGAGTGATGTAGCCTCCCCAATGTCTCTCATTCCAACAGATGCGACCCAAATTGCAGATACATGGAACAGCCAACTGTCAATCAGAATGTTCCTATGGTCTCCTGCCAACAATACACATATGCTGAGTGCATGTCAGAGCACTGTATGATGTACGTGAAAGAAATGCTGGCTAAGGGGACATAATAATTAGTAGTAAATAACAGAAGTCCAAAGGTATTTGTCACAATAAGCATTTCTTCCTAGTGCATGAATATCCAACTTGGGGTTGATTTGGTGTAGTGGTTGCTGTAGTTTGGCGTAGTGGTTAAGTATGCGGACTCTTATCCGGGAGAACCAGGTTTGATTCCCCACTCCTCCACTTGCACCTGCTGGAATGGCCTTGGGTCATCCATAGCTCTAGAAATTGGCCTTGAAAGGACAGCTTCTGGGAGAGGTCTCTTAGCCCCACCCACCTCACGGGGTGTCTGTTGTGGGGGAGGAAGATAAAGGAGATTGTGAGCCGCTCTGAGTCTCTGAGATTCAGAGTGGAGGGCGGGATATAAATCCAATATCATCATCATCATCTGCTTTAATCTTGTCTTCAGCTGTTGACAGTTTATTGAGAAATGCACTGACAAATTACAAGGATGCAGATTTGCACCAATGTCTGTCTGTGGTAGAGCATCTGCTTGGGAAGCAGAAGGTCCCAGGTTCAATCCCGGGCATCTCCAAAAAAGGGTCCAGGCAAATAGGTGTGAAAAACCTCAGCTTGAGACCCTGGAAAGCCGCTGCCAGTCTGAGAAGACAATACTGACTTGGATGGACCAAGGGTCTGATTCAGTATAAGGCAGCTTCATATGTTCATGCATGCAAATAAGGAATGACAGAATTTTCTCGTTGTCTTCTCCCACCACCAAAACCTTCCAGATACATTTAGAAAACATACTGACCCACAAATGCTGATCCAGTAGGAGTAGGTTAAATGCCCGGAAAAAGATATACATTTTGCATGCATCTCTTTTTTTTTTTTTTTGAGTAAAAGATAACAGCTGCAGAACTTTCACTGGCATTGTAGGAAGCCATATGTCCCAAGATGGAGACGAGGTCAGCAAGCACTGTATATTTCTTAGCATGCACAGATCAGAAGAAAGATGATTGAGACAGAGCTCAACTATCACCCTAGCGAGGTGTCCCTGTCCCTGAATAAAGCACCTGATGGTTAGCAATTCTCAGTTCAGCTGTTTTTCTATCCTACAGTCCTCTCTCAGCGACATATTTGTGGAAGGCCAATCAGAGATGGAAACCTCAATAAAAAGATTCCCAAACTATGTCTGCCAATTGGAACTAGAGGTGGCCCCAGCATGAGCTACTCGCTTGATGGTTAATAATTTTCAGACACCGATGCATTAAAAAAGGAGAGAATTACTGCTTTTGCTTTGAACATGAAAAGCGCAATGGCCATGATAAGTGTTATTGTTGCCGCTGGAAGATTTATGCCCTGGCTAAATTGTCATTTGGGTAATTGCATTCAGTCTGCCTAAATCGCCTCTTGTGGGTACAGTTGAATACCGTATTCTTCATCAAGCCTGGGCCTCTGTTGTTGGGTAGCAATGCAATCAACACACGGTTATAAAATCAGGCCTTTTCTTGCTGCGGATGGCAGCGCTCCAAGGGTGGGTTATAATATCAGGTGGGAAAATGGCAGCGACTAGCTTTCAAAAGGAGAAGGAAGAACATAAAGAAAACAAGACGAGCCCTGCTGGGTTAGATGGATGACCTATCAAGTCCAGCATCCTGTTGTTCCATAGTGGCCAACCAGATGCCTACAAGGAGGGCACAGAGGGCATATAAGTCACAGCTGACTTATGATGGCCCTTGATGGGGTTTTCAAGGCAAGAGATAGGCAGAAATGGTTTGCCATTGCCTGCTCCTGCATTGTGACCCTGGTATTCCTTGATGATCTCCCAAGCAAATACTGACCAAGGCCAATCCTGCTAAGCTTCCAAGATCTGACGAGGCTGGGCTAGCCTGGGCCATCCAGCAAATGATATTCAAAGGTGCACTGCCTTTGCACATGGAGGCTCCATATAACCATTAGGGCTAGTGTCTGTAAATGGATTTATGCTCCTGGGTAAATTTCTGTAATCCCTTTTAAAGCCAACAGTCTTCACTGTGTCCTGCTGCAGAGAAGTCCGTAACTATAAATTGTGTGAAAAAGTAATTTGTTTTTAATCTATCACCCACTGAATTAATTGGGAGTTCCACAGTCCTAATATTACGGAACAGGGAGATGTTTGCTACCTACTTTCTTCTATGTAGAACTGCCTGACTCAACCAACTCTCTTGCCTTTATTGAAGGTGGGAATGTTTCTTATGGTTTAGTCTAGGATGAAGAAGGACCAGAACATGAAATAAATGCATGATGCTGCCTGATACTGAGCGAGACCTTTAGTCTATCAAACTCAATATTGTCTATTACGACTGGTGGTGGCTCTCAGTTTTGAGGTTGTTTGCATTACCTGCTGCCTGGAGATGCCAAGAAGTGAATCTGGGACCTTCTCCATGAAAAGCAGATGCTCTACCACTGAGCCACAGCTCCATCCCAAACATGCAACGTGGTTATACATCTTCTTCACACAGTGCACAATTAATGTATAGTCTTTGCTACCACAAGGTACACTGATGTTGTCTGGCAGAGATGGCTTTGAAATGGGATTCACAGGATGCCCTGCTCTGGATAGCCCAGGCAAGCCTGATCTCATCAGATCTCAGAAGCTAAGCAGGGCTGACCCTGGCAAGTACTTGGATGAGAGATCTCTAAGGAATACAAGGGATCTGATGCAGAAGCCGGCAGCAAGCCACCTCTCTGAATGTCCTTGACTCCCAGCCCCACTAGGAGTCACCAGTCAGCCATGAATTCCAGAAAGAAAGAAAGAAAGAAAGAAAGAAAGAAAGAAAGAAAGAAAGAAAGAAAGAAAGAAAGAAAGAAAGAAAGAAAGAAAGAAAGAAAAAGAAATGGGATTCACAGGGCAATCCTAGGCAGTTTTCTCCTTCTAAGTCTATTGAAATCAGTGGGCTTAGATGGACATATCTCTGCCTAAGATTCCATTGAAGGCTTATCAAGGGCTTTTAGCTATGATGCATAATTGGAACCTCCAGATTCAGGGGCAGGATACATTCCACCCCAGAACAATTGCTGGAGGCAAACTGTGGGGCAGAGCTATTGCCTCACATTGTGCTCTGACCACAGTTAGAAACAGGATGCTTGACTAGATAGAGTCTCACTCTAATCCAAGAATTAGGTTCTTGTCCATTACATTTTTAAAAACCCTGTCCTTCCTGTGAGAAATTCAGAAGCCATTCACGTTGTCCCCTCCCCCCCACCCCAATTTTATCCTCACAGTGACTCTGTGAGGTACATTATGCTGAGAGAGTGATTGGCTCAATGAGTTTAATGGCTGAACTGGAATTCAAACCCAAGTCTGCAGTTCTATGCCCTGTTCACATGTTACAGCAAATACATCCAGCCTGTGCTTGAAAGCGCTGCACTGGCTACCGATAGGGTACCGGATTCGCTTCAAGGTGCTGGTCATTACCTTTAAAGCCCTATATGGCCAGGGTCCTGCATACCTTAGGGATCGCCTTTCCCTGCACATATCCCAGCAAGCACTTCGGTCCGGGTCTCAAAACCGGTTGACAGTCCCCAGTATCAGAGAAGCGAAGCTCAAAACAACGAGAGCCAGGGCCTTTTCCGTTGCTGCCCCTAGCTGGTGGAACGAATTGCCAGAGGAGGTTAGGGCCTTGCAAGAGCTTTTACAGTTCCGCCTGCAAAACGGCAGTCTTCCACCAGGCATTTACTTAATGGTAACATCTGCAGCAATGGGACTGGCCCATAAGAACACCACCAATGACCTACTGCACTACGTTATGGCGATGCTGAGATCTCTGAGTATAGCTAACCACCAGAATTTAAATTGCTGCCTGAAATTATGATAGTAGCACATGAAAATGTTTTAAATTGTTTTTATGTTCTATGTTTTTATTGTTTATTGTATCGATCACACTGATGTGTTAGTGTCGACCCTTGCGAGCTGCCCTGAGCCTGCCTTTGGTGGGGAGGGTGGGATATAAATTAAATAAATAAATACATAAATGGATGTCTTGCATGTACTTGTGTACAAGCCACTATGAGTTACTTTACAAATGAAACTGAGGTCTGGTACATGGATAAAGGAGAGGTTTAAATCATACATTCAGCTGTACATGCACTGACTGTTACGTGAAAATTACTCAGTCCATAAGTGTATGCTGTACATGGATTTTACATGTATTCAATGCGACGAGAACAGGGCTGTGGACTGACACAAATTACCATTCCCAGGGACAGAGTTACCCAATGGTAAAGATTAGGATGTCGTTTAATGTGGGATCTTTAGCTGAAATCTAAAAGAAATGATAACAGGCCTTGACAAGTTTTCTTCGGCTCCAGGAGCTAGCCCCAAAATTTAGGTGCTGCACTTCTAAGGGTTTTGCCATTTTACCGTATTAACTGAACTTCAACAATTTTCTCTAATTCTTCTTTCATCTTTAGGTCACCAAATATTTATGTTTTTTGGTACCAATTATTTATGTTTTTGGTGGACCGACACTACAACAGACAGCGGGAAAGAGCGATAACATTTCATTTAACATCAGCCCACAATAAAAACAGGTCTCAGACCAGCAGGTTTGCTTCCTATGGAAAGGTCGAGGGAAACAAACAAAGACTAATTTGAAGGAAGTATCCATGCCAGACGTCTCCCCATTCCCACTGTTCTCCAGATCTGGCCTTATTCTGGTCAGTTTCAGCTGCATATAATTTCCAAACAAAACATCTGGTTGGGAATTAAGATAAGCTTTTCTTGCTGGAGGAAGTTGGGCTCGCTGGAGGAAGTGAAAAGGCAGCTCTGTGGCAAGGTAATTAAAATGTGCAACAGTCCAGTTACCCACACAACCTTGCCTCATTTGGCATTAATTAATAAACTCTTGACTAACCTGAGCTGCTAGAGGGGTGAGATCGAAGGTCTTGTGAGCGGCCCTTGCAAGACCTTAGCTTGCAGAAAAGCTGGGTAAGCAGGAAAGGCAGAGATCGGGATTAACAAATAATGATTTTCAGCCTCCAAACAAGATAATAAAAACGTGTGTGCGTTGGGGCGGGGAGAGAGGGCTGCATTTATTTTGCATTATGAAATATGACATCATAATTAAAACATATGCTAATGGCTGCTGTCTGGTTTTTACAACAGATATATTAATACCTCCCAAATCTTGTGACAGGGTTGGGGCAGGGTTTTTTTCAGTGTCAGGTGAAACACTACAATATTTCTTTTATTTGCAAAATCAAATAGGTACGATGATCCTAGCAGCATCCCTCTAGGTTCCGTAGACATTTCCTTTGTGCTTTTTTCCCTTTCCAGCTTTCCGTCAACAAATCCACAATATCCTTTAATTCTTGGGCTCATGGAAAAAAAAAATGGGAACAGTTATATAAGCATGGCAGAAAGTGGTAGGAGAAACCTCTCCAGGGATTTTTTTTTGTAGCAAGAACTCCTTTGCATATTAGGCTACACACCCCTGATGTAGCCAATCCTCCAAGAGCTTACAGGGCCCTTCTTACAGGGCCTTCTGTAAGCTCTTGGAGGATTGGCTACATCAGGGGTGGGTGGCCTAATATGCAAAGGAGCTACTGTTACAAAAAAAGCCCTGACCCTCTCCCATAATATTAGCACTCCAGGATGGGTCATCCAGTATAGTTGGTAGGCAGTAAATTCAGGACAGACCAAACTGCTTCTATGCACAATTACTTCATGAAATTTATTAATGGGTGTGTTGGCCACCAGCTTGTGTGTGTGTGTGTGTAAAGTGTCATCAAGTCACAGCTGACTAGCTCTGACCTGGATAGTCCAGGCAAGCCCAATCTCGTCAGATCTCGGAAGCTAAGCAAGGTCAAAATCCTGGCAAGTATTTGGGTGGGAGACCTCCTGGAATACCAGAATATCTTCCATGTCCCCAGTAGAAGTCATTCACCGGAGGTTTCCTTGCCTTCCAGGTGCGCTCACACATGTGCATGCGCACACAACACACACAAATACAAAAATACCAAAAAGAAAAACTCACAGCTGACTTATGGCAACCCTGTAGGGTTTCCAAGGCAAGAGATGCTCATAGGTGGTTTGCCATTGCCTGCTTCCGGATTGCAATGCTGGACTTCCTTGGTGGCCTCCCATCCAAATACTAAATACGGCAAACCCTGCTTAGTTTCCCAGATCTGACAAGATCAGGTTAGCTTGGGCCATCTAGCTCCAATGGCTTTAAATGGGGATGCTTGGAGAGTAGGTCTGTGGATTCTTTATAATGGCACAGGGAAACCTCTGTGCTCACATTACCAGTTGCTGTCTGGGTGGCAGCAGTGTGGGCGGACTGTCACCCTCATGTCCTAGAAGCTGGTTTCCCAGAGGAATCTGATAGGAAAATGGGATGCTGGACTAGATGGACCTTTGGTCTTCTCCAGCACAGCTCTGTTCAGCAACACCAAATCTGGCAAGTGCTCCAAAATGCCAAAAGCTTTTCTTTCTCTCCCAAGCTCAAATTTTAGAAATTGTTATTTTTTTTAAAAAAGCTCCTGTTCTGTTAGCAAGAGTGGAGCTTTGCATGACTTTTTTTTTTTAAAGAGGAATAGTGGTGTAATGGGCCATTAGTCGAAATTAAGTTCACCATTAATTAGTGGGCTGTTCAAGAAC
Source organism: Heteronotia binoei (assembly GCF_032191835.1). Classification (NCBI taxonomy): domain Eukaryota; kingdom Metazoa; phylum Chordata; class Lepidosauria; order Squamata; family Gekkonidae; genus Heteronotia; species Heteronotia binoei. The sequence continues at coordinate 65,788,001 of NC_083234.1, forward strand.
CTACAGAGAACATGCTATTTCTTGCTTAGCAGGAATAAATTGCTTGGGATACTGTGCCATTTCCCATGGGTGCCACAGAGAAAAAGGCTGCTTCTTCTCCAGTAAGTAAAACAGAGACTGCTATTACATTCTGACATATGTCTTAAACTTTGTGCTGGTCAAATTGGATTCATTTATAGAGTTTATCCTCACATATGGCTGGAAACATTTGGTGTGGTAAGAAAAATGTGGACAGCAAGCACTAAGTTTTTTGGGGCATTTGGTTGTGGGGTTTAATAAGGAACAAAAATACAGAGATAGGAAAGAGAAATACAGAGAAAATTAAAACACGATGAAAATTAAAACATCCAGACTAAATTGGCAGTTTCCACCAGTTCCCTTCCTATAGCAGATCTCCCTTGTGTCATTTTCTTTGGGGTCCCGTGTCCCACAGTTGGGCCAGACCTTGCAGATTAGTGGGTTGCAGTGAAAGAGGGGAGGCAGGAATTCCACCCCCTGCTATTGGAAAACTTAGTGTCTGGATTTAAACCACACACCCCTCTCTGCACTTTTTACTTCCTTCCTCTTTTCTTCCTTCCCTTCTGGTTTGCTGCCATGTGAGGATTTTTACATGTAGAAAGATGGATGTCCTTGCATTTTTTGGAAGCTTCCACACAATGTCCTACTTTTCTGAGCACGGCTCATGGGGCTTTCTTCATGGAGTCGATGAAAGCAAAACTGAGTCTCTGCACAGCAGAATTCTATAGTCTGGCTGCTTGAGGAATAAGTTGACACATACACTTGCTCTTAGAAGTGAAATAGAAATTCTTTATTGCAAGAGTACCCCAGATTAGATAGGAGAGACAAAGGCTTCTAACTATCTGATGGGTAGCTGTGTTAGTGAGTCTGTTGTGGTAGAAAAGAGTCCAGAAGCACCTTAAAGACTAACAAAATTTAGGAACTTTCATGAGTCACTGCTCATTTCTTCAGATACAGTTCAAATGGGACTCCATATATATTGAAAAGTGGAGTGACTCAGGTGCCAAATGACATTAGCAGGCACATGACAATGGAAGGCGTGCTTGGATTAGGTGTGCTATGCGGAGGGGTAGTAGGTGTGGAGAAATAAGCATTGGTAGAGAGACAGGAAACTTAGGTCTCGATTCAGTCCAGGCGGATACATTGCCTTGAAGAAGAAGAAGAAGCAGATTTATACCCTACCCTTCTATCTGAATCAGAGATTCAGAGCAGTTTACAGTCTCCTATATCTTCTCCCCCGCCCCCCCCCCCACAACAGACACCCTGCGAGGTGGGTGGAGCGAAGAGGGCTCTCACAGCAGCTACCCTTTCAAGGACAACTCCAGCGGTAGCTATGGCTAACCCAAGGCCATTCCAGCAGCTGTAAATGGAGGAATGGGGAATCAAAACCGGTTCTCCAAGATAGGAGTCCACACACTTAACCGCTACACCAAACTGGCTCTCATTGAGCTTCATTATTAGTTGCAACTCAGCAGTCTCTCTTTTGGCCCCTCAAAATTTGGTGCCCCAGCCAATTGTTCAGGTTTGCCTATTGCTCAGGCCAGCCTGGCCAGCCAGAAATAATATTGGCCACCTGCTAGAACAGAACCTGGGCTCCCCCCCTCTCTGTGCTCGACATTTCACCAGACTCCGGCTCTCTCAGGCATGGCATGGTGCTGAAATACCACAATACAAACTTTCCAATACTCTTTCTCCCCCCTGTTCAGGTGACACAGGAATTGAGGCCTATTGTTTCAAAAGGTCAGAAGAAAAAACAGAGAGGCGGAACCCTGCAGGAAAACTGAATGTTGAGGCGGGAGGGGGGGGGAGAACTATTGAATGAGGGGTAGGGGAGGCCAGGAAGCCACATGGATTTCTGTGTCTGAGCAACCCCCTCCCCAACTCTGGACAAGCTATTCCCCTCCCCAGTCAAGTCAGCATTTTTATTTCCCAGGGAATGGAGTGTGACCTCTCTACTCCCAGGCGCTTGTTATTTCATACCTTGCTGCCAGGTTGGATCCTAATCAAGCAGAAAAACTCAAAATGACAAACAAACAGCAGACAGCTTCACTATCTGAGGTTCATTAGCTCCCGGCGACCTTTTAAATCTCCAAGAAATGCAGCGATTCCCCCCCCCCCACCAAAAGGAGGTCTCCTCGAGTTGTTGTGCTGCAGAGATTCTCTGCCTCGCCACCGAACGTGCCTATCCTCGGTGTGCCCGATAATGAGTCCGTGTTGTTGCTCGGTGGAATTCCCAAGGCCTGCACTTAGCTAAGTCAACGCACAGAGGAGCTCTGGACCAGTGGCAGCTCGGAAAGGAAGGACAGGCAATCCATTCGCAGGCTTTCAAGGTCATCCGTCTCCCAAGGTTAATGTTGTTTTGTGTGGCTAGAAAGGAAAGCAAAGATTAACCGGTAAGCTCACGACACTGTAGCATATGGGCCAACAGCTGAAAGAGCCGGGCAATGAAGGCAGGCATTGTTGTTGCCTGCAGATTAATAAGAGGGTTAAAGAAGCCATCAGTCATCCCCACCCTGAGTTGCTTCTCTGGGGAGATGGATGTTTGGGTGATGGTAGTGGAAAGCGCCACCAAGTTGTGGCTGACTTATGGCGAGCTGTCATGGGGTTTTCAAGACAAAAGATGTTCAGAGGTGGCTGGACATTCATTGCCTACCTTTGCGTAGCAACCCCTCGACTTCCTTGGTGGTCTCACATCCAAATATGAACCAGGGCCATCTCTGTCTAGCTTCCAAAATCTGACAAGATTGGGCTATCTTTTGGTAAAGATAAAGGTGGTCGCCTGTGCAAGCACCAGTTGTTTTTGACTCTGGAGTGATGTCGCATCACAGCATTTTCATGGCAGACTTTTTTTGACGGGGTGGTTTACCTTCTTTTGGTATCTATCTGTTAATCCAGATGTTGGCACCTGAGTTCTTCTCCATGCTGGTATCTAGTTTTAGAGCATGAGATTGGCTGTGTAATGCTGCACCAGCACTTTCCCAGGGTGGCCATGGTCCTCACAGAAGGCACTATGGTGCAGTGGTAGAGCACATGCTTTAATTGGAAAAGATGCCAGGTTCATTCTCGGGTATCTCCACTTAAAGGATCTCAGGCAGCACATGTTTGAAATACCCTTCTCTGCTCCAAAACCCATAGAGCTGCTAGCAGTGTAGACAGTATTGAGCTAGATGAACCAATGATCTGACTTGGTACGTCTTGACCAGTTCCTTGCTAGCAATTGCTCTGCCCCCAAGCTTCTGCTTTTCTCGGCTCATGTGATCAATTCCCCACCAGTTGCTGTGTGGGTGCATTTTGATTCACAGCTCCTTCCAATTTCCCTCGCAGTTTCTTGCTCTTGTTTTTTGGAGATCCCAAAGCTGTGAGGGAAACTGAAGGGAGCTGCAGGTCAAAATGTTTCTGTGCAGCAACTGGTGGGGAATTGATTGCTTGAACTTGGGAAAGCAGAAGTCCTGGGGCAGAGCAACTGCTATTGAGGAATCGGTTTTTGACTTCACATGAGATGGGTGTGTGTGTATGTGTGGGGTGTGGGAAAAGAGAGGAAATACTACCCTGAGACATTTCAGGCTATGACTGGTGATGGCTGGGGCTGATGGGAGTTGTAGGCAAAAAACATCTGGAGAGCTACCGTTGGCCCCCCCTGGTCTATTGATTACCTTAGCAAAAATAAAGGAACCACGTTATGACCAGTTACTGCGATTGTCGATAGTCATATTTTTCTTGACTACAGTTGAATTTTACAGAACTGCATCTCACCCTTTCACAGCCCTTAACCCTGCTGCTAACGTGTTGCTCCAACATCTCGTAGATACGGGTCTGTCAATGAAGGATCCAGCCCATGCATCTGATGTAGTGGGCTCTAGTCCATAGCAGCACATGCGCTAGTTCATCTCAAGTGTTCCAGAAGATTCCTGTTTACTTTTATGCTCCCCTAAGTCTGCTTTACTAGGTGAGACATTAAGATCTGAGAGAGAGACAAAGCCCACATGAGCCCCCAGCTCAGACACTCAATACGGTCTTAAGAGCTTTACATGCTGAATATGTTCAAGAGATTTGGGGCTTTTGCTTTTGGAATCAGGTCTGCACATAGGACTTCTTCCTGAATTCAGTATGATTTGCATACCTAACTCGGACGCTGTTCTCCTGACAGGGAGCTTGGGGAAACTGCCACAGTGGCCTCTTAAAAGCTATTCAATAGCCAAAGGTACCCGCGTTAGTGAACAGAGCTTCAATGTTTAGACTGCCAGATTGTCAATTTCATCATGATCCATTAAATAGGTGCCCTCCAAGGGGTAACAATGGGAATTGCTTTGCAATTAATTATTTTTTTCTAAGAACCAATGCTTACCAATCCGTACCAGTGACAGGAAAAATTAAAGGTTGATTCCTTAGATGCCAAATTCCAGTAGGAAGACAGTGTAGAAGTGCTGCATATGCAGAAACATTTTAAAACAGATGTCCCCTTTCTCTTGCACACAGCGGGAAATGCCTTTTCCAATTCCTTCTCTGACTTCAAGGAGATAATATGACTTTCTCTGCTGCTTTAGAAGAGGCATTCCTTCCTATGTGAAAGAGAGTGGGGGGAATGCCTCTTCTCAGGTGGTAGTGCAAGTGATTAGTAACAGTTAATTGATTAATCTGATAAGTATGCATAAAGCCACTTTGCTGAAACAAAGAACCTTTCTTTTTAAGATTATTCACAAAGCTCTAAAAGAGGCTTTCCTTGGTTTCATGAGGAAAGCAGGAATGCTTCTTTTTCACATTGCAGTGGAAGAGGCAGTCCATCTGTGAGAGAGAAAAGAGGCATCCCCCCTTTTCTCACATGCAGGAGTGAATGTCACTTTCAGCACCACTTAGAACACACATTGCTGCTCCATGCGCAGGGCCAGTTAGGCACAGGTCAGGGGTTTCAATGCGAAAGTGGTGAGAAAGTGGTGCTAGGAGAAAGGGTTTAGATTTGATAGGCACTGGAGACCTTCCTGGGACAAGCCGAACCTGTACAAAAGAGATGGGCTTCACCTGAACCAAAAGGGAACTAGGCTGCTGGAGATTAATACTGAAAATGTGGCAAGGCTAATCCTGGGGGGGAAGCAAACAGGAGCCAGGGAGCCTCCAGTTCAAGACAGGTCGGTTCAAATGATGAGCGCCTAACACTCAGGATAACATTGACAGGAGTGTAATAGAACTTGGGAGTGAGGGTAGGATGGAGAATGAGGTCCATGTGTAGTGACTATGGGGTGGAGGGAGGCGAGGGCTACTGGAGAGAGAAACACATTACAGGTGCCTGTATGCCAATGCTAGAAGTCTCCAAGCCAAGATGGGGAAGCTGGAGTGCTTGGTGTTCAACGACAATCTAGATATGGTAGGTATCTCAGAAACATGGTGGAATGGGCAACATCCATGGGAACAGTCATTCCTGGGCATAAGCTATATGGGCAGAACAAGGAAGATGGGTTGGGGGAGGTATTGCGTTGTACATCAAAGGGAGCATAGAATCAAATAAGACAGAAAACATCAGGGGAATTAACTTTCCATCAGAAGCAATATGCATGGAAATACTGGGTCATTACTTAAAAGTTCCCCTTGATCAAGCCCTTTCAGCTGATCTTGAGACGGAGAAGACAATAAGGAAATGACTAAAGCAGATAGTGTTATTATGCTAGGCAGGGCTTTTTTGGTAGGGAAAAAACCAGCAGGAACCCATTTGCATATTAGGCCACACCCCCTGCGTTACAGGGTTTTTAGAAGAAGCCCAGCAGGAACTCATTTGCATTTTAGGCCACACCCCCTGACACCAAGCCAGCCAGAACTGCGTTTCTGTGCATTCCTGCTCAAAAAAAAAGCCCTGATGCTGGGAGACTTCAACTATCGTCACATTGATTGGAAAAACATATGCTTGAGTCATGCCATATGAATGAGATTCCTAGACATCATAAATGACTGTGCACTGGAACAGTTGTACATAGAGCCAACCAAAGGGATAGTAATCTTGGACTTGGTTCTTGGTCTTAAGATTTGGCGAGAGATTTAGAGGTTGTTAAACTAACTGGGAGCAGTGACCATAATGCTATTAAATTCAGTGTTCAGGTCAACAGAAAGCTACCCCTAAAGTCCAAAACTGTAACATGAGATTTCAAAAGAGGGAACTTTACAAAAATGAGGGGGATAATAAAAAGAAAGCTGGAGGTGAAACTCAGGAGAGTCAAATCCCTAGAGGATGCTTGAAAGCTATTTAAAGCCACACTAATTGAAGTCCAAATAGAATGCATTCCACAAGTTAGGAAAGGCACTGCCAAGTCTGAAAGAAGGTTTGTATGGTTAACAACACAAGTCAAGGAAGCTATAAAATGTAAAGAGGCTTCTTTTAAAGAGTGGAAAGTCTTCCATAATGAATTGAATGGGAGGGACCACAGGATCTGGCAAAAGTAATTTCAACCAATAATTAGGCATGCAATAAAAGATTATGGGTAGCAGGTTGGTAAAAGTGCCAAGTCAAGCAATAAACTTTTAAAAAATATACCTGGAGTAGGAAACTAGCCAGAGAAACACTGGGGCTTTTGGATGACAAAGGAATAAAGGGATTGCTAAAGGAAGATGAGTAGATAGCAGAGAAGCTCAATGACTTTTTTTGCTTCTGCGTGCACTGTGGAAATTGTGGAGCGTGTACCCTTGCCACAGGCCCTATTTTCAGGAAGGGAGTCTGAAGAACTGAGCCAAATTTAGGTGAGACCTATCGGGGAAATGAAAAACCAGTAAGTCTCCAGATCCTTATGGCATACACATGAGCCATGGTGACTGAAGGGAATCTCCACATTCAGAGGCACTAAACCTTGGAATTCTAGAGCCAGGAGGCATCATCAGGGGAAAGCCTTGGCCTTTATGCCCTGCTGTTGGCTCTCCAGTGGAACTAGTGGGACACTGTGTGAGACAGGATGCTGCACTAGATGGATCATTGGTCTGATCCAGCAAGCCTCTTCTTAAGTTATTACGTTCATCCTCATACAGGAAGGCAGGCCTCTTCTGTGGGTCTCTGACACAATATGTATATGAATCATCTCAAAAAAGAATGCAGGAATTTTGCTTCAGTAGTAGTGGCTTTACTCAGGGCTTTTTTTGTAGAAAAAGCTCAGCAGGAACTCATTTGCATATTAGGCCACACCCCCTGTCATCACCGGAAGTGACACCATCTGTTCAGTAGGTTACTTTCTGCATATTGACACAGAACAATGCAGAAGAAGAAGGTGAAGATGATATTGGATTTATATCCCGTCCTCCACTCTGAATCTCAGAGTCTTACAGCAGCTCACAACCTCCTTTATCTTCCTCCACCCCAACAAACACCCTGTGCGGTGGGTGGGGCTGAGAGAGCTCTCCCAGAAGCTGCCTTTTCAAAGACAGCTCTGTGAGAGCTATGGCTGACTCAAGGCCATTCCAGCAACTGCAAGTGGAGAAGTGGGGAATCCATGCCTCAGATTCAGTGGGAGCTCACAGGAGCACAGCTCCTGAACCTTTCGGAGAGTTCCACCTCCTCCTTCTGAGAGTTCCACCTCCTTGTCCATTGAATAGTAGGTGCAGCTGCATAACAATCCCTGGATGAGCTCCACCACCTGTTTTTCTACAAAATGACCTCTGGGGGAATCAAACCCGGTTCTTCCAGATAGGAGTCCATGCACTTAACCACTACACCAAACAGTGCCATCAGCTGCCTTTCATGGATGCGTGTTCTCACACAGCCCTATGAGAGACCTTGTTTTGCCTCCCCCCCCCCAAACATGGCTAAAGAGAGAGAGAGAGAGCCACATGCAGTGGAGTGGGCAGCAGCAGGCCCAGCTTCTCCTGGGAGCGGGTGCTCGTGGGTGACTCTGCATCCCTCACTCTCTTTGCAAGCCTGTTGAAGGCTGGAGGTGGCAGAGAGGATGGAGTTCAGGGTCTGGGAGAACGTGGCTGCCTAGTGCCTTCCCTCTGCTGGATACCCTTTTTTGAGCAGGTGCCCTGGCCAAGCCAGCTGGAACTATGTTCCTGTGCATTCCTGCTTTTAAAAAGCCCTGCTTTTATTCATATGCATATATGAGCCAGTATGGGGTAGTGGTTAGAGTGTCAAACTAGGATCTGGAAGAGCCAGGTTTGAATCCCCAGTCTGCAGTGGAACCTTGTTGCATGACCTTGGGCCAGTCACGCAGACTCAGCTTCATCTATCCCAGAGGACTGTAGTTGGGAAGATAAAATGGAGAAGAGGAGAAGTCCCCATTGAGGAGAAAGGAGGGGTATAAATGAAGTAAACAAAAATAAATAAAAATAAAACATGTAACACATCAATTGATTAATACAACCAATCAACTGGCATTTTATTGATTTGCTGTTCATCGCCAAGCTGAGGAGGCTCATGGAAATTTCCTTACTGTTTGCAACGGGGGGAGACGGAATAGAGCCAGGATTTGATTTATGTTCCTTTTGAACGCGGATGTCCCATGGTTTGGTGACCTCAGCAAATGCAGTGCAGAAGACGGTAACGGAACCCATTCCAAAACCCATTTCAACTCCCCTCTCTACAGTAATTAGGATAGCATTACGATGAGAATTACTCATTATGTTCCGTTTAGAGTCATTCCATTATTGGCTGGAACAGCTCTGAAATTGAATTGTGTTGCAGGCAGTCTTGGCGTCACTGTTTTGTTTGAGCTGAACTGCATTTTTTGGCCCCCCCCTTCCTTCCTCCCTCCCCAGTTCCATCCACAGGAATCAGGATGACTAAAAATGTTCTGTGGAGGGAGGCAGAGGATGGGAGACAGGACTGGTGGGGGGGGGGGGCGTTCTGTGTCTCAAGATGGTTATGCAAAGAAGTGGGGTGGGGTGAAGACCTGCTTTTTCAGCCACTTTGACTGATGGCTTCGCATGCTCATTTTCCAAGGTGGTGCTGTTCCTTCCTATTTCGCTACGCAACGAGGTGCATGTACCAAGCCCTATCCAGTATCCTTTTTAGAATTAAGCATGCCTTTCTGGTTGGAGCATTTCTAGCTGAAAGAAATGGCTGCCCTTCCCATCTTGGAAGTGACATTTCTGCAAATGCCATTGCAAATTGGACACATGCGGTTGGTAATAGGTTAAAACTGCTCCCCTGATGTGGCTTTCATAGGAAGTTACCTTAGATGGACTCAGCTCACCAGTCCATCTAACACAATCTATTCTGACTGGCGGCAGCAGCTCTCCAAAGTCTCAACTCGGGCAAAGAAAGGCCTTTCCTAGCTCAGCTACCTGAGATTCTTCTAAATGTAGGGTGCAGGAGACTGAATCTTGTTCCTTCTGCATGCAAAGCATGTATGCTCTCCATCACTATGTCTACAGTCCCTTCCCAGATATGAAGGATAACGTTGGGTTGGCAATAGACGCCTAATTCATCAGGTTGATTTAAGTTTGCAAAGTTAGGACCATAGGCAGGATTCTAGCTTTCCTTCATGAGATGTGGGATGGGTTGAGGCTATGTGGAATGTTAATTGCCACTCCTCTCGTTTGTCAGCATCCAGGCACGCAGATGAGCGTTCCCATGCAAATGGATTCGGGCTGAGACAAGGGAGTTTCTCTGTCTCTTCCTCAGTCTCCTGGCATTTTAAGTTTCTGTGCAGCTGGGGAAATATTAAACAATTAGGAGGTTTTGCAGGCACCAAGCTCTGAACGAAGGCAGCAGCCTAGGAGCAGACATGATGTGAACTTCACCCTCAGCTCGCTTAAAGAATTGTTTAGCCTCTCTCTTGTGGTTGTTGGCATCTGTGAGAGGCAGTTGTCTTGTCCTAAAAGTCAGAGAAGATGGATTTAGTCTCCATCGACTTTTTTTGGAGGGGGGGAAATTACTTAGGCTGTAGCTCAGTGGCAGAGCATCTGCTTTGCATGCAGAAGGTCCCAGGTTCAACCTTCAGCATCTCCAGTTAAAGGAACTGGCAGGAGGTGATAGGAAGGACCTCTGCCTGAGACTCTGGAGAGCTGCTGCCAGTCTGAATAGACATTACTGACTTTGATGGATCAATAGTCTGATTCAGTGTCAGGGCAGCTTCATGTATGTTCTATTTAAAGCGCATTTAATTTATTTATTCAAAAGATTTATTAGCCACCTTTCTTCCATCAGAGCTCAAGGCAGCCTGTTATATTGATAAAATACATATAGCAAAATACATAAAATCCATACCCCTCCCACAAGATGTAAAAGTGTAGCGTAGGACTGCTAGTAAATGAATCCAATGTGATCCAAAATAAAACTGTCTTCAACTGCCTCCTAAAGATTCAAAATTGGGGGGGGGGGGGGGTCAGCCACACCTCCCTGGGAAGATTGTTCTATTATTGAGGGGCTGCCACCGAAAAGGCCCTTTCTCATATACCCATCAAACATCCTTCTTTGATTGGTGGGACAATTGGAAGGGCCTGTCTTAATTCCAGAGCAGGAACTAAAAGGAGAAGATGGTCCTTCAGATACTCTGGTCCCAAGTTGTGTAGGTCAAAAACAACACCTTGAATTGGCCTCAGGAGTAGATTGGTAGCCAATGTAATTACTGTAGTATTGGGGTCTCATGAGCCCGATAGCTAGCCCTGACCAGCTGTCTCCCCCACAATTCTCCCTCATGGAGACCCAAAGTTTACCTTGGAACTTACTGGAGCTTACAATGGAGCTTACTGCTTCATTTGACCCTAACAACAACCACAAGCCTGTGAGGGAGGTTAAGCTGAGAGTGGGTGACTGGCCTAAGATCACCCAGTGAGCTTCCGTGGCAAAGCAGCAATTTGAACCTGGCTGCTCCACATTCGCATCTAGGGGGTCTCCAGTCCTTTTTGAGCCTGTGGGCATCTTTGGAATTCTGACACAAAATGGTTGCCCCAGGAGGTGAAGCCAACACAGGGAGTGAGCCCAAGGGCAGGGGAGAAAGGTGTAGTTTTAAAAAACACTCTGGGAATGTGGAGTGAGAGAAAATAAAACAAACACTGTATTGGCAGCTGCCTAGGGTTGCCAGTCTCCAGGTGGGGCCCAGAGATCTCCCACTTTCACAACTGATTTCCAGCTGGCAGAGATCAGCTCCCCTGGAGAAAATGGCTTCTTTGAAGGATGGACTTCATAGCATTGTAACATGCTGATGCCTCTCCCCTCCCCAAACCCTGCCCTCACCTGGCTCCGCCCCCAAAGTCTTCAGGTATTTTCCAACATAGACCTGGCAACCCTACATCTGCCACTGAAAAAAACATTATTTCAATCTGCACTGCCAATTGGATCTTCAGTGGCAAGTCAGAAGACCTGCTGGGCAAGAAGTGTTCTAGAAACACTTGGTGGTTGCCCAGAAAGATGTTGGCAAGTGCCATGGTGCCCACGAGCACCATGTTGAAAACCCTTGTCTTAGTCCAGCACTCTAACCATTACACCAAGCTGTCTTTTGATCCTTTAGTCTCCTATCCCACCATTGTTGTACACATTTGGAAATGGCTCTTTCCAATTACTTCCTCCCTCTAAGGAATTCCTCAGGTGTTGCCGGTCCATTGCAGCAAAATAACACAAACAGCTGGTAGTTCCTTTTGTTAGTCTTTAAGCTGCTACAGACTTCTCTTTTATTCCCTATAAGAAAGTGTCTCTTAACAAGAACAGCTTCCTTGCTAGATTCCTCTTCCTATTCTTTGAACTTATGCACACACACCTGAAATAAACACAGGAAGTTGTTTGACACTGAGTCAGGACATCGCCACATCTCACGATCACTCAGTAGGGCAATGGTTTCAAGTTCTCAGAGAAAAGTCTTTCCTCCACCCACTAGGACCATGGTTTCAAGATCTCAGAGAAAAGTTTTTTCCCCACCCACTAGGACCATGGTTTCAAGATCTCAGAGAAAAGTCTTTCCCCCACCCACTAGGACCATGGTTTCAAGATCTCAGAGAAAAGTCTTTCCCCCACCCACTAGGACCATGGTTTCAAGATCTCAGAGAAAAGTCTTTCCCCCACCCACTAGGACCATGGTTTCAAGATCTCAGAGAAAAGTCTTTCCCCCACCCACTAGGACCATGGTTTCAAGATCTCAGAGAAAAATCTTTCCCCCACCCACTAGGACCATGGTTTCAAGATCTCAGAGAAAAGTCTTTCCCCCACCCACTAGGACCATGGTTTCAAGATCTCAGAGAAAAGTCTTTCCTCCACCCACTAGGACCATGGTTTCAAGATCTCAGAGAAAAATCTTTCCCCCACCCACTAGGACCATGGTTTCAAGATCTCAGAAAAAGGTCTTTCCCCCATCCACTAGGACCATGGTTTCAAGATCTCAGAGAAAAGTCTTTCCCCCACCCACTAGGACCATGGTTTTAAGATCTCAGAAAAAAGTCTTTCCCCCACCCACTAGGACCATGGTTTCAAGATCTCAGAGAAAGGTCTTTCCCCCACCCACTAGGACCATGGTTTCAAGATCTCAGAGAAAGGTCTTTCCCCCACCCACTAGGACCATGGTTTCAAGATCTCAGAGAAAAGTCTTTCCCCCAGCCAATGGGACCATAGTTTCAAGATCTCAGAGAAAGGTCTTTCCCCCATCCACTAGGACCATGGTTTCAAGATCTCAGACAAAGGTCTTTTCCCCACCCACTAGGACCATGGTTTCAAGATCTCAGAGTAAGGTCTTTCCCCCACCCACTAGCACCATGGTTTCAAGATCTCAGAGAAAGGTCTTTCCCTCAATGCCCTTTTAGCTGGTAGTTCCAGGGACTGAACCTGGGACCTTCTGCCTGAAAAAATAGGTGTTCTGCCATTGAGCCAGGACCCCTGTGGGCATCTGAAGCACAGCTGTCTTCTACATTGTTCCTTCCACTCTGGGCATACTGATAAGGGCAAGGGGAAAACTTGTCCAGGATTCTGGCCTGATTCCTCTCCTTCTGAACTTCAAAAGTGCATCCAAGACTGTCAAAATTGGTACATAATATTAATGCTTTTTACAAAAGGTTCAATGAAATCAACCAGACTGTCCTGGTCTTGGGGATCCCAGATGGGTAGCAGTCTTCGGAACACATTTTAAGCAAGTCTATTCAGAAGGAAAACATCTGAAGATATCTGAAGAAGTGTGCTTGAACACGAAAGCTTATGTCCAGAATTAAACTTTGTTGGTCTTAAAGTTGCCACTGGACTCCGACGTTGTTCTGTGGCTTCAGACCAACATGACTACCCACCTGGATCTATTCAGAAGTGAATTAACCAGTGGGGCTTATATGTAGGAAAGGATCCTTAAGATTTGTCAATTGCATCAAAACAAAACTGAAGTCCTTAAAAACCATCAATGTTTATTATTATGAACTTTGGTGATGGAGTGAGCTGTGACTCTCTAAAACAAGGGTGTTAAACATGTGTCCTGGGGGGCTGAATTAGGCCCCCAGAGGGCTCCTATCAGGCCCTTGAGCAACTGGCAGCCATCTGCTTCTGTCTCCCTATCTCTTGCTTACTTCTGCATCACAACTTGCTTTGCCAGGCTTGCTCAATCACACAGGAACTACAGTGCAAAACCTCTATTTTCTCCACTGGCTGAGGTTCCTCTATTGTGGGGGAAGGGGGGGGGAGGCAGAGCTTGTTTTTCCAGGCTCTCTCAATTGCACGGCGTGTGAGGAAAAGACCCCTCTTTCCCCAATATTATAGTCACAAGCATGGTTGCCAGGGCGCCTGGAGAAGTGAGCTTGCACCCGTCTGGCCAGAGAGTGCGAGTAAAGCCATCCAGGAACTAAAAGGGACTCATGTGTACAAGCAACCTAAGTGTGCAGGCATTCTAAACAGATACAGAGTGCTTGCCAACATGCACGGACGTTTCCCTGTCACTGCGCGGGCCCGCCATGGTGGGGAAGAAGCTGCGCCGCCGCGGAGCTGTCCAGGCAACCGGTGTTGAAGCGCTAAGCATGGAATCCACTGTGTTTCACTAACACCACTCGTAGCCATCTTCCCGCCAGGTTGAACTTCATTCCTTCATAGTGGAAATCTCACGTACACACCCTGAGTCACTCCTAGCCCACAAGTAACCCATTCGTCCCATGAATGGATTAACAGCTCAACTGTTAGTCCTAATGGCTTAGCAATACCCTGAACAATAACTCTTGCCCAGAAGATGATGAGAGAAGAGGAAGGACATCTCCTGTCACATCCAAGTCTTTTGTCCACACCGGGGATACCTAGGTCAATATTTGATTCCCTATTGTCACCTTCCCAGATAATCCCATCTCATCCCAAGAACCCAGCCATTTCCATACTGATATCTTTGGAGCCGCCTCAGGCCCTGTCGCAACCTGGAAGTTTCCAGGATGCCCAGGATGAAGGTGAAGTTCATTGGTCAAAGCAAACACCCAATCGGGTGCCCCAAAGAACTCACCATTGGTTCTGCTGATGTCCAGCCTTCGTGGTCATCACAGAACCTCCCATCTCTCCTCCCCGTCACCTCCCATCCCCTCTTTATAACCTGTGGACTAGCTATCCACAGGTGTGCTTCTATTCAGCAACCCACTTCCCGCTGTGTAGATCCATCCCCGATCCCTGATCAGTTTCGGGTCCTCCCCCATTCCCTCAACTGTCGCCATCGGAGCTTCCTTGGAGTCTGCGAGAGGTAAATATTACCCTGTCTGTCTACCCTTATATGTTCCCCTATCAATCTATCTGTATTTCTTAGACCTGTGTGAATGTGTGATTGTTTTGTATTTTTATCTTGTGTGAGAGACCTATATTATTCTAAATAAATTACAATTGGTTTTATTAAATTAGAGTCCTTTATTGAGCATTTACTCTCTGGATGGTTGAGCCTGGTATACATTTGGTAAAAAGATTCCTAATAAGCCAGGTGCCCACCTAACTAATTCCCCAACCTCGTTTTGAGGGCATTTCGGCTTACAGGCGGAGCTACTGAGCCAAGCCTCTCTCCTTCCTATTGGCTGAGGCTCTTCCCTCCCCTGTCCCCAGTGGAAGGAAGGGGCCATAGCTTTGTTTGCCCAGTTCCCTGGATCCCATGGGAGAAATACAAAGAAAGCACATTTAAGACCAACAAGCGCTAACATTTTAAGTATATTTCAAGTTTTTTAAAAAAGTATTTAATTGTGTTTGTCCATGTCCTTTATAAAGTTTATATCTCTGCTACCTAATCTTAAATAGGTCCTCACATAGCCTGGCCCGACACGGCCCGGCCCAACCCAACATGGCCCAGCCCAACAAGGTCTCACTTATTTTATTTAATATTTATTTATTTATTTAGTAGGCTTATGTTCCACCTTTTTGCGTAAACGAGCTCAAGGCAGATCACAACAAATAATAACAACAATAAAAACAACAATAAAAACAACAATAAAAACACCATATTAAAATTAAACAGTAAAAACAATAAATAAAGCGCACCACCGGTGGACAGGGCACAGCATATCAGTAACCAGTTGTAGGCCCACCTTAAACGACAGCAATAACAATAAGATAGCACTGTAATAAAGCATGATGTCACCACAAGGGAGGCAAAATGATGGAATAATAGGACGCCCGCTGCCTCAACCATAGGCCTGGCGGAACAACCTCTGATGTAACCAATCCTCCAAGAGCTTACAGCAGGCCCTATGAAATGGCAGTAGTATGTCAGATCCAGCCCTCATAACAAATGAGTTCGACACCCCAGCTCTAAAGTTTCCACTGGAATAAAACCTATTGATCTTTAGGTGCCCCTGAACTCCTGTTTTGTTTTCCTGATCTTGTCAATTTCATCAGCAATGAAAGATACAGGAGAGGGGTGAAGCCTACCATCCTTACCAGTTTCATCAGAAACCAAAAAGGATGGTGGGGGAAAGGAAATCTCAGTGGGGCAAAACCCAGAACACCCTCAGATTCCACTGTGTCTTGAAGGGATGACATCTGAGTCTGCTCACAGGGCTGCATGAGGGCAAGCAGATACACATGACTATTTAACTAATTACAGGGCTTTTTTTGTAGGGAACTCCTTTGAGTATTAGGCCACACACAGCAGATGTAGGCGATCCTCCAAGAGCTTGCAGCAGGGGTGGCCAACGGTAGCTCTACAGATGTTTTTTGCCTATGACTCCCATCAGCCCCAGTCAGCATGGCCAATGGCTGGGGCTGATGGGAGTTGTAGGGAAAAAACATCTGGAGAGCTATCGTTGGCCACCCCTGGCTTACAGGGCTCTTTGTACAGGGCCTGCTGTAAGCTCTTGGAGGATTGGTTACATCAGAGGTTGTGGCCTAATATGCAAAGGAGTTCTTGCTTACAAAAAAAAAGCCCTGACTAATTAACTGATTAATTAGGAGAATTTCTGTGCCTTCTCTTCGTAGTCTTGCTTGTGGCAGCTTGAAGTTAAAAAAAAAATCTTCTCCACCATGGGCTGGAAGTGGTAGGGCATTATTTAAGCATGGAAAAGCAACAATGCAATTGAGCTGAAGCAAAGACAGATTCCTGAGCAATCATTAAATGCACATGTGATTTTGGCCTCACCTTCAAGATCTGCAGTGCAAGTGAAAGGCTGTGAATGCTCAAATGATGTCATGGGACTTATTTGTCTTCCTTCACTTTCTTTTTGCATAGTGGGGTCAGAGCTCTCATTTCATCCCAGGGCCGCTGTTTTGCCTGCAGGGGGAGGTCTTGGGAAAACATCCCCTCCCTCCCTCCTTTTCTCAAACCACTCCTTGTCTGAATAAATCAGAAAATTAGCCAGGGATCCTCCAGCCTCAGCCAAGGGATAATTCATTCCTGCCGCTGTCCATATGTCAGGTTTGATTTTAATTTCAGATAATGTCGCAGCCCGATTAGAGAGCTATCATCTGCAAAGAAAAACCCATTCCCTGCCTTGCGGTTGCAATGAACTGTCAGGGAAATGGGTGTCTCTGTTCCTTTTCTTGCACCCTTTGACTCATCTGAGTGGGAGAGGTCCATCCACCATGGTGACATCCCCAGCAGCAAGCAAGGCATCATATGCTGTCTTTGTAGCTTGTCTATGACCCATTTCTTAAGCAAGATGCACTTCAGAAAATAATATAGGAAGCCTGGCCACTTAACAGACTCAGAGCCAGAGTGATGTAATTGTTAAGAGTGTCGGTTTAGGGTCTGGAAGAAGATCCAGATCTGTATCTCCCTCTGCAATGGAAGACTGCTGGGTCACCTTGGACCAAACTTTCTCTCTGTATCTCTCAGCATAAATCTACTTGATGGGGTTGTTGTGAGAATCAAATGGAGGAAAGGAGAGTGATGTAATTGTAAGCCACTTTGGGTCCTGGCTGGGTAGGAAGGCAGAGTATAAAGGAAGTAAATAAATGCTAGATGTTTGGCAACTTGTTGGTGGTTTTGCATTTCATACGGAAAGGCAGTGGCCGTGGTGTTACAATGAGATCAAGCAGGGTGCAGTACAGGAGTGGCCAAACTTGCTTAATGTAAGAGCCACATAGAATAAAAATAAGAACATATAACATAAGAGAAGCCATGTTGGGTCAGGTCAGTGGCCCATCCAGTCCAACACTCTGTGTCACACAGTGGCCAAAAAAACCCAGGTGCCATCAGAAGGTCCATCAGTGGGGTCAGGAGTCAGACACTAGAAGCCCTCCCACTGTGCCCCCCCAAGCACTAAGAATACAGAGCATCGTTGTCCCAGACAGAGAGTTCCAACAATATGCTGTGGCTAATAGCCACTGATGGACCTCTGCTCCATAGGTTTATCTAATCCACTTTTGAAGCTCTCAACGCTTGCAGATGTTTGAGAGCCACAAGCCAGGAAGGAAGGAAGGAAGGAAGGAAGGAAGGAAGGAAGGAAGGAAGGAAGGAAGGAAGGAAGGCAAATAGACAGAGGAAGGAGGTGGAAAGAAAGCAACTTTAACTTTAAATGTATTCTCCAAGCCACTGGTTGGCTTGGCTTGGAAAAGTGATTTAAAGAGAGAAATGCCTTTTCCAAGCTGGCTGATGGGGCTTCAAGAGCCACACAATATGTGTGAAAGAGCCACATGTGACTCCCAATCAGCAGTTTGGCCACCCCTAGTGTAGTGCTTACAGAGTCAGAGAAGGACCTGGGAGACCTGAATCTGAATCCCTGCTCTGCCATGGACGTTTGCTGTGTCACTTTGGGACAGTCTCTCTCTAGGCTGGACCTACTAAACAGAGTTGTCGTGGTAAGAATAAAACTGCAGAGGGGAGAACGATGTTGTAAGTCAAACTGGGGTTCCTACTGGGGAGTAAAGAATGGCATAAATATGAAAATAGATAAAGATTTGCTGTTTTATTACTTACATATTTTGGGGAGGGAATCGTAGCTTTCCTTGGCTCTAGCAAAGCCTCCTAACAATACAGGAACGATACAGAATATCTGGATTAAGCCTTGACCTGGATAACCCAGGCAAGCCCATTCTCATCAGATCTCAGAAGCTAAGCAGGGTCAACTCTGGTGAGTACTTGGATGGCAGAAGTCCTTGAAATACCATAGTTGGGAGGCAAAGGCAGGCTTTATCTAATCTAGCACCAACTGTATACTGTTTTTAATTTATATTGTTTAATGATTTTATTGATTTTATAATTGTGATCCTTGTTCTATGATCTGATGTAAGCCACCCTTGGCGGGGAGGGCAGGGTATAAATCAAATTAAACATAAACATAAACATTTATGGAGCTACTTGTCTGAATATCCTTCAGGTCCCCAGTAGGGGTCAGTCACCAGAGGTTGCCATGACTTCCGGAGGCATGCATGAGCACGCACAAACCCACACCCACAAAATCCAAAAGAAAAAAAAATCTGGATCAGAACAAAGGTCCATCTAGTCCATTTTATACCAGTTAGAATGCCATGGCTACTAAAGCAGGAGTCTAGAGGCCAAAGCCTTCACAGATATTGCTGTCCAGCAACTGTTCATCGGGGGTACAGTGTCTCTAAACAACAACAAGCGCTTGGATTTATACCCTGCCCTTCACTACCTGGAGGAGTCTCTGAGTGGCTTGCAATCTCCTTTCCCTTCCCAGCTGCACAAATGACACTTTGTGGGTTAGGTGAAGCTGAGAGAGCTCTCCCAGAACTGCCCTTGAGCAGAACAGCTCTGCGAGAACTTGTGGCTGACCTAAGGTCATATCAGCAGATGCATGTGGAGTAGGGTTGCCAAGTCCAATTCAAGAAATATCTGGGGACTTTGGGGGTGGAGCCAGAAAACTTTGGGGGTGGAGCCAGGAGACATTAGGGGTGGAGCCAAGATCAAAGCTGTGACGAGCATAATTGAACTCCAAAGGGAGTTCTGGCCATCACATTTAAAGGGACAGCACACCTTTTCAATTCCTTCCTTCCATAGGAAATAATGAAGGATAGGGGCACCTTATTTTGAGGCTCATAGAATTGGACCCCCTGGTCCAATTTTTTTGAAACTTGGAGGGTATTTTGGGGAAAGGCACTGGATGCTATACTGAAAATTTCGTGCCTCTACCCCCCAAAACAGCCCCCCCCAGAGCCCCAGATACCTGCAGATCAATTCTCCATAATTTTCTATGGGAATAAATCTCCACAGGGAATAATAGAGTTCCCAGCAGACATTTCCCTCCCCTCCCCCCGCTTTCTGACAACCCTGAAGCGGGGGGAGGGCCTCCAAACCGGGGGATCCCCTGCCCCCACCTGGGGATTGGCAACCCTAATGTGGAGTAGGGAATCTAACCTGGTTCCCACAGATAAAGAGTCCTTGCACTTAACCACTACACCAAGCTGAAGATCCCATTTAGAGTTTGGAGCAGACACACATGAAGCTGCCTTAAAATGAATCAGACTGTTGGGTCCATCAAGGTCAGTATTGTCTACTTAAAATGGCAGAAAGTTTCCAGGGTCTAAGGCTTTCATATCACCTGTTACCTGACCCTTTTACCCAGAGGTGCCAGGGATTCATCTTGGGACTTTCTGCATACCTGGCAGATGCTCTACCACTGAGCCATGCCCCCTCCCAAATTACAGGCAAGACTTGGATAAATGCCAGAGAGAAGCTTGCATTTCTGCATGGCTGCGGCCCAGATGCCCACACTGAAAGCAAGCAGAAACTCAGAGGATGAATTGCACGTTATGTGTCATTCTGTGATCCTTCTGAAAGATGTTTCCAATTGCAGCCTCCAAGGGTGTAGCCAGACGTACCATTAGTAGCGATACAGTTCTGTCTCGCTAACGGATTAAATGTGTTCGTTCAGACATCCACATCTGGCAATCGAGTGTATTCCAGTGTCATCCTGGCTTGCTACGCATCTATGGCGCATTAATTTGACAGCACATAAAGTCCGGTCCTTTTTGAAAAAAAGCTGCACAAGATCGGCTTTTTCCTGTTTGGACAGCTCATGCGCGATACTGCCTCTCACCTTTTTTTTTTAAAAAAAAGCCCCAGCAGACATGCGCATTGCCAGATCATCCGGGAATCTGAGGTGACGCTTCTGCTTCTCCAATCAACACAGGATCGGAGGGGGGGCGGAACGTTATCCCACTATTTAGAACAGGAAAAAGTCTCTTTTTTTCAATGTGGAGGATTTCTGGAAACTCCCCCCCCCCTCTGAAGTAATGTTTGATTTCCCACCTCCAAACAGTTGGGCGCATGTTCAATGGATCCCCCCCCCCCCCAGAAATCACCACCTGATCACGCATGCTCCAAGAAAAGAGCGTGATAGTATTGGATGTCTGAACGCTCAACAACAAAATGAGTCGCATTCTTGGATGCTCGTCTGAATGGCCCTGCGTCGAATCAATATTCAGCTGTTCAGATTTGAGCGCTACACACACGCTTTTAATGTGAGGTGTGACCGCACCCCAGGAGTACAGTTTCAAGGCACCAATTAGAGCCAGGGGGAGGTTAACCCTTCCCTTGCTTTTTTCCTTCTTGAAATTTACTTATTTACTTATTAAGAGGAGTTTAAAACCCTCCTGTCCCCCAATAATCTTTTAAAAATAATCACAGAAGGTGCAGTTCCTGCCTGGGTTTCTCTGGGCCAGGGAGCACCAGGGGGCTCTGAAGATGTATGGTTGGAGCAGGCTGGAAAAGTTGGGACACAGAGAAGTCTGGAAAAGTTGGAGCCGCTCTTTGATTTACCAGCTTCTTGGTATATGCTGATTGCCTGATGAAAGCCAGCCTGGGAGCCTGACCCAAGGCAGGTGTTTGGGTGCAAATGAGGCTTGCTGAGCATGTCTGTGCACGAGACAGGCCCCTTGTTTTCCTCTCATGCTGTTCCCAGTCCTTTCAGCCCTCTCTGCTCTCTGTGTTGCTTGGGTTTGTTGGAGAAGCATCCAGCAGAAAGCGTGTGAAGAGCGCAGCTTGATGAGTGTTTCTCTTTTGTCTCGCCCTGTTTCGCCCCTCTTTGGATGGCTTGATCTGTCCCACTTAGCGGCTGCCTGGTCCTGGAGTCCTGAGAATAAGACAAAAGTCTATTGATCGGCATTCTATTCCTGGCTCTACCCGAAAAAGTCAGACCAGCGGGTTGCCTGAAAGGCAGGCTGCTGAAATCCATATTTACGCACCCAAATTAGAGTGACCTGGTTTCTGTTGTGCTCGGTGGGTGCTGAACACCTCTGGGAAAGAGATCACTTCTGTTCCTTGGCTCAGGCGCAGACCTAGCATAGAGCTTCAGGGGAGAGAGACAGACAGACAGAGACAGAAAGCACACATCAAGCTGGTGAAACCTATGACACCATTCACAAAGTGGAGCAAGACTCCTCTTTGGAATGGTTTTTGGTGTGTGACATTGGCAAGTTTCCGAAAGTTCCAGCCACAGGTCAGCTTTCTCTGAGGAAGTAATCACCAGCCATTCGCAAGACTTGGATACACTTACACTCCTGCCAGAAGGTGACGGGAAAAAATAATGACAGAGTTGCTTATTCTTTTATATACTTGTATCTCTTCCAACTCATGGCAGCTGACAAAATGGCAAATAGCTGCAAGGTCACAAACAACGAACAAGCAAACAAAAGTTTCCAACAACAAGATTCAAAACAACACACAATTCAAAGGTAACAACAATAGGGAAGACAACAATTAAAAAGGCAGCCAGATCTGTCACAGCAGTTAACCTACAGCAAATGTCCTCTAAAATAGATATAGAAATAAATATAAATAAAGAGAAGGATTAGGGACTGTGGGATGAACTTGTTGCTATGGAGAGTAATCGATGCATGACCTCTTGCTTTTAAGGACCCTGGTCTGCAACAGTTTGATTCTTCTTTGCTCGTTGGAAGGTCCAGCATACACTGGCACGACGAGTCCTTCGAATTATGACCTGAAAATCTTTCTTTCTTTTGTATTTTGTAACATCTGGGCTGGTAAAGAGTTCTGGGGAACTCCAAAGCTTGCATGCTGCTATATTTAAGCCCAGCAGCCCCTTAAAGAGTGTAGTGAACTGGGAGCTTCAAATGAAGATTCTTTGTTGGAGAGGCTCCTTGCAGCTGCGTTCAGATTGGCTGCCCTTGCTGTGCCAGCCAATCAGGTGATATCCATTTGAATGAAGCCCATGCAAATGAGGGTTCTGAGCACCTGTTTTTCTATTGGGTTGTCTATTGATGGAGATGTGTTTTGAGTGGAGTTTCTGCGTACCTAGTTGCGGCTAGCTGCATGTGTTTTCCGTTGGGTTTTCGCTAATAACACAGCTCATGAGCTTGAACTGGCAAAAATGGAAAGGGGGCTGCTTCCTCCAGATGTTGCTATGCAGGGAGATAGATGAATATACCCTTTATACAAGGAAGGGGAGGTCACTGAGGCATTCCTGCAGAACTTTGAGCAAGTTTGCATGGACTACAAGCTTCCCCCAGAAGTGTATATGGAGAAGTTGAGACCCCAGCTAAATGGAGTTCTGGCTTCAGTGTCTGGGCAGATAGAAGGTGAAGAGAGGTCAGACTACAAGCTGTTTAAACAGAGAGTGGGTGAGAGGGTGGGGTTCTCCAAAGAAGGAGCCCGCAAGAGGTTCAAGGAAGTGAAACCTGAACCCAAGGAGTCCTACCCACAATTAATGTATAGGCTGGGGTAGGCCTATGACCTATGGATTGAAGTAGCCGATGCTAAGACTCTAGATGATGTAAAGGCCTTAATGTGCACTGACCAGTTCTTGATTCTCATTTCTGAGCACATTAGATGCCCGCTGATTGACAAGAGTCCTTCCACCATCAAAGAAGCTGGACATTGGGCAGACCACATGGCTGAGGCATATGGGGGGTGGAGACCCAGCACCAGTCATGATTGGCACTCAAAGGAAAGGCCAAAGCTCCCTCCTGACCCTGTGGCCAAGGAGCAGTCTGAAGTGAAGGAAGAACTGTCCCAGCAACAGCCTCCAAGTTCTACAGGTGCTGCTGTGAAGCTGCGGACAGGAGATCGAAAGGTACCCTGCTGTTATTTCTTGACAGGAAGGAGACGATATAAACTGCCACTGCAAAGAAATCCTGGATGCAGTTCAGGCCAGTTCATGGGTTCTGGAAACTGGAGGGAGGTGGCTACAAGCAGCCAAACTCACCAACCCTAAGCTCCTGAGATAGAGACTGTGCTTGTATTGTGTATAATTGGTTTCTATTGCTATTTGAGTGTATTAATGTTTTATGGTTGGTTTTCCAAGGCAACCCCATTTTGGGTAGACCTCATCGATGGGGCTCTAGATTGCCAGACCCCATGATGTGATCTAGCAGGGGGTGTCATGATCCTGGGCCTAGCGAGGCCTGCAGACCCCAGGGAGGCCTGCTTAGGAGTTACTGGGAAAAGCCTACATCTCCCAGGATCCCCTCTGTCCCTCTGATTGGGTAGCGAGGGTTGGAGGGAAACAGGCCCAGAGAGGAGTGGGGCCTGGGAAGAGTATAAAGGCCAAGCCCAGGAAGTGAGTATTCTTTCTCTGGAAGGCTGAGCTGTAGGCAGGTAGTGCCTAAAGAGCATGAAGCAGGGGAAGACCCTTACCCAAGGGGGGTGGGTGGTAGGTGCTGGTAAGAATAGGGACTGTAAGACAGATGTGTTAGGGCATTTGTTTTTTCCCCCTTCACCCTTTTACTGGTTAATGCATGTTGTTAATTTATATTGCACTGGAATAAACCTTTTTGTTGTTGTTGCCTCTGCCTGGTCCTCACACCCATTATTTGGCCTAGCTAAGGGAGGCCTGAAGGGCTTGGGAGTGTATTCTGGGCCTTCTCAAGGGGAACCCTTAACCCAGAGTGTTAGCAGCAATTGGTGAGACCCCCCTGAGTCGTGACACTCCCTTCACCAGATACCCTGCAAACTGCTATGTGACACAGGGTGGGTCCTAATAGAACCACAACAATGTGGTTCACGCCCATTCGTAGGCCTTTTTTTGTAGGAGGAACTCCTTTGCATATTAGGCCACACACCCCTGATGTAGCCAATTCTCCAAGAGCTTACAGTAGGCCCTGCACTAAGAGCCCTGTAAGCTCTTGGAGGATTGGCTACATCAGGGGTGTGTGGCCTAATGTGCAAAGGAGTTCCTGCTACAAAAAAGCCCTGCCCATTCCTATTCTTGGCTTTGGAGCTTCTGCCTTTGGATGGACATGGCTGTAAACAAGTTGTCCTCTGCATGCCTTCTGTAAGGAAGCAAGTGAAGGCACCCTCCATGTTCACTCCAGCAGGCTATTCCAGGTGGATGGATGGACCTGCAGCAGAAAATGCCTCCAACCAAAGTATTGCCATCCAGGACAAGCTTGCCTCATAACTGGATGATAGTGGGAGAAGCAGTTGTGAGGATGAAATGGAGTAGAGGAGAAGCATGGGTTGGGTCCAGCGATGCATGAGCAGAAAGAAAAATGTACTTAGCGCATTTCCACTTGCGCAAGCAATAGTGTAATGGCGACAGTGCCATGTAGCACTTTAATGTATTTTTAAACAAAATAACCTGTATCTGGAGCAATGGAATGTACAACAGCCGGCTTGCATGATTTCATTTAATTTAGTTTTGAAATTGTATCAGAAGGAATACCGTGTGCCGTGCCTTGCACACATGGAAAGATAGTGAGAATATCATCACTTTAAGGTATGGCAAGCTGACAGCGAAGAGTAATTTTTTGTATTTTTACACTTTTACAAGGGCTGCTGCGCATACAGTTGGATCCAATCTCATGTACGTCACCCTGATCTCACTGGAGCATGGGTTGGATAAAAATGTTAATACATCAGGATAGAAACATAACCAACACAGAAAACAGAGAAAGACACAAGCAAAAGCATCCTAAAGTTAAAACGAACACCAGCAAAATGCCCCCCAAATGACCTAACACCTTCAACAAATCGCAGTTTACATATATTTGGAGGAATAATATTTTGACCTGGTGTCTGTAAGTCAATGGGTTTGATAGCAGGCAGACTTATAAGAAGAGCATTTCGTACTGAGATGCCACAGCAGAAAAGGCCCTGTCCTTCATGGCTACCCTGAAGGCAGGGGCACTGAGAACAGGGGTCAAGAATCCAATTGCACACTCAAGCATGGCCATATGCATGCAACTAATCTTCCAGATAGTTGTAAAGGCAAGAACCAGGCAGAAAATAAACAGTGAAATTCCTTAAGTGGTGGCAAGGCAATCTGAGCTGAAGTTTCTGACTTCTCTGCAAGGGCAGCTGCCTAGAAAACATTGCATGTAGCAGGGATAGACTTATCAAAGGTCACCTGCAGAGTTGCCAACTCAAAGTTGGGAAATTCTTCGGAGATTGGGGGGAGGAGCCTGGGAGAGTAGTTAAAGGAAGGGGGGGGGAGCTCAACAGAGATGTAACGCCATAGAGTCCACCATCTAAAGCTCAACAGAGATATAACGCCATAGAGTCCACCATCTAAAGCTCAACAGAGATGTAATGCCATAGAGTCCACCATCTAAAGCTCAACAGAGATGTAATGCCATAGAGTCCACCATCTAAAGCTCAACAGAGATGTAACGCCATAGAGTCCACCATCTAAAGCTCAACAGAGATATAACGCCATAGAGTCCACCATCTAAAGCTCAACAGAGATGTAATGCCATAGAGTCCACCATCTAAAGCTCAACAGAGATGTAACGCCATAGAGTCCACCATCTAAAGCTCAACAGAGATGTAACGCCATAGAGTCCACCATCTAAAGCTCAACAGAGATATAACGCCATAGAGTCCACCATCTAAAGCTCAACAGAGATGCAACGCCATAGAGTCCACCATCTAAAGCTCAACAGAGATGTAACGCCATAGAGTCCACCATCTAAAGCTCAACAGAGATGTAATGCCATAGAGTCCACCATCTAAAGCTCAACAGAGATGTAACGCCATAGAGTCCACCATCTAAAGCTGCCATTTTCAACAGAGGAACTCAGTTTTTTTTTTTTTTAGCAGGAAGGCAAATCATTTATATAAAGTAAGAGGATTACTTTATACAGAATAAAAATTACCCATAAAATACAAAAGATACAGTTAAAATTTAGAAACATTGCTACCAATTAAAACTATGGTTACAAAATCCTTTGGTGTATCATGGTGGCCGGAAAAATGAACTTGGCTACTATTTCAGTGTCTTTCGGGGAGAAACCGCTCAGAAGCCATGGTATATGTGGCCTTATACGCAAATGAGTTCCTGCTCAGCTTTTTCTTCAAAAAAAGCCCTGGTGAAACTGATCCCTATAGATGGGAGATAATTTGTAATTCTTGGAGAAATCCAGCCCCCACCTATCACCCTCTGAGACTACAACAATGGAAGACCTATAAATCAGGGACTTCTTAGTCCTCTTTGCCACAATGCTCCAGCAGTTTTCATATTGAAACAGCCTTTTTTTTTTAAAAGCACACTTTTGAATCCACGTCACAACTAGAATGACATTCATTTTCCATGATCACAGCTCCTACCTCGTGTTTCTAACCCTAGACATTTCCAGCAAACAAGACGACAGCAGAGTTTATTAAAACAAACCCTCCCTTGATCTGTAATCCTACACAATTATTTTGCTCCATGTCTTGTTATTATGAAGTTGTATTACACTCCCCCTGTGGAACCCAGTATACAGCAAGGCGCCCCCACCCCTTACCTCCCCCCACTGGTATTGTTGCAACGTCTCTGCCTATTCGGCAAGCGCGCAAATTCATTGATGTTTATCATGGCTCAGAATTAATGTGCTGCCGAGTTCTTTTTCATTACAGTGACATTGTATCAAAGGCGGAGTAAATCCATCCAACCAGCTGGGCACTGATAAAACTTCTGAAATTTGATTAAAATAACTTTAAAGGAGAAGGAAAAGCCACATTGCTTTGCAAGCGATCTGGTTGCCACAGATAGCCAGGCCTGGAAATGGAGCACTTCTTTGCCCCACCCCCCAGCCCCGCTGAATCTCTAAAATCAGAAAACCTGAAGAGCCCAACAACACGGGCTACTGGAATTCTGTGCCATTAGGCTGAAAAAAGTAGTCAATAGTGATGGCTGTGGTGGTGGTAGGGTTGCCAAGTCCAATTCAAGAAATATCTGGGGACTTTAAGGGTGGAGCCAGGAGACATTAGGGGTGGAGCCAAGATCAAGGCTGTGACAAGCATAATGGAACTCCAAAGGGAGTTCTGGCCATCACATTTAAAGGGACGGCACACCCTTTCAATTCCTTCCTTCCATAGGAAATAATGAAGGATAGGGACACCTTCTTTTGGGGCTCATAGAATTGGGCCCCCTCGTCCAATATTTTTGAAACTTGGGGGTATTTTGGGGAGAGGCACTAGATGCAATATTGAAAACTTGGTGCCTCTACCCAAAAAACAGGCCCCCCCAGAGCCCCAGATACCCAAAAAACAGAGCCCCCCCCGGGGATCAATTCTCCATGATTTTCTATGGGAATAAATTTTCATAGGGTATAATAGAGTTCCCAGCAGACATTTCCCTCCCCTCCCCTTGCTTTCTGATGACCCTGAAGTGGGGGGAGGGTCTCAAAACCGGGGGATCCACTGCTCCCACCTGGGGATTGGCAACCCTAGGTGGTGGAATACGGATCAAGGGCACGCCATAGGGTTCCCAGCCTCCGGGCCTTACAGAACTGAAGAAGTACTAAGCTTTGTGCGTGGTGGACCACAAACTGTTCATCTGGAGCATCTGGAGATTTTCTACCTTTCCTCCTTAGGGATGCCATGGCTTCTGCTACAACAGGAGACCTTCTGTCATCTTACTGCTTATTGCCCAACTTCATGGAAGAATACGCAAAGTAGGATTGCCAGTCTCCAGGTGGTGACTGGAGGTCTCCTGGGATTACAACTGATGTCCAGATGACAGAGATCAGTTCCCCTGCAGAAAACGGCTGCTTTGGCAAATGGCATCAGGGGACTCTACCTGGCTAGGGTCTCTCCCCTCCTCAAACCTTCCCAGGCTCCACCTCCAGATCTTCAGGAATTTCCCAACCTGGGTCTGGTAACCTCAATGCAAGGCCATTTTAGCACTCTTGGTGGTGGTGTTGGGGAAACATTCTTCCGGATTATTTTTGCAATCTTCTTTAAAATATATATTGGCTTTTGCTCAAAGGAAAAACCTGGCTACCCTGTGAGGTGCTTGCATGGGGGAAAAAAGTAAAAGAAACTCATCCTGTTGTGCCAAAGTTCCAGGACGTATTTCTCTCTCATCATTAACTCACGCAGCAGCGCTAATGGTGAGACACACAGGACCATTTTGGAAAAGTTCCTATTGATCGGGAATGAATAATTGCCCCCCTTCTTAGCCTCCAAGGCCGTCTTAGGGAGCATACGAGAGGAAGCACTAAGTGGGATTAATAACTACTTTTCATTACTTTTAATGCAAACTATTGATTTTAAAGTGTTGTAAGGGAATGACAGTTTATTACAATAAGACAATAAAACAGACTCTATGAAATAATTGAGAGTAATCTTTTGCCTTTTGCTTCGCGACATCGGGACATTACGCTCTGCGCACTCCGAGATGTTTATGGCAAAGTCTATCCAGACGATGGCAGCTTAAGCACTCTATAAAACAGCACTTTGGAGCTGAAGTATTATAAATAATAGGCCATAAAACTGCTAAATCGGGGTTTAATTTGATTCCATTATGTCATGGAATGACAGAGAGGGGAGGGGGCAGAGTGGCGGGGGGACAGCCAGGCCACGTTTAGCTTGCGTGTGGATTGCACGGATCCACTGAGAAAGTATGGCAAAGGGGAGGAGGCACTGAACAATGCCCAAGAGAGAACGAGCAAGAAAGACCTGATCTGGAAGAGGAACTGGATTAATCTTGGCTGTGCGGATCATCTGCCTGTGTCCGACTTGTTGGTTTCCATTGATCTCATGCAGTTACCCATTCTTTCTGAGAGCCAGTTTGGTGTAGTGGTTAAGTGTGCGGAATCTTATCTGGGAGAACTGGGTTTGATTCCCCACTCCTCCACTTGTACCTGCTGGAATGGCCTTAGGTCAGCCATAGCTTTCACAGGAGTTGTCCTTGAAAGGGCAGTTGCTGTAAAAAGCTCATCCCCACCTACCTCACAGAGTGTCTGTTGTGTGTGGGGGTTAAAGGTAGAGGAGATTGTGACCGCTTTGAGACTCTGAGATTCAGAATATAGGACGGGATATAAATCCAATATCATCGTCTTCTCTACAACTGGCCTCCACAGGTCTGGTGCATTCTCTTTCTAACTTATCTAAAACAGCAGTGGCTGATTGGGCATAAAGGCTGCTGGGAAAAGTCCTCTTGGATTGATGATGATGATGATGATATTGGATTTATATCCCACTCTCCTCTCCGATTCTTAGAGCGGCTCACAATCTTCTTTATCTTCCTCCCCCACAACAGACACCCTGTGAGGTGGGTGGGGCTGAGAGGCTCTCACAGCAGCTGCCCTTTCAAGGACAACTCCTGCAAGAGCTATGGCTGACCTAAGGCCATTCCAGCAGGTGCAAGTGGAGGAGTGAGGAATCAAACCCGATTCTCCCTGATAAGAGTCTGCGCACTTAATCACTACACCAAACTGGATTGATGACCCATGTGAAAGGCAGCCCTGGCCCCATGGGGTGGGCAGGTGAGTAGGCAGCTGCTGCTTAGGCTTAGCAACTTCTTGGTGACGACTCGAGAACTCTTGGAATTACAACTGATCTCCAGAATACAGAGATCAGATCTCCTGGAGAAAATGGCTGCTTTGGAGGGAGGACTCTATGGCATTATACACGGCTGAGGCCCTTCCTGCCTGCAACTTTCTGGGCCGTTTCCCCCTTATCAGTTTACCCCTGCATGACATTCTCCAAGAACAGACTGGGAAACACCCTGGAATACAACCTATGGTACCCACAATTTGCAAACTTGCTCACTTCTAAACCGAACAAAGTTGGAGCCCAGTAACACCTTTAAGACCAACAAAGTTTTATTCACAATGTAAGCTTTTGTGTGCTAAAAGCACGCTTCATCAGACAACAGTGTGGAATGGAATCAGTATGTCTCTACATAGGACAAACAGGACAAATCCTGTGCCAAAGGAAAAATGGACACAAATCTGACATCATAAATTACAAAACTGAGAAACCGGTAGGAGAACACTTCGACTGTCCTGGGCATTCAATGGATAACCTCAAAGTAGCTGCAAAGGAACTTCAAGAACAGAATGGAAAGGAGAATTGCGGAATTACCAGTTATTATGAAACTTGGGACTGAACACCTCTCTGGGACTGAACAGGGATATTGGCTTCTTATCTCATTACATATGCTTAGGGTTGCCAATCCCCAAGTGGGGGCAGGGAATCCCCCGGTTTGGAGGCCCTCCCCCCACTTCAGGTCATCAGAAAGCGGCAGTGAGGAATGGGGGTGGGGAGGGAAATGTCTGCTGGGCACTCCATTATTCCCTAAGGAGACTAATTTCCATAGGTTATAATGGAGAATTGATCTGTGGGTATCTGGGGCTCTGCCCCCCCCTATTTTTTGAGGTAGATACACCAAATTTGCAGCATAGCATCCAATGCCTCTCCTCAAAAGACCCTCCAAGTTTCAAAAAAATTGGACCAGGTTCCCCAATTCTATGAGTCCCAAAAGAAGGTGCTCCTATCCTTCATTATTTCCAGTGGAGGGAAGGCATTTAAAAGGTTTGCAGTCCTTTTAGATGTGATGGCCAGAACTCCCTTTGGAGTTCAGTTATACTTGTCACAACCTTGCTCCTGGCTCCACCCCCAAAGGCTCCTGGCTCCACCCCCAAAGGCTCCTGGCTCCACCCCAAAGGCTCCTGGCTCCACCCCCAAAGTCCCCAGTTATTTCTTGAAATGGACCTGGCAACCCTACGTGATATGCTAAACCCATTCTCACCAATAGAGATATACATCCACTGTATTCCAATGTATTTCTCTTTTAAAATAGTGCATCAGAATCATGTCTGCAAGATTATACAATATAACACAATAGAAATCTCTCTGACAGAACTATTCTTTAAAAAGGATGTTGTTAGTTTAACCCACACTTGAGAGGTGTATATCCACTGTATTCTAATGCATTCTTGTATTAGCATTTGAGGATAGCAAAGTAGACTACAGCTTCATTCTTCAGAAAAATGTTATTTTAACCCTTGCTTTAGAGGAGACCAATGGAACTTTTCCTACTTAAGAGGCTTGGTGACGTGGACATCAATCTTCAATTCTGACGTTTATTGCCTTTGCTGGGTTTTTTTTTTTTTGCCCAGTCAACCCAGGGTGACGATTGCCAGACTCCAGCTTGCTATTTTTTTTTAATCTGCTAAAACAATTTCCACTATTTTGCATACTAGTTCACTGCCCACTCTCCCTATATAGTGTAGTGGTTAAGTGTGCGGACTCTTATCTGGGAGAACTGGGTTAGATTCCCCACTCCTCCACTTGCAGCTGCTGGAATGGCCTTGGGTCAGCCATAGCTCTGGCAGAGGTTGTCCTTGGAAGGACAGCTTCTGGGAGAGCTCTCTCAGCCCCACCCACCTCACAGGGTGTCTGTTGTGGGGGAGGGAGGTAAAGGAGATTGTGAGCCACTCTGAGACTCTTTGGAGTGGAGGGCGGGATATAAATCCAATATCTTCTTCTTTTTCTTCTATATGTAGAACTGCTAATTCCATTCCATACTGTTGTCTGACGAAGTGTGCTTATAGTGCACAAAAGCTTACATCGTGAATAAAACTTTGTTGGTCTTCCGGATAGCCTTCAGCTGATTAATAAATACTGTACGTCATCGGAAATAAAATAACATCAAATGATATTAGCACTTGACTGTTTTAATGTTTACTTGTAATTTTAATTATGATGTAATTATGTGTTAATTCATGTGTATTGTGATTTTATGGGTTGTGAGCCACCCTGAGTCTGCTTCGGCGGGGAGGGCGGGATATAAACCTAATAAGCCTAAAGCTAAAAGTGCTACTGGACTCCAACGTTGTTCTGTTGTATAATATAGTGGGTTCAACGCATGGAAGAGATGAGGCAGCAGTGATCCAAGCAAAGCTCTTTTATTAAGTACAGCATGGCAGTAGTTGAACTCAAGACTGAGGAACTGGGCCAATGGGGTCAGCTATATACACTTCAAGGTTCCCGCGCAAGGACGCCATTGGATCATTCAAACCAGCTGGGGGCCCGTGATTGGAGCAGGGCAGCAGGGATTTGGATCCTACTGCCCATTGTTCCTGAGTCCCCAAGCTCAGTCCTACAGGCTCCAATGAGCCAGGCAGGAACCTATTAATACATACTATTGGTCAGTGTAGATATTTTTGAGAGATATTGGATTTATATCCCGCCCTCCACTGCGAAGAGTCTCAGAGCGGCTCACAATCTCCTTTACCTTCCTCCCCCACAACAAACACCCTGTGAGGTGGGTGGGGCTGGAGAGGGCTCTCACAGCAGCTGCCCTTTCAAGGACAACCTCTGCTAGAGCTATGGCTGACCCAAGGCCATTCCAGCAGGTGCAAGTGGAGGAGTGGGGAATCAAACCCGGTTCTCCCAGATAAGAGTCCACACACTTCACCACTACACCAAACTGGCTCTTACACAACATATTGCTTCAGACCAACAATCGCTGCCCATCTGGATCTCACTTCTAAACTGCAATCCTCCCATCTTCTCCAAGCTCTGCCCTTGAACTTTCAGGAATTTCCCAACTCAGAATTGGCAACCCTACAGCCACCACTGCTGCAAGCTGGCAGCACCCATCTCATGCCAGGCAGGGACAGAGCTGTGTGGCCCCTTCTAAGCTGTGCAGGGCTTGTGGGGCGTGCACTTTGGGGTTGCAGGCCTAGGGGTAGAGGCAACGCAGGCCATTTTTTCCTGGGTCATTTTCTCCCTATCGGTTTACCCGTGCATGACATTCTCCAAGAAAATACTGGAAAACACCCAAGAATACAACCTATGAAACCTACAATTTACAGTCTTTCTTCTAAGAGCCAGTTTGGTGTAGTGGTTAAGTGTGCGAACTCTTATCTGAGAGAACTAGGTTTGATTCCCCACTCTTCCACTTGCAGCTGATAGAATGGCCTTGGGTCAGCCATAGCTCTTGCAGAGCGGTCCTCGAAAGGGCAGCTTCTGGGAGAGCTCTCTCAGCCCCACCTACCTCACAGGGTGTCTGTTCTGGGGGAGGAAGGTCAAGGAGATTGTAAGCTGCTCTGAGATTCAGAGTGAAGGGTGGGGTATAAATTCAATATCTTCCTTCACCTTTTGGGACTCACCACTACAGTGGCTGCAGGCAACTGGCTTTGCAGATCAGGGAGGCTGATTGGGGTGCTGGGTGCACTCTCTTGCACTACTATTAGCTAGGAAGGAACTGAACTCTTGGGGGTTAATGGGGGAGCAGACTGAAGGAGGAGAGGAGGAAGGAGTCTGGGGTGTAGTCTGCTTCTCTTCCCACCCCAGGGAGGATGCCCACCCTCAGCCTCTTTGCCACTCCTGGATGTTCGATTCTCATGACCCAACTGTGGGGGAGCTGTGACTCACTTTTGGGTTGTGACCCACCTTTTGAGAACCACCACGTTAGTCCAAACTTCAATATATCATTATCTAAGCATAATAGCCAGCATACATTTCACAGGCAAGCCTCAATCGCTGGCTACACTAGCCAGCCTTTCAACAAAGGCCTTTTTTTGTGCACGCGTGCCCAGGAGGCCATTTAGCAGACTACACTTGAAAGAAAATGAGATCACCCCATTGTTGTCCTCCTAAATCAAGCATCTCTTTCAGGCAAATATTAAATTGAAATCTTGTTCAAAACATCTATTAGCTTTTAAGATGCCTGATCTAGTTTGTCATTCAATGAGGACAGAGCAGAAAAACAAAAGTTGGCAAGCGGCACAGTGTGGTGGCACAGGATCTGAAAGGCCCCTCATTCAAACCTTGCATCTTCCATAAATTGAGTAGTCACACTCCCTTACCTACCCACATCTGTCAAAAGGAAATAATAACGCTACTTTGCAGGAATATTGAGAGAATTAGAGCAAAACAATCTATATGGCTTTACATTGAATACTGAAAATGCTATATAAAAGTATTAAGGGGCAGTTGTTTTAGAATTAATCAGTGAGGATAAAAATGCTGGGAGATCCAAATATCAAGGTCAGTGTCTGTGCAGCTCTCATCAACTCAGCCTCTGATATTTATCAAATAAGGTATTTATTGAAAGAGATACCCATACACAGTAAAAGACATCCTTGTTAGAACTGCCCTTCTAAGGTAGGGTTAGATACTTACACACTAGGCATAGCCGTTAGCACACATAAGCAATTCTAGGTGTGCAAGAAAAAGCAGCAAAAGCATTTTAAGCATATTCCCATAACCGTACGCCCCCACCCTCCTCAGCTGCTAGGTATCCTTCTCCTGAAAATGAAAGTTAGAATGGTCTCTCCAGCAGTCCTGATAACTGTCTGGCCTTCAAGGTCAAATAAAGGGATGCAGGTCCTCTCTTGCACAGCATTTGTTTCAGTCTTAACATTGCCTGTGTTAAATAATCTCTCTGCCAAGCCATGTTAACTCAAATCATATATTGCAAGTATATAAGAGAAGCCATTGCTATAAAATTACACAAAACCACTGGCAAGAAAAACTTCTTGACAGTCAGCTAGTGAATGCTTGGGGGAGCCTGCTGGGTCAGATCAAATATCCATATAGTTTAGAATCCTGTTTTCCACAGTGGTTAACTAAATCCCTTTAGAAAGCCCCAGGCAGGTCACAAAGGTCACAGTATCCCCTTTCTTGTCCCTTTTAGCAACTTATGTCTGAAGATACACTACCTTAGAACCTGGAGGTTCCGTTTAGCTATTATAATTAACTGGTCATTTCCTTCCAATCCCCTTTGTAAAAAAAGAAAAGATAAACTCATGACCTTTAGTACTCCTTGTGGCAGTGAGTTTCACAAGTTCAGTGTATTTGTATTTTTGTATTTGGGGAGGGATGGTGGCTCATGGTAGAGCATCTTCTCGGTAAACAGAAGGTCCCAGGTTCAATCCCCGGCATCCAACTAAAAAGGGTCCAGGCAAATAGGCATGAAAAACCTCAGCTTGAGACCCTGGAGAGCCGCTGCCAGTCTGAGTAGACAAGATGACCCTAGAGGTCCCTTCCAGCTCTTATGATTCTATAATTCTATACAATACTGACTTTGATGGTCTGATTCAATATAAGGCAGTTTCATATATTCATATATGTTCACAAGTTAATTACACTGAGAGAAATCCAGTCTTAGAGCCAAATCGGATGTTGCATGTGACACAAGTTGGAATAGGGGTGCCTGACTCAACTTGCCACCACATGGATGAACTGGGGGACTAACTTTGAAAGTCCCATGTCACTGTGTTCGGCTCTGAAGTGCTGCAAAGGGGGCGCAGCTGCTTCCGACTTCCCTACTGTGCCATTTTTGCCACTGAAAATGGCTGCAGTGGGGCCTGTTTCCCCCTTTCTCCGGCCTGTGGCTTTTTCCACTGCTGAAAACAGTATGCTAGGGAACCTGGAAGCCTTGCTTTCCTCTTTGCAGTGCTCCAGAGCTGAACAGGGTGACAGAGCACTTTCAAGGTAGTTTCACTATTCATATATGTGACCAGGGCTTTTTTTGAGCAGGAACGCACAGGAATGCTGTTCCAGCTGGCTTGGTATCAAGGGGTGTGGCCTAATATGAAAATGAGTTCCTGCTGTTTTTTTCCTACAAAAAAGGCCCTGTGTGAAACAATGGTGATGTCAGGAGGTGTAACCTAATATGCAAATGAGTTCCTGCTAGGGTTTTTCCCCCTTAAAAAAAGCCTTGTGTGTGACAGTGAGTTGGGTCAGGCTCCCGTGTCTCTCATGTCCAGTTTGGCTTGTTGTTACTAGGCTACGCTGGCCCTCAGCTTCTCTCTCTGCAGATCTGTGGCTGACCAGCCTCTTCTTGTGTTTTCTTAGCGCGTCCTCAGCAAGAGTGCGACCAGTGAAATGCCACCAGGTGACATTTGCAGTCAGCCTCTGTTTGTGAATAAGTGCGAGATAATACAAGTGGCCGACCCAGCCTGTCCATGGGGAATCTGCGAAGGCGAGGGCCAAGGAATGGAGACGGAATGAATGGAAATAAACAAAGGGGGGACAACTGCAGAAGAAAACTAAACAAAAGGTCTGGGATTGTATTTGTTGCAGAGGATGCACTGAGCCACCCACATGAACGCATTTCCACAGGTAATACATCAGAAGGAAACTCCTGTCAAGTAAGGGTGACGAAGGAGAGCCTCAGCAATAATAACTCAGGGAGGATGGATGACTTGCAACCAGACATTCTTTTGGAACTCATATGTGAAGCCTCATAACTATTAACAAAGAGAGATGCCACAAGGCCCAGAGGACTAGCTGGGTGAAGAGCCAGAGGGACTGCTATCCTGGCACCATAACTTCCCTCTGAGAGTAGCAGAAGCTGGACTTCAGGGTTATTTTATCCCCAAACCACTCAAGCAGCCATTGCAAACCCAGAAGTATGGCCAGGAATCCAGTCTGACCAGGGATCCTGGAGGTGGTATTTTTTTTTTGCCATCTTCTAGGTGTGGAGCACGCACTGGGGGTATGTGTGGGGAGGTATTTGTGAGCTTCCTGCATTGTGTAGGGGGTTGGACTAGATGACCTTGGAAGTTCTGTCCAACTCTATGATTCTAGGTAACAGTGGATTTTTTTTCTAACAGTCTCAAAGGTAGGAAAAATCTTAGGATAGGACCAGAGAAGGGGGAAACCACAAAGGAAGAAAGAAGGAAGGGAAATGAAATAAAAAGATATAAGCTCTCATTCGTGCTTCGTTTCCTTACCAACTTCTTTCATCTCATCCATTTCTTTTCAAGAAACAAATACCCAAACTTACATCCTACTGCAGTTTTTCCTCTGCTGCACAAAAATTGCCCAGCTGCCTTTTAGATTAAACTGTGCTAGACACAGGGCCAAGTTAGACAAGTGCAGGTTTTTAAAGAGTTGGGTCCTGGACCCATTGTGGGTCTCCCAAAGCCATGCCACAGCCCTGGAGAATGACTTTTTAAAAAGGTGAGCCTGTTTGGGCTCAGAACACTACTACAGGGATAGGAAGGGCTCCTGCCTCCCCCCGCCCCCGGCCATTCTCTCATGCTGAAATAGCACAGGCTTGCCATCCCCCCAGCTGAGTTCTGGAGATCTCCTGGATTGCCAGACTACAGAGACGTGTTTCTCAGGAGGTAAGGGCAGCTTCTGTGAGCAGACGATGGCATCGCTCCATTGCTGAGACCCTTCCTCTCCCCAAACTCTATCCTTCCAGCCTCCATTCCCCCAAATCTCCAGGCATTCTCCCACCTGCAGTTGGCAACCCTGGAGTAAACAGGTGAGGCCCTAAACAGGCAGCAGGATTTGTCAATTCATTTAATTGAATTAGACTGGCAAGCACACTGAGAGTGAGATGAAGTTGCGAAACCAACCCCTTTGGGCAGACTGACCAAAGTCCAAGGGGCCCTTCTGGCTGGGCCTATTTGAGAACTACTCCACTCTTCCCTCACTGAACAAAGCAAGTGAAAACAGAAGAACTTTCTCATAGCCAATTTGAGTCAGACTCCTCCACAATTTGAGTCAGACCCCTCTACAACCCAATCAGCCAGCTTACCTATAAGGGTGGTGGGGGCAGGAAACTCTGACAGTGGAGAGGTTGGCACCAGGAAACCAAATACAGAGACTTTAAATAGCCCACCTCTGTAGTCTGGTTGATTGGCTGGGCAGCTCAAGGCCATTTAGCTGGCCCCGTAGTCTCATGTCTTCTTTCCAAAGAGGGGCAGGGCCAAACAAGAATTCCCAACCATGGAACAGGAACTGACCTCCCTGCTAGGGTTGCCAATCCCCAGGTGGGGTCAGGGGATCCCCCGGTTTGGAGACCTTCCCCCCGCTTCAGGGTCCTCAGAAAGCGGGGGGAGGGGAGGGAAATGTCTGCTGGGAACTCTGTTATTCCCTATGGAGATTTATTCCCATAGAAATTCATGGAGAATTGATCTGCGGGTATCTGGGGCTCTGGATGGGCTGTTTTTTGGGGTAGATGCACCAAATTCTCAGTATAGCATCTAGTGCCTCTCCTCCAAATACCCCTCAAGTTTCAAAAAGATTGGACCAGGGGGTCCAATTCTATGAGCCCCCAAAGAAGGTGCCCCTATCCTTCATTATTTCCTATGGAAGGAAGAAATTGAAAAGGTGTGCTGTCCCTTTAAATGTGATGGCCAGAACTCCCTTTGGAGTTCAATTATACTTGTCACAGCCTTGATCTTGGCTCCACCCCCAAAGTCTCCTGGCTCCACCCCCAGAGTCCCCAGATATTTCTTGAATTGGACTTGGCAACCCTACTCCCTGCTGACCACTGGATATCGTTGTGTCATGTCCACTATTGGATATTTTGTGGAACAAACCAAGCATTTTATGTCAGGAAATTAAGAACTAATTGTCTTGTTTTCTTATTAAGAACTAATTGCCTTTCCTTTTTAACAAAAACATTTTAAAACTTTTTATAGAAATACAGAATAAAGGAAGAGGGCAAGGGAAAAGAAAGAAAAATAAAGTCATAAGCATACAGTTGTCGTCGTTTTACCATTCAGTCGCGTTCGACTCGAGCACAATACAGAGGGCGATTATTGCAGATATTAAGGACAATCCTTGATTTAAAAGCATTTAAAAATGTATGACGTGGTAGCTGGGGAAGCCGCGATAACAACCTACATGAAATATCCAACTATTTTCTCATAATACATTTTCATTTTTTGTCCTATCTCATCCATTACATAATAAAAATCATTTTACTGTAACAGTTTGTTGTAACAAAACTAATTTTCCATGCACACCAAACCTCTCCATCCTGGTGCTTCAGACACTACATCAGTGACACCAGCCAAAAGGATGTGTCCCCTTGAACAATCCAAGCTCTCCCCTCCATGTGCCACTTTTAAAATCACAGGCAAATTCTTTTTGCTCTTGGTGGCTGATTTGCTCTGATGGTCTGTTCTAGAACATCCTGCTGTGGCTGTTATTTGACCAGAGATCTGAGGGTTGTGCTTGTAATGCAGGGAGTTTGGGGAGGGATTTCACCTAAGATCTATGATGGTCAGCTCTGGGTTGGGAAATACCTGGAGATTTTGTGGGGAGAGCTTGGGGAGAGTGGGGTTTGGGGAAGGAGCTCAGCAGAGTAGAATGCCATAGAGTCCACCTTCCAAAGCAGCCATTTTCTCCAGGGGAATTGACGTATGTGGCATGGAGTCCAGTTGTAATTCCAGGAGAACTTCAGCCACCATCTGGAGGTTGGCAAGAAGAAGAGAGAATCAGGGAGAATGATCCGTGAAAATGATCCGTGAAAAATTACTAATGCGAGTTAAAGCCACAATTCATATACAAATCATATAACCTCAAAATTTTTTTGAATGAAAGGTCTTATAGATCTATAATAGTTACATATTTTTGCGAGTTTCCTGCATTGTGCAGGGGGTTGATCACCTACTTGACCACCTGGAGATTGGCAACCTTAGTCATTGAGGACACCTTCCAAATCTCTCCAGGGGAACTCATCTCCATAGTCCAGAGCTCAGTTGTTCTTCTGAGAGGACTGCAGGCTGTTCTACCTAACTCTAATTGACTGACTGTATTATTCTTTTCTTCCTGCTGTACATAAATATTACCCTGTTATTAAAAGTGGCTGACATTAAAAGACTACTTCGATGGCACATTTCAGCTTACCTGTCCCTTTTCAATTTCTTTTTATTGTTGCTGCTTTCAGATAATTTTGAAATTTTAATGGAAAACCTTAAGGCTTAAGTTTTGTTTAGGAGTTTAACAGTTGCAAATGTTAGGAATTTGCATGGGGTGATGAGTTGATGATTAATTTGTTTTCATTATGTTATTGGTTCATTGCAATATTCAGCACCATGGAGGAAGCAGAGAATCTGGCCTCTGCCAATGCTTGGGAGCATCCAGTCAAGTTGATGAGAGAGAGACAGAGACAGAGACAGAGACAGCAGAGAGAGGAAGAGAGTGCTTCTTCACATAATGCATAATTAACCTGTGGAACTTAATGTTATAATTACAAGGCTGTCAACTCTGGCTAGGAAAATTCCTGGAGACCTGGAGATAGAGCATAAGGAGGCCAGGGTTTGGGAAGGGGAGGGGTCTCAGTGTAGTAGAATGGCATTGATTCCACCCTCCAAAGCAGCCATTTTCCCACGGGGAACTCATCTCCATAGGCTGGCTTCCCTGGAGGTTGGCAATCCTACGTGGTGTTGTCCACTGGCTTTAAAAAGGGATCAGATCATCCCACAGAGGAGTCATCTTTGGCTGCTTTGGAAGGTGGATTGTATAATATTATACCCCACCGAGGTCCCCTTCCTCCCCAATCCCTACCATTCCCAGGCTCCATCCCCAAATCTCCAGGTACTTCAAAAGCAGGGGTTGGCAAACCTTTCTGAATAAACCCTTTGCTGGGCCAGCAGTGAAGTGTAATGGGTTTTCAGCACCTCGTATTGGTTATCTGCCACTATATGGTTAGTTACCTGGCAGCCAGGGAGGCCCTCAGCTAGGTTTTCACCCTTGCTGTGAACGGCCTTGCTCGGAGAGGATGCTTCAGTGGAAGAGTGGCCATGGGTGAGGAAGACTTTGCTTCCCTGGTTTTGTGACTGTCAAGCCAGCAGCATTGCTATGGTAACCCAACCAGCAAATTGTACCAGCAAGTGAAATTTTTACACCAGCTGGGAAAGCCAGAAGCGTAAACAAAGCTGGCTCATGAGAATTCTTTGAACTGGCTTCTCCAGAAAGCCCCTCCCTTCCAAATAAGAAAGACTGACGCCTTCATGATAAGAGAAGATCCTGGCCTCGTAATTCTTGTCAGATCATTTCTCTCCACCTGGGATGGATCAGACACAACTAGTTCACTACTTCTTACCATTGGGGCATTATCTGATCCAGAATTCACTGGACCTCAGCTCCGAGCCTGCATGCTGGTATTCAACCCTGGGGTCTACACAGAAAAATCAAGGCATTTACCTCCTCACTGTGTAATTGTGACCAACCAGCCACCAGGGTACTCTTCTACAAACAAGGGTGGAGAACATGATCTCTGATTGCCTGGATGGTTGGAGCTCTGACATCTCTCATGTCACCAAATGAGGCTCATTACTGTTTGTCCCAAGTGTCTTGATTTGCCAGGGTCTCATACAGAGATCTTTTCTAGTATGGCTGTTTGAAATCCTTTAACTGGATTTGCCAGTGATTGAAAGATAAACCTCTCACTCAGCCCTGGCATCTTACCACCATCATAGGAGAAGAAAGTGGAACAATTAATTGCATCCAATATTGAGGTTCCTCTTCAGAAAATCCCAGTTGGGAACTACTGCTCAGGTTGTCTATTGTTGTCCATGTTGTTGCTCTCCTAGGAAACCTGCATAGGGACCATTAAGAGGAGCTCTATATCAGGGGTGTCAAACTTGCGACCCAAGGGCCGAATCAAGCCCCCAAAGGGCTCCTATCAGGCCCCCAAGCAACTGGTTTTCATCTGCTTCCTTCTCCCTATCTCTTGCTTCCTTCTGTATCACATCTTGCTTTGCAAGGCTTGCTCAATCACACAGGAGCTAAAGAGCAAAACCTCTATTTTCTCCATTGGCTGAGGCTCTTCCCTTGGGGAGGAAGACAGAGCTTGTTTTTTCCAGGCTTTCTCAATCACACAGCAGAGCTACTGAGCCAAGCCTCTCTCCTTTTTGTTGGCTGAGGCTCCTCCCCCACCAGTTCCCTGGAGAAGGAAGGAAAAATCCAGAGCTTCCTTTGTCCAGTTCCCTGAGTCTCATGGGAAAACTACAAAGAAAGCACCTTTAAGACCAACAAGTGCTAACGTTTTAAGCATGTTTAAAGTAACCCCCCCCCCCACATTTAATTGTGTTTGTGTCTTTTATATCTCTGCTACCTAATATTAAATAGGTACACATATGCCCTGGCCTGACATAGCCCAGCCCAACCCGACACGGCCCAGCCCAACAAGGTCTCATTTATGTCAGATCTGGCCTTCATAATACATGAATTTGACACCCCTGCTCTATACATTCCTTGAAGAAGTCCTTTCCTTAACCTTGCAAACTGTTTGGGGACTACAAGCAGCGTAAACATCTGCCTCCTATTGGCAGACAAGGAGCCTCTTCCCATTTTGTATGTTTGATTCTGAAAATGGTACCAATTGTGGACACAGCTCTGTTGATCTCAAAAGAGTTTCCCCGATTTGCTCAAACTGCATATTTTTATCTACTGCATTCTGCAAAATTGCATGTCAGCAAGCATTCCAGCTCTTCCCGTAACAATATCTCTCCGAGTCAGAACAAGCTCTTTCGTCTCCTCTTTCACCACAGGGTCAAAAACATCTAATCGCTTGGCATCTCGTTTTGTTTTTCATTAGCATCCCTCTAGATCTGTATTTTCAGCGAGGAATCATTTGGTCAGCCATCTCTGCCTGCCATTTCACTTTACCATGTTGTAAAATTCTGCATTCTAAACAGCTCGCTGAAAATCAATCAAACACAATTAAGAGGATTGTGCTTGGAGCAACCAATGTGAGGGAGTCACAAAGATGGCGAATGAGATTCTTGGATTATCAGCTCTGGCACTGCTGGCAGGAATAAGAAATGTCCCTTGGCTTTGTGAAAGGAGTGCTTGCTTTGGATGCACAAGGGCCCAGGTTCAATTCCAGGCATCTCCAGTTAAAAGATCTTGCCCAGTAGGTGTTGAGGAAGACCTTTCTCTGCCTTGAAGAGCTGCCACCAGCTTCAGCAAACAATGCAGAGATAGCAAGATTACTTGTTTGATTCAGTGTAAGACACCATCAAATGCCCGCTATCAAAGGTAAATGCAGGCAGCAAACTGAATGCATACTGCCACCCATGGATGATTATCTGGGACTGCAGAAAGAGAGGGATATAGCAGACAGGAAATGGCTGATCAGCTGCATGCAGAAAAGATAGGCACGCCTTGAGCCCTTCTATGGGAAAGGGCAGAATATAAGCCTACAAAAATGATAGATAGATAGATGATAGATAGATAGATAGATAGATAGATAGATAGATAGATAGATAGATAGATAGATAGATAGATAGATAGATAGATAACAAATTAGGCAGGCTGGGGATAAGGTATTTACAGTGTGACCCTAAGCAGAGGGGTTTTTTCTCCCTTCAAGTTGCAGTTGACTTATGACAGCCCTACATCGTTTTCAAGCAAGAGATATACCATGGCCTTCCTGCACATAGCAACCCTGGACTTGCTTGATGGTCTCCCATCCAAGTACTAACCAGAGCTGACCTTGCTTACCAGCCAAGATGTGTCAAGATAAGACTCACCTGGGCTATATACCCTTCCAAATCCATTGAAGTCAACAGGCTTTAGAAGGATGTAACTCTATTTAGGATTGCGCTGTGAAGAGATCCCTCTTTGGAATGCCGTATTAAAGGGTGAGCAGAACAGAGGAAACCACCCAAATGAGACGTTGCTGCAGGCTGAGCCCAACTAGTTGTCCAAAACTTCAGGAGGAGGAATGAGTTGACTAACACTCGTTCTGCTTCTGTTCGTATAAAGCTTACTCTCAGAGCAGCTAAATATGTCCTCCCTCCTTAGTCACTCCATATTTCAGCCTCTTAGAGGAAACTGTCCAAATTGTGCCAATTTACTTCCTCTTTCTTACTTCTTCTAAGCAGGTCCTCATTTGTAAACAGATTCTTGCTCTTGAATGAATCCATAGTCCAGGGTTGGACCTATGTCTCTCTTTCTGTTCTGAATTTGTCTCATGCTTTTGCTGAACCAAGAATTCTTCCTTCCAAAGACTTTGCTCAAAGCATGCAAAGAAAAGTTTAGTCTTTGCAAGATCATATATCTCTCCCCCAGCCATGGTCAAGTCCAGTGGGTGATGATGATGCCTTTGGGCACTGGGTTGCGTCTCCAACAGTGGGAAACAAGGGGACTTCATTGTCAATTTGCATAGATCACCCAAGAAAGTTAGAGGCAACATAGGATAATGCTTAGTTTGA
Source organism: Heteronotia binoei (assembly GCF_032191835.1). Classification (NCBI taxonomy): domain Eukaryota; kingdom Metazoa; phylum Chordata; class Lepidosauria; order Squamata; family Gekkonidae; genus Heteronotia; species Heteronotia binoei. Next base: position 65,832,393 of record NC_083234.1, read on the forward strand.
ACCTTCAGACCTTCTGGATTAAGGGGACTTACTGAGGATGCTGAGGACCACCAAAATCCTGAGCCTGATGTTGGCCTAATTTGAAATCTAGTGGCTGAGAAGTATGGCTGGAGCAGCTGATTATTATAATATAGTATCTCAAACCTAAATCACTTTGTGTCTGTTCACAACTCCTTCCTTCCTTCCTTCCTTCCTTCCTTCCTTCCTTCCTTCCTTCCTTCCTTCCTTCCTTCCTAATGCCTGTACATTTTATATTGCTTTAACAGAAATGGAATCCCGGCTGATCACTTTTCGGCATCCAGTGTTGTTCTGGATATTTAAAGAAAATGCAGAACAAAGTTTGAGTTTGAGTGACACCTTTAAGATCATCAAAGTTTTATTCAAAGTATTACCTTTTGTGTGCATGTACACTTCTTTAGATCTGAAGAAGTGTGTGTGAACACAAAAACTTACACCTTGAATAAAACTTTGTAGGTCTTGAAAGTGCCACTGGTCTCGACCTTTGTTCTGTTGCTTCAGACCAACATGGGCACCCACCTGAATCTGTCTTAAAGAAAATGTGTTATCCTACTATGCCATCAGCTTATCAAAGTATTCCGTAGAAGCTGCAGTGTGTGAAATGGCAAGATGTGTGATGCCTTAGCATTCATGCATATGCATTTCCCCCAGAGATAAGATGCATCCATCACCCATCAGAAATGTAGCTTCTAGAGATTTGTGAGAAGCAGCTGAATCCCAGAGAATGACAACTATTCACACTCATAATATTTTAATAGGATATCCATGAAGGGCCAAAGAGAGAAAAAGATTTACCAGAAAACCAGGACTGTCTTAAGTAAAAAGGGGCAGCTAGGTCTTATTCCACACTGGAGAGAGCAGAGTGGGGAATATTTTCCCAAGATGCTCTGCTCTCTAAGCTTTTAGGAGATAATCAGCAACCTTCAAGAATAGTACATGCTCTCTCAGCAACCAGGAAATGGGAGTACATTTCAGCAGAGAAGGTTATTGGATTATCAGATGATTAAAGCTGCTAAGAAGCCACTCTTGCACAATCAACGCAGTCTATTTTGGCTGTTCTTTGGTGGTGACGATTAAAGAGGAGAGGCAAAGGTGGCATCACTCCTGAGCTGATGAAGCTGTTGTGGAGTTTTAAGAACCACCTGGAAGGCAGCAACAGAGATACTGTGTGGCACGGTGCAATGCACAACTGCATGGCTTTTGTGGGAACGTGTGTCAGAAGGGTAATAGCATGTTGTTGGGTTTTTTTTTTTGCAACAATTAAAAGACTATGGGTTTGCAGCAACTAAGACTACCTAGGTGCTTCAATGAAATTGCTGAGCAGTCAGATTAGAATGGATAAAAGGAAGTACTTAATCACCCAAAGAATGATTAACACATGGAATTCACTGCCACAGGAGGTGGTGGCGACTACAAGCATAGACAGCTTCAAGAGGGGATTGGATAAACATATGCAGCAGAGGTCCATCAGTGGCTATTAGTCACAGTGTACTGATGGAACTCTCTGTCTGGGGCAGTGATGTTCTGTATTCTTGGTGCTTGGGGGGGGGGCAACAGTGGGAGGGCTTCTAGTGTCCTGGCCCCACTGATGGACCTCCTGATGGCACCTGGTTTTTTTTTTTTTTTGGCTGCTGTGTGACACAGAGTGGACCATTGGCCTGATCCAACGTGGCTTCTCTTATATTCTTGAAGATATGCACATTGAGGCCTCTAAGGCACCAAACACATCATGGAGAGCTCACATACTCATCTCTATGCAGAATTTTTGGTAAAATTGTACTAGTCTATGTACAGATACATCTGTCTATACATTCTCATCCCAGCCTTTTTTCAAGGAACTCAGGATTCTCTTATGCCATGTTGTCCTCATGACGACTCAGTGAGGTAGCTTATATGGAAAGAGAGCAACTGGCCCAAGATCATTCAATAAGTTTCATGGCTAAGCAAAGATTTGAACTCAGGTCTTTCAGGTCCAGTCCAACATTGTGACCATCATAGCACGCTGGGCCTTTGCATTGAGTCTGCATTGGCTGTGCTTATGCTACATGCTTTGATGAAACGGGAGCTGTTTCCAGAGTAGCATTCTTGTTGCAAGTTAGTTTTCTTATAAAGATTGTCAGGGGTAGAATTCTAGCAGGAACTCCTTTGCATATTAGGCCACACACCCCTAATGTAGCCAGGCCTTCAAGAGCTTACAAGGCTCTTCTTTGTAAGCTCTTGGAGGACTGGCTACATCAGGGTGTGTGACCTAATATGCAAAGGAGCTTCTGCTAGAATTCCACCCCTGAAGATTGTTAATATTCCCAAGTCACTGCCTCCTGCTCTTCTGATGTGGATGATTTCCAGATATGCTGGAAGCTCTTTCTTAAAAGACAATAAGGAGTCCCTATGACTGGGCTGCAATAAATCTTCTGAAGTAAATGCGCTCTTCTTCCATGAGCATGGCCTTATTCAAGAACCAGAGTTCAGACTTAGCAGGGCGTACAACAAAGCTGTGGAGATCCCAAGGCTGGTTCTGGGCAAGCAGCTCATCTTCCCTCATCTATATTAGTTCTAGGGAGAGTATATAAAGGCATTAACTGTTCTCTGGAATGATTTCCTCTCTCTCATGTGGAACAGATTGCACTTTCATGCTACAAATTTACACAGCAACAATTGCCTCCAAATTACATTGTCTATAGCTGGGCCAGCCACTGCCCTTAAAAATCTCTCAAGGCAGGAGAAGAACACACCAGTCGGGCTTTTATCCAGCTCCAGCAGAGCACCCCTCAAGGCAGAAGAAGAGTGGAGAGGGTCACACGGTGAAGTGGCAGAACATTGACTCAGTGCACAGAGGGTCCCAGGTTCAATCCTTGTCATCTCCAATTAAAAGGACCAGGGAGCAAGTGATGTGAAAGGCCTCCGACTGAGACCAAGGAGAGCTGGTGACACTCTGAGTGGACACTACTACTAGTACTACTTCTACTACTACATTTATATGCTGCCTTTCACCACCAAGTGTCTCGAGGTGGCTAATAACAACTAAAATATTAACAGACATCGATTAAAAACATAATACAAAAAACCCCTAAAAGGCAGCTCACGTAAACAGACCTGACTAATGAAAAGCGAAGCAGAAGAGTTCTGCGTTGCAGGCCCTGTGGAACTCAAGACGAGTCCCAGAGGGCCCATGTAGCATCTGACAGCTGGTTCCACTGACCTTGATGAACAGATAGTCTGATTCAGTATAAGGCAGCTTCATGCATGCATTTATGCATACTGCACCAGCCAGGCATCCGTCCATCATGCTTGGATGCAGCGCCAACAAAGCACTCGCTTCCTTCTAACTGTCATCAGCAAGGCAGAAGAAGAAGGCAGCAGCCAGTCATACTTCCATCATTCCTGGATTTACCACCAGCAGAACACTTCCCTCAAGAGTGAAGAAGAACACATCAACTGGGCATCCTTCTGTCATGCCTGGATCTGGCTCCAGCAGAGCATTCCCTGTCTCTCAACTTCCTTCCTTCCTTCCTTCCTTCCTTCCTTCCTTCCTTCCTTCCTTCCTTCCTTCCTTCCTTCCTTCCTTCCTTCCTTCCTTCCTTCCTTCCTTCCTTCCTTCCTGTTTATGGACACAAGGTCTTCAGCAACCCAAAACAACAGAATAATGATATTTCTAAAGAATTTTAAAATTTGACTTTAACCCTTTATGCCCAGAAGAAACAACTGCTGCCAAAAACTTTGCAACAGTTGCTGTACAGTCATAGTTTACACCCAAAAGTAGGGTTCAGGAAACAGAATATGGTGAGATGTTATCATGTACAAAAATCCACCTACAGACAACCTCTCTCTCTCTCTTTAGCATGAAGCAGTCCACTATTATATGTGAGATGGGCAGTGCCAAAATTACAATGTCAAAATCTACCTGAAAAAGGGAAACAAAAAAAACCTGTCATAAAAACTTACAGAAGGGAGGGCATTTAAACATATTTAACATAAATGCTTGATGCTCTGAGGAAGGGATGGGCACGAACCAAACCACGAACTGTGATTCATGCATGGATCAGGTTGGTTTGTGGTTCATGAACCAATGGTTTGTGACCATGGTTCCCGTGAACTGTCCCCGAATTTCCCAAACCTCCATGGGAGGTTCAGAAGGTTAAGGGACAGTTCCTACCCACTTGGCTTCCCCAGGCACCAAGCGACTGCAGGATGTCTGAGAAAGCCAAGGGGAGGCAGTTTAAACTGCCTCCCCTCAAAACCCCAGCTGATCCTGTGGGGAGATCAGCTGCTTTGCCGTCTCTGCTGCACTGCCCGGTATCAACCAAGCACTCCAACACAGCCTAAAGAATTCATTCATGAATTACCGCTGTTATCACTCTTAAAACTTTTAAATGGGCATTTTGTATATGTCTGTCCCAATTTAAAGTGGAACCAAATGCTCAGATACTTGTAGATTTTTACCTGATCCATTTTATGATTATTTAGTATCCAGAGAGTGCTGGTATTAGATGGACTCTTCGTAAAGACCAAGACCTTGGATTTAGAATAATTTACCTCTAAGGATTGGTGATTGCAATAAAGCAATAATATTTTAATTAAGTTCCTAAAGCCAACTCCAGTTCTAGAAAGCAAAAGAGGTTTATCTGCGTATAACAAAATCAAAACGAGTTGCTTAGCCAAGATGGGAGGACAGCATTGGTGTTTCTTGAAACCACTCAGTAGATCTTTTAAATATAAATTAAAAGGCAAAGGTGCCAATAGACAGCCTTGCTTAATCCCCTTGATCTTCTTGGAGAGCCATCCATTGAAAGTACAACATACCTGGGCGGGAGTGTTTTCAACTGCCATCAGCATGACCAAGGAAGAAGGCAGCATTCCAATTCTGGAAATCTGCCAAATCCCATTAAGTTCCATTTTTATTATGAGAATTCATGCAGCAGCTTGGTGTAGTGGTTAAGTGTGCGGACTCTTATCTGGGAGAACCAGGTTTGATTCCTCACTCCTCCACTTGCACCTGCTGGAATGGCCTTGGGTCAGCCATAGCTCTCACACAGGTTGTCCTTGAAAGGGCAGCTGCTGTGAGAGCTTTCTCAGCCCCACCCCCCTCACAGGGTGTCTGTTGTGTGTGTGTGTGTGGGGGGGATGATAGAGGAGATTGTGACCACTCTGAGATTCAGAGAATAGGGTGGGATATAAATCCAATATCATAATCAGCAACAGCAGGCAATAAGAGAACACAGACATCTCAGTTACAGAAATGACCTTGATCTGAGTGTGGGGATGTTGGGTTTGCCTTGTGGCAACATCTTGTTCTTCTCCCTTGCTGTTCTCCCCTTCCTTCTTCTTTCCCTTTTAGGATTAAGCACACTCAACCTGTAAAGAGATGCCGTTAAAGAAGCATGCACAAAACGTTAGACGCTACGGTTGTGTTTTAGGGTGCAGGGTCAACAGGGCCTCAGGACTTCCATCAGCCACACAGATTCTCAGAAGATGAGTGTGGATTCAGTTTAGGGTTCAGTTACAGCACATGTAATTGGCTTCAGCATGGAAGGGAGGAATCAGTTGTGCCCAACGAATGAAATATTCCTTCCAAAATAATTAGTGTCAAAATGTGTGTGTGTGTGTGTGATTTTTACACTTGTCAGCAGCGAAAGCAGCTGCTTTGATTATCACAGTGAAAGAAATCTAAAAAAATTAAAACGTTCACCTGTTCCATAAGCACTGCCTGGGTTTTGCTTGCCTTCTCCTTCTTAATTGGCTGAAAACATCCATGTGAGCTGTCTCAGAAGCACGGCACACATTTTAAACCACATCAACATCAGCCAATGACATCAATGACATTGGCATGTAGCCCAAACTAATTGGTTACGCAGCACTGTGATGCTATGATGTTCCCTATTTGATCCCTGATTGCCTGGGATCCTATAGTGAAGGAGAAATAAGCTCTGTGCAAGGGCGGGGGTGGGGGAGGAGGAGGAAATGGCATGAAAGCAAGACCAGGTTGGAGGCAACAGTGACTCTGAACAAACCTATTAAAAGAGGAACATTCTTAGTGGGAGGGTTGTTCAGAAAATTCCAGAAAATTCTACTTTCAGTCTGCCCTATTTGTAACTTTATCTGGAGACACCCCTCAGAGTGGCCCCACTCATTGGATTTTATGCTGTGTTTTAACTTCTCTCTGCATAGATTTAGTGGTTAATTGACATTGTTTTAGGTATGCTTTTATCAATATCTGCTATTTTTCATCTTGAATTTGTTTATGCTCTTGGCAATTGTTTCTATTTTGCAATTGGATTGTCTTAATAGTGTTAATTTGCTCTGAGCTGCTGTAGGTCACCTTGAACAGGTGTTGAGGGGTTTTTTTTTGTTTTTGAGAAATGACTAAGGAATGATCTATAAATAAAAGCGAAAAAAAAAATTCTTTTAGCCCTTCTAAAAGAAAGGAACCTTTGGTGTTACCCTAAAAACAAAAATCCATGCGCTCGCCAAAAGAGTTAAAAAGGTTTCCGAGACCTAAAAATAGTGCAGCTACTGAAGCTGAATGCTTGTAATCCTTTATTTTCATTGTTCTCTTTGCTGCTCACAAGTCTCATCTTGAGCACAGTTTGTCATTCACTCCATAACCTTTTCGCATGCCTATCTAGTTGGAATAAAGTTTGATTTGGCAATCTAGTTGGCATGCTTTGTTCAGGATGGATTCTCTGACATCAACTTGGACTCAGATAAAGATACCTGAACGCACATGAAACACCCTGGTGGTGATAGCTGCACTCAATTGTGCCTTGCTTTTTTCAAATTCACTGATGTGGAGTGGCTAGATTCTTTTCTGGCTACTACTTCAGTATGTTTGGTGGGGCCCACAGCAGGATTTATTGTTTTGGGGGGCACCCAGTTTGGCAGCCCAAGGCTCTCAGCACTGTAAGCTGCCTTGAGTCCCACAAGCTAACCTCCCTTTGCCTGGGCAGTCACAGCAGCTTCACTCCTCCACCCCTTTCTTATGTGCCCTTCTCTCAGAGAGACAGAGACCTCTTGACTCTCTCTCCCCCTTTGCACTGCAAGGTGTGTCAGGGAAAGGGAGAGAAAAAGCAAAAAGACCAGCAGCAAGGCTGCTACTTGTTCAGAATGGCAGCGAGCAAAGGGGACAGATTGGGGGCCCTCCAATGGAGGGGCCATATAGTTGGAAGGGGGAGTTGAAAGGATGGGCCTGGCCCCTCCCAGGCCCCATTGTAGCTACGGGCCTGGGTAACATGCAGATTCACTCTTCACAGCTGAGACAATTCATGTTTTTTTTAAACTGTGATACTCTCTATCTGAATACAAATTGCTGAAGTTACCTCCGAAGTGAGTCAGACCACTAGGCCACTTAGATGTACATGAACTGCAAGGGTTCTCAAGACATATATAGGTGTTTCTCATTGCTGTGGCTTGAGATCCTTTAATTGGAGATGTCATTGATTGAACTGGGACCTCCTTTGTGAAAAAGCAGGTGGTATGCAACCGAAACTTGACCTGGATAGACCAGGCTAGCCCAATCTCATAAGTTAAACAGGGTCAGCCCTGGCCAGTTTTTGAATGAGCGACCACCAAGTGTACTACACATCAGGTTTGCTACTCAGAGGTCTGGTAATGGCAACCACCTCTAAATGTCTCTTGCCTTGAAAAAGCTATGAGTTGTTGTAAGTCAGTTGCAACATGCGGGCAAAAAAGAAAAATGCCGAACACTTTGATGATACTTGCACGCTTCTTACCATTTGATTACAATCATATTGAAGCATATACTGAGTCGGTTTATTGGTCCTTCTAGTTCTGTACTGTCTACTTGGAATGTCAGAAGCTCTTGAGGATCTCAGGCCAAGAAAGCTCTTTCCTAACGTCTGCTGAGATCTTTATCTGGAGCTCAAACCTGAGACATTCTGTTCCATACAGCTTCTCTCTCAGGGTCTGGGTTCATTATCAGGCAGTGAGACTCAATGACTCAGTTCAGCCATCATGGTTTGTTTTGCTAACTGTCATTTGCAACTGAATCCTGACTTGAGCTTTCAGACATAGGGTTGGATCCTATCAGCTTTGCTATGTCAGTATTCATGGGACCCCATATAAACAAATGCCACATGGGATGGGGTGTGTCTGTGTGTAAAGCTGTAGTGAGAAAAATCTGGCGAGATCAAGCAGAGAAACTAGTAGGATCTAACCCACATTTCAAATCTGCTTGTCTGCTTGATTCTCTGCCTGCAGAGGATTCTGGAAGTGAAGTATTTATTTAATTTCTATCCCACTCCATTTTTTGCAAGGAGAACTCAGGCTGTCATGCAACGTGTCTATGAATCAATGCAAATAAAGTGCATAAAATATACATCAATACATAATAAAATACATACAGTACAATTACACTATAATACTATTCAGCAATTTGATCTACTGTTAGATGGCATCACACATCCATCGCGAAGATATCTGGAGTGACTGGCATACAATCCATATTCCATCCATGGAAAGAATCTCAACCAGGAGAGGATGGAGAAATAGAGGAGGTGGTGAGGGGGAAGTATAGTAACTATAGCTGATCAGTTCTAGCTTCAGGCCAAACTACAGTTACCATAAATCATGGCTTGTAAGCCCACTTTAAACTATGGCTTCCAATTTCTGGGTCGCCAGCCAATCTTAAAGCACTGTTTGCTATTCAACAGTGCAAACTCACGAAGAGTCTTAGAAGGATGTAACTCCGCATAGATTGTACTGTGAAATGCCTAACTGGTGGTGAATGAAAAGTCCATCAATGGCTATTAGCCAGGATGGGCAGAAATTAGACCTTCATGTTTAGAGGCAATGCACCTCTGATTGTCAGAAGCCACCATTTACCTGCAGAAACCTGACAAAATTGCCTATTTTCACTCTTCTCAGTGAAGAAACTGACAGTGTAAGACTTTAGATACATTTAGATAAGGCTCATGGATTCCAGTGTGAGGATGATTATTAACCACAATGGGTACATGGAATCTGCATGCACAGAGGCAGGGCATCCCTAAGCATAAGTAGGGGCAACAGCAAGCAGTGACTCCAGCCTCCATGCTTCCCATGTGGGCCCTCCAGAGACATCTGATTGGCCACCACAGGAAACCAAACACAGGATTAGATAGGTCATAAGAACATAAGAGAAGCCATGTTGGATCAGGCCAATGGCCCATCTAGTCCAACACTCTGTGTCACATAGTGCCCTCCCAAAAAACCAAAAACTAGACGCCATCAGGAGGTCCATCAGTGGGGCCAGGACACTAGAAGCCCTCCCACTGTGCCCTCCCAAGCACCTATAGAGCATCACTGCCCCAGGCAGAGAGTTCCAACCATACATTGTGGCTAATAGCCACTGATGGATCTCTGCTCCATATGTTTATCCAATCCCCTCTTGAATTTGTCTATGCTTGTAGCAGCCACCACCTCCTGTGGCAGTGAATTCCATGTGTTAATCACCCTTTGGGTGAAGAAGTACTTCCTTTTATCCATTCTAACCCAACTGGCTCAGCAATTTCATTGAATGTCCACAAGTTCTCGTGTTGTGAGAAAGGGAGAAAAGTATTTCTTTCTCTACCTTCTCTATCCCATGCATAATCTTGTCTTCGGTCAAATCCAGCAGTGCTCTATTCTTTAAGACCTAAATCCACTTCTGAGTCTCTCTGAAACCACTTATGTCAAAGCACAAATGTTGTTATGGAGAAAGAGAAGACAGCAGAGAGTCCCAAGTTCAGTCCCTGGCATCTCCAGTTTGAACAATCTACTAGTAGATGGTATGAAAGACCTGAAAGACTCTGGAATACCCCTACCAGTCATAACAGATAATATAGGCCTTGATAGACAGTGGTTCTTGTTCAATAGACTACAACTTCATGTATTTCATGTAGTCAGTGGAGGCAGCTTTGCATCAAGGCGACAAACTGATTTCAGCCAAAGTTGATTTAAAACTTCATGTGTCAATTCATCTCTTGGTGTTATTGCCCCATGAACCTGAAGATACTTTCCTGCATTGGTTGGAGAGTAGTTATATAGCCTTTGCACTCCCCAACAGCTGCCTCTTCCTTGAATCTTTGCAGGCCTATAGAGAGGCAGGTGTTCTAAAAAGAACGTTCAGTGCCAGCCGTGTCCTTCAATCATAGCGGCTCTCTCCTCCACTGAAGTCAATGGGCTTGCTCTAGCGTGACTGAGAGAACTGGACATGCTGAACTTGCAGGAGATAATGAATCATGGAACACATCAGGCACGGTCTTGTAGCAGCCAAAACCAGCTTCGTGAGGAGCTATGAGAAGTGCTCTCTTTCTCTTTCACCTTTACAATCCTTTATTTTCTGCAATCCCTTCCTGACGTCCAATTCAAAACTGGCTTGCACACAACAGTCTCCCCTTGCATCCTAGGAATAGGAAATTCAAGAATTACGTAGTGTGCTTCCTGCCAAAGCAAGCAATGATTTCTGGGCTGAAGGCTTTGAAGAGGCTTGCATGTAATAGTAACACTGTTTGTAGCTTGGTGATAGACTACCAGGGAGAAACCATTGCTTGTAGAGGTGTTGCCAGATGGTCAGTAACTACTGGACGAGAGGGATCATAGCTCCATGCTTTGCAAATAAAAGGTCCCAGATGGGCCAGATTGTCATCTAAAACCCTAGAGAGCCACTGCTTCCAAATGGAACCAGTTGTTTGGCTTAGTGCAGGGCAGCTTGATGATAATCTGGCCAGGGGTTTATACAAATATCTCAGAGAGGCTGTAACTCAGTGGGAGAGCAAACATATGGAAGGCAGAAGACCTCAGGTTCAGTCCCTCGCATATTCGCTTAACAGGGTCTTGAGCAGCAGATGATGGGAGAGACCTTCTTCCAGTTGCGATTCCAGAGAATTGTGGCCAGTTCAAAGAGGTAACGCTGCAACCACGGAATCAGAAGGAGACTGAGACTGGGAAGGGCAGCCATGAAGGAGATGGAAAAGATTCTTAAGTGTAAGGATCAATGTTCCCTCTAAGCTGCAGAGTCTTGCGAGCAAATATTCTACTTTGTGAGCTATTAGTATTAAAGTTGTGAGCTACTGGCATTAAAGTTGTGAGCTACTGCATAAATTATTGTGCCCTGGGGTCATTCTTCCTGAGCTAATATGTGTGAGCTGGAGGCTAAAAATCTGTGAGCTAGCTCAAGCTAACTCAGCTTAGAGGGAACAGTGGTAAGGATGTATCACTGGCAACCAAGAGCAAAATAATTAATGCCATATTATGCCCCATTACTAGGTAAGCGTGTGAAGGTTCGACAATGAAGAAAGCTGATTCATCTGAAATGTAGTGTTAGAGGAGAGTTTTAGGGATACCCTGGACTGCCAAAAACACAAATAAGTGGGTTCCTGATCGAATCAAGCCTGAATTGTCTCATGAAGCTAAAATCACTAAACTGAGGCTATTGTATTTTGGTCACATTCTGAGAAGACAAGAGTTACTGGAAAAGACACCAATGCTAGGAAAAGTTGAAGGCAGCAGGAGAAAAAGGAAGACGGATGGACTCCATCAAAGAAGTCACAGTTTACAAGATCTGAGCAGGGCTATTAACAGTACATCCTGTAAGAGCCTTCCAGGTTCTTGGAGGATTGGCTACATCAGGGGGTGTGGCCTAATATGCAAAGGAGTTCCTGCTACAAAAAAGCCCTGCTGCAAAGTATAAATTCTAATTTATTGCACAAATATCTCCAGACTCAGTTGTTTTTCACTTTCTTTGTTTGGGGCTTTCCTGCTTATTTGATTATCAGTATTGTCTATGACAGTATCATCTATGGATCATCAGTATTGCCTGTGGTTCTCCAGGATCCTGGAGAGAGAAAAGTCTTTCCCTATGACTGCTATTGAGATATTTTAACTGCAGGTGTTGAGGATTAGACCAGTGACTCAGAGACCACCATTCCTACTTGTGTCAGATGAACGGAGCTTTGATTCCTGAAAGCTCATACCCTGAAACTCTTGTAGGTCTTTAAGGTGCTGATGGACTTGGATGTAACTGTTCTATTGCAGAGCAGCATGGCCACCCGCTGAAATGATCTTAATGGTGTCCCTATTTTTGTTCTTTATAGTGCTGTTGAATACTGCGGTTGAACACAGCAGGCTTAGAAGAGTAGAGCTTCACTTGGAAGTCCAAACTCATGCTCACTGCAGAATACCTAGGACAGGGGTTCCCAACCCTTTTGAGCCTGAGGGCATGTTTGGAATTCTGACACAGCAAGGTAAGCACAGCCACAAAATGGCTGCCACAAAATGGCTGCCACAGGTGGAGAGCCATCCCCAAAACTGCTGCTGCAGTTTATCTTCAGCCACATAGTGAAGAGCCTTCTGCTATAGCAGCAGCTGTTGCCAAAGCATTTTTAAAAAATCTGCACAGCTAATCAAATCTCCAATGGCCAATTAGAAGAATTGCTGGACATAAGCCCCACCTACTTCCTAAAAACACTTGGTGGGTGACAGGAAAGGTGTCAGTGGGCACTATGCTGGGGGGCCCTGATCTAAGAGGTGTTGAGCTCCCTGGAGGAAGGATGAGATCATAAACATTTATCTATTTATTTGTTTGGTTTGATGTCTAACTCACCCTTCCTGCGAGCGGGCTCAGAGTGGGTACAGCATTGGTTACAAATAATAAAATCCACTAAAATATTGCAACATCCATAATTCTAAAAACGACATTCAGACTGTTTCCCTGTATTTCCATGGTGTCCTGGTGTGCCGGGGTGGAATTCTAGCAGAAGCTCCTTTGCATATTAGACCATATTACGCCCCTGATGTAGCCAATCCTTCAAGATTGGCTCTTTTTTGTAAGCTCTTTGAGGATTAGCTATATCAGGGGTGCGCGGCCTAATATGCAAAGGAGCTCCTGCTAGAATTCCACCTCTACCAGTGTCAATTATAAATTTCTCCAAATGTACTTAATAAAATAACATGTGCACTGGGAAAAAGACAGGAATGGATACCAAACATTGTTTTGTTTTTTTTCAAAAGTCCAGCTTTGCTTCTCCTTTTCCTTGCTTTTCCTTTTTCTGTGTGTGTGTATGTGTGTGCACCTGGAATCCATGGTGAGCTCTGGTGATTGACCATCTACTAGGGGCCTGAAGGATATTCAGGGAGGTGGCTGAATAAAGCCTGCCCCTGCCTCACAACTCCTCGTATTTCAAGGAGGTCTCCACTTCAAATACTTGTCAGAGTCAACCCTGCTTAGCTTCTAAGACCTGACAAGATCGGGCTTGCCTGGGTTATCTAGGCCAGGGCTTTCCCTTGGTTTTTCTGATACAATATTTGGTCCAGGAGGAGAGGGACCCAACTTTCACCTTGCTGGTAGTGGATATATTGTAGATTTCCACAGAGATGCCATTAGCGTTCTGGCCAGTCCCAAAAGGTTTGTGACATATTCTGAACAAACTCAGTGATCCTTTTTGAACGGGGTTAATCCTATCACCGGAATCCAGGGATCTCAGCAAAATGTATCTAGCTGCTGTGACATTTTGTTCTTTCCTGCAGAAAGGTGGATGACACACCTGGGCTCTGTCTTTTCAAGTTCTCCTTCGAGTCTTGCACAATCTGGCTCTTCACAGAGAAGAATTAAAATGTAAATGTAATTATACCTACTAATGCAAAGGCCCTTTGTTGTATCGATGGGGGTGTGTGTGGTGGAACTCAGAAGAGGAGGTTTTCATGCTTTCTTCACAGCTCAACCTCGTTCCAAGGTGGTCCCATCAATGGGCCAGTCTCTGCTCTCAGGATATCAGGGCCATTTACTCCTTCCTTCTCCAGCACATTTAGTTACCTCTGGCCCTTTGATGGCCCACACACAATTGCCTTCTTGCCAGTCATTACCAACCCTGGACAAGATTTTAATGAGGCCGAAGGTCCCTGGATGAAATAAGCATGAGGTCTCAGCACCTTCTAAACGAAAGCTAATGAAAAATATATGCTTTCCCTCCTGTGTGCTGTCTCATTTTCACATCCCGCAAATTACCCCTGTTCAGGCAAGCAGCGCCCTGCTCTTCAATGACTTCAGACACTGAACTTTTGAGTCTTTGTCACATCATCCAGCGCCGAGTAATTCCATACCAGAAGTCTGACATTTCCATCTGAGAGGGGGAAAAAAAAGATATAAATTGATTAAAATTCAACAGGCATGGAGTGTTCAGCTTCTAAAGGTCAGAGAATCCAGTGGATGATCAACTGTAAAATAATTCAGCATTTAGAGAGGTGAGGGAGACGAGAGGTGTGAGGAAGAGGGAGACACATGTCGATCTTTTGCCAGCCAGATAGGAACAGCGGAATCATAATTGCTGCCAAGGTAATTATCATCTAACAAAGAGAGAAGCTGCCCATCTACCTAGTCAGAGGTTCTTCTCTTTGCTTCTTGGAAGGACATAATGGGAAGTTCCAATCCTAGAGAAGGCAGCAAGTGTTCCCCTTTGGCGTTCTACTAGGGATAATTCCACATCTCTCATCTCTGCCGTTTCATGCTCCCCCCGTCCCGGTTTCAATTCTGCTTCTCCCTTGTGCAAATAAACTGGTGCGTCTTTATTTTCACATAATTTTCCGTCTCAGTGCACTGAATATTTCCTGCAAAATGTACGCATTTTTCAACTTTACTCGTGCATCAATAAAAGGGCATTATGTATTAGTTTGCATTCCACTATTCTGCTCAGGCAAGTCGGGAGCTTCCTTCCAGCCTCGGGAGCCGTCTTGCAACTTAAGCGGCCCTTTCCCTAGAGGAAGAGCCACTCCCATCGGAGGAAGGCCCCTCGGACTGAAGGAGGGCTTCAAACTTTGCTGAGTTGATGGGTGGGCTATCAGCCACTGTGTGCAAAGTGCCATCAAGTCGCAGGCAGGTTACAGCAACCCAGCAAGGAAAGTAAGAAGCAGAAGTGGTCTGTCATTGTCTTCCTCTGCAGTCTTTCTTGCAGGTCTCCCGTCCAAGTACTCAATTAAATTAAATTCTCACATGGCATGTGTGGTATAGCCAGGAGATCCTAGGATTATTGCATTGTTCAGCAAGCTAGGCTTATTTTTGGGGGGCTGGAAGAGCTGTGACTGTCCCAAGGTCACCCAGCTTGGCTTCAAGTGGAGGAGGGTGGAATCAAACCTGGTGCAGTGGTTAGGTGCGTGGACTCTTATCTGGGAGTCAGTTTGGTGCAGGGGTTAAGTTCATGGACTCTTATCTGGGAGAACCGGGTTTGATTCCCCACTCCTCCACTTGCAGCTGCTGGAATGGCCTTGGGTTAGCTGTAGCTCTCGCAGGAGTTGTCCTTGAAAGGGCAGCTGCTGTGAGAGCCCTCTCAGCCCCACCCACCTCACAGGGTGTCTGTTGTGGGGGGAGAAGATATAGGAGATTGTAAGCCGCTTTGAGTCTCTGATTCAGAGAGAAGGGCGGGGTATAAATCTGCAATTCTTCTTCTGGTATTCCTTGGAGGTCACCCATCCAAATACTAGCCAGGTTCGACCCTGCTCAGCTTCTGAAATCGGGCTATCCAGGTGATTTAGGTCAGGGTGATACACACACACTGAAGCTGTAGTTGCTGTTCTCCAAATGATAACAGGAAGAGCTGGGCCCTCCAGAGAGGTCGGAACAAAGTAAGCATTTTGCTATTTTATTGCAATGTTCGAAGTTTTGCCCTAGATCCTCCTCACGGTTCTTGAAAAGAAAAAGCATAGTGGCCACTGAGGCATCTTGGAATGGTGAGCCTGTTGCTCTCGCGGTGGTAACAGCCTTGGGACTCACTTTGTGGAATCGAACCCCCCCCCCCCCCCCCAGTTCAGCAGGCCTCTCTAAACCATCTTTTCGAAAAACCCTTTGAAAACAAAACCTGTGCAGCTGGAGCTACTTTCTTCCTCGGCTTCCAATCCTCCCTCTGCTGGGACCATTTAAGTATTGACAGAAGCTGCCATTTCCAGGCAGTTCTCAACACGATGCCAGTTTTAGAAAATTGCTCTGGATGCAGCGAAGGGGAGAAGCCCGGCACAAGAGTGGGCCCGTCGCCCTCCCTGCGAGCTCTTCTCTTCGCCGCTGGCAAGAACTCGGGCGTTCAATCAGGGATGCTCGGAGCGACGCTTCAGAGGCACCCAGGAATGTGCCGGTTTGGAGAAGAAAGGAAAGCAATCAGCGGAAAGACTTCAAGGGGACGGGCTGCTCCATGGGGGGAAATCTTCCTCGCTGAAGACAGAGCTAATTCTGCGTTCTCCAGTTGTCATGACAGCCGAGAGAAAGGCCTACCACTTGAGCTGAATGCTTCTGGAACTGATGGCTGTCCTGGCATGAAGTGACGAGAGGAACGAGTGTGCTTTTTTGCATTTGTTTTGCATTCATTTACTGATGTCCCACTCTTTCCCCCAATGGGGATCCAAAACAACTTAGAACTTGGCCCTCGCTTCCTCCATTTTCTCACGACAACCCTGAGAGGTAGAATCATAGAGTTGGAAGGGATCCCCAGGGTCATCTAGTCCAACCTCCAGTTCAGCAGGCCTTTGCAAACCATCTTCTTGAAAACCCGTTGAAAACGAACCTGTGTGGATGGAGCAACTTAGGCTGAAAGCAGGGGCGGCCTTAGCCAATGGGTGACGGGGGCAGCTGCCATAAGTTCCATGCTTGGTGGGGCCCTGACTGCCTACAGCCCCTCCCCACAAATAAGTAAACAGGCTCCAGCCCCAACTTGCATCTGTCCTGTCTGGGGCTGGAACAGTTGGATTTCAGTGGCTCCCATCCACTTTAAACCAAGGGCCAACCCTTCTTTGGTTCTGGTGGACAGCGGTGTGTGTGGGGGTCTGGCACTGATTCAGGCACCCCACCACTGGCTGAGAGAATGTGATCGGTCCAAGGTCACTAAGTGAACTTCCACAGCAGAAGTAGGGATTCGAACCCAGGCCTCACAGATACTAGTGTGACACTACATCCGCTACATCTCAACTTCTCAGGTGTTTCAAGTTTGCAGTGCACAACGCTATGAGCTACACACAGAGAAGGAAGCGACAAGGATCCCTCTCAGTTTAATATCCAGGGTCTGCAGATAAGACTACCCGAATGAGGATGGGATTGCTTAAAATGATTTTAACAAAAAGAGTGACTCACCGTCCCATCCAAAGCAAAGTGATCCAAATTGACTAGAGTTGCCCTGGAAAGTTGTATTTCTGCTTAGGACAGCATCACATAACATCTGGTATAGCAACTGGTTTCATTTAGACCCCTGGTTTTTTCCCCCCCTTCTGAATTCTCCCCTGCCTGTCAAACATGTTGCAAATCTTGATATCCCCCAACTTCTGGAGAGCCGTTTTCAGAAGCTGATAAGATAGGATGGAGAACGCAGTTAGACTTGATTTTATTCTCGTCCCACATGATACTAGAACTCACAATCGCCTAATGAAATGGCTGGTTTGTAGGTTTCAGAAGAGAAACAGAGGAGCTGTTTATTTACTGTCTTTAGGGTTGCCAGCTCTGGGGGTGGAGTCTGCAGAGGGTGGAGTTTGGGGAGGGGAGGGACTTCAGCGGGGCATAACGCAATTGTCCCCATTTCTTCGCTGTCTGGAAATGCCTTATTAAAATGCACCAAGGCTACAAGCTGAAAGGCACTTTCCTGGGAACAAGCCCAGGAAAAAAATAAGTTCTGAGTAGACCTGTTTAGAACTTACTCCCTATGAGTAGTCTTTCAGTCTTTTGTCTCCTTCTCTGGTCTTTAAAATCTGGTGTGGGGAGGGGGGGGGGATATGGTTGCCAGCTCTGGGTTGGGAAATACCTGGAAATTTTGGGTGGGCAGACTGGGGAAAGCAGAGTTTGGGAAGAGGAGGGACCTCGGGAGTGTACAATGCCATAGACTCCACCTTCCAAAGCAGCCATTTTCTCCTGGGGAAGTGATCTCTTTTGTCTGGAGATGAGATGTAATAGTGGGAGGTCTCCAGGCTGTCAACCCTATTTCTAAACCACCTCTTTTCCATCACATTATTCAATTTGGCTTGCATAGGAGGACGCAGAAGGTTCTTCCATCCGGCTACAGTCTCCATCCAGACTTACTGACTATTAACAAGGATGCCTGCAATCTTCTTGTCTGCAGAAGAACTGAGTGGCCAGATGCTGTCGCCTGCTCCATTCCTGGACAGAGGCCAAGCTTCTTGCTCTCTGCCTTATCCAAGCTGGCCAACAGGGTGGTGAGGGCTTCAAGAGATACACAATGTGTGTGAAAAAGCCACTTGTGGCTCCTGAACCGCAGTTTGGCCACCCTGGCATAGGCAATATGTACTTGAATAGAACAATGGTCTGACTCCATAGAAAATAGCTTCATGTGTCCAGTGACAGAATATGAAGTTTTTCAAATGGACACTGGCATTTCTGGGGAAACTTTTTCTGCCGCCTCTCCAGAGTCCTGCTCCAGGCTGCTTACAAATCATAACACCATAAAATCTTCAAAAATCATCAGAATAGCATCTGTAAGTCTATATGCTAATTCTCTGCTATTAGTTATCCATTTTGTTTGCAGCTTGTTAAGTGGGCTCAATACATGAAGAGGCGAGGGTTGCAGTGGTCAAGTGCTTTATTCAGGTTACAGCATGGTAACGGTTAGACTAAGACTGCTTAACTGGGCCAATTATATACATTCAAGAGTTCCTGTGCTAGAACACCATTGGGTCATTTGAACCAGCAGGGGGTCCGTGCAGGGCCGGTTCACCCGCTAGGCAAGCTAGGCGGTTGCCTAGGGCGCCAGGAGGGTGGGGGCGGCAAATTGGGCTCCCCACCCCCTCCCAGTGCCCCTGGCAAGCACCTAGTTTGCCTGCCTTCTCCCCCGCCGGCTGCTACCACAGACTGCCACCACCGCCCGGCCCTCCGTTTCTCCCCCCCGCAGTTCCGTGCCCCTCTGCCTCCCCCCCTCCCTCCTGACCCTTCCCCACGCCACCTGGTTTTCAACGCCGGAACCAGCTCTACTGCCACATTCCAGCTCTCTAAAGCCCCCCTCTTCCTGCCCGATCACTGGGTCGCGCCGCGGGGCTGGACCGCGCTCAGTCTGTCATAAGCAGCGTCCTGAAAGGGCACCTCGGCTGCCGCTAACTCCTCCCCTCCCCACTTCCTGGCTGGGAAAGGAGTCAGCGGCAGCTGAGGTGCCATTTCAGAGTGCTGCTCATGACAGACTGAGCGCGGCCCAGCTCCAGGTTCGGTTTTGCCCGGTGACCCAGTGATCAGGCGGGAGGAGGGGGGCTTTAGAGAGCTGGAACGCGGCATTGAAATCCACATGGTGTGGAGAAGGGTCGGGAGGGAGGAGGAGGAGGCGGTGTGGTGGGGAGGCATGGGGGGAGCACGGAGTCAAGGGGGGACATGGGAGCACGTTTGTGGGGGCGCCAGGCAGTGAGTCTGCCTAGGGCGCCATGGGGAGTTGGACTGCCTCTGAGTTCATGATTGGAGCAGGGCAGCAAGGATTTGGATCCTGCTTCCCATTGTTTCCAAGTCCCCAAGCTCAGTCCTAGAGGCTCCAATGAGCCAGGCGGGAACTAACTCCAAACATGAAACACAGAGTCCACATACACTACACAGCTTTACTATATGAGCAATGATTTCAAAAGGCTGTTGGACACACTTTGCTAATTCTTCTATCCCCAAGGCCAGCAGGTGTCTCCCCTTCTCATTTTAATCTGCACAATCCCCTTTGGAAGTAGGTCCAGATGAGAGACAGCCCGATGGACCCAAAGGCGCCCAGGAAACATCACGGCTGAGAAACAATTTTAACCTCTGCAGTCTCCGACAGACCATCTCATGCATCCTATATGACAGGGATGTCAGGTCTCCCCTGGCCACCCGTCAGGAATGGGAGGGGGCTAGGGTTGCCAGATCCAGGTGGGAAAACTCTTGGACATTTGAGGATGGAACCGGCGGAGGGACCTCAGTGGAGTATGATGCCATAGAGCCCGCCAGGGGTGGAATTCCAGCAGGAACTTCTTAATAATAATAATAATAATAATAATAAATTTTATTTATATCCCGCCCTCCCCGCCTAGGCAGGCTCAGGGCGGCTAACAACAAGTTTGATAAAATTATGCAATATATAATAAGTTTAAAACAGCATTTAAATTATACAATAATTTAAAACAACAATATCTAAAACCAGTTCCGGTTGTCTAAGCCATTCCATAATTTAACAGCAGCGGTGATGTTCCTGATGTTATTCTGTCCATTTATATAATGGCAGAGATCACTAGATGGAATCATTTGGTGGATTGAACAGCCATCTTTGTCAGCGGTCTACAAAGGCCTGCCTGAAAAGAATGGTCTTACAGGCCCTGCGGAATTGGTCCAGATTCCGCAGAGCCCGCACCTCCGCCGGGAGCTGGTTCCAGAGGCACGGGGCTGTAACAGAGAAGGCCCGTGCTCGGGTGCTCTGTAATTTTGCCTCCTTTGGCCCAGGGATAGTCAGCTTGTTCTTCCCTGCTGACCTTTGCATATTAGGCCACACACCTCTGATGTAGCCAATCCTACAAGAGCTTACAAGGCTTTTTTGTAAGCTCTTGGAGGATTGGCTACATCAGGGAGTGGGCCTAATATGCAAAAGAGCTCCTGCTAGAATTCAACCCCTGTAGTCCACCCTCCAAAGCATCCATTTTCTCCAGGTGACCTGTTCTCTGTAGTCTGGAGCTGAGTTGTAATTCCGGGAGATCCTCGGGTCCCACCTGGAGCCTGGCACCCTTACTACGACCTCAGAGTACACCTGCTAAGGTGAAGAAGGTTTCTCACCCTTGCTGAGTCAGGAAGGCCTTTCCAGGAGCGACTTCCAGTTCCTTCCAGTTGGGAGCCGTTTTGCGGAATCTGCTGCATCAGGTTGACATTTCAGGCCCAGAGGCAGAGGCCGGAAAGAATGGCTTTTTGTGTGCGGAGCTCCTTGCTAATCACCAGCCACATTCACATTTGGAAATGAGTTCTGCTCGGGACTATTGATTTCTTTGCTCTTTGCTGTTCTGTATTTCATGCTGTTGGCCGGGATGTTTAACCTTCCAGGGCTGGGAGACGCCACAACTCAGCCGTCGCGCCTTTCATGATCCCGCTGCTCCAGATTTAATTATGGAGCAAAACAATCGGGAGGGGAAGGAGAGAGGAAATGGGTGCGGGGTGTGTGTGTGTGTGTGTGGAATGAATGAGGAAGCTCTTCGTGGGAAACCTGCTGGGTGGTGGGGAAGGCAAAACGGTAATTAAAAGAACACAACAGCAAGACGTAGATTTTATAGCAGTTTATTCTTTCTGACATGCTGCTGTACCCAGGGCCGGCCCTGCCACTAGGCGAACTAGGTGATTGCCTAGGGTGCTGGCCTTCTGGGGGCCTGATTTGGGTGCCCCGCCATGTGACTTAGTGATGTTATCAATGCAGTGGGGGTGCCAGAATTTAGCCTTGCCTAGGGCATCAGACAGTCTAGGGCGGGCCCTGGCTGTACCCATTTTGTGTACCATAGGGAACACCATTTTGGTCTATGGGGACTACTGGTAAAAAGACAAGCTTATTTGTTAGATTTGTTATTTGTCAGGTAGCTGGCTCGAGGTTGACTCAGCCTTCCATTCTTCCGAGGTCGGTAAAATGAGTACCCAGCTTGCTGTGGGTGGGGAAGTGTAGATGACCAGGGAAGGCAATGGCAAACCACCCTGTAAAAAGTCTGCCGTGAAAACGCTGTGGCAGCAACATCACCCCAGAGTCGGAAACAACTGTTGCTTGCACAGGGGACTAACTTTACCTTTTTTTATTTGTTAGAAATAAATATGAGAGAGAGAGAGAGAGAGAAAGGTAATAAAGCAGAGAATGGATGAAAATCACCTTTCTGTTTCTTTCTGTCGGTCACTTCCTTTCCTTTGTCTGCTTTCCATCCTGTTAAAACAAGTTGCAGTTTTTGTGCTCACTGATGGGCGGCGAGGGACGGGGGGGGGGGGGGTGGATTCCAAAGTACCTTTTGGTGCTCCAGGTGTGCTAACGTGGGAAGTGAAAATAAACTCAGAAAGGCTCAAAGTGAGTTTAACAACATTTAGAGCACGCTATGATTATTATTCCTGATATAGCATCATAATGTACCCACGCTTCGTTACTATGTGCATCCCAACTGAGACAGAGTGTTACTCTCAAGAACATAAGAAGAGCCCTTCTGCATCAGACCAGTGGCCCATCATCTAGTCCAGCATCCTGTCTCACACACTGGCCAACCGGTTCCTCTGGACGGCCGACAGCCAAGGCCTTCCCTTGATGTTGTTGCCTCCTGGCTCTAGAGATTCAGATGTATAATGCCTCTGAGTGAGGAGGTTCCCTTCAGTCACCATGGCTAGTAGCCACTGATAACTCTATCCTCCATGACTCTTATCTAATCACGGCTGGGCGAGTGGGCGTCAGCATGGCCAATGAGGTTCAATGTGGCCAAAGTAATGCACATTGGGGCCAAAAATCCTAACTATAAATACAAGTTGATGGGGTGTGAACTGGCAGAGACTGACCAAGAGAGAGATCTTGGGGTTATGGTAGATAATTCACTGAAAATGTCAAGACAGTGTGTGACTGCAATAAAAAAGGCCAATGCTATGCTGGGAATTATTAGGAAGGGAATTGAAAGCAAATCAGCCAGTATCATAATGCCCTGTATAAATTGATGGTGCGGCCTCATTTGGAATACTGTATACAATTCTGGTTACCGTACCTCAAAAAGGATATTATAACATTAGAAAAAGTGCAGAAAAGGGCAACTAGAATGATTAAAGGTTTGAAACATTTTCCCTATGAAAAAAAGTTAAAACATTTGGGGTTCCTTAGCTTGGAGAAACGTCGACTATGGGGTGACATGACAGAGGTTTACAAGATTATGCATGGGATAGAGAAGGTAGAGAAAGAAGTACTTTTCTCCCTTTCTCGCAATGCAAGACCTTGTGGACAATTGCTGAGCAGTTGGGTTAAAACTGATAAAAAGAAGTACTTCTTCACCCAAAGGGTGATTAACACATGGAATTCACTGCCACAGGAGGTGGTGGTGGCTACAAGCATAGCCAGCTTCAAGAGGGGATTGGATAAACATATGGAGCAGAGGTCCATCAGTGGCTATTAGCCACAAGGTATAGATGGAACTCTCTGTCTGGGGCAGTGATGCTCTGGTCGTTTTCGCACTCACCTCCAGCCGGCGCGACCCCCCTCTTCACTGCGCAGGATCTGCGCGAATTTCGCACTAAATACCGCGGAGCAGCCTTTTGCGCCAGAAACTCCCGTCGCAAACGCCGCGCAAACGCCAAACTGCTTTTTGGCGATTTACATTTGAGCGGCTTTTGCGATGGGAGTTTCCAGCGCAAAAGGTTGCTCCACGGCATTTAGTGCGAAATCCGCGCAGATCCTGCGCGGTGAAGAGGGGGGTCGCGCCGGCTGGAGGTGAGTGCGAAAACGACCTCTGTATTCTTGGTGCTTGGGGTGGGGGGCATAGTAGGAGGGCTTCTAGTGTCCTGGCCCTACTGATGGACCTCCTGATGGCACTTTGAGGTTTTTTTTGGCCACTGTGTGACGCAGAGTGTTGAACTAGATGGGCAATTGGCCTGATCCAACATGGTTTATGTTCTTAATCTCCTTTTAAAGCTGTCTATGCCTGGGGCTATCACCACATCCTCTGGCAGCAAATTCTACATCTTCTGTTTGCATTTAACTTTGTAATAAGGGAGCAATGTTTGATCAACTAACTTTTTGACCAGTTTTTGGAGGGGATGAGGAGAATCACAGATTTTTAATGGAAGAACTTTTTAAAAAAGTGAGTGGTCTCTACTGATCTTAGCATCTTTCTCAAATACAGTAGAAATGCCTCTTCCAATACCATCTGTCCTTTCCTTTATTCCTTAGAAGCTCCTTAGTACATCGAGCTGCAACAGCAGAATTGTTTAAATGTGTTGCTTTAAGGGACTATAAGGGCTGAAATAAATTTTGCAGTTACCACTGTAACCTGAGTATCCCTATCATTCAATAAAAAGTGTATTACTTCAGACACAGATAATCCAGGCCAATCAATTAAAAGAGGAGTAATGCAACACGATCTATGAATCTCAGAAAAGGGGCATATCGATAGTATATGCATTAGAGCAGATATGTCAAACATGCAGTCTGGGGGCTAAATCAGGCCCCCAGAGGGCTCCCATCAGGCTCCCAAGCAACTGTCATCTGCTTCCTTCTCCCTATATCTTGCTTCCTTCTGCATAACAGCTTGCTTTGCAAGGCTTGCTCAACTGAACAGGAACTACAGAGCAAAACCTCTATTTTCTCCATTGGCTAAGGCTCCTCCCTTGGGGAGGAATGGGGGGAGGCAGAACTTGTTTTTCCAGGCTCTCTCAATTGCAGAGCTACTGAGTCAAGCCTGTCTTCCTTCTATTGGCTGAGCGCCCCCCCCCAACCTTGGGGGTAGGAAGGAAAGAGCCACAGCTTCTTTTGCCCAGTTCCCTAGATCCCATGGGAGAAGTGCAAAGAAAGCACCTTTAAGACCAATGAGTGCTAAAGTTGCAAAGAAAGCACTTTTAAGACCAATGACTGCTAAAGTTTTAAGCATGTTTTATACATCATCTTAAAGACGGTATCTCCCTTATCTCTCATGCGCAAAAGAGGGACTGCCCCCCATACCAACTGAAAAGTGGTATTCCCTTCTTACACCTAAGAGGGAATGCCTCTTCCAATACCACCTGAAAAGAGGTATCTCACTCACACACATAGGCAGGGAAGGCCTCTTCTCAAATGCTGCCTGCTGTAACGTATGTGCCTGAAGCAAAGAAAGTTTTGTTTTTAATTGCATGCCAATGTCTGCCAATCAATCAGTGATGATTCAGTCTTCTACAATTAGACAGCTAAGATTCCTTAAACTGAGTGACAGCCCTGGTATATGAATGAGGGGGAAGACACTATTGTCAAAACCTATGCAAAGAACTCAGGGCAAAAAGAGGGATTCAAACCCACACTTTCCTTTTGCCCGAGCCCATCCCTGCCCCACTTCATCTTGCCTTGATCATCTCTCTCTGACCCACTGCTTGTCTTCATGACTCCCATTATGCATTTCAGCCTCCGTCACTTGAAACTGCTGCTTGGAGCACCTGATTGTACTGCAGCTTCGGAATTCCTCATTTCCCACCCTTTCCAAGATGTTTCATGCCATAGCACGGGGGTGCCTAGTAGCTGCTCTCTGAACGTTCTCTGTTCGCCAACTGTCCTGGGAAATTCCTGGAGATTTGGGGTTGGTTTTTATGGAAGGGTGGGATTTGGGAAGGGATCTTCTGTTCTAAAAGTTTTTATTAGTTTCAAAGAATTAGGAATAGGGGATAAGAAGGGATAAGAAATAAAGATTACACATCAGTCTTAATCTGCATAGAGAGTACTTTCAAAAAATACAAGTCTACATCTGCTATACTTTCTTAAAATACGTGGATTGTCACATATTGTTATCTCTAAACTTTGCATCATCAACATTTTGATATTCTCTGTTATAAATCTTTTTGTTAAAATATCTATTGAATTTGACACTTCCAATAAAAGCAATCTTATAATACAGAATATAGGAAATGTATTGGCTGGGAAATCTGTTGGCTGGGAAATCTAAGGAAGAAGCAAGAAAATATTGGTTGAAATTCTATGCCTGGCTAAATACTCAAGTCTCTTAAGATTCTCTGGTGTGAACTTATATCTCCTTTTTCCTGGGAAGGGATCTTCTAAGGTTCCCTAAGTAAAGTTAACTGACTTTGCAGGCAGATCCAGGTGGGCAGCTGTGTTGGTCTGAAGCAGTAGAACAGATTTTGCTTCCATTTCTATGTATCTGAAGAAGTGTGCATGCACATGAAAGCCCTTTAATCAGGGCTTTTTTTTGAGCAGGAATGCCGTTCTGGCTGGCTCAGTATCAGGGGGTGTGGCCTAATATGCAAATGAGCTCCTGCTGGGCTTTTTCTACAAAAAAAGCCCTGCCTTTAATGAACTTTTGTTGACTTTGTAGGCATTTATGGTATCCAATGGATGTAGTTTCACTAGGCAGGGCTTCCATGTTTCCTTTTAGGGCTTCCAAGAAATGATTGAATTAAGCAGTGATTTGAGGGAGACTCAACTTCGAGAACCTTCATGCTGAATATTAGAAGCTTGAGAAATGTCCATGTCAAAGATGAGTAGACTTTTGTTTAAATGCTCTAGTTTTCAAACTGACTGATGGCAAACACATTCTTGAAATGCACAATGGCTTCTTGAGTTACTGTTTAAAACACCTTGTCAGGCTCACAGGCCAAGATTTTTTCATAGTTATATAAATATGAGATAGGCAATCATGATCTTGAAAAATCTGTCTGCATGGAGGAATATGGTACATGCAGAGCTGAAAAGATCACTTTTGTCTGCTGTGCTTAGAGCATTAGACTCAAACTTGGAAAACCAGGGTTAATTTCTCTGCCTTGACACCTTTCAGCCTAGCCTTCCTCCCAGGGTTGTTGTGAGTGTAAAATGGATGCACACGTACAATGTATGTTATGCTGAACGCCTTAAAGTTCAGAACAGCAAGGCCAAAATCCTCTGAATAAATTCTTTAAATAGAAGCAATCATCTCTCAAACGAAAAGTCAGTTTTTGGTGCTCCCATCAGCCTGGCCTTGTAGAAGGAGCCATTTAAGATTGCCAACTTCCAGGTGGGACCTGGAGATCTCCTGGAATTACAACTGTTTTCCAGACTATAGAGATCAGTTCCCTTGGAAGAAATGGCTGCTTTGGAGGATGGAGTCTCTAGCATTATGCCCCACCCTCCCTACATAAGAAAAGTCATGTTGGATCAGGCCAATGGCCCATCCAGTCCAACACACTGTGTCACACAGTGGCCAAAAAACCCAAGTGCCATCAGGAGGTCCATTAGTGGGGCCAGGATTACTAGAAGCCCTCCCACTGTGCCCCTCCCCCAAGCACCAAGAATACAGAGCAGCACTGCCCCAGACAGAGAGTTCCAACAATACACTGTGGCTAAGAGCCACTGATGGACCTCTGCTCAATATACTTTTCCAATCTCCTCTTGAAGCTGTCTATGCTTGTAGCCACCACCACCTCCATGAGTTAATCACCCTTTGGGTGAAGAAGTACTTCCTTTTATCAGTTCTAACCCGACTACTCAGCAATTTCATTGAATGTCCATGTGTTCTCATATTGTGAGAAAGGGAGAAAAGTACTTCTTTCTCACATTCTCTATCCCATGCATAATCTTGTAAACCTCTATCATGTCACCCCTCAGGTTCCCTGCTCAAATCTCCAGGAATTTCCCAGCATGGAGTTGGCAACCTTAGTGCTTTTCAAGCACATGGAAATCAGCCCTGTGGATTTTGCTTGGGTTTGATATTACTTTGAAATCATTTTATTGTTTTAGAGCCTATTGTCTTTATTATGGCTACAGCTCACTTTGAGAATGCATCTTGTTGAAAAATGGCTTGTAAATTCCCTTCAATCAATGAATGAATGACCCCAGGTGTTTGGGGAGGCAACAGAGTTTGCGATGGCCATGAAACCCCACAAGCTGCTGCGCTGCATTCTTGCAAAGGCAATTGCACATTCTCCTCTGTATCACTCCCAATGGCTCATAGCGCCGAGCTATGATTTAGGTGACGCTGAACATCAATGCAAACAGCCTATATTCTGTCTCTCCCTCTCTCTGTGCCATTTGATGTGCAAGGATTACAAACAGTTCTCAAATCAAACATGTGTTAAATGTCACCTTTTGGCTATATTCTGTTGCTAAAAAGATGTCTTTTCCCCCCACCTTCCGTCAGAGTTAAAACATAAACGAGCAGGGAGATTTGGAACAGAACACGTTGCATGGCAAATCTGAGCTCCTTGCAGGGATTGTAAGATAATATCCAGGTTTCATTCTCAGATCAAAAGCTATTAGCATGTCTTTCATCTTTGGAGGTATGTAAACCTTTCCCTGCCCAACAACTTTGAGAAGGCTTTGGTCTCCATGTCCTGCTGATAGACCTGAGGACCATCTAAGTTGGCCATTATGGGAAATAGGATGCTGGACAACATGGGCATTTAATCTGATCTAGCAGGAAAGCCTCTTCTTATTTTGAGAGCCAGTTTGGGGTGGTGGTTAAGTGTGTGACTCTTATCTAGGAGAACCAGGTTTGATTCCCCACTCCTCCACTTGCAGCTGCTGGAATGGCCTTGGGTCAGCCATAGCTCTGGAAGAAGTTGTCCTTGAAAGGGCAGCTGCTGTGAGAGCCCTCTCCAGCCCCACCCACCTCACAGGGTGTCTGTTGTGGGGGAGGAAGATAAAGGAGATTGTGAAGTGCTCTGAGACTCTGAGATTTGGAGTGGAGGGTGGAATATAAATCCAACATCAACATCATCAACTGAAGACAGACATCTCAGTCCTGTCAATTTATCTTACTTTCTCTGTAGTTTCTACATATAGACGAGGAAGGAGGGGACTTAATGTAGGCTGGAATAGCCACTTCTGTTTTTGGAACCATGTTTTGCTTTTGACTTCTGGGGATCATATTTTCAAATCTCTGCTCTACAAAAAGGATTTTTAGACAGGAATCCAAAGCAAACGTATTCAGAATTCTACTAATCTCTATTCAATGGGGCTTTTATTTGTGCCCATCAAATCTCAGCTGACTTAACGATGACCCCGTGGGATTTTCAAGGTAAGAGACATTCATTGGTGGTTTGCTGTTGCTTGCTTCTGCACAGCGATGCTGGACTGTCTCAGTGGTCTCTCATTTAAGAACTCATCAGGGCTGACCTTGCTTAGCTTCTGAAATCTGATGAGATTAGGTTAACCTGGGGTTTAACACACCAAGGAAATTTGTTTTAGGAATGCACCATTAATACTTGGAGTTTTCAATGTTGCCGGAGGACAGGCTGCAATGTGGGCAGTTCAGGGACAAGGTAAATTTGGGCAGGAGGATGACCTAGAATAGCAGGAAATACGTAATCAAGCACACAACACTGGCTTGGGGCATTAGTCTTATCCCAAAAAGCAGTTTTCTTCAACTGGTAGCTGTTCTTCAGTAGCGAAAGGTCTTTTCCAACACTTGCCATCTGAAATCATTGCGCTCGAAACGTTGGGGACTGAACAGTAGACCTTCTATATGCAAAGTATATTCTCCACCCATTGCAATATATCCCTCTGTTGCCTACCCTGGTTCTCCAAGTTCTAGCTCAATGGTCTTTCCATCCACCCTGAGAGAGCGTCACAGGTTTAATGTGGGCCCTTCTGTGTACTAAATGTGTGTTTTACCTATAAAGCTTACCTTTAGGGGTGGCTTGGGGAGGTGGGCCATGTAAAATTATCACCCGTACATTTAGAGAATATGGTTTATAGACAAAAACATGGCATGGTCCACCATGTGGGATGGTTGAATGGGACCCCCATGCATGCCCCCTTGAATTCCATGACTGAAGAGAGGTGGGGCATCAGTGCAATAAACTAGCTCTGATCTTTTCCCACAATGAAGTTGTTATGACTGCTGTTTCAACTGCGGGGCATGAGTTCTACCCCTCACCTTCCTTTTCCCTTCACTGATCACATCCAATTCAAGGTGTCACATTGGCAGTGTCATTACCCTCCGTGCTAATGATAAAATGATGACTTGCCGGCTCATCTTTCTTGCCTGTTGTGCAGATGGCTCTTTATATATCCAGACAATGGAAGCTCCTGAGATTTAGTCTCCTGGATAAGAGGGTCTGGGAATGTTTGATATGGCTTTGCTCCCTTCTTTCTATCTTACCTTGCTAGATTACTATATCCAGGGCTTCAATTTTAGGTTGTTAGTCTCCATAGCTGAATATACCAACATTTTTTTTTTAAAGCCTCTGAACATGGGGATAAAGTTAGGGAGAAGAATTCTGGCCTAGTCTTCTTTCCAAGATGCTAATTTTCTGAATGCAGAACCAGTGCAGTAGAACCTCAGGTTAGATTTCTGGGCAAACGAAAAAGGTTAACAACAAACCAAGTTGAGGGCAGGGACAAAATGTGATAGGCTGATTTTGGAACGGAGGAGCATTTGGTCATCTCAGCCCTAATCTGAAGGGTCATACAGTCCAATTGCTATAAAAGGATCACAGAAAACCTTTCTTCTATTATTAGAATCATAGAATCACAGAGTTGGAAGGGGTCATGTGGGCCATCTAGTCCGACCCTCTGCTCAATGCAAGATCAGCCTAGAGCATCGCTGGCAAGTGTTTTGTCCAACTTAAAGATTGCCAGTGAAGGGGTGCTTACCACCTCCCTAGTTAGCTGATTCCGCTGTTGATCAACTCTTACTGTAAAAAAGTTTCCCCTAATATCCAGCTGGCACCTTCCTGCCCTTAATTTAAACCTATGGCTGCAAGTCCCATCCTCCGCTGCTGGAAGCTAAGCGGGGCCAACTCCGGCAAGGACCTGGATGGGAGACCTCCTTGGAATACCAGAGCCAGCAGGCAGAGGCAGGGTTTATTCAGCCACCTTCCTGAATATCCTCCAGGCCTCCAGTAGGGGTCAGTCACTAGAGGTTGCCATGACTTCCAGGTGCACACGTGCATGCTCAAAAAAAGAGGAGAGAATTAGAAGAAACTGTACCCAGAATATAGAATTTTATAGGTTAGCCAACATTCTTATTAGACAATTGAAGGACAGAGGGTATTCTTCCGGCATTCTCAAACAAGCCTCCTATAAAGCTAAGAATACAGCCAGGAAATCCTTGTTGACATGTAAGAGTAATAACAACACCGAGAGAATGATTATCCTGTTAACTTATGATGGCACCGTTACTGGTGAAAACACTGGTACTGTTTATCTAATATTCCTCAGATTTTAAGAGGGCTTAAAAAACTTAAAGATATGTTGGTTAGGAGTGCACTTAAAGCAGGGCACGGTCCAAAAGCCTATTTTCCATGCGGCACTTGTTCTGCTTGTTGCCTTGGCCTTAAAAGCAACGCACTTCATGATTCTTCAAGGACCAGAAGTTACTATATTAGATCTTTTGTTAACTGTAACTTGAAAGGTTTCTTTTATTGTACACAGTGCCCGTGTGATTTGTTGTGTGTGGGAATGACAACGCAGCAGGTTAAAGTGAGAATATATGAACAAAGAAGCCGCAACTGACAGCAAAAATTGCCAGCTCCGCTTCTGAAGCACAACATGACTTTGGGACACACAGATAAGGATCTTAAGTTCTGGGTCACAGAAAAACTGCAAGTGTGCTCTTCACAACAATTTCGGCTTTTGAAAAAAAAAAGGGAGTCCTTCAGGATCCTCACATTGGATACTTTAGTGCCAAGAGGTTTTGAATGAAGAAATTGACTGGCTGCTGTTTAGGGTTGGTGTTTGCAAGCAGGCGGATATAATATTCCTCTCTCAGGTGTTGCTGATTTCTGATTTCTGTTGCATTCCCCCCTCCCCACTTTGAAAAATGGAGGAGATGGGTTACTATCAGGGTTTGGGTTTTTTTGAGCCGGAATACAGTTCCAGCTGGCTTGGTGTTAGGGGGTATGGCCTAATATACAAATAAGTTCCTACTGGGCTTTTTCTACAAAAAGCCCTGTGTGAAACAATGGTTACACCAAGGGTGTGTGGCCTAATATGCAAATAAGTTCCTGCTGGGCTTTTCCTACCAAATGCTTATGGTACTGGTTCTTGCATATGTAGACAATGTGTGATTTTAAACCTGTATTTTTGTAAATTGGGATTTGTCTTATTACTGGGATGAGGTACTTATATGCTGAACCACATGACTGTTGCTTTTAATCATATTTTAGCATTTCTGTATGCATTATAGAGCCAGTTTGGTGTAGTGGTTAAGTGCGCGGACTCTTATCTGGGAGAACCTACATAGAAGGTTACATGACACATAGAGGTTAAGGATGGGGCTCCGTCTGTGAAGCACTGGAGAATATGCACAAAGTTCGTCTTACCTCTGAGACACCTCTGTGTGTAGTTTGGTGTAGTGAGCCAGTTTGGTGTAGTGGTTAAGTGCATGGACTCTTATCTGGGAGAACCAGGTTTGATTCCCCACTCCTCCACTTGCACCTGCTGGAATGGCCTTGGGTCAGCCATAGCTATCGCAGAGGCTGTCCTTAAAATGGCAGTTGCTGTGAGAGCCCTCTCAGCCCCACCCACCTCAGAGGGTGCCTCTTGTGAGGGAGGAAGATAAAGGAGATTGTGAGCTGCTGTGAGATTCTGAAATTTGGAGTGGAGGGCGGGCTATAAATCCAATATCTTCTTCTCCTTCTTCATTATTAAATTAAATACCAGGGTTTTGCACGTTGATGCCGGGGACTGTACTTGGAACGGGGCTTTTTTTGAGCAGGAATGCACAGGAGTGTAGTCCTGACTGGCTTAGCATCTGGGGGTGTGGCCTTATGTGTTGGGCTTTTTTGTGGAAACAAAACAATGGCGATGTCGGGGTAAGGTTTCCAATTGCCAGGTGGGGGCAGGGGATCCCCCGGTTTGGAGGCCCTCCCCCCGCTTCAGGGTCATCAGAAAGAGGGGGGAGGAGAGGGAAATGTCTGCTGGGCACTCCATTATTCCCTATGGAGACTGATTTCCATAGGGAACAATGGAGAATTGATCTGCAGGTATGTGGGGCCCTGGGGGGCTGGTTTTTTTAGATAGTGGCACCAAATTTGCAGCATAGCATCCAACACCTCTCCTCAAAAGACTCTCTAAGTTTCAAAAAGATTGGACTGAGGGGTCCAATTCTATGAGCCCCCAAAGAAGGTGCCCCTATCCTTCATTATTTCCAAGGAAGGCATTTAAAAGATGTGCGGTCCCTTTAAATGTGATGCCCAGAACTCCCTTTGGAGTTCACTTATGCTTGTCACAACCGTTCTCCTGGCTCCACCCCCAAAGTTTCCTGGCTTCACCCCCAAAGTCCCCAGATATTTCTTGATTTGGACTTGGCAACCCTAGTCAGGGGGTGTGGCCTAATATGCAAATGAGTGCTTGCTGGACTTTTTCTACGAAAAAAGCCCTTACTTGGAACCTTCTGCATGGAAAGCAGGTGCCCTCTACAGAACGACAGCCCCTCCCTGATACAATATGCTACAATTTCTTGATCCACCAAAATAAATAAATAAATAAAAACCCCACCCTGAATGTCGCATATACTTTAAAGAGGAAATAATGTGCAATGGAAAAGAAAATGTCTCCAAAGTAAAGATTCATGGGTTCAATTAATCCAAGAGGGGAATAGAATCAAAATGAGAATGTTTGAAAGCCTGCAAAATGAGATGGCATCTCAAAACTTGGCCCAGAGAAAGTTCTATAGCTTTCTGAAGAGATGCAGCACCTCAGGAGGCAGCCCAGATTCAGTGAGGCCAGTCATGGCCTTGATGTAAGTGTGGTCTTCTTGCATTTTTTCCAGCAGTGTGATTTATGTCAGGCTGCATCAGGCCACCTTTATTTACGAGCAACTTTACAGCAGTTTTGCAGCATTCAGATCAGCAAGATGCACACAGCTTTGGGGCAGTAGTTTGTGACATAAAGTCATCTCAAGGACTCAGGAGTGAGCAAAATGCAACAACAAGCTGAAATAAACTCATCTTTTTGTTTTCATTGCAAGAGTTCAAGTTTTCCAAAGGTCTTCCTGATAGGTCTCGTAAATGAATAATTCCTCACTAGAAGAAGAAGAATTGCAGATTTATACCCCGCCCTTCTCTCTGAATCAGAGATTCAGGGAGGCTTACAATCTCCTTTATCTTCTCCCCCCACAACACACAACCTGCGAGGTGGGTGGGGCTGAGAGGGCTCTCTCAGCAGCTGCCCTTTCAAGGACAACCTCTGTGATAGCTATGGCTAACCCAAGGCCATTCCAGCAGGTGCAAGTGGAGGAGTGGGGAATCAAACCTGGTTCTCCCAGATAAGAGTCCATGCACTTAACCACTACACCAAACTGGCTCACTACACCAAACTATGCACAGAGGTGTCTCAGAGGTAAGACGAACTTTGTGCATATTCTCCAGTGCTTCACAGACGGAGCCCTATTCTTAACCTCTAGGTGTCATGTAACCTTCTATGTAGGTCTTACATGCGTGTGTTCACCTGGCAGGATCCAGTCTTACCCTGCAAAACTGAAAGGTACGAGATCTCCTCAAATAGCTTCTATATTCATATGCTCTGTGCAGAAGAGCTGCCCAATGCCACAATTCTGGGGATGGATGTAATTGCTCTGATCTCTCTTCCACCTCCATTTGCTTCACCTGCTTAGGGCTATAAATAACTGTCATTGAGCAATCAAAACCATAAACCATAGAAGATTCGTAAAGCAATAACATTTCTAATTGAATTGAAAAGGTACAAATACGGGAAGGTAATCATGGATGCCCTGACCAGATCTAAATAGTGCTGACTAACCAGATCTTGTCAGATCTTAGCTGCTAAGCAGGGTTGGCTCTGGTTAGTATTTGGATAAAGCAGGAGTCAAGTTGCACCTTTAAGACCAACCAAGTTTTATTTAGAACGTAAGCTTTCAGGTGCTCTCTAAACACACTTCATCAGACGAGGGGATCAGGTATTGTGGCTGGAATACATGCAGTTTGTTGATTAAGAGGGCAAACTAACTGATCACATGGTCACATAAAACATGGTCACACCTTTAAGACCAACCAAGTTTTATTTAGAACGTAAGCTTTCGGGTGCTCTCTAAACACACTTCATCAGACGAGGGGATCAGGTATTGTGGCTGGAATACATGCAGTTTGTTGATTAAGAGGGCAAACTAACTGATCACATGGTCACATAAAACATGGTCACACCTTTAAGACCAACCAAGTTTTATTTAGAACGTAAGCTTTCGGGTGCTCTCTAAACACACTTCATCAGACGAGGGGATCAGGTATTGTGGCTGGAATACATGCAGTTTGTTGATTAAGAGGGCAAACTAACTGATCACATGGTCACATAAAACATGGTCACACCTTTAAGACCAACCAAGTTTTATTTAGAACGTAAGCTTTCGGGTGCTCTCTAAACACACTTCATCAGACGAGGGGATCAGGTATTGTGGCTGGAATACATGCAGTTTGTTGATTAAGAGGGCAAACTAACTGATCATATGGTCACATAAAACAGTGTGGCTTGGCCATTTGGTCTGGATAGCCATAAAAGGTAATAAAATTTCCTGCCAAATGGTGTTACTGCAAGTCTAGGTAAATCAGAAAAGTTTGCCCTCTTAATCAACAAACTGCATGTATTCCAGCCACAATACCTGATCCCCTTGTCTGGTGAAGTGTGCTTAGAGAGCACACGAAAGCGTACGTTCTAAATAAAACTTGGTGGGTCTTAAAGGTGCAAAATTTACTCCTGCTTTGTTCAACTGCTTCAGACCAACACAGCTGCTCACCTAGTATTTTGGATAGTTTATTAAGTAGAGGCAGAAATGGAAAAGCATCTCTGTCGGTCTCTTGCCTCGAAAATCCTATGGGAGAACCCAGCTCCAGCATAATCGGCTCCAAACAGATAGCCTTGTTAGACCGAACACGGAAATAAATGTTGGGTATCTTAAGTGTAGCACTACATTTAAAAAAAAATTGTGTTACCACAGGCTAACTCGGCTGCCCTTTTGCAAGCAGCAGAAGTAAACAGGAGACTGGTGGCCTCTTAAAGACCACCACCATTTATTCCAACAGGTGCTTTTGTGGGCTGGAGCCCACTTCTTCAAATGCAATGAGTGGATTCTCTGTTTTAAGTAGAACAGATTGTTTATCAATGCCTTCTGCCTCTCCTTCTCCCCTCACTGTCAGGCTCAGCAACACAATGATGTGGGATC
This sequence comes from Heteronotia binoei, assembly GCF_032191835.1. NCBI lineage: Eukaryota > Metazoa > Chordata > Lepidosauria > Squamata > Gekkonidae > Heteronotia > Heteronotia binoei. Next base: position 65,868,138 of record NC_083234.1, read on the forward strand.
GCTAACCATGGAGAGGGTCTTTTCAACATAAGCAGGTTCAGGACTCTTGGTCTATAAAACACGTCTTACAAACTGTAAACAGGAGCTTCCATCGCATGAACACAAGATGCTGCATTATACTGAATCAGATCTCCAGGGTCTCAGCCTGAGGTCTTTCACATCACCAACTGCCTGGTCCTATAACCAGAGATGCTGGGGATTAGCCCTGGGACCTTCTGCATACCAAGCAGAAGCCTCTCAAGTATTGCCCATATATTCTTGAAGGTCTCACTGGACTTCATTCTCACATCTGCTTGTTAACTTTTGGATTTGTATGCTGATTTACTGTCATTCACAGATCTTGCCTTAATCCAATCTCAGCTAGAATCACCCAGTTCCTATGCATCTTGACTCTGATTGGCCCTTCCAGACAACCAACCCCTTCCCACCCCTTATATGTAACTGTCAAATTCTGTTTCACTGTATCTGAGGAAGTGTACGTGCGCTTGAAAGCTTATACCTTGAATAAAACCTTGTTGCTCTGGAAGGTGCCACTGGACTCAAACTTTGTTTCATCTTTTCTGATAATGCTCTCACTCTGTGCACTAACTTAAATTCTACCCATTTCTTACAACACGTTTCGTCTTCCACTAATGCCAAATCCCTAGAATGCAGGGCTTATTTTGTAGCAGGAGCTCCTTTGCATGTTAGGCCATGCATCCCTGATATAGCCAACCCTCCAAGAGCTTACAGGGTTCTTCTTAAAGGGCCTCCTGTAAGCTCTTGGAGGATTGGCTACATCGAGGGTGTATGGTCTAATATGCAAAGGAGTTCCTGCTACAAAAAAAAGCCCTGTTAGAATGTAATTACAAACCCACACTGCCTCAAATGTCATTCCTCTATACATCAGCAGCTGCCTGATCCTTTTGAATCGAGATGCCTGGAATTGAACCTGGGACCTTCTGCAGATGCTCCACTACTGAGCTCCAGCACCTCCCCATCATTCCCAGCAATTTCACTCTGCATCACCCAGTGGTTTTTTTCTTTGTTTGTTAGCATCCACCCCGAAGAAGAGTTCTGATGAATCTGAAAGCTTGCACCCACCTTTTGTCATTTGGGTTTGGCTCTCATTAAGGCATTCTTTTCATGTCCTGCCCAGCAGTTTTTCTAATGGCTTAACAAAGTGACTTGTGCTTTTCATCTGCATTAAGGGATCCTGATCTCATGTCTGTAAAGAGACAGCAATCTTTGGAAATTCCTATGAGCTCTTCCTTGCCCCCCCCCCCTCCACTGTCCCCCCATCTCATTCACTTGTTGTTTTAATCTTTCTGGCCTCGTCCTCCAGAGCATGAAGAGAAAACGTCTGATTGACAGCTTAACTGTTTGGGATCAATAGAAGGAGCGCTTGGAGATTAAAGCAATTTAAACAAGGTGTTTATGTGGTTTGGAGCTAAAACTGCGCTTGAAGAAAAGGAGGCGAGCGGATGAAGGAAGTGGGTCAGGAGTGAAGAACGGGGGTAGCCGCACTGGCGGAGGAGAGATTGCAGAGAAGGATGGGCGAGGGATGGCTTTTTCATCAAAGGAAGATCACCGCCTACCCGAAAGGAGCCCTAATCTCAAAATTGCCTGAGCTGCAGACTGATTGTTCCATCAATTTTAAGTAAAACCGCTGGCCTGCCTCTCTGTCTCCCTTGCTCCCTGCTCCTGATGTTCTCTAATTTCTGACACATCTTTGTCTCTCTATCCGATCTCAGGATATTGTAAAATAGTTGTTGTGGGACTATTCATACCACTGACTTCCCCTTGGCGGGTCTTCTAATAGCAAAAGGCTCATTCGGGAGAGAGGCTGAGCCAGAGTGTATACACTGCATTGGGAGGGCACAAACGCCCAGTGCTACGGTTGCCAGATCTGGGTTGGGAAATACCTGGAAATAAGGGGTGGGGGTGGAGTCTGAGGATGGCAGGGTTCAGGGAGGGGAAAGACTTCAGTGGGGTATAATCAGGGCTTTTTTTGTAGCAGGAACTCCTTTGCATATTAGACCACCCCCCCCCCCCCTGATGTAGCCAATCCTCCAAGAGCTTACAGGGCTCTTCGTACAGAACCTACTGTAAGCTCCAGGAGGATTGGCTACATCAGAGGTGCGTGGCCTAATATGCAAAGGAGTTCCTGCTGCAAACCAATGCCATAGAGTCCACCTTCCAAAGCGGCCATTTTCTCCAGGTGAACTGATCTCTGCCTCCTGGCTGGAAATTGGTTGTAATCCCATGAGATCTCCAGCCACCACCTGGAGACTGGCAACTCCATCTGTGCCCACCTGAGGTTCAGCTTCTAGAATGCAGCATCATGCATTTTTACCACAGAAGCGAACAATACTTAAGCTTTTTTTGGAGCAGGAACTCCTTTGCATATTATTTATTTATTTTATTTAATCAAGGTTATATTCCGCCCTCCCCTGACGGTGTCAGGGCGGCTAACAACAAATAAAAATAACACCAAATATTAAAAACAAATACACAATAAAATCATTTCCATTATATAGTCATTAAAAGTCCAAGATGCACGTTAATGTTCTAGTTATTCTGATGTTTCTTGTTTCAGTTATGTTAATTCAGTGAGATTGTCAGTTAGGCCACACAGCCCTGATGTAGCCAATCCTCCAAGAGTTTACAGTAGGTCTCGTAAGAGGGGCCCTGTAAGCTCCAGGAGGATTGGCTGCATCAGGGGTGTGTGGCCTAATATGCAAACGAGTTCCTTCTACAAAAAAGCCCTAACAACACTGATTGTTCATTATTTATCTATTGCATTTTTATCCTGCCCTTCATTCAAGGACCTCAGGGTGGCATATGTCAGTCTCTTCTCTTCCACTTATCCAGACAACAACCTTGTGAAGTGAGTTAGGCTGAGAAAGCAACACTGGTCCAAGGTCATTCAGCAAGTTGCATGGCAAATTAAGGACTCGAACCTGGGTCTCTGCAATCTCCCATGGGCAAGTGGGGATTTGAACTTGGGTCCTAATCCAACACATGAAGTGCTACAGCAATCAGGCAAGCGATGTCAGTCCTCACGAATAGCATGCTCAAACATTTTGAATGGACCCCACGTGCATGTTTCTGTGAGTTAAGCATCTCCTGCTCCCAAACTGTTTGCCTTGCTCAGAATTTGAAATGAGCAGCATTCCAGGCGCAGTTCTGTTTGCACAGTCGGCAGCATTCACCACCACACAAGCAGCTGGCCAGAAAGTGCTGTTTGTGACTATACCATATAGCGATGCAAGAGAAAGATAATTTTTGCTGGCTTGATGTCTTCAGGGCACGTTTTCCAACAGAAGAGTTGCATTGCTGCTGACTACTTGCTAAGGGAGGAATCAAAGGTCCATCTAGTTTCCCTATCCCATATTTTGTTTCCCAGAGTGGTCAACCAGATGCCTTGGAAGCCCCACAGCTACTGGCATCCAGAAGTACATCCAGAAGTGCTTCTGAATGTGGAGGCTTCATTCACCCATCATGGCTAATAGCCTCTGCACTGATGTCTTGGTGCCTTGGGGGAAAAAGGACAACAAAGCTTCCTGCAACATAGAATTATGCCCTTCTACCCTCTACGAGCAGGGGCCCCATGGTGCAGAGTGGTAAAACTGCAGTACTGCCGTCCGAGCTCTCTGTCCATGACCTGAGTTCGATCCCGGTGGAAGCTGGGTTCAGGTAGCCAGCTCAAGGTTGACTCAGCCTTCCATCCTTCCGAGGTCGGTCAAATGAGTACCCAGCTTGCTGAGGGGAAAGTGTAGATGACTGGGGAAGGCAATGGCAAACCACCCCATAACAAAAAGTACATATATATATATACACACACTGTGGCTAATAGCCACTGATGGACCTCTGCTCCATATTTTTATCTAACCCCCTCTTGAAGCTGGCTATGCCTGTAGCCGCCATCACCTCCTGTGGCAGTGAATTCCACATGTTAATCACCCTTTGGGTGAAGAAGTACCTCCTTTTATCCGTTCTAACCCGACTGCTCTGCAGTTTCATTGAATGCCCACGAGTTCTTGTATTGTGAGAAAGGGAGAAAAGGACTTCTTTCTCTACCTTCTCCATCCCATGCATAATCTTGTAAACCTCTATCATGTCACCCCGCAGGCGACGTTTCTCCAAGCTAAAGAGCCCCAAGCGTTTTAACCTTTCTTCATAGGGAAAGTGTTCCAAGCCTGTAATCATTCTAGTTGCCATTTTCTGGACTTTTCCCAATGCTATAATATCCTTTTGAGGTGCGGTGACCAGAATTGCACACAGTATTCCAAATGAGACTGCACCATCGATTTATACAGGGGCATTATGATACTGGCTGATTTGTTTTCAATTCCCTTCCTAATAATACCCAGCATGGCGTTGGCCTTTTTTATTGCAATCGCACACTGTCTTGACATTTTCAGTGAGTTATCTACCACGACCCCAAGATCTCTCTCTTGGTCAGTCTCTGCCAGTTCACACCCCATCGACTTGTATTTGTAGCTGGGATTCTTGGCCCCAATGTGCATTACTTTGCACTTGGCCACATTGAACCTCATCTGCCATGTTGACGCCCACTCACCCAGCCTCAACAGATCCCTTTGGAGTTCCTCACAATCCTCTCTGGTTCTTACCACCCTGAACAATTTAATGTCATCTGCAAACTTGGCCACTTCACTGCTTACTCCCAACTCCAAATCATACTTAGTGTGCAGACATGGTGATGTGACATCTGAAGCTGCTGCATACTGAATCAGAGCCTTGGTCCATCAAGGTCAGTATTGTCTACTCAGAATGGCAGCAGATCTCCAGGATATCAGGTCAATGTTTTTCACATCACCTTGTATTGATCAATGTTTCCCTCTAAGCTGCAGAGTCTTGTGAGCAAAAATTCTATATTGTGAGCTACTGGCATTAAGAGAGCCAGTTTGGTGTAGTGGTTAAGTGTGCGGACTCTTATCTGGGAGAACCGAGTTTGATTCCCCACTCCTCCACTTGCACCTGCTGAGATGGCCTTGGGTCAGCCATAGCTTTCATAGAAGCTATCCTTGAAAGGGCAGCTGCTGTAAAAGCACTCTCAGCCCCACCTACTTTATAGTGTGTTTGTTGTGGGGCGGGGGGGAAGGTAGAGGAGATTGTTACCGTTCTGAGACTCTGAGATTCAGAGTATAGGGCGGGATATAAATCCAAAATCATCTTCTTAAAGTTGTGAGCTACTGCACAAATTATTGTGCTCTGGGGTCATCCTTCCTGAGCTAAGACAAAAATGTCTGAGCTGGAGGCTGAGAATCTGTGAGCTAGCGCACGCTAACTCAGCTTAGAGGGAACACTGATACTGATCCTTTGAAACAGTGATGCAAGGGAGTAGACCTCTGCTGCTGAGCCATGCCCCCCCTCCCAGTGAATACAGCTGCACCTACTTCTGAGTTAACATGCTGACAACCAAATTGCAAATCTCTTTCACATCCACTCATTTTGTGGATGCTGTGAGCAATCTCACACTCCAGATTTCAGATCTTTGCGATTATCCATCTCATAGCACTAACTGAGCCATCTCTCCTGTTTGCACTCCTTGAGCACGTTGTTGTGTTTGGGGAGGGGGGGGGGAGGAATCTGATAATTAAGTACTGGCAGATACTTTATTTAGCAAGACCACTGCAGATGTTCTGCAGGGAGCGCTTGGTTTATGCACAACCAGATGTCCCCAAATTGCATGAGTCACATTCAAAGCACCAAAGAATTCTTGGGATTGCCAAGTTGATCGAGAAAGCAGCTCATGGTGCCCAAGAAAGGGGGGAAGGAATAAAACTACATGACATACAGCAGGGGTGGCCAATGGTAGCTCTCCAGATGTTTTTTGCCTGCAACTCCCCTCAGCCCCAGCCAATGGCCATGCTGGCTGGGGCTGATGGGAGTTGTAGGGAAAAAACATCTGGACAGCTACCGTTGGCCATCCCTGACTTACAGCTTCCACCAGTAGAAGCCTGATCCATCAGTGGCCAAGGCAGGCCTCTGTTTGCAATCTCCAGGGCTTTTTTTTTTTTTTGAGCAGGATTGCACAGGAATGCAGTTCTGGCTGGCTTGGCACCAGGGGTGTGGCCTAATATGCAAATGAGTTCCTAAAGGGCTTTTTCTACAAAAAAAGCCCTGTGCAAAACAATGGTGATGTCAGGGGGTATGGCCTAATATGCAAATGAGTTCATGCTGGGCTTTTTCTGCAAAAAAAGTCCTGGCAGTCTCCATTGTAGCTAGTTAGCATAATTAGTTTCCAGCAGTAGAAAGGAAACACCAGCCTTGTGTTCTGGTGCTGCAGTGCCTGGGAATACGGCTTGGTGACTTGGTGCAGACTGATGCATCATCTTTAGACAGAACACAACCTGCCAATTTTACAAACTTTTGAGTTGGCTGTTGTTGTTGGAAAGTGCTGTCAAGTCACGGCTGATTTATGGAGGCCCCTGGTGGGGTTTTCAAGGCAAGAGACCACCAACAGAGGTTTTTGTTATTGCCTGCCTCTGCATAGCAACCCTGGACTTCCTTGGTGGTCTCCTTTCTGGGTACTAACAGGGGCTGACCCTGCTTAGCTTCCGAGATCTGAAGAGAGCAGGCTAGCATAGGTCATCCAGGCTGCGGCTTGCATCGGTTACAGCTTGGTTTTCTGGGCAAAATTCGGAAAGTGGGTTCTTCCATTTCAAGTACTAAGCAGGGTAACAGAAAAGGTGTCTGTTTCCATGACAACCGGCCCATCAATTAGGATTGGCATCAGAGGCCCTGCTGTATGCCCCACTCACCTTTCAACGTATGGTGGGTGACAACCAGGGACAGGGCTTTTCTGTGGTGGCCCCTCATTGCTGGAATACCCTCTCCACAGTGGTTGGTGTAGGTGCCAGGTTAAAATCTATTCCAAGCATTTTGCTAGAGTGGGTGTTTATTAGCTAGTCTGTTTTTATCTGCAGTTTTAAACTGTGACCAATTTCGCACTAGACCTTTTAATCCTGGTTTAGCCTTGTCCCCAAACTGACATTCTGCAGAAGAATAATAGAATCAGAGAAACCAACTCTATGACTCTATGATTTTATGATTTTATTGTAGAATGTCAGCTTGAGGACAGGGCTAAACCAAAATTAAAGGTCTAGTGAGAAATTGGTCAGTGTTACCTGCTGCTTTCACCTGCTGTTTACTTGCTGGTGCTTTAGTTTTGTTTAATTAGGGTTTTTTTTTATTGTTTTATGCTTTATGCTGCCTCAAACATGTTCAGAGAAACGTGACTTATAAAGGGCTTAGATAAATATTGGGCTTTGATGGAATATAATTGTGTAGCTTTAATTGCCCCCCTTGGTTGTTTTATTCCTATTAATAATCCTCCCAAAACTGAACAACTCATTTAAGCAAAACAACAAAATTCAAGATTGCAGAAAAAAACTGAAATACTCCTCCTGTCTATTAATTTGTCCATAAATATGATTAGGTGTGCCAACTTTGCAGTTTTCAGCAATGTCTTATTTGCTCTCAGGCTGGAAATGTATTGAGGGTGTGCGCAAAGGTATTTGTTTCCAGTATTTAGCAACACATATTTTTGCTGCTGCCCATAAACAAACAAAAAAGAGCATTTTTTCATATTTTTTCCTCAGTCTAACACACATAAAAAGATTACTTATGGACCCAACAGAAGCAGGATAACTAAGCGATCACTAATCCATCTGAATAACTGATGGCAACACCTACTAGGCATGTTTATGATCTGCTTCCTTTATATAGCTTGATGGCAGTAAAGAATCAGAGCAAACTATCACTATCCGTTGCTCGCAAGCAACAGAGATCAGCACTCCATTGGCTTCAGAGGTCTGGTGAAAGGAATATATTTCTTACCAAATTAAGACAAAGCAAGAACATAAGAGAAGCCATGTTGGATCAGGCCAATGGCCCATCCAGTCCAACACTCTGTATCACACAGTGGCCAAAATACACACACATACACTGTGGCTAATAGCCAATGATGGACCTCTGCTCCATATTTTTATCCAATCCCCTCTTGAAGCTGGCTATGCTTGTAGCCACCACCACCTCCTATGGTAGTGAATTCCACATGTTCATCACCCTTTGGGTGAAGAAGTACTTCCTTTTTTCCGTTTTAACCTGACTGCTCAGCAATTTCATTGAATGCCCACGAGTTCTTGTATTGTGAGAAAGGGAGAAAAGGACTTCTTTCTCTACTTTCTCCATCCCATGCATAATCTTGTAAACCTCTCTCATGTCACCCCGCAGTCGACATTTCTCCAAGCTAAAGAGCCCCAAGTGTTTTAACCTTTCTTCATAGGGAAAGTGTTCCAAACCTTTAATCATTCTAGTTGCCCTTTTCTGGACTTTTTCTAATGCTATAATATTCTTTTGAGGTGCGGTGACCAGAATTGTACACAGTATTCCAAATGAGACTGCACCATTGATTTATACAGGGGCATTATGATACTGGCTGATTTGTTTTCAATTCCCTTCCTAATAATTCCCAGCATGGCGTTGGCCTTTTTTATTGCAATCGCACACTGTCTTGACATTTTCAGTGACTTATCCACCACGAACCCAAGATCTCTGTCTTGGTCCGTCTCTACCACGACCCCAAGATCTCTCTCTTGGTCAGTCTCTGCCAGTTCACACCCCATCAACTTGTATTTGTAGCTGGGATTCTTGTCCCCAATGTGCATTACTTTGCACTTGGTCACACTGAACCTCATCTGCCATGTTGACTCACACAACCTCAACAGAACCCTTTGGAGTGCCTCACAATCCTGACTGCTCAGCAATTTCATCGAATGCCCATGAGTTCTTGTATTGTGAGAAAGGGAGAAAAGGACTTCTTTCTCTACTTTTCCATCCCATGCATAATCTATCATGTCACCCCGCAGTCGACGTTTCTCCAAGCTAAAGAGCCCCAAGCATTTTAACCTTTCTTCATAGGGTCAGGGCATACTATTCACTCAGAACATTCCAGCATAGAGGCGAAACCTTTCTTTTGGTCAGAGCAGTCACTGGCCAGATCAAAGCAGTGTGAATGCTACAAGGACTATATTTAGCCTTTGCATTTCTTCACACAACTGAAAGACTTGAGAATTCCACTAGAAGGGCCTTGAAGAGCCAGACTGTCGCTTTCACGCATGAAGAAAAATGCACTCCACTTCAGATCTTGCCTCACTAACCTGTTACATTTCTTTGAGGGGGTGAACAAACATGTGGACAAAGGAGACCTGATAGATGTTGTTTACCTTGACTTCCAGAAAGCTTTTGATAAAGTTCCTCATCAAAGGCTCCTTAGAAAGCTTGAGAGTCATGGAGTAAAAGGACAGGTCCTCTTGTGGATCAAAAACTGGCTGAGTAATAGGAAGCAGAGAGTGAGTATAAATGGGCAGTCTTCGCAGTGGAGGACGGTAAGCAGTGGGGTGCCACAGGGCTCGGTACTGGGTCCCATCCTCTTTAACTTGTTCATAAATGATTTAGAGTTGGGAGTGAGCAGTGAAGTGGCCAAATTTGCGGATGACACTAAATTGTTCAGGGTGGTGAGAACCAGAGAGGATTGTGAGGAACTCCAAAGGGATCTGTTGAGGCTGGGTGAGTGGGCGTCAACGTGGCAGATGCGGTTCAATGTGGCCAAGTGCAAAGTAATGCACATTGGGGCCAAGAATCCCAGCTACAAATACAAGTTGATGGGGTGTGAACTGGCAGAGACAGACCAAGAGAGAGATCTTGGGGTCATGGTAGATAATTCACTGAAAATGTCAAGACAGTGTGCGTTTGCAATAAAAAAGGCCAACGCCATGCTGGGAATTATTAGGAAGGGAATTGAAAACAAATCAGCCAGTATCATAATGCCTCTGTATAAATCGATGGTGCGGTCTCATTTGGAGTACTGTGTGCAGTTCTGGTCGCCGCACCTCAAAAAGGATATTATAGCATTGGAGAAAGTTCAGAAAAGGGCAACTAAAATGATTAAAGGGCTGGAACACCTTCCCTATGAAGAAAGGTTGAAACGCTTAGGGCTCTTTAGCTTGGAGAAACGTCGACTGAGGGGTGACATGATAGAAGTTTACAAGATAATGCATGGGATGGAGAAAGTAGAGAAAGAAGTACTTTTCTCCCTTTCTCACAATACAAGAACTCGTGGGCATTCGATGAAATTGCTGAGCAGACAGGTTAAAACGGATAAAAGGAAGTACTTCTTCACCCAAAGGGTGATTAACATGTGGAATTCACTGCCACAGGAGGTGGTGGCGTCCACAAGCATAGCCACCTTCAAGAAGGGGTTAGATAAAAATATGGAGCAGAGGTCCATCAGTTGCTATTAGCCACAGAGTGTGTGTGTGTGTGTGTGTGTGTGTGTGTGTGTGTGTGTGTATATATATATATATATATATATATATATATATATATATATATATATATTTGGCCGCTGTGTGACACAGAATGTTGGACTGGATGGGCCATTGGCCTGATCTAACATGGCTTCTCTTATGTTCTTATGTTCACTTTCAAGTTTCAATGCAACTGGGTTTTATGGCATGAAACAGGAAAAATCACTTGCAAACAATTGCCAAAATACATTGAAAGCTGGTTAAAAGTGCAATTTGGGTGTTTTCCAAATGGCAGCCATCTTCCAGGCCAGAGGTGGCCAAACTTGCTTTAACGAAGAGTCATATAAAATAAACATCAGGTGTTTGAGAGCCACAAGACATGAACGTCAGATGTTTGACAGCCACAAGACATGAGCATCAGGTGTTTGAGAGCAGGCAGGCAGGAAGAAGGAAAATAGATGAGGGAGGGAGAGGTGGAAAGAAAGCCACTTTAACTTTAAGTGCATTCTCCAAGCCACCGACTGGCTTGGCTTGGAGAAGTGATTTAAAGACACTAATGCATTTCTCCATGCTGGCTGATGGGGTAGTGGAGGCTTAAAGAGTCACACAGTATTTAAGAAGAAGAATAATTGCAGATTTATACCCCGCCCTTCTCTCTGAATCAGAGACTCAGAGCTGCTTACAATCCCCTATATCTTCTCCCCTCACAACAGACACCCTGTGAGGTGGGTGGGGCTGAGAGGGCTCTCGCAGCAGCTGCTCTTTCAAGGACAACCTCTGCCAGAACTATGGCTGACCCAAGGCCATTCCAGCAGGTGCAAGTGGAGGAATGGGGAATCAAACCCGGTTCTCCCAGATAAGAGTCTGCGTACTTAACTGGCTCTGTGAAAGTATGGTCGTTTTCGCACTCACCTTAATCAGCAGCGACGACCCTCTTCACCGCGCAGGATCTGCGCGGATTTCGCACTAATTGCCGCGGAGCACCCAGAAGAGCCGGAAAGTCCCGGCGCTTTTGCGGCACAAATGGAAACCGCCAAAAACCAGTTTCCGTTTGCGCCGCAAAAGCACCGGGACTTTCCGGCTCTTCTGGGTGCTCCGCGGCAATTAGTGCGAAATCCGCGCAGATCCTGCGCGGTGAAGAGGGTTGTCGCTACTGATTAAGGTGAGTGCGAAAATGACCTATGTGTGAAAGAGCCACATGTGAAAGAGCCACAGTTTGGCCACCCCTGTTCCAGGCTTTCGTCGGTGTTGTGGTGGTTCCAATGACTGCATACTAGTGCAATCGATACACAGTTTAGTGTGTGTCACACTGCAGAAAGTCTTTTGGACCGTGGAGAGCAGGGTTCAAAACCCCTTAGTGACAAGAAGCTGACACTTGGACTGGCTATTCCTCTCTCTGAGAGAGAAATGGGGAGAAGGAAATCTTGTCTGCCATTTGATGAAAGATAGGTAGGTTAAATATATCACAAAGATGCCACAAAGTCAAATCAGAGTGAAGAAAATGCACCCTTCCTTTGCACAATATGGAAAGCCATTTCATCTTTTCTAGCCCTCCCCAGTGCCAAAAGAGGTTGTGTTACATGGGAGAAAGGGGGAAGGTGTGCAACACAACATCTTGAACTTGTTTATTTTTAAAACTTCTCCATAGCAGCGTACGATCTTGAATGACCTCACAACTTTCTGATTTATTTATTTAAGGCTATTGATACTTCTTGCAGCAGAGCCTTCAGAAGGATCGATGGATAAACCCCTTATGGTGACTTTGGCCTGTTTTCAGTAATTAGCAGAGTAGAGAGGAGATGGAGAAGGTGAAAAACATAACCCGCATTATCATCCCTCCTGATTTGGGGATTTTTTAAAGGGGGATCTAGCAAAACTGGAGCAGAGTGGTAAGCTGCAGTACTGCAGTCCAAGTTCTGCTCACGACCTGAGTTCGATCCCGGTGGAAGCTGCATTCAGGTAGCTGGCTCAAGGTGAACTCAGTCTTCCAACCTCTCGAGGTTGGTAAAATGAGTGCCCAGTTTGATGGGGGTAAAGTGTAAATGACTGGGGAAGGCAACGGCAAACCACCCTGTAAAAAGTCTGCTGTGAAAACATTGTGATGCAATGTCACACCAGAGTTGGAAACTGCTGGATTAAACCCTGTGGAGGCCCCTAGGCAGTCAAAATTTTCGGGAGCCCCTTGCAAATTATCTCTGAGTCGGAGCACCCACCCCACTGCCCGTGCCCCCCCCCCCCCAGCAACCTGCAGGCACCTTCTCAAAAGCCTTTTTGACAAAACTGTGGGGGAGAGGTAGAGAGAGGCAAACTTGGCAATGACTCCAGCAGCAGCCGGACCAGGCCAGTCAGGCAAAGAGCGGCTCAACTGCTGGCAGTGCATGCAGGCTGGGAGGGCTGCAGACAGGGGGGAAACTGGGGGGGGGGATGCTGGCCCAGGGCCCCTAAAGGTGTGAGAGCCCATAAGCCAGTGCCTAGTTGGCCTAATTGTTAATCCGGCCCTGGTTGGAAATGACTGATGCTTGCACAGGGGACTACCTTGACTTCTTTTTTTTTAAAGCAAAACTGGGTTGCAAATGCCTAAGGGGACAGGGAATGCCACATATTTGGAGTAATAGCAGGAAGGCCTGCTCTCGCTCCAAGCTGATTTTTGTGATATTTGACCGATTCACAGCGAGAGTGACGCTCTCATTTGACTAGGTGATAACATTCTATAGCCAAACGATGTCATCGTTAATGATGCAATGAGATTGCATGAGGGATCCCTGGTTGGCTAGGAACGATACAGGAAAATGCCATGGTTTTAAAAATGGTGTTGAAACACCTGACAGTGGAAAGTGACAGGTACAAATAGGTAGTAAGCAGTGTGCAAAACTGGTAACGATAGGGAGTTTCTGTGAAACTTTTTGCCCCCCTCTGAAGTTTTCAGTAACAAAAATTCTGTGTGGTCCTAGCAATTAGCACATGCTTTGCTTTTCATATAGGCAAGATGCTTTGAAGAAACTTATGGACCAACCAACCAAACAAACCACTGTTCCAGTGTTGGCAGTTGACTATCCTTTAAAAAAACCCTGACAGGGAAAAGCAGGCTGTATTGACCGTCCAAGGAGAGAAGAGGAAGAAAAAAAAAACTTTTGTTGCTTCTCACCTCCGACTGCCACAATGCCAGCTGCAAAAGGGTGGCACATGGGGTGGTTTCTGCCACTCAGGAAACCTGTCTGCCCCTGCTTGTTCAGGTATAGACACCCAGGGAGCCCATCCACAGACATCAGTTGCAAGCTACATCCTGTGTGGACTTTCCCCTTCTTCTGAAGCTCATTCATTATACATGCTGGAGCTGTTGGTTTTCCTTTCCTCTGGCTCTTGGGTCCTCATCCTTTGCCAGTCAATCGTTTTGGCAGTGGCAGATCAGGCAAGCTGGAGGAAGGCCATTTGGAAGGCTGGGCACGAGAGCTGTTGACAGAAGGCTGGTCGTGCCATCCAGCGTGCCAGCAGCAAAGCAAACAGCTCCGAGAAGCTGTTTTCTCAGGGTGTTTCTCGCCCAGGGTGTTGAGAAACCAGAATACACGAGAAAAGGAGGTGGGGGGGGGAGTGAGGGAGAACAAAGCAGGAATGGAGGCACCCAGATTCATTTGTTTCTCACGTCATGCTCTCAAAGTGGTGCTCTTATGTGCAAAACTCGTTACCTTTTTCGTGCAATGTCAAATTCATAAAGTTGTGATGAGGGATAAAAACCGTGTCGCTTTCTCTGGAGTAGGGCCTAGCATAATCATCCTTTGCAGAGCTGGGGGAGTTTAAATGCATTTACCAGATCTGAATGAAAATGTATTACATTCCTAGAGTGGGTCCACTTGTGTTCTGCCCTAGATTTAGCCCTGTGAAGCTCATTTTTGCAGATCCGGAAGCCCTGATTAACCCCAAATTAAAACACATGAGTTCAGTTTTAATTTGTTTGCCCAGATTTGTATCTAGGAACACAGGGAACTGCTTTGAGAGCCAGTATCAAGGTATGGTATTTCCAATAGTAATGCATGGCTGTGGGAGCTGGACCATAAGGAAATCCGAGCGCTGAAGAATAGATGTTTTTGAGCTGTGGTGCTGGAGAAGAATCTTGGGAGTCCCTTGGACTGCAAGAAGATCAAATCAGTCAGTCCTAAGGGAAATCAACCCAGACTCTTCCCTGGAAGGTCAGACGCTGAAGCTGAAGCTCAAATACTTTGGCCACCAAATGAGAAGGGAGCACTCACTGGAGAAGATCCTGATGCTAGGAAAGACAAGGCAAAAGAAGAAGGGGATGGCAAAAGATGAGATGGATGGACAGTGCTACTGATGTAACAAACACGAATTTGAGCAGACTTCAGAGGATGGTGGAAGACAGGAGGGCCTGACGTGACTTGGTCCATGGGGTCGCAAAGAGTTGGACTCGACTGTGAACAAAAATCAAGGTAAGAGCCCTGACAAAGGGCACTGATTCTTGAAAGTGCATACTCTGAAAATCTTGTTGGATTCCAGTGTGCTCCTGTATTCAAATCTAGCTGGATTAGGATCTGGGAAACTTGGGTTCCAGTCCCTCCCCTGTCACAGAAACTTGCTGGGTGACCTTGGACAAGTCACATCCTCTCAGGAATGTGCAAGAATGCAGTTCCAGCTGACTTTGTGTCAGGAGGTGTGGCCTAATATGCAGAAGAGTTCCTGCTGAACCTTTTCTACAAAAGGAAAGGAAAGGTCCCCTGTAAAAGCACCAGTTGTTTCCGGGGTGACGTTGCTTTCACAACGTTTTCACGGCAGACTTTTTACGGGGTAGTTTGCCATTGCCTTCCCCAGTCTTTTACACTTCCCCCCCAGCAAGCTGGGTATTCATTTTACCGACCTTGGAAGGATGAGTCAACCTTGGGCTGGCTACCTCAATCCAGCTTCCGCTGGAATCGAACTCAGGTCGTGAGCAGAGAGTTCAGACCACAGTACTGCAGTACTGCTGCTTTACCACTCTGCGCCATGTGGCCACTACAAAAAGCCCTGTGCAAAACAATGGTGATGTCATAGGGTGGGGCCTAGTATGCAAATGAGTCCCTGCTGGGCTTTTTCTAAAAAAAAAAAGCCCTGGTTAGCATTAAGGAGTGGAGAAAATAAGTTATAAATGAAGTAAAGTACATTTACAGCAACAGCCCATCTAGCAAAATTCTGCCAATAATGCCCAGTTCTCTAGTAAAGACATGAATTCCCCCTGGTGTAATCACACCATGGGTGATTACAGACTGCCGGCTTGGGGCAGCATGAAGCCACCTCAAAGAGAGCTGGCGGGAAAAGGGACAGACTGGAGGTCTTCAGAAAGCACTCAGTCCACCCCTGGAACAGGGACCTTTCAGAGCACTTGTACACCTCCCAGCTGCTCCCCAGGCACTTCCTAGCCATCCAGATGGCCAGAAATTTTGAAGTCACCTCAAAATTTAAGCACCACTTTGTAAGTGGTGTCTTTCTGAAGCGGCTTCAACCCAGTGGTGGGCTGCGGTTAGGATGGGGATGGGAGGCAGATATGCCTGTGTGGACTCACTTTTTTGGTTTGCCTGCCTCCCATCCCCAGGGCGGCTTAAACTGCCCCTCTGTATTCACCACAGGGATGGAAACTGGGCTCTTCTGCATGCAAAACAAGTGCTCTGGCACTGGCAGGGTTGCCATCTCTGAGCTGGATTTATACCCCACCCTTCACTACCTGAAGGAGTCTCAGAGTGGCTTACAATTTCCTTCCCCTTCCCCACAACAGACACCCTGTGAGGTAGGTGGGGCTGAGAGAGCTCTTTTGCGAACTGTTCTTGAGAGAACTTGTGACTGACCCAAGGCCTTTCCAGCAGATGCATGTGGAAGAGTAGGGAATCAATCCCGGTTCTCCCCGATAAGAGTCTGCACACTTAACCTTTACACCAAACTGTCGGGTGGCGCCTACAGATAGTAGACCGCATGGATGGAACTCTGCAGGGACGTGATATCCAAAAGCCCATCCTTCAAAGCTACCGTTTTCTGCTGGGTGACTGAGCTCTGCAGTTGTAATTCTGGGAGCTCCCCGGCCCCACCTAGAAGCTGGCTACCCTGCCACTCGCAAAAGATAAATGGGTCTAGAATTGCTATACAACTGCACTGGACACATTTTTTTTTAAATTATTTATATCTTGCCTTTCACCCCAGTGGGGACCCAAGGCGTCATTCTTCTCTCTTCCATTTTATCCTCACAACAGCCCTGCGAGGCAGGATAGGCTGCAGTGTGTAACCAACTGTAGGTCACCCAGCAAGCCTTCATGGGCATGAGCAGGGCTGTTTTTTTTGTAGCAGGAACTCTTTTGCATATTAGGCCACACACCCCTGAAGTAGCCTATCCTTCAAGAGCTTATAGCAGGGGTGTCAAACTCATTTGTTACGAGGGCCGGATCTGACGTAAACAAGACCTTGTCAAGCCGGGCTGGGCCATGGGTGTCCCTATTTAAGTTTAGGTAGCAGGGATAAACATTTAGAAGGACACAGACAAACACAACTAAATATTTTTTTAAAAAACCCCCAAAACTTAAAACATTAGCATTTGTTGGTCTTTGTATTTCTCCCACAGGATCCAGGGAACTGGACAAAGGAAGCTCTGGCTCTTTCCTTCCTTCCCCAGGGGACCAGGAGGGGGAGGAGCCTCAACCGATGGAGAAAATTGAGGTTTTGCTCTGTAGCTCCTGAGCAATTGAGCAAGCTTTGTAAAGCAGGCTGAGATGCAGAAGGAAGCAAGAGAGAGGGAGAAGGAAGCAGACAAGAGCCAGTTGCTCGGAGGCCTGATAGGAGCCTTCCAGGGGCCTGATTTGGCCCCTGAGCTGCATGTTTGACACCCTTGGCCTATAGGGCTCTTTGTACAGGGCCTACTGTAAGCTCCAGGAGGACCGGCTACATCAGAGGTGTGTGGCCCAATATGCAAAGGAGCTCCTGCTACAAAAAAAAAAAGAAGCCCTGAGCATTGAGTGAGAGGTCTGAGTCCAGTGCCTCCTTTAAGACCAACAATGTTTTATTCAAGGTAGAAGCTTTCATGTACTTCTTCAGATACACAAAAGCTGATGTCCAGAATAAGACACTGTTGGTCTTAAGGTGCCCCTGGACTCAACCTTTGTTCTGCTGCTTCAGGCGGACACAGCTGCCCACCTGGATCTACGGCACGAGTGTGGATTTGAACTGGGCTTTCTGGCTCTTTTTCTTCCGGCTTCCTGCTCTTTTTTTCTTTTCAAAGAGAAGTGGTGCCAAAAATGGCTGTATCTTCTGTAGCAAGCAATGGTGGGGGGACAGTTTTAGTTGGAAAATGGCACGGGAGCAGTGCTCATCTGAATCCCCTCCTCTGTATGGACTCAGAAGCCAGGAGAGGATCTGATCTGGCATTCTCTCAGCATCTCATCTTTCAAATCTCCTTTCCAATTATGCCCATTAGGCTCGTAATGTGCATCGTCTGCCGCTCTGAGCCACTGTTTGCCCATATGCAGACCTTGGGGTGGGGCGGCAACTCTCCAGCCAAGCAGCCCATAAACGGGATGAATGGGGGGGGGAGGACAAGCCTTCACCCTCCCCCCCCAACACTACAGCAATAGGCCTGTTGAGGACGGTGAAATGGGAAACTACAGGTCCTCAGTCCTCCGTGAGGCTTAATGACATGCACGTAATGGCTGAAAAATTATAGAGCACCTTCCTTACCCCAGCTGAAGTTGATCACACCTCCGTCTCCCACGGCAGTGAATTACAAGGCTGAGTTCATTGCTTTTAGCTTGCCTTCACTTTCGTCTGGCTATTAATCGAAGGAAAAAGGTCCCCCTTCGTTCAGAGCAGTGTGGAGAAGGAGGGAATCGCCTTGCACGAACCCCCTCCCGTGAATTCTGCATATCCACCTGCCCCTCTCTGAGATAATCATTGGCAGCCTAGGGTTGTCAGCCTCCCAGAACGTCAAAATTACAGAGATCACTTTCCCTGGAGAAAATGGCAGGTTTGGAGGGTGAGGTCTCTCCAGGGCTTTTTTTGAGCAGGAACACAGTTCCGGCTGACTTCATATGCACACGAGTTCTTTCTGGACTTTGCCTACAAAAAGCTTTGTGCGAAACAACAGTGATGTCAGGGGGTGTGGCCTAATATACAAACAAGTTCCTGCTGGACTTTACCCACAAAAAGCCCTGCGCGAAACAATGTTGATGTCAGGGGTGTGTGGCCTAATATGCAAATGAGTTCCAGTTAGACTTTTCCCACAAAAAGACCTGCACAAAACAATGGTGATGTCTGGGGGTGTGTGGGCTGATATGCAAATGAGTTCCTGCTGGGCTTTCCCTCCAAAAATAGCCCTGGGTCTCTCCCCTTTCAAGCCCTGCCCTCCCCAGCCTTCACCTGTAAATCTCCGGGAATTCCCCAACCCCGAGTTAGTGACCCCACTGGAGTCTTATGGTTTTCACCTTGTTCTCAACTCAGGGATCTTTATTTCAGTGGCTTGGCTAAGGGAGATGCACGGATGGACTTGCACAAGGCCAGAGGTTTAGATAAATTTGGGGAAGGGAGCCTGGGGGAAAGGGTTGCCAGCCTCAAGGTGGGGCCTGGAGATCTCCCGGAATGACAACTGATATCCAGGTTACAGAGATCATTCCCTTTGGAAGTCATGGAAGCTCTGGAGGGAGGGCTTTATGGCTGCTGAGGTCCCACCCCAAACTCTGCCCTCCCCAACCTCCAAACTCCAGGGATTTCCCAACCCAGAGTTGGCAACCATATGGGGATCAGAGAAGTCGGGTATGTTATAGAATTACATTTACCTATTCACCTAGCACCAAAGAGCAAAGAAGTGTGCAGCATTTATTAACTTTTTGTTTCACTTTGTTTTCACAGTATTGATTTACCGTTTTCGCACACAGCTTACCACGCAGTCACGTTCCTGTTCTCTCCGCAGTGTCCGTCAGATTTCCCACCATCTGTGCTGGAGTTACAGGAAGTGCCGTGGCTTTTGCGCAGCAAATGTAAACTGGGTTTTAGCGGTTTATGTTTGCTACGCAAAAGCCGTGGCATTTCCTGTAACTCCGACGCAGATAGTGGGGAATCCGACGGAGGCTGCGGAGAGAACAGGAACGTGACTGTGTGGTAAGCTGCGTGAGAAAACGGTCATTGTTTCCATTTACTTTTCTTTAAACTGGTTTGGACTGGGGCAGCTTAGCTATCTGTTCCTTATCCCTTGCTCTCTCCTGACTCCTCCCACTCCATCTCTTCTACTGCAAGAAATGTCTGACTTTAATGACTTTAAGCTTCCATGTCGAACCCAGTACCTTCTCATAAATGATGCATTTTTTTCATTATATCCACACCCCCAGAATGGCAGGTTACATTCAAATAGCGTAATAAGTCCCCCAAAGAAGCAAACTAATTGGGAACACCAGCAGATGCCTCTCCGGCCAGCGTCAGAGAAACCAAAGACGGAACGTTTGTCCGCTGCTCAAAGTAACTTTCAACTTCCTTCCAGAATCCTGTATGAATGCTAAACGCTGGAGAGGTCCGCTTGCTCCTGAAGGCTTGATGCAGCCCTGCTCTACGTTTCTCCCTCCAGTGAGCCATTCCGGTGTAGTGGTTAAGTGTGTGGACTCTTATCTGGGAGAACCCGGTTTGATTCCCCACTCCTCCACTTGCACCTGCTGGAATGGCCTTGGGTGAGTCATAGTTCTCTTGGGAGTTGTCCTTGAAAGGGCAGCTGCTGTAAGAGCTCTCTCAGTCCCACCTACCTCACAGGGTGTCTGTTGTGTATGGAGGGGGAAGGTAAAGGAGATTGTAACCACTCTGAGAGTCAGAGTACAAATCCAATTTCTTCTCCTCCTCCTCCTCCTTCCATGCCAGCCTCCTGATGGAAGGTGACGCGGCAAGAGGGCAGAAGAAGAGGCGGCCGCAGCCGGAGCGGTGGCGCCGTCGACGGAGTAGCTTCTCCACCGCGCGACGTCGGGTCTCGCTTTGGCAACGAGGAGTCCGGCGCCTGCCGAGCCTTCCGCCGACGGCCTGTAGATGGCGCTGGAGCGGCGTTGCAAATCACCTCGTTTCGACCTACGGCGCTGGTGGGGAGAGGGAAGGCTGGCTGGGTGGGTGGCCGTGCTGCGCGCCGCAATTTCTTTTATGGCTTTCTTCGGCTTGATAGATATTGAAGGAAGGCGCTTGTTGCTAGGGCAATTTCCATGGAGAGATAATAAGAGATCATTTTAAAGTGAGCGCGAGTATAATGGCGCGTTCGGGTAATGAGGGAGTGGAGAGAATAATGACCGGAGTCCTCCGAGGGGAAGAACGCATCGCGGGGGAGAGAAGGGTGGATTTCGGAGAAGGTGCATCACAACCAGTGTTCCCGCTAAGCTGAGCGAGTGTGAGCTAGCTCACATGTTTTTAGCCTCCAGCTCACACGTTTTTGTCTCAGCTCAGGAAAAATGGCCCTAGATCAGGGGTGACCACACTGCAGCTCGGGAGCCACATATGGCTCTTTTACACATCTTGTGTGGCTCTCAAAGCCCCCACCAGCCCATTGGCTGGCTTAATGGTATTCGTCTCTCTAAATCACTTCTCTGAGCCAGCCAGTGGCTTGGAAAAGGCATTTAAAGTTGCTTTCTTCCCTCCTCCTTCTCCCCCATTTATTTGCCTGCCTGCCTTGGAGCTCTCAAACATCAGATGTTCATGTCTTGTGGCTCTCAAACATCTGATTTTTTTTTTTATTCTATGTGGCTCTTACATTAAGCAAGTCTGGTCACTCTTGCCCTTGATTAAACTAACTGATGCAGTAACTCAACAACTCTAATGCCGGTCGCTCACAGCTTTAATGCCAGTAACTCACAAAGTAGAATTTTTGCTCACAAGACTCCGCAGCTTAGAGGGAACATGGATCACAATTTAGCCCTCTCTCTCCGGAGGGTTTGTTGTGGCCTCACCGGGGTCTTAAAAGAGTCAGAGTTTCCCATCGATGTTGAGGATGGGTTGTGGCTCATTGGAAGAGCCCCTGCTTGGCACACGGTTGCAGGTTCAATCCCCAGCATCTCCAGTGAAAAGGATTTGCCGGCAGGATAAGGAGGTGTGCCTTAGCGCCTCTATCTAATGAAAGGGAGGACTTCTCCCTAAGACACTCAGAGTAACGTTGTGACCGGAGGCATGTCTTCGAGGGTTGCTTGCCACCTCTGGGTTGAGAAATTTCTAGAGATTTGGGGGTCGACTCTGGGGAGGGTGGGGTTTCGGTAGGGGAGCGACCCCAACAGGGTCTAATGCAGGGGTTGGCCAAACGTGCGTTAAGGTAAGAGACACATTGAATAAACATCAGATGTCTGAGAGCTGCAAGACGTGAACGTCAGATGTTTGAGAGCCGGAGGGAAGGAAGGAAATAGATGGGGGAGGTGGAAAGAAAGCAACTTTAACTTTAAATGCATTCTTCAAGCTGCTGGCTGGCTTGGTGAAGTGAGTTAAAGAGACAAATGCTTTCCCCAAGCCGGCCAACGGGGCTGCGGGGGCTTTGAGAGCCACACAAAATGTGTGAAAGGGCTACATGTGGCTCCCGAGCCACAGTTTGGCCACCCCTGGTCTAATGCCTTAGAGGACACCCTCCAGAACAGCCATTTTTTCTCCCGGGGAGCTGATCTCTATCAGCTGAACACCAGTTGTAATTCTGTGAAATCTCCAGGCCCTACCTGGAGGCTGGCAACCAAAGCTGTCAGCACTGAGGAGCTGGGTGCAGCTGTGTGCCACGGAGCACCCACTGTATGACTGGGGGAGGGGAGGGACTGTGGCTCAATGCTAGAGCATCTGCTCAGCATGCGGAAGGTCCTGGCTTCTAGTCTCTGTCATCTCCAGTTTAAAAAGGATTACTTGAGTGGTGATGTGAAACGCCTCCATCTAAGGCCTGCTGAGAGCTGCTACTAGTCTTAGTAGACAGTGCTGACCTCAATAGACCCAAGGTCTGCCTTGGTATAAGGCTGCTTGGTGTGTTTTTAGAGCTCTCTCCCCCCCCCCCCAGTTAAATATCAAATGATGCCCCCATCTATCCACACTCAGAATAGTAATAATTAAGGAAAACCCATCTCCAGCATCTTGTTTCCCACGGTGGCCTACTAAAGGCTCTTAGAAGTTCGACAAGCAGAGAACAGAGGGCCAAAGGCCCCCCTTTGTCCTTGCCTTTCCCATCGTGGTATTCCTAACTTGGTAGGCTGCTCTGGAACATGGAGGTTCCGTTGGTTATCTTAAAAAGAGAGTGAACCCAAGTGCTTGGGATGTGCATGGCATTTTAAGTGCAGGTGGGTTCGTCTAGCGCAGCAGAGCCAAGTTTGAATCCAATGGCACCTTTGAGACCAACCCAGTTTTATTCCGGGTATAAGCTTTCGTGTGCGTACCCCGAATAAAACTTTGTTGGTCTTAAAAGTGCCGCCGGGCTCAAACTTGGTTATGATATTTTAAAGTGAACGTTGAACAAATGAAAGAATATTTCAGCGATAGCCGCTGAATAAGAGACCACAGGAGTTCTGACTTTGTGAGGCATTCTGGGAGCATTCATGCCTCATGGTCGGGCTACTCAAGGGACACCCCAACATGCCCAGGGCTGGCCCTAGACTGTCCGGCACCCCTCAGCAAGGCTAACGTCTGGTGCTCCCTCCCCCCCCCCACACTGATAACGTCACTGAGCCACATGGGGGCACCCAATTCGGCTTGGCGACCCCAGAAGGCTGGCGACCCCAGAAGGCTAGCGCCCTCAGAAGGCCAGCGCCCTAGGCAATCACCTAGTTTGTCTAGTGGCGGAGTCGGCCCTGGACGTGCCATATTTGAAGAGCTGAAGTCAACAGGAAAACTCCAGTGTACATTGCTCCCGATCCCAGGGGGGCATGAGGCGGCGGGAGGGGGGTGGGGCTTCCCTCCAGTCTGGTTGAGAGCTGTTGAAGCTAATCAAGGCTCTCTTTTCAAAACCGGAGACAATGTGTCCAATTAACATTAAGGTGCTCGGTGTTGATGGGGCCCTGGGAGAGCGGCAATTTGACAACAGCCGCTAATGAGCCTTAACATTTAAAAGCCGCTCGCAAAACAAAACAGGACGGATGTGCCTCATCATGAGGTCGAGTGCTTCTTGCTTCCCCAAGCAACAGGGCCAGACAGGCTGCCCCCTCCCTTTTCCTTTCCAACTTTGCTGTCTTAAGTTTCTTGGGGAAGGAAACTTGCCCGGAGCCCATCAATACATCCCAGTTTCCCCAGTCAGGGCAAATAATAGCTCTTGAGGTCCACTTCAAGTTGAGAAAAAGGCACAGGTGGATGCTTTGGCCTCCTCTCCTTGTGTGTGCCCCACACAGGAAAGGAAAGGTCCCCTGTGCAAGCACCAGTCGTTTCCGACTCTGGGATGATGTTGCTTTCACAACGTCTTCACAGCAGACTTTTTACAGGGTGGTTTGCCATTGCCTTCCCCAGTCATCTACGCTTTCCCCCCAGCAAGCTGGGTACTCATTTTACCGACCTCGGAAGGATGGAAGGCTGAGTCAACCTTGGGCCGGCTACCTGAATCCAGCTTCCGCGGGAATCGAACTCAGGTCGTGAGCAGAGAGTTCAGACCACAGTACTGCAGTACTGCTGCTTTACCACTCTGCCCCACACAGCCCCTTTCTAAATTGAGTCCTCATAGGGTTACCAGCTCTGGGTTTGGAAATAACAGGGGATTTTGGGGGTGGAACCTGGAGGGGGCAGGGTTTGGGGAGGGGAGGGACCTCAGTAGGGTGGAATGCAGAAAAGGGCAACTAGAATGATTAAAGGTTTGGAACACTTTCCCTATGAAGAAAGGTTAAAACGCTTGGAGCTCTTTAGCTTGGAGAAACGTCGACTGCGGGGTGACATGATAGAGGTTTACAAGATTATGCATGGGATGGAGAAGGCAGAGAAAGAAGTACTTTTCTCCCTTTCTCACAATACAAGAACTCGTGGGCATTCAATGAAATAGCTGAGCAGTCAGGTTAGAACGGATAAAAGGAGGTACTTCTTCACCCAAAGGGTGATTAACATGTGTAATTCACTGCCACGGGAGGTGGTAGCAGCTACAAGCATAGCCAGTTTCTAGAGGGGGTTAGATAAAAATATGGGGCAGAGGTCCATCAGTGGCTATTAGCCACAGTTTGTGTGTTTGTGTGTGTGTGTGTGTGTGTATATATATATATATAATTTTTTTTTTTTGGCCACTGTGTGACACAGAGTGTTTGACTGGATGGGCCATTGGCCTGATCCAACATGGCTTCTCTTATGTTCTTATGTAATGCCATAGAGTCCATCCTCTAAAGCAGCCATTTTCTCCAGGGAAACTGATCTTGGTCGTCTGGAGATCCATTGTAATAGTGGGTGATCTCCAGGTGCTACCTGGAGGATGGCAACCCTAGTCCTCATACACGTGAGAGTTCAGCATATCTCTGGTCTGACATTGGGCAGACTCAGGAAACAACATAGCCTGAATCTCAGTGAGTCCAACTCTAGAAAATCTCTATGCCCTGCTTCCTTTTCTGTCTTCCAAAACTGTTTTGGGACTTCTCAGTTTAGTAAACAAAGCAAAGGAAGGTATGGTAGAGGTTTAGAAAATGATGCACAATGTGAAGAAAAGGGACAGAACTTTTCCTCCCTCTCTGATAACGCTGGAATTCACAATTCCCGTTGTGAAGTTGCTGGATGATGGATGGGTTGGAGAAGGGGGGGAAATCGAGAGAATTTCTTCTCCCCCTCAAAAGTCACCCTATTAGGAAAGCAGATTCAGACAGGCCAACAAAAGAAAAGTACTTTTTCACATGCATGATTATCATATCTGGAATTCAGTGGTGTCAACTGTGGGCTTAAGTGGTTTTGAAAGGAGATCAGACAAATTCATTTAAGGTAGGTCCGCGGCTATTGATCATGGGAGCCAAACGGAACATCCAGATTCAGAGGCAGTAGACCTCAGAACATGAGATTGCTGGAGACAACCAATGGAGTTGGTTTGGTTGGCTACAGCAGTATGCCACTCCCATGTGTAAGAGCAGTGTACCATTTCATACTAGTATCTTTTTATTTTTCTTTTTGTATTTTGTGTGTGTGTGTGTGTGTGTGTGAGAGAGAGAGAGAGCGCAGCTGGAAGTCATGGCTACCCCTTCTGGGGGCCTGGAGGTGGCTAAATAAAGCCTGCCCCGGCCTCCTAACTGCCAGTATTCCAAGTACTTGCCAGAGTCTTAACTTCTGAGATTTGATGAGATCGGGCTTGCTTGGGCTGTCCAAGTCAGGGCCATACCAATTTCTGAGTGGCACACAGGACGAAGGAGCTATTATATCCATGATCTCGGAAGCATTTGGCTGGCCACTGTGAAAAACAGGATGAAGGACTAGAGGGATCTTGTCCAACCCTTCGGGTCTCTTCTTGCACCGTTTTAGTTCCAGATGGAGTCTGTGCAAGGCAGTTAGACGTCTGCAATGTCTGAGTTAAGGAATAATGGGCTTAATTACAGGCACCTTACAAAAGACCATCTCCCGAGGGGAATGGTAGTCGCCACCTATTTTAAGCAGCCCCTGCGTGACTCCTGAACAATTTCTCAGAAAGCAGCCCTAGAAGCCATTCACTTTTCCGTTCTGAAACCCCAAAGGTTCAGAAATATGATGCTCTGTAACCATATTTCATTAACTGTAGGCAGGGAGGAGGCAGTCTGCAGAGACAAATGTCTCCGGAGCAACCTCTTATTCCCAGTTCCAGGCACAGATTCATGCGTCAAGCTCTGCACAACATCAAGGCGCTCCAGTGGGTCAGAGACCTTGTGCTTGTCCGATGATGTCTGGAGGGCAGGGTGGCAAGCTGCCTAAGCTCCGTTTCTGGTACTAAATGATGGTCCTCTCTTTGCTTCCCCCTCTGATGTCCAGCAAATCACTTCCCTTTGCAATGAGTCACCACCAGTTTCAGGAGAATGGCTCTGAGGCTGAGCTCGTGGTCCGTCCTCAGCAAAGGATGCAGCAAGTGTAATAGCGGCGTGTTTATCAAAGAGTCGTGACATCCCAAAGTTTACAGCGAGCGCTGACGTGTGCATAGAACACTCCCAAGTAAATTCAGATGGTTATCCAGCTGTTTGAGGGATAACATAGCTGCAGCTGGCGGTGATCACTGTTAGGTGAGGCGAACACAGGAAGATGCTTTTGGCTGTGTTGGATTGGTACAGCTAGCTCAGGATTGCCTCTTCTGGTTGGCAGCTGCTTGCCAAGGTTCCGCCCTCTCCTACTGACCTCAGATTGTTTCACTGGTGATGCTAAGAACCAAACAGAAAACCTTCTATTTGCAAACTACGCATCCAGTCATGGACCGGGCTGCCACTCGTGTGTTCATAAGCATTGATAAAATAAACATCAGTATAAGTTTGCTCCACTGTTGTCTAGAGACCCATGCAAGATATTAAAACAGGCATAAAAACTCAACAATGACTACCTCTAGTATAGCTGATGGCAGTGGAAAGTGCTGTCTAGTTGCAGCCAGCTTATGGCCCCCCACTCTGTAGCTCGGGGGCGGCCAAACTTGCTTCACTTAAGAGCCACACAGAATAAACACCAGATGTTTGAGAGCCGCAATGTCTTTATTAAAACTCTTAATCCTTTCTTTGCACAGAAAGATAAAATACATATGTATGGACTTCACAGCACAACCATGCTAGGAGGAGACTTTTTTAAAAAACAAAAGCTGGGAATAACAATCCTCATAAAACCAGCATGGGAAAGGTTAGGGAATTATTTTTTGGCACCAGTTGGAAAAGGAACCACACATGTAACTCACTGACCACCATTTGCACTATTATGCATCTCTCTTTGCCTTGATGTCAAGGTTAGTAAATCCAGCTCCTACGAGAGCTATGAAACAAAAGGGGAGCCCTGTGCAGTCCTCTTTAGTTCTGTCCCTCCTTCCAGTGGCTCCCTTGGCTCTTGCACTCTCTTTCCCTGCTCTAGGCCTCCAGGTGATCTCTGTCGTTGAGGCGAAGAGCTTGCAAGCCTGCCTATTTTCCCCTCCTTCCCCACTTCACACACGGTGGAAATAGCCACCTTCCTATGGGTTAACTCGCAGAGGCTGACTGAGGTCCCAATGCTAAGCACATTTACTTGAGAATAAGCCTGTCTTAAGTTCCTCCTTGACCTCTGGGAGCCCACAATATGTTTGAAAGAGCTGCACGTGGCCCCCGAGCCGCAGTTTGGCCACCCCTGCTATAAGCCTCCTTTGAGTCCAGTGTTGTCTACTGGGAAACGGTACACCAAAGTCTCCATCAGGGCTCCTCCCAAGGCCTCATTTTGGGCAGGAGCTCACAGGAGCAGAGCTCTGGAACCTCTAAATTTTATTGTGCTCTTCCTTTCTTCCCCCCTCATTTGCATATCAGGCCACACCCCCTGACACCGCAATTGTTTTGCACAGGGTTTTTTTTCCCTAGAAAAAGCCCAGCAAGAACCTATTTGCATATTAGGCCACATCCCCTGATACCAAGCCAGCTGGAACTGCATTCCTGCTCAAAAAAAGCCCTGGTTTCTGCCACCAGCCATCTCCTGAAGGCCAAAAAGAGAATCATGACCAAGGAGACAGTTAGTGATTTTCTATCAGGGCCGGCCCTAGAATGTCTAGCACCCTAGGCAAGGCTAACTTCTGGCACACTCCCCTGCACTGATAACATCTCCAAGTCACATGGGGCGCTCAGTTATGCGGCCCAAGAAGGCTAGTGCTCTAGGCCATTGCCTAATTTGCCTAGTGGAAGGGCCAGCCCTGTTTTCTATGGGCCAAGAATGGCTCTGGTAGCACTGTCTCCATTCTGCAGCTCTGTCAATTTTATTCCCTGATTCGGGTGTCACAACAAAACAAAGTGCTGCCCTCTTGACCACCTGGCCTTTCTCAGCCGAGGCCTTTCCATCTGTCCACATTTTGAAAAGGTCACGGTGTCAGGGACCAGTCATGCTAAGGTCCTGACCTTTTCTGCAGGAGGTAAATTCTGACAGTCTGGAGCGTAGAGGAAACCTGTCAGAGCTCTGCTCCCCCAGGAAGGGTGTGTGTGTATGTGTATATATTGGCTCTGATCTAGTCTGTGCACTCTGCACAAATGAAGAAAATTGTTTTGTTGCTGTCAGGACACAGGTAATGTCACAGACAAGAAACTGTACGGAGAACCAAGTGCAGAGAACTGTGTTTGGTTCCTTCTGAAGCAATTGGATTTTGAGTTCCTCCTCAGGCCTTTATGATGCCGCTCGTGTTTGACCTTTTAAAGTGTCAGAGGTCCTGAACCTGGAACATTGGCAGAAGGACCCAGGCACTTCACTGGATCTACAAAACACGTGCTCTATCTCAGATATAAGCTTTTCTGTGTGCAAAGCATGTACTTTGCTACTGGGTTGCAGCTCTACCAATTAGGACACTACCTTGGGCCAAGCGTGATGGTTCATCTAGCTCAGTACGGACTACTCCAGAGCTCTCCAATGTGGTGCATGGCAGTGCTTTCCCTAGTACCCACTTCGCTTTTCAGAAAGTGGTCCAGGCTGTTGTAAGGTGGGGCTTGTTATTATCTGTCCTCATTCAAATAAAAGTTTTCTGTGGCTGCAATAGCAGTTGCAGCCACTGCAGAATTAGGAGGACTGGTGATCCAGGCTTTCCTTAGTCAGGGTGTGGGTTCCATTCCACCTTCAGGCTCGTGTTCATTTTATTCCCCCTTCTCAGTTTCCCTCCCTTCCCCTTTTGCAAAGCAAGGAGGGAGGTATTATGTTTGGCTCTGCCCCCTGTGGTGGCCATTTTGGATTTGACTCCACCTCCTGCAGCAGCCATTTTACCATCTCCTCTCAAAATCCCAAAGGTGCCTACAGGCTCAAAAAGGCCAAGGACCCTTGGTTGACTGCAACTGGCAGTGGCTTTCCAAGAGGCAGAGAAAAGGGTCTTCCAGCTTGTTCATGACATTCTTCTGCTACGGGCACCAGGAGCTGAAGCTGGAATCTTCTGCAAGCAAAATGCACAAGCTGGAGATACCAGGTATCCTTCCCTGATGCAGGCAAAGCATTTTCTTGCTCTGAATTAGGGGATGATGTATTTCCATGAGAGCTGGAGGAAAGAGAGCCCTTCTGTGTGGTTGCTCCTTTGTTTCACCACTTCAGAGAAAAGTGGTAATTCAGTGGTAAGCAGCAATAGAAAACAGGAGTCCAGTGGCACCTTAAAGACTTACAGTGTTTATTACAGAATAAACCTTTTGTGGGTCGTTAGCGTCATCATTATTTACCAGCCCTCCCTGCCCCCCCCCCCCGTATTAAGAGGGATCTGGGATTTCTCACTCACTGTGGCCGTTTGTAGATTGCATATTTCATCCCTTAGAGGTGTCCGTTAATTCAGCAATATCACTGTCGCTTCCTGTTGTATTTGCTTATCTTGCACTTGGTTTTCTGCGAGTCCTGCTTTTGCTATCTAGTAATAGTTGGGGATATCATTGTGCCATGTGGGCAGACAGCCTTGCAGCTGAAGAAAAGTTTAGCCTGGATCCGTGATGTTGCTTCACTTGGAGTCGGCCTTCTGAGCTGGAGTTGGTGACCCTAACGGGCTTTCTGTTGATTCCCCCCCCTTCCATATTGAGTTATGGTTTATTAAATTTATATCCTGCCCTCCTCGCCGAAACAGGCTCAGGGCGACTCACAACCAATAACTCACAATAAAACTGTTCAGCCTCTTTAATTACATCATAGTTAAGATAAACATTAAAACATTAAAACCATCAGGTGCTAATATCATTTGATGTCATTTCATTTCCGATGGCGTTCTAGAGTTGTTAGATATCATTCCCTACTATTATATCGGTACTTCAGAATCAATTGAAGGCTAACCGGAATAGTGTTGTCTTGCAAGTCTGGGTGAGGTCCCGCAAGGCCCTATTTTAGGTTCTGCTACTTGTTTTTAGTTGGTTTCAAATGAAACTGCCTTATCCTGAATCAGATCCTTGGTCCATCAAGGTCAATATTGTCCGCTTAGACTAGCAGCAGCTCTCCCGGGTCTCAGGCTGAGGGCTTGCTGCCTGGTCCCTTTAACTGGAGATGCTAGGGATTGAACCTGGGACCTTCTGCATTGAAGGGAGATACCGCAGCCCCTCCCTAGCTGGTCTCTCTCAGCGCACCCCTCTCACATGCGGGGATAAAGAATTGGGCTAGGATCAGGGAGAGTCATGTCTGTGAGCCGCCCTGAGCCCGCCTTTGGCGGGGGAGGGCGGGATATAAAAATAAATTTGACTTGACTTGACTTGATTTGTCAGGTTCAAAGCCTTTTCCTGCCATGAAGCTTGCTGGGCCTATCCCATTCTCTCAGCCTAACCTATCTCACAGGGTTGTTGTGAAGATAAAATAGCAGAGGAGAGACCGATGTACGCCTCCTCAGAAAAAGGGTGGGAAAAAAAAATGTAGGAAATATACACTGGCCTACTTCACCTTTCCTATATTAACAATAAGCTCCTTTGACTGGAAGCTTTGAGCCCTACAAGAAAATCACAGTTCGTATAACAAGAACAATTACAAAGCAAATGACAAAAGGAAACATTTTGCTACTAGTAAAATAACACTGCAAGATAGGCCATGTCTGTGAGGCAGAACCTGCCATTTTAGTCTCTATTGTCACTCTGTAGTTTTAGATTTTATATATTTTAAATTGGTCTTTTATTGTTTTGTTGTTGTTGATTGTTTTTATGATGCAACCTGCCCTGAGCCTGTTCTACGGGAAGGGTGGGCTAAAATTGAATAAAATAAATAAAGATTGTCATGTTAATATGTAGCAGGAGAGGGTCTCAAAGATATAATCAGCGTTTCCTCTAAGCTGAGTTGGCATGATCTAGCTCACAGATGTTTAGCCTTCAGCTCACACATTTTTGCCTTTGACCCCAGAGCACACTAATTTATGCAGGAGCTCACAACTTTAATGCCAGGAGCTCACAAAGTAAAATTTGTGCCCACAAGACTCTGCAGTTTAGAGGGAACATTGATTATATTAGATATGAATTTGGCCACAGATTGCATGACTGTAGGAGGTCTCACAGCCACCAACAAGAAAGGAAACTAACTGAGCTGGTTCCATGGCAAGTTGGTGCTTGCTTCAAATGGGAGAGATCCAGAGTTCTCGTTGTGAGGACCATTGATCATGAAATAACAAAATGGGATCAGTGGTCTCAGTCCCGCCAGTGGCACGACAACAGAGGTAGCCAGATCATGGAATGGTAGCTCATTGCCCCTTCCATCTGGCTGCAGGCAAAACATTTGGTCGACCTCACATAGATGCACAGCAATTGGCCTTCCTTTCAGAGCTGTCAAAAGGCTTAGAAGATTATACCTCCGAAACTCTAACCCTTGAACATGTTATGTCAGTTTATGATTATACATAGTTAACTGTGATTTAATTGCAGGTTCTTGGTGTTCAAGGCTTATGTTGTGTTTTAACAGGGGCTGGAAGTCATCTTGAGAGCAATGCAGTAAGAGGCAGGGTACAAACTGTTTGAATATAAGCGTGCATTTAAAATAAATATACTTCACTTGACCATTGTTTAAAAGACTCATCCTGGACACCTCCCTGACTCAGTCAGGCCAGTTGGGTGCAGAAGAGGAGGAGGGGAGGAAGAAGAAGAAGAGGAGGTTTTATACCATGCCCTTCACTACCTGACAGAGTCTCAGGGGGCTTACAATCACCTTCCCACCCTCTCCTCACAACAGACAGAGCTTTTTGGAGAAACTGCTCTTGAGAGAACAGCTCTGCGAGAACTGTGACTGACCCAAGGTCACCCAGCTGCTGCATGTGGAGGAGGGGGGAATCAGACCTGGTCCTCCAGATTAGAGTCTGCCACTCTTAAGGGGACTGCAAAGCCTGGCCAGGAAAATTCCTGGAAATTTGAGAGCGGAGCCTGTGGAAAGGAGAATCTGTGCAGGGATTGCTCCTAGAAGCTGCCATTTTCTCCAGGGGAACTGGTCTCTATAGCCTGAGGATCAGATGGAATTCTGGAAGACCTCCAGACCCCACCTGGAGGTTGGCAACCCTTGTGTAGTGCTGGATGTGTTCTAACAATAGGTGGGTTTTTTTTTTTTTGCATCGTCTGTCCCTGTCTCAGCAAGCGGCAGCACAGATTGGTGTCGGAGTCTGAAGTGCAAAGAGCAGCTCTCAGAAGATAAAACTTCTTTGTGCTGACTGTGTTCCAAAAGGGAGGTGTGTGTGTGTGTTAACGGAGACTTAAAAAAGAACCTGTCTCTCACACCCCCCCCCCCCGCTGTGAGCTTATTTTGGTAAAATTGGCTCTCTGGCCACAAAAGATTAAGTGCAGGGTTGGTTTAATTTGTGTGCTACATTCTTGTTAATAACAATATCTAATTAAGGCATCAGGTGACAACTCTATGTGGAGAAAAAGATCAAGAGGGT
This sequence comes from Heteronotia binoei, assembly GCF_032191835.1. Classification (NCBI taxonomy): domain Eukaryota; kingdom Metazoa; phylum Chordata; class Lepidosauria; order Squamata; family Gekkonidae; genus Heteronotia; species Heteronotia binoei. The sequence continues at coordinate 65,900,853 of NC_083234.1, forward strand.
TTTTATTGGATTTTTTTCAATAGACTCCGGCGCGGCGGATTTGAAGAAATCCATCGCTGGGGGATGGCCTTTGTTTCCCGAAATCTGTCTTTTTCTCCCAGCAGTCTATGCTCTGGGTACTTTTTCTCCCTTGTCTAGAATCCAGCCCTTAAAATTAGACTCATCCTTCTTCAGAAGATGGCTGCTCAAAGAGAAGTTAACCCCAATCACTCGGTGGGACTGACCACCCCAGCGCCTCATCTCCTGACAGGGGTGTGTGTGTGAGGAGGGAAGCAGAGTTCCTTAGCCTGAATCAAAACAATACTTCTAAAATATATCTGTTATGATTTCAATATTGTTTTTCATAATACATATCTAGGGTTGCCTTGCCAACTCTGGGTTTGGGAAATTCCTGGTGATTTGGGGCAGGGGGTGGATCCTGGGGACGGGAGAGATCTTAGCAGGGTATAATGCCATACCGTCCATCTTTCAGAGCAGCCATTTCCCCCCAGGTGAATTGATCTCTGTAGTCTGGTGATAAGTTGTAACTCTCAGAGATCTCCAGCAATGTTCCCTCTAAGCTGTGGAGTCTTGTGAGCAGATATTTTACTTTGTGAGCAACTGGCATTAAAGTTGTAAGCTACTGCATAAATTAATTTGCTCTAGTGCCATTTTTCCTGAGCTGGAGGCTAAAAAATTGTGAGTTCGCTCACACTAACTCAGCTTAGAGAGAACACCGATCTCCAGGTCTCACCTGGAGCTTGGCAACCCCATGATATCAAGCCATCGTTATCATTGCCTTTAAAAACAGAGCTGATGGTTGAGTGCTGTTAAGAACACAGCTGCTCCCCCCGGAATACTACTGGACAAGAAGAGATGAAAAAGAAACCTGAACTCAGTACATTTTGAAGGACAGCATCTTCTGATAAAGTACTGTTAATATTCTGACACCCATGAGAAGGACAGCTGGCGTGGTGTGGAAGTCTGGATGTTGAACTAGAATCTGGAAAGCCAAAGTTCAAATCTCCCCTTTGCCATGGAGGCTTCCTGGATAGCCTTGGCAAGTCACATATCCTCAGCCTAACCTACCTTGCAGGGATGTTGTGAATATACAGCGGGGAAGAGAAAACAATATATGTGCCTTGCATTGCTTGGAGGAAGGGTGAGATAAAAATGTGATAGATGATAGCTAAAGGGTTAGATAGATAGCCTGGGGGAGAGGAACGAGCTCAGCAGGGATGCGATGCCATGGAGCCCACCCTCCAAAGCTGCCATTCCCTCCTGGGGGATTGATCTCTGTAGTCTGGAGATCAGCTGTAATGAGACTTACCAGCCCCTGGGTCCTAACAGGGGATCCCTTGGTTTTGAGGGCTTCTCCCCATCATGGACCAGCAGGTTGATGGGAGAAGCCATGCCCCTAAACAGAACTCTATGGTTTAAGCCCAATTTTACCATAGTGTTTGTCCTGAAACCAGAGCATCCAAATGTGACATCCCCAACATGATGATGTCACTTCTGGGTGATGTCATTGCATAGGGACATCACACAACATCCCCGACCACCCCCAGAATGCCCCCCAACCCCCCTGCTGGAGCAACAGAGAGACCTGGCGATTCTATCTGTAGTTCTGGGAAAACTCGGTCACTCCTAGACATAGCAGGGCTGGGGAAGGGTGAGTATCATTGCTCTAGAGCAGCAGTCCCCAACCTTTTTGACACCAGGGACTGATTTTGTGGAAGACAATTTTTCCACAGACCCGTGGGGGGATGGTTTTGGGATGATACAACAGTGCACTTTATTTTGGTGCGGTGGTTAAGTGTGCGGACTCTTATCTAGGGAAACCAGTTTTGATTCCCCACCCCTCCACTTGCAGCTGCTGGAATGGCCTTGGGTCAGCCATAGATATTGCAGGAGTTGTCCTTGAAAGGGCAACTGCTGTGAGAAGAACCCTCTCAGCCCCATCCACCTCACAGGGTGTCTGTTGTGGGGGAGGAAGATAAAAGAGATTGTGAGCCACTCTGAGTGGAGGGCAGGATATAAATCCAATGTCTTCTTCTTTTTACTACATTGTAATATATAATGAAATAATTATACAACTCACGGCCCGGTTGCTAACAGGCCATGGACCTGTACTGGTCCATGGCCCGGGGATTGGGGACCCTTGCTCTAGAGAGTCACTGCATAGCACGGTAGGCAGAACTGGGCTACGTGGATCTCATTTTTCAAGTAATGTGAGGTTTAGAGGCCATGGATTCAGATTCCAGTCAAAAGATCACAGTTCAGCAGGGCAAGTTTCCACCTCTGAGAGAGACCTCGAAGCCTCGTTACCAGTCATAGGAGGCAACGCCTGGGGGCTTGATGGGCCGGCGGAAGCTACAGCTTCCCAGAGATGTAGTCGCGGTTTCTAATTTTAGTTTCTAATTGAGGTAGAATTGATGGTTTGGTGTCAGATGAAGCCGGAATTGATATGACAAGAAGGGAGTGAGTAATTATGGTTGTGGCCCCTGAATTACTGTTGGAAGGATTCTTTGACCTTCCATTTGAATTTGACACTTCTACATTAGACAGACTGGATGGAGAGGAAAGAGAGGTTTCTTTTTGCATTGGTGAAGGAGAGAGAGGGGAGAATCGGGAGATTCTGGAGCAGCAGTTAGTTGGAATTTTATTTAGGGTCACCTGCCAACTGGCAGTGTGTGGGCAATGGAACCTGCGTTGCAGTTTTAGCACAGAGTTTTGGGTGAGTCCTAGAGTGTGGCCCTGACACAGTGATGTCACTTGTGCATTTACACTGGAAGTGATGCTGTGGAGTGGGTGCAAGGCTGATCCCCCCCTTTTGGTGCTTCAGCTCCATGGACCAGCTGAGGGACCCCAGGGTTGCTGAGTGGGTGGTCTTCCACCAAAGCAGGACTCTGGCACCTCTAGTCTTGCAGTGGGCTTTATTGAATCAGGTAGGTTTTATTGTTATGTATTTATTAAAATAGAGCCCCATGGTGCAGAGTGGTAAGCTGCATTACTGCATGCCAAGCTCTGGTGAATACCTAAGTTCGATCCTGGCGAAACTGGGTTCAGGTAGCCTGTCAAGGTTGACTCAGCCTTCCGTCCTTCCGAGGTTGGTAAAATGAGTACCCAGCTTGCTGGGGGTAAGGTGTAAATGACTGGGGAAGGCAATGGCAAACCACACCGTAAAATGTTTGCAATGAAAACATTGTGAAAGCAATGTCACCCCAGAATCGGAAATGACTGATGCTTGCACAGGGGATTGCCTTTACCTTTTTATTTATTAAAATATTTAGATCTTACCTGTCAATTCCAAAAATGAAAAAAATAAAAATAAAAAATACAATACAATAGAATTTATACCCCCATTTCTAAAGAAAATGTCTTGTAAATAAAGCTGTTTATGGACATTTTCAGGTCTGTAGATCTTTTTTTCCCCATGGCCCGGTTATTTTTACACTTCTCCTTCATGGCCCACTAAAAGTTGGGGATGGAGCCAGGAGACTTTGCGGGGGGTGGGGGAGCTGGGAGACAGGAATTATGTCATTTTCTGTGGTATCACTTTCAGATAAAGGGTCAACTGATGTCCCTTCTGGGGCACTCCCCCAAACCTGCCTATTTTTCTGAAGTACCTTCATTTTCAGAAAAATCTCTCTGAAACTCATGCTGAGCCAAAATGGGGGTGGAAAGTGGGCAGTCTACAACTTTTTCATATATTTCCAGGGTCCGCTCTTTCCACACGCACACCTGCATGCACCTATCTGTTTGTGTGTTCTTCTCCAGCTTGCAAGCACTCCTAATGCCCATGTTCTGACGCCTGCACCACCTACACACCCCTTCCTCAACAGCACTGGCCACTGTATGCAGTTGGGAGTACTGTTGCCATTGCCATCAGGAATGCCAGCACTGTGTACCACCCACACTGAGCCCTGGCAGCTGCTTTACCTCAAAATATGCTGACACATTTAGTAGGCTCTTCCTTCAGCTGCTACTACTGGAGCCTTGCCTCAAGCTACAACCAAGCTTGCTTGGTTTCAAGAAAATCTTTGGACAGCTATTTTTCATACTTTTCTTTGGCTGAAACGCTGGGAAATTGCTGTGAAAGGTAGCAGAGAATTGTACTGCAATTAATGAATTAATTTCAAGTTGTATGAAGTTCATACAAGCTTTTCTGCAGTTATCCCAAAAAGGATATTTATGAGGGGCTTGCAGCTTTTTACTGGCTGTGTTTTCCATGCCTTTAAAAACAGCCCAACTCCTCTCTGCACAACACAGAGAAGATGGGGGATGGAAGGAAGGAAAATGGGGCTTAGGCTTTGCAGCCTGTGTCAGTCTTCAAGCCTAGCTTTTCTCTGCACAACACAGAGATGTTGGGGGAAGGAAGGAAAATGGAGCTCAGGCTTGCAGCCTGTGTCAGTCTTCAAGCCTAGCTTTTACCTGCACAACACAGAGACGTTGGTGGATGGAAAAAAGGAAAATGGAACTCAGGTTTTGCAGCCTGGGGCTTAGGCTTTGCAGCCTGGGGCTTAGGCTTTGCAGCCTGTGTCAGTCTTCAAGCCTAACTTTTCTCTGCACAACACAGAGATGTTGGGGGAAGGAAGGAAAATGGAGCTCAGGCTTGCAGCCTGTGTCAGTCTTCAAGCCTAGCTTTTACTTGCACAACAGAGAGATGGGAAAGGAAGGAAGCAGAGCAGATGGCGGATGGAAAAAAGGAAAATGGAACTCTCTCTGCACAACACAGTCTTCAAGCCTAACTTTTATTTGCACAACACAGATGTTGGGGGATGGAAGGAAGGAAAACAGAGTTCAGGCTTTGCAGCTTGTGTCAGTCTTCAACCCTAACTTCTATCTGCACAACACAGAAAAGCTGGGGGATGGAAGGAAGGAAAATGGAGCCCAGGCTTTGCAGCCTGTGTCAGTCTTCAAGCCTAGCTTTTCTCTGCACAACAGAGAGATGGGAAAGGAAGGAAGCAGAGCAGAGCTCATGCTTTGCTGGGGGCGGGGCTAGCTTTGACTTTTCTTGTGACCCGGTAGTGAGGCTTTTGTGGCCTGGTACCGGGTCATGACCCTGGAAATGGGAAACACTGATCTATAAGATATAGGTTTCTCTTAAAAGAAGCCTTGTTGATGCTTTCACACGTAAAGGACACAGAAGACGTTAGCCCCAAAATGGAATCAGGTTTTTAAAAGTTTTGGGTTTATAAATTGCACCAATCTATGGCTTGTCTGGATTTTCCAAATACTTCATTAAATAAATAGTTTCTTGTTAAGCACAGCAGCATGCTATCCTTACACCCCATTCATATGGATATGCTTGGGCCATAAGAAAGGCTTTGCTGAAGCAGGGTTTTTTCAAAAGGTATGTGGATAAGAGCCCTATGGCGCAGAGTGGTAAAGCTGCAGTACTGCAGCCGGAGCCCTCTGCTCACAACCTGAGTTCGATCCCAGCAGAAGCTGGTTCAGGTAGCTGCCTCCAGGTTGACTCAGCCTTCCATGGTAGGTAAAATGAGTACCCAGCTTGCTGGGGGGAAAGCGTAGATGACTGGGGAAGGCAATGGCAAACCACCCCGTAAAAGTCTGCTGTGAAAACGTTGTAAAAGCAATGTCACCCCGGAGTCGAAAACTACTGGTGCTTGCTCAGGAGACTACCTTTATGTGGATAGGAATGCTGGCCTCCAGATAAGACCTGGGATGGATCTCCTGGAATTGCAGTTCATCTCCAGGCTACTGAATTCTAGTCAGAATTGGCAACACTACTGATGAGGGACCTTGGCTTAGTGTCTATGTGTTTTGCATGCAGGACGCAGGTCCATACCCCAGCATCAAAAGTGAGCCCTTTTTTGATCAGGAACTCACAGGAATGCAGTTCTGACTGGTTTGGTGCCGAGGGTGTGGCCTTATAGGCAAATGAGTTCCTGCTGGGCTTTTTCTACAAAATAAGCCCTGATCAAAAGCATCAGGTAGTAGTTGATGTGAAAGACTAGGGATGGGCACAAACCAGCAAAATGCAGTTCAGTTTGGTTCATGGCATACCCAGTTTGAGAACCACGAACTGTCACAGTTCTACATGTCCTCCAAGTTCTGCCCTCCCCATTGCTTTGAAGTTGGGTAAACATTTAGATTGAATGGAGACAATGATCGATTCTACAGTCGTTGTTGTTCCGCACCAAGGCTTCTGCTTTCATTAGATCAAGCAATCGATTCCTCCAATGTCCATTGCGTCTATTTGATTACTAAAAAACAAGATCAAGTAGATGCAAAGGATATCGGAGGGAGCCACGGGTCAAAATGTGGCTATGCAGCAACTGGTGGGAAATCAATTGCTTGATCTGATGAAAGCGGAAGCCTGGGAGGGGGGGGGACAACAGCAACTGTAGAATCAGTCTGTTTGGAAATGTATCCACTCATGAACTGGTGCGAACCTTTACAAACAACTTGAAAGTTCATGGAAAGGTTATGCCAGTTGACCTGGGATGAACTTCACTTTGTGAACCACAAACCAGCCAAAATTTGTCACAAGCTTTAGTTCATGAGCCAATTTGTGCCCATCCCTATGAAAGACCTCTGCCTGAAATCCTGGAGAGCTGCTGCCTGTCAGAATTAAGGTGGCCAGATCCCCCCTGGTTGCTACTGGAGGGTAAGTGGGTTAGGGTTGCCTATTCCAGTTGGGGAATTTCTGGAGATTTGGGGGTGGAGTCTGGGGAGGACAGGAACCTCAATGGGGTACAATGCCTCAGAGTCCACCCTCCAAAGTATCCATTTTGCTCCAGGGGAACTGATCTCTATAGTTTGGAGATAAGTTGTAATTCCTGGAAATGCTGAGATGCCACCTGGTGGCCAGTGCTGGATTAAACCCTGTGGAGGCCCCTAGGCAGTCAAAAAAATTTGGGGGGGGGCCCTTGCAAATTATCTCAGAGTTGGCGTGCCCACTTCACCACCCGTGGCCCCCTGCTGCAGCCTGCAGGCACCTTCTCAAAAGCCCCTTTGACAAAGCTGTGGGGGAGAAGTAGAGAGAGGCAAACTTGGTGACAATGCCAGCAGCAGGCACAATAGGCAAGTGGGGCAAAGAGCAGCTCAGTTACTGGCTGCATGTGCAGGCTGGGAGGTCTGCAAGCAAGGGGGAAACTAGGGGGGAAAGCCAGCCTGGGGCCCCTAAAGGCGTGGGGGCCCATAGGCAAGTGCCTAGTTTGCCTAATTGCTAATCCAGCCCTGCTGGTGGCTGGCAACCCTAGTCAGAGTGGACAATATTGACCTTGACAGACCAATGATCTGATTCAGTATAAAGCAGTTTTGCATGTCTGTGTGTTCAAATGTGATTGGCAGCTGCCCTTCCAAGGAGTCAGGCAGAGAAGAAGAAGATGATATTGGATTTATATCCCGCCTTCCACTCTGAATCTCAGAGCGGCTCACAATCTCCTTTCCCTTCCTCCCCCACAACAGACACCCTGTGAGGTGGGTGGGGCTGAGAAGACACTCACAGCAGCTGCCCTTTCAAGGACAACCTCTGCCAGAGCTATGGCTGACCCAAGGCCATGCTAGCAGGTGCAAGTGGAGGAGTGGGGAATCAAACCCGGTTCTCCCAGATAAGAGTCCGCGCACATAATAATAATAATAATAATAATAATAATAATAATAATAATAATAATAATAATAATAATAATAATAATAATAAGTTTTATTTATACCCTGCCCTCCCCGCCAGGGCAGGCTCAGGGCGGCTTACAATCTGTCATGATATAGTATCATGATATGACAATACAGGTAAAATCAATTCACAATGTAAATACAAATACAGATACAAATATAAATTAATGTTAAAAAAGCTAAAAACTATATGGTGGTGCTACAGCCTCTATTTATACAGGCAGCGTAATATTCAGTCTGGTCACGTCTTGAAGGCTTCTTGGAAGAGGACGGTTTTGCAGGCCCCGCCGAACTGGTTGAGGTCCCGCAGGGCCCGCACCTCCTCCGGTAGCTGATTCCACCATTGGGGCGTTTTTATGGAGAAGGCCAGCTCCCTAGTTGTTTTAAGTTTGGCCTCCTTAGGCCCAGGGATTTCCAAAAGATTTTGTGAACTGGAACGCAGTGCCCTCTGGGGAACATATGGAGAGAGGCGGTCCCTGAAGTAGGCAGGTCCTTGGCCATATAGGGCTTTATAGGTGATAACCAGCACCTTGTAACGAACCCGGTACACTTAACCACTACACCAAACTGGCCCTCCATACCTTTCTCCATACCTGCTACCTGAGATACCTGAAACGACAAATGTCAACATGTGAACCCATGACCTGTAATTAGGGTTGCCAGCTGTATGTTGGGAAATACCTGGAGATTTGGGGGGTGGGGCCTGGGGAGGGTGGGGTTTCGTGAGGGGAGGGAGCTCAGCAAGATGTAATAATATAGAGTTCACCCTCCAAAGTAGCCATTTTCTCTGGCAAAATTGATCTTGCTTGGCTATATATCAATTGTAATAGTGGCAGATCTCCAGTTGCCATATGGAGGCCGGGAACCCTCTGCGTAACGTGCAAAGCAAGACCTGTAGCCCTGAGCTGCAGCCCCTCCCCAATATTTAGTCTACAACTTTTAGTCTCTTATATAATTTAAATTGTACTATGAACAGATGCAATTGCTTTATACCATGTCAGATTGTCTCATTTTTGTCTACTCTGACTGGCGGGGGCTCTCTGGAGTCTCAGGCAAAGGAAGGTCTTTTCCAGCACCTGCTACACAAAGTCTTTTAACTGGAGATGCCAGGAATTGAACCAGAGACCTTCTGCATGCAAAGCAGTTGCTCTGTTGATCTATGGGCCGCCTTCTCTCGCTTCTGTCTGTCAGGGTGTCTCATCTCATTCAAATTCGTTATGTCCTTGCATGGTTAAGCAGAAAAGATTTGAGAAGAGCTCCATTGCC